>NC_134327.1:6435158-7118049 GCF_964195595.1 Calonectris borealis | reverse complement strand
ATTTAACATTTTCTCATAGGAAAGAATTGAAAAATAGCCTTTTGTGAAACAAAGATCGATCTTTGGCTCTTTTTAGCATTGAATAAACAGTGCAAGTTTGAGCTCTTCTGTTTGTATCTCTTGTGTCAGTCATATTATTTACTAACAGCTACTTTATTAGCGTACTTGCATTCAGCATGAGATTTCATTCAGCAGGCAAATGAGATCAGTGCATCAGTGGACAGTGATACTTTTGGAAATCGTTATTTTATTTTCTTACGTAAAGGTCTTAGCATGGCATGCAGCCGTACTATTAAATGTTAGTTGTGTTTGAAGTCAGTATAGAAAACACGTCTTAAGTAAGTAAATTGGTCAGCACTTTTCTGTGGAATCACAAGCCCTTCTGTAGCTTTTGTCAGTTAAACTATTACTGAAATACAGTGAGATGTATTTTCATCCAGCCAATGCACTTTGGCACAAGAGTAGACTTTTTTTGCGGTTCTTAAAATAATTTGTCTTATTTTGTAAGAATTGTGAAATATGCTTTTATATATGTGTATATTTATTTTCTCAGAAAGAATTTATGTCCAAATTAAAAAAAAAAAAAAAAAAAAGAATTTGGATAAGCTGTTCACTCCCAAGGGTGCGCAATGCACAGTTTAAGTTATTAAGTGCAATAGTACTAGAAGTGAACTGGCAAGAACTATTTTTGTGCAACTCTTGAAATATAATGTATAGTTCTCTGAATGATGTGTATAGCATCTCTCTCGTTTACAGACTAGTCCTGGCTGAGTAAGATGAACAGTTTTCTTTTCTGAGGCAAGAATGATGCGCCCATGAATCACCATGCACTTAATCAGTGATCCATTTGTTAATGTGCGCACTGGTCAGGTTTTTTTATTTTCTTTACAAACAAACTTGTTTCCGAGTCACTGCTGTTCATATTCAGTTAACGGTAAATAACTGTGGTAAGTGTTAAGCTGTCTCTTCAGCAAGTTCTTCAAGGAAAAAACAGGGTAGCATTTGTGGTGAACCATGGCTATTTCTTATCTTACCCACTGTATTTTAACTGTTACAGGTAACTGTTATCAACGCAAGATTTCAGGAAGAGGTAGTATCTTTTGTTATATCAAATCACATAGGTGGGGAGAACATGAACAAAGTTCTTCAGGTTAAACACATGCTATGGTTTATGTTGCATCTTTGGCGGCAATATCAATGTAAGCAGCCAATCTATTGCTTGAATCCTGCTTCTGTATCACAGGGCACCTACCCACAGTTGTAATGGAACAGTAGTTTCTATGTCCATGGTGCAAACTGGTTTGAGAACCTGGTTTGGCTTAAAAAATATTTTCGAGATGTGCTGGTTTTGACTGGGGTAGAGTAGCAATAACAGCTATAAATTCGATCTAGCACATTCCAATCAAACCTGTCGTTATCTCGAATCCTTCGAGCCCCACGTTGGGCGCCAAAAAGGACTGCTGTGGTTTAACCCCAGCCGGCAACTAAGCCCAACACAGCCACTCACTCACTCCCCCCCCGGTGGGATGGGGGAGAGAATCGGAAGCATAAAAGTGAGAAAACTTGTGGGCTGAGATAAAGACAGTTTAATAGGTAAAAGCTGTGCACACAAGCAAAGCAAAACAAGGAATTCATTCCCTCCTTCCCAGCGGTAGGCAGGTGTTCAGCCATCTCCAGGAAAGCAGGGCTCCATCACGTGTTACAGTGACTTGGGAAGACAAATGTCATCACTCTGGATGTCCCCTCTTCCTTCTTCTTCCCCCAGCTTTATATGCTGAGCATGACGTCATATGGTATGGAACATCCCTTTGGTCAGTTGGGGTCAGCTGTCCCAGCCGTGTCCCCTCCCAACTTCTTGTGCACCCCCAGCCTCCTCGCTGGTGGGGTGGGGTGGGGTGAGGAGCAGCAAAGGCCTTGACTCTGTGTAAGCACTGCTCAGCAGGAACGAAAACATCCCTGTGTTATCCACACTGTTTTCAGCACAAATCCAAACATAGCGCCATACAAGCTGCTATGAAGAAAATTAACTCTAGCCTAGCCAAAACCAGCACATGAGGTATTTTCATTCAGATCACTTTCGTCATCTGATTGATAGTCCTGCACAGGTGTAGATGGAAATCAATGAACATGAAGAGCAGCCGTATTTTGTGATCACTGCTGAAGATATCCTTATTGTAAAACCCTGGACACAGCAAACACCAAGGTGCATTGAAAGGATGGTAACAACTGCTGAATATGTTGCCTAACTGTGTTAATCTGTCATGATTTAAAGGAAAAAAAGGAAGGTTAGCAGTTTAGGAACAGAGAGTTACTAGCAAGGGCGTAAGTGACAGCAAATTAATATCTCTGGAATAGTGAAACCACAGACTCATGTAACTTTAAGCAGCCCTCTCCCAGGAGGGACTACTGGGGCCCACAAGGTGTGGCTGATGATGTGGGAAGTCTTTTTATTGTTGCGGTCCAAACATGGCATATGGGGGATAACAATGAGAAAACTATCACGAGCAAGAAAAGAAACATTTCTGTTATGCTTTTGTGATTCCACAGTCATTAATAAATACTGGATCTGTATACTGTCAAGTCAACTCACCAATTGCTTTGGATTACCTATGGAGCTACACAAATGCTATTGTCATTAAAATATAAAATGTAAAACTTGTGCTAGTCTGTGTTTTTGTTGGATCTGTGCAAGTTATGGGAAGACTATTAATACCTGGTCTAGTGTAAAGCCTGCTAGGTAAAAATTAGTCTGTCAACATTTTTTTTTAAAAAAAATTAAATCATCAAAGTGATTTACACTAGATAATGTTTTGTGGCATGTGAAATTACTTTTTTTGAGTCCATGATTTTTAGTATCCAATAATAATAATATTAATTTAGTTCCAAGTCCTGTTCTCTTGGAGGCCGGCTATGGAATGTTTATGAAAAGTGGTCTCCTGATAGTAACTGTGTCTCTGTACTTCATTGCTTATGTCAAATTATCCTAATGAATGTTGGTTGTACATTTGAAGTATTTTATATTAGCTCATGAAGATAATCCTAGTAAAGGGATAACTAGTTGCAATTCAGAATAGCTATCTCAGCACAGTAGATGAGGTGAAACCTTCCTCCAGGTGTGAAATGAGAAGTTAAAAGGATCTAGGGAAAGGTAATAATGGTGGTGTTTAGAGATTTGTTTAGATCTTTGTTGTTTAGATCTTTCGTCTTGGGCTTTGGCTTTTGCTATGAGGATATATGGAAGGATGCAGCAGCTAGAGATGGCTAATTTTTATCCTTTTTTATTAATACTTATTTTATCCCTCTTATTAAACTTATTATCCTGTGTATCTGATTTTGCTTTTGCTGGTTACTTTAATTTTCCTTGGCCAGGCACAGGTCTTGTCAGAGTTGTGTTTTTCCTGTTCAATGTGTTAGTGCTCTTTTGTATGTCAGGATTAATCTTGGTAAACACTGGTAGTACTGTACACAATTGACAAAGACTGTGAAATATTGCAAGCATTAATATATAGTTCATCTAACATGCACAGTTCCCAATGTATTTTGAGTTGAAAGCTACAGCTTATTTTTTTCTTGTTGGTTTTGATGAATTGTGACTTGTGCTTATTTTATGTGGCTGTAGTAAAAAACCCAAACAAACAAAACCAAACGAAAACCCACACCACAAAACAAAATAAAAAACCCCCAAACCAAAACAACCAAAAACCAACCCTGTTCTTAAATGGATCTTTCTGTCTGTCTTGAATCAAATAACTTACTTGCAGATGGAGCTGTCAAGAATACAAAATGGAAGTTTTGAAAAAGAAAGCAATGGCTAAGCATTTTATAGCTATATCAATAGATATGTCTGAATTGTCTGCCATTTTGAGTTTTACTGGTTTTCACTTGTAGGAAAACGCAATTATTAGTGTTTAGTAGGATACCTGCTCTTTTTGAAGAGCTTTGACTTTATTTCTGTTAGGGAAAAATGGAGAAGAATGTTGATCTTCTCATGGGAGAAATATACCCTTGCTTCCACTGAGAGCTAAAGGAAGCAACTTCCAGTTCTGTCTAGAGTTTCTTGGGAAATACGTTGTTTTGCATTTTGTGACAATTGAGGAAAAACATGCCTATATGTGACAAAAAGTCATTAATTCAGAAGTGGCTCGTGCAAAAGCTTTTATGAATTTTAGCTGCAAATTATATTAAAAAAAATCTGAGTTCCACTAAAACACCCTTTTAAAAAACCTTACTAATTTTTTCTTGTTCATAGACTCATAGAATCATAGAATCATACAGGTTGGAAAAGACCTCTAAGATCATAGTGTCCAACCGTCAATCCAACACACCATGCCCACTAAACCATGTCCCTAAGGGACTCATCTACACGTCTTTTAAATACCTCCAGGGATGGTGACTCCACCACTTCCCTGGGCAGCCTGTTCCAAGGCCTGATCACTCTCTCAGTAAAGAAATTTCTCCTAATGTCCAATCTAAACCTCCCTTGGCGCAACTTGAGGCCACTTCCTCTCATCCTATCGCCAGTTACTTGTGAGAAGAGACCTACACCCACCTCACCACAACCTCCTTTCAGGTAGTTGTAGAGCGCGATGAGGTCTCTCCTCAGCTTCCTCTTCTCCAGGCTAAACAACCCCAGTTCCCTCAGCCACTCCTCATAGGACTTGTTCTCCAGACCCTTCACCAGCTTCGTTGCCCTTCTCTGGACACGCTCCAGCACCTCCATGTTGCGCATGTTCTTCTAAGACATTGTATTCTTCATATGTTTAGTGAAACATTTCTAGCATGTTTTAAGTTAACAGCTTAGTCCTTTGCTATGGAACATTAAGTGGTGTTTACCTTTGTCATTTCTCTGGAGACTGCTCTTAAATGTGGTCGTGCTGGACTGTATAGCTGCAGCGTTGTCAGGCAGCAGGAGTAGATTTAGATTTTCTTTTGACAACACGTCTTTAGAGTTCTGTTAGTGTGGAGTCTAAATATTTTATGTTGGCCTCACTTCCCCTTCGTGATAAGGATTTGGGCTCTTTGAGCATGCTTTCTGATATGACCAGGACCAAATTTGAATGATCATCTGGCCAAGGGAAACTTAGGTCATTTGTACTTTAATTTTCTGCTTTAAACATATTGTCATGGAGAAAAACAACTGTGAAGATGATTGAAGTCCCAGTAGGGAAAATTATTGCTTAAGCTTCAGTGTGGAATGAATAAAGGAAGATGTGATGACATAAAATGTAACTGAAAGGATGTAATTATAAGGAGACCTCTTTATTGTTTTTAGCAGACCTTGGTGCAGGAAAAATTAGAGGAACCTAAATTAATATTGTTACACAGAAGTATATCTCATGACTACTTTTGGTTTGCTGTGATGGTAATACATTTTTCTTTGACAAGAAAAAGTACTGAAGTAACTTAATTACTAACAACAGTGATTTATTCACAATTAACATACCTGCCAATTTGTCCTTTTGATAATACATAACAAGTGATTTGCTGTTTTATTTGCTGTTAAATTTTCTTTGTATTATTTAACTACTAGGGACACTTATAAACTGCTGTATTACTTCCAGTGTTTTGCGAGAACTGTTAAATTTACATATTAATTGAGTCTGTAAGTTATTTCAAGGACATTCAAATTAGAGGGAGAGAAAACAGTCAGATATTACATCAGACGGTTTGGATTTTGTTCCTATGATAGAGACAGGCACTGAAAAATCAAACATGATTTCAGATATGTAAACTACTGAGTTTTGCATCCATTCATAAATTTGTACATTGCTTTTGAGGACCAATCAGCCAACTATCAGCACTACTTTTTTTCTCTGTGCATTTGCAACTAGTAGCATACTGCATCTTTTTGTATGTGAAATACAAGGAAGTTCTGCCTCCTAGCCCAGGCTCTCTGTAATTAACAATGACCTGCTAATATTAACCTTAATCAGAGAGGGGCTTATGATATTCTTAAATATTACACCACTTACTTTGAATTGGAATGAGTGGTTAAGCTAGTATGGAAAATAATTTATCCAGAGTTAATGACATTATATTATTACTTTATCTAGTAAAGTTGGCAGTTTTGTTTGGTGCATAAATGTTTGTAATTTATGAAGTAAAACTGCTTGCTAAGTGGCACCTACTACGTTAGTCATAACGCAGAAGTTCATATGGATTTAGATATCCTTTGTTTTTGCAAAATGAGCTTACTAATTACTAACAAGTCTTTGAAGTCAAAGAACCTTTTTTATCAAGGCTGATGTTGAATGAACAATTGAGATATCAATACATAGTGTCATTAATTGATAACATTGAAGTCCTAATGTTCTGATTTTTGTCAGGAGGAGCCAGAAAAGAGTCTAATTATGAGGCTGGGATTAAGTGCAACAGAAATGCTTGACAAGAACAAAAACAAAAGCAGTAAATTAAAGCTGCTTTAGCACACTATAAATAATAATAATAATAAAAAAGCTTTTGATTGTTGAAACTATATTAATATTACGTTAAACCGTTGCACTTCAGAAAGCGAGGAGTGAAACTAAATGGGAACTCAGTTGTGTTGCAAGCTTTTTGTATTGTGATGTGTGAGATAAAGCATCAATATTAATCTAAAACTGCTTACATAGTCAAGCAAACAAATAAAAATGTTTGCCTGTTCGAGTTTAAATAATCACTCTGTGAAATCTTTAGCTTTTGTACTTCCTGATAGTCCCATTACAAGGAAAGTTTGTTGTTAGTTCAATTACTGTTACTGGTTTTTAGCTCATAATTTGCTGAGCATTTCAGAATAGTTTGTAAATTCAGAATTCATGAGAGATATCAGTCTAGACAAATCATATCTGGGCTTAGTTTAGCCCTTTTTGCATATATGCCACACTGATGAATTACTGGATTTGAAGGACTCTCTCTAATATAACAAGAAAGTGGAAAGAATACTTGAAGTTCAACTCAGGTATAATTATTTTTATTTTTTATTTTTAATCAATGATGTCAGCTCCTGGCTTGTCAAATTGAAGCTGTTTTTTCTGTTGCTTTGATTATCTGAAGGATACAGGTTGTCTGGAACAAAGCACTAAATTAAAAGCAAGCACTAAATTAAACAAATTGAATTAAACTCTTTATCTTGGGGAACTTCCTTGGGGAAGAGGGAGAAGGCAGAGTGGTAACTGAAGAAAAGGAAAACATGAAGTTCATAGGCAGTTGTGAACTGCCTCCAGAAGGGGAACTCTTAAGAGATTTGGAAACAGTCCAAGTCCCTGTGCTAACGTTGAAGGTGGTGGATTGACATTCATCTTATTCGTGTGTGCTGTGCTTTCATAATGCTACCCCATTGCTTCTACTATTCTGACAGCTGAAAAACATGTTTAACAATATTGTTGTGGTAGCCTGCTGTGCCCGCTAGAGGGGCCAACCAGTCACTGCTTCTGTTTTCATTTAACTACTCCTGTTAAAATTGTAGCTTTTCTTGCTCTGCCCTGGGACTGCTCGTCTGGTGCTCCACCTCTGATAGTGGCCCTCATCAGTATTCCTCTTCTTTTAAAACAGGAGTCATACAGGGAGGATTTACTTGGAAACTTCTAACAGTGGGGTTTTCTGAAGAGTCTTTCTTTTCCCTTGAAAATAAGTCTACAAACCCTTTTTGGCTCAAATTTCTTTGCTCTAAGGCTACAAGTGGCATTATCAGTTCAAGACAACCCCCTTGCTAGGTATATTGTGTACTGATGGGTCATCCATCATAATTGAAACTTTCATTCAATTTTATAGTATAATGGGTCTGATAGGAGTAGCTAAAAATCTTGCTGAACACATATTTTGAGTTTCTTTTAGCCTTGCTCCCTGTTTCTGCTAGTTTCCCCATCACATTCTCTTGATGGTAACATGTTACTGCTACTATTTAGACCTTTGCTATTTGGGAACCCTTGTCCTTTTGGAGTTCTTCCCCCTTAAGCTGTAAGCTTACCCTTCTGTGTAAGAAAAATTAAAGAGCTCAGTATCGTCTTTAACCTTGATTTGACTTTTATGGTTTCTTGTTTCTCTTGGTAGAGCAACTTAAACATAGTTTGCTCTGTAAATTGATATACTTTTCATACTTGTCATTCATCCAGCCCTGTTCACTTTCATAAACATCCTGCATCAATTGGTGCTTTCTTGACACTTTGACTCAAAAATGGAGAGCATAGACATAGCTAGACTTCGTGTCCAAAGAGGCCATGCTTGAGGCCACACTATTTGCCCATGCACAACAACTTGTGCCACAGCGTAACTGTGGTATTTATGTTCCTCTGACCCCTCACAGATTTGCCTGGGATGAGTGGACTTCTATTTCTAATCCTATTAAAACTCCAAGTAAGAGTGCAGAATATATTACTCATGAATTATTGACAAAGTTGAATGCAGTTTGTGCATTTTGCATTATTCCCAGTTCAAAATATTGTGATTAGTTTGTAACTGTTGAGTGCTGTGTTCATCAAAGAATTAAACTGAGAACAAAAACTAATAGGTGTTTTATTAGAATTGCTTGCCATAGGATCTCCTCTGATAGGAATAAAATTGGATGTAGAGTTGTATTTTGTCCTATTGAATTCAGTACCAAAACCTACATTTCAAGGGATGAGTCAAAATTATTATAACAGTGTCTGTTCTTAATGGTCAGTTCAAACTAATGCATTAGCAACGAGATGCACTACTTGGAGAGTATGGTAAAACAAAAAATATAAATAAAAGTTGATACACATGTAAGAAATTACATAGCGTGTTTTTTTTTCAGTTTAGAACACAATTATCTCTTGGCTTTGTTTCTCAGGTAGCCGAAATGCATGGGGAACTGATTGAATTCAATGAGAGGCTGCACCGTGCTCTGATGGCCAAAGAAGCTCTTGTGTCCCAGATGAGACAAGAACTAATTGATTTGAGAGGGCCGGTAAGTGTTTGTTTACTACAGTGTAGAATACCACTCTGGAATAAGCTTAAAACCATTACTCGTGATGAAATAAAGTATATATTAGCTTATAAGAAATAACAGCTAATAACACATCTGTCAAGAACACCTTACTTGGTATTTTTGATAGTGTTTGATTCTCTTCAGCAGAATTGAATGTAAAATAGATATATTCAGACAATAGAATTGTTTTCTACCAACTATTGCTTCACTTTGGCTTTTTGTGTTAAAAGAAAAGATTGGGTTCAAATTTGAAAATGAACAGGGAGGAAACAGAAGGAGTCAAGAATGTTCCCAATAGTTGTCCATCTTCTGAGGGAGGCATATTTTGATAATTTTTGTTGATTACGTGTATTGCTCCTTACTTTTTTGTTTGCACTGGAAGCATTCGTGCCTATTTTATCAAAACATTTATGTAAAGTGGCTGATGACAGTTCTGTATGCATTAGTGAAGCAGGATTTCACCTACCATTTTCAGCCTTTTAGATGGAAACAATCACATTATTGTATTAAGAGATGACAAATGATAAATCACATGCATATTATAGTTGTACTTTCTTACTCCGAGATTTTGGGCTGTATGTCCCTGTTCAGAGATTTTGTTTTTAACCAGATATCTCCATATCCTAATCCAGTATTTAGATATTGATATTATATTTTAATGTATCAGACACTGAGAGAAAACTAATTCCTAGAACTTTTTAAGAAGTGGAAGTGGTACTATGTTTCTAAGGGCTAGCTAAATGCTAGTTGTTATCAGTTATTGTCCAAAATGAAACTGTGAATTGAATACAGTCCTAAAGACTTTTGCATTATCCTAAGAAGTGGATACATTTTAATTCCATATTAGTAAATAAAACTCTCTGCTGATAGTCTATCTGTTACTTAGTAGATTTTAATTAGAACTTTCAAAGTTGGTGAAGTGTGTAACTGCCAGAAATTGTGGACTATGAATATTTGATCTCCCTTTGACTTGTCTGAAAATATCAGCCAAGTTCTTAACATTTTATTATTAAAACAGTATATAATTTACAGTTTGTTATAAAAATAGCTTCAATGATTCTTCAATGTCTTCTCCTTTCCTTTTAATGCTGATAATCGATTTTAATGGCTGTATTTTATAAACGAATTGTTCACAATGATCTTTCCAAATTTCTGGTAATTGAGTTTCAGAACTTCTGCAACAGAGGAATATTAAAACAAAAAGTATGTGCTTTCAAGGGTATGAGGACGTATGTTCATGTAACGTCTCCATTACTGTGTTTTGCATTACAATGAACACCACTTCAATTACCATCTCAAAATCAGTAACCAACCTGTTTCAACATAGATGTGCAAGCACTGGAACTCATTAAAGTTATCCTTTTTCTTATTTCTGAAGTCCACACACTGTTTTTGAGGTTTTTATGCAAAACTTTTACTGAAGTTAATTAAAATAACTGCATATATCTGGTGGTAGGGTTTGCCACTTCATAAATAGGCAAAGAGAGGGTGCAGGTTGTAGGCAAAGATAGAAGAACGTCTGTTCTCTTGCACAAGAGCCCTGGAAAGCCAGGCTGTGTGCTGCCACTGGAGGGTGCATTGGACTGTGAACAGCCAACAGCTGATGGTGGTAATTGAGAGAGAGAGGTCATACTGGCCCTTCCCAACTCATTGCTCCAAAAAAGGGCCAGTATATATGCCCTGTATATATGCCCTGGAGCTGTCTTGGCTCTGCACAATTCTTTCTTCTTTTCCTTTCTCTGGCAGGAATGACTTAGTTTTTGCTGAGCCATATCCCTTTAATTTTGGGAAGGCAAAATTCAGTTTTGTCTTGTGTTTTGGGAGGTCTTGAGCTGGTCTGTCAAAACGTCTGGGAAGTAGATTTTCTTTAGTCCCCTTTGAAATTTTATATTGCTTTGCAATAAATAAATATATGTTGCTTTACAATAAGCAATAATGTATATTTAAGTTTCTTAGGCAGTAAATATTCTGAAAAACAGTAATATGCATGCAAGATACATTATAGAAGTACACTGAAGCAATATTTAACCAATGTAGAAGCTGTCTCTGGAAGTTCACAACATTTAGCTGTTTTTCTTCATCAAAACACACTAATTTTTCTGGATTATGCTTTACATTTTACAGTATTTAAAGGTGAGAAGATACCCTTTTATGTTTAACTAGCTTTAAAGTAATGTAAAAAGCTACTGCTGTTTCAGTTCTAATCTTGTTTTCTCACAACTGCTAATTCTTTTGATTCTGCAGGTGTTAGTCCATCATTACCATCTTTATGAACTTTTGTAGCTATATAATGTTTTGGAAGAACACAGCTAAAATAAAATGATCATGTGTCTTTCTCTTAATGGAATGTTGGTTGTAAAAGAAAGTGATCACTGGGTTTTATATGCTTCATCTCTTCCCATAAATTGTTTATACACACAATGTACTTTGTTTTAGCATACTTTGCTTATAAAGGCCTAATAATGATGCTTTTTTCTGGGTTTTCTGTACCTTTCAAAATTACGTGCTTTTACAAAAAACGATTTGTTTCTTTATAAACTGTAGCAAATTCTAACATGAAGAACTCGCAAAGGTGATATGTTCATAATCCTATTGCATGATTGTTTATTTTTCTTTTATTGTTTCTCAGTAATAGTTTTTATTGGCATTTAAAAGATTGAATATTGAATTCTAATTTCCTTATAATATTATGCTTTCTTAATAGAAAGCATAATAACCAGTGTGTGGGAATTATTTCTATTTTGTAAATGTAGGTCCCTGGAGATTTGAGTCAAACATCTGAAGATCAGAGTTTGTCAGATTTTGAAATGTAAGTTTCATAATACACATATTTTTCTCTTTGTATTGTCTTTATGGGAAAGAAGAATAAGCAAACAGATTCAATAATTTGCTTTTCCTATATAATTTCCAATAACTGAATTCTCAGCTGTGGTGTTCCGTTGTTAAAAAGTATGGAGAGCTGCACAGCCCGTGCCCTAGTGTAGTCTTTAATAATGTTGAATGCAAGGAGTTTAGGTTTATGAAGATTCTCTTGGAGTGCTTTTTCAGTGCACTAGGTCTTGGTATTCTAACAAAGCACCCAAAAGTTACTGTTTTCTGTTGCTTTGGGTTTGATAGATCCTAGATGCTATACATAATGTGATGGAGTTTCTCATTGTTACAGAATAACTCCTAACCAATGCATACAAATAGTATTACAAAAAAACCCACAAACAACCCAGTTGGTCATCCCAGATCATTCTAGAGTGTTGTGATTTGGCATTTTGCCTTTATTAGTCAGACTAATGAATCTAGCTTTTTGTGGATGAGGGGGTGAAAATGTAGCTGATGTCTTTGAATTACGGAAATTTGGAGATGAATTACAAAGAGTGGATGGAAATGGCTTCTCCATAATTGTGCAGTGCTCTTCTGTTATTTAATAAACTCAGAGTTTCGTGAACCAAAATGTTGACTTCGTTGAAATGAATAGTTTTTGTTTCATGTGTATAATCAAATGTAGTCAAACACATGCTGTAAAAAAAAAAAACCAACCAAAACCCAAAAAACCCACAAAGGGAATTGTTTCAGTGCTCTTTTTCAGTTATGTTAATTTTAGGGAACACTTCTAGATACAGCAGGTATAAAAGGTTCAGGCAGAACTACAATTTTTCTGATACTCCATTTGAAATGTTAAGTTGCTTTGTTGATCACTTTGAATTATCTAAATCACTGCAGGTAGTTGCTTTGCAATTCTTATACATCAATATGATTCCATATTTTAAGTTTTTCTCTCTCCTCCTCAGATCAAATCGTGCTCTTATTAATGTTTGGATTCCCTCAGTCTTTCTGCGTGGAAAAGCTGCTAATGCATTCCATGTTTATCAGGTAAGTGACGTATCTTAACACAGATTCTGGGTAAAAGTTTCTGACTGAAATAGCACATTTTAATAATTTAAAGATCTCAGTATAATTTCATTAGAGATCAGTTAATGCACAGCAACAGTAACTTCATATATATTCATCCATAGGATTGTGTTGATTATCCAAAGTAGCATATTTTGAGGGTTGGTTTTTAATAGTTTAATACTTTAAAAGCGTGCTACTAAGATGACTGCATTGGCCAGGGCATACACCAGTTCAATATTAATCGGTAATGCCTTCTTCAATATGCATGTACGTATTCTGTTTCAATTTTGAGGATATCAATGACCAGAAATGTTGCTTGACAGATAGGTAGATGTGGCTTACTGTAGTAGCTTACTCAGGAATGTTTTGAATGGTGCAACAAGCCTTCACTATGTGTCATTGGACATGTTCATAGTGTGTTCTGCTTCAGCTGGCTCTGAACTTAAGGGTTTGTGCTCTAGCCTGCCTTGTAGTTGAAGCATTGAAATCCTATACTGTTCCTTGATTCCCGAATTCTTGGTTTCAGAACAATTATGCCCTCCATGGATAGAATGGCAAGGCAAACTTTAAACACTCTTTAATATGCTGTCCCAGGCTGTTTGTATTTCTTTATTTGTGGATTATTAGCAGCTGCAAAATTTTTCCACTTTTGTTTCAGCCACATGTACTTAGCTCTGAACAAGATTTCTGAAGCTTTTTAACATGTCTCTCACTCTGAATGATGATTTTTGTAGAACTTTGAATCATTTATGAAGTGTTGGCAGATAATTGAAAAATATGGGAAAACACCTACCTTTCGGCCAGTAAATGACAATGAAAAATCAGACTTTTGCTAATGGAAAGAAAAGCTAACAATACTGAACAGTTAGTAATTTGTTTAAAAGCATTGAATAATCAATCAAATTCAGGTGCCCAAGTGTTTGTGGAAACCTAACTTGTTGACAAGTGTGATTATTTTTGATCTCACATATTCCTCTACTCTGCTGTCACTGGCTACACATTCTCAAATCCAGACACCAGTCTGCTAATGCAGAAATTCTTAGAAGTATCAATATCCCACCTCACTACACCTCTGTTAACTCTAATGGTGTTGCAGTTCTGTGACCACTAGAGGAGCTCTAGTTTCTCCTGATTGTTTCCTAGGTTGCTCTGTTTTACTCTTTTCATCCTGCTTTGTCATTTCTTAGGTTTCTCTTGTTCCTATCACCATGCACCATTTGCTTTCCACCCTATCCACCATTTTCTCACCAGGTTGGTCAGCCTGTTGGCAAAGATGATCTTGTCCCATTCTGTCAGGTGGATTTCATCTCTCCCAACAGTCCTTGATCATTAGAGACAGTCCCTTGATCCCAAAAGCCAAATCTGTCAATGGCACCTTGCTGTGCAACCAGGTATTGATCCACAGGATCCACCTGCTGCTATGCAAGCCTTTTTCCTCACTGGCAGGATCTAGAAGACCAGCTGGGCCCCTACGCACTTCATCCTTGTCCCCAGTGCTGTTTAGTCACCCTTGATTTGGTAGCGGTCTTCTCTGGAATTAATGTTGCTGCCTGTGTGGATGAGCAGCAAAGGGTAATATTAAGGGGTGCCTATCATGTACTATTTAAAAAGCTTTGAGTTTTAGAAGTTCAGTCTTTCCTCAAGCATTTTTACATCTAGTCTGTTGATCAAACAAAAGCTGGAATGTGATGTACCCCAGAATTTTCTTCTTTGTGTTTTTGTTTTTTTCTTCTGAAGTTGCATAGAAATTTTGAGTTTCTGGCAGATAACTACAAAATAAGACAATTTCAGAAAAATACTTGGTATCTGAACAATGAGGTCATTTGTGTTTGCAACGATATGACACTTGAATTTCTACATTCTCTGACTTTTTTTTTTTTTTGAGTTATATCTGCAGTACAGATTGAAATGAAGGCACTGAGTGACTATCCCCTCAACTTCTAAGTGCATTTCTCACTGTTTAGGCTTGGCACACTTATTAATGATGGTGAGAAATGACATGTAACAGTACTGTCTGTACTACATTAATTTTGTATCTTTTTAATGTTACTGCTATCTGCTGTTACGTGAAAGACAGGAGAGGGGGAATATGACCCAATAGTTGATATTATCTTTTCCTGATACTCAGGAAAGCTTATGTGGATGCAGTGAACACAGTTCCATGTTCCTTTCATATTTATGTGAAAAGTTAGCGTAATTTCTAATTATCAAATTGTGGGCATGAATTGTTACAGTGGGAGACTTATTGCAAAGAAAAGCACTTTAAAGACTTTTCCATGTAAGTTGTGAATAAGAAGTAAACTTAAACTATGGCTTTCTCCAGTGTGTTTACCAATGGTCTGTTGCTCACACAGGTTTTCCTCCTCATTTGATTGGTTAGTGAAAAGTAGAAACAAAACAATTGTTGGCAGCTGCTTGTGAATGAGCAGAGAGTTTAGCTGTAGGCAGCTCTTTAGTAAGAGCAGATGCTGTGATAGGTGAAGGAATGGGAGGAAAACTATAAACTATTAAAGGTTCTTAAGTTCAATAGTAACATTAGTACTGCATAAGGAGGCCATTTTGTTTAAAAAAAAATGCTGCCAGTTTGGATGTCCTGAGTGGTTAAATGGCCAGAAAAAATGTAGGAAGAAATGAAAGAAAAGCACATAAGCTTGCAAATAGTTGCATTTTTATCAACAATTTTAATTTTATTATTTGCTTTTTCAGTTTCATTCTCTTTGGTTGAATGGGAAGAAAGAATCCTTTTATATTATTAAACTTCCTTTTGTATTTTGAGTTTTGTTAGTGTTGTTACTACTAAGACACGAACCAGAAGCGATTTATTTTTAAGGTTGCTATCTAATATGCCAAATCTATCTTTTTTTTTTTTTAAAGTAATAAAATGCTTTTCATTAAGGTATATTAGAACTGGATTAAAAAACATTAATTCTTTGAAGAATTTAATTTATTTTTAATTTTACTTGTAACTTGATCTCAAACTTAGTTACTAAAGAGTTCCATACTTTTCATGCAGTTTGACTGTACATGACTATACAAATGGTACCATAAGAGCCTGGAAAGTATGCAGAGTTCTTATATACTATAGATGTTCTGCACATTCTTTTTCAATAGGAAAAATATTGACATAAACTAAACCTCCCAATTTATAAGAGTTTCAGGGCTTTATCCAAAATCTACTGAAGTGAGTAAAGGCTTAGATTTTGCTCTCAGTTTGGTTTGGTTAAGGGCCTAACTACAGTGACTTGAACGAAGGTGAGGTTTTTTTATTGTGCTTTTGCACCTTATTTCTATTTATCATTGGCATGACATTTTAGAAAATATGTTGTGCTGGTACAGAGTGGGTTTTAATAGACTTCATCCATTACTCATCATCAATGGAAAACAAAGAACTTGTGATTGAAGGCTAAGCCTCTTGAGAAGAGGAAAAAAGGAAGCAAAATATCATTGCAAGATTCTAAAAGATTGAAAATTCTAGATTTACAGAAAGACAATTTTGAGAATTTTATTAAGTTCTTTATGTCTACAATATATGCTCATAATGTTGGGTATCCATAGTGTGCAAAATTCTGTTAATTGGTATATGTATTTGAAAAATGTACAAGTTCTTCTGAATATGCTCTATTCATTATCTATTCACACTAGCAATTTATGGGACATACGTAATGTGGAATGTTAGAAGCATCTATCTAGAATAGACATAGAATGTCTGTGGTCAGACTAGTTTGTCTTTACAGAACAGCACAGAATATCATAGAATTCCTCTCGTGAACAGTTATGTATTTGCTCAACTTTTTCTTTTAATATTTAAAAAAAAGTGAGCAAGAATTACCTGTAGAAGTGACCTAAAACTTCTATAATTCTTACTAAACTTTGATCTTGATACCTGCTGAGATCTTTCTTTATGGAAGAATACATTAATGGCATTCCTACCAGTTTTTGATATCAGTAGCAGGAGTATGACTGAGAAGAGTATCTGTCTAGCAAATAACTTTGTTTTCTGCCACTGTGCACATGAAAAAAAGAAATTTTCCTAAATAGACATACACTCTGTAGCGTAACACTACAATGAAACACTTGAAGTGATTGCCACATCTCTGATCAAATACATAGTCATGTGCTTGCTGAATATATATTCTGCATTTTATAGCTACCAGGAAAGCATTAATTTATAAAACTTCAGAATAGCCTCAATAACAGCACTGTGCATTTATCTTGTTAAATCTCTGCCAAAAAATGTGCTCCTGATTAGAGGGAATTTGATTCAATGTTGAAATTGTGGAAGAGGATATTTACCAGGCTACCAGTGTGTAATGAACAGACAAGGACTAGGAGTGACAATTAGTATAAATGACTGAGCTCATTTCTGAGAGTCCTCTTATTCATAATAAACATTATTTTTGCTTTATAATTTATTTCTCCAATGGCAGAAAATTAAAATGCATGTATAACTCTTTGTATCAGCTACATGAGAAATTGCCTGTAGTGTATCAATGCAAAGGAAAGTAGCAATATTGCAGAATGTTGATATTATTGAGATCATTACTGACATCTTTTGGAGTTCAGATTTCTCTGTGAGTGCTTGAGTACGCATAACTTGAGATGTAAAACGTGACTCTTGGTTGTGCTGGTTAATTCTGAGAAAAAGATGTCAAACAAACTTTGGAGAAAGCTGAAGTGTGCCAGTTGGAACAGGCAAAGTTTGAAACTTTGGGTTTGGGTAAGCATCATTTTTAGATATGCTAAATACTTACGACTGTACTTAAAGCTAATTGGAAATTAGCCTTAAGATGCTTAGCCTGCCTGGAAATTAGCTCCTATGCGTAGTACTATTAAGGTAAGATGTTGCTGCCAAATGAAGATGTTACAAAAGGGTATGGACCTTGACCATTGCTTTTCCAAATGCAGTTCTTGTAAATGAATTTCTAACATGGCTTGATTTCTTCTGCATTTTCTGCTATTAGAAAGCTAAAGAGGTTGTCCTCCTCCCCCCTCCTGTTATGAGCCACCTTGTTAACCATTGCTGATTTGAAATTGTGTATCTCTGGAGCGTTTCACTTGATGGAGAGAGGAAGACAGTGTGCTAGTGGAGACCTGCTACGTCACATTTATTGTTGATGCACTTTAGAATTGTTGTGCCTCTTCTGTCCTTTTTGCTCATAAGTGCGTATTTTCTAACGGAAAATAAACTACTGCATACATATCACATGCCTTGGAAATGACCAAAAGAGGGTGGAAAGAATTGCAGAGCACCTCAAATAGTTTGGAAAAGTGTGAACCTATCAGTTCCACAGTATCTTTCACCTTTTTTCGTGGACTTATAAATGCTTCTTAGGAATATAAGAATTAGGAGAAATAAATCTGGGTAGCTGTGCCTCTTTGAAATCAATGCCAATTTTGCATTTGTGCTTCTTAAACTAGGAAAAGAAATGAATGACATGTTAATTTACATATCAGGAGGGCCTGACCTGGACTGGATAAGAATAGACTCCAGCAGGAGTTTGGTTATAGTGCTTGCTTTTTACAAATTTTTTTAGTTTTGTTTATTTTTTTAAATTTAGTGCAGGTTTGTAATGCTGTTTTGAAAGGCATTTCAAAGCATTTCTTCTTGTGTCATAATATTTCGGTATGTTTCAGATGTCATGTTCAAAATCAGTACATCTTCCATCCTAAAAAAACCCAGATGTTATTGTTCAGTGAATATAGAAGCAAAAGTTTCCAGCTCCAGAATACTTGTCACATAGTTTCAACCATCAAATAGTTTCTTTAATTTCTGTTAAGGATTAAGGATTCTGGACAAGCTCAGAAACAAGGTTGTGGATTCTGAAAGCAAGCAACATTTTATAATGAATCCTATTAGATGTGGAAATTTTAAGCAGACCTCTGTGTTTGTAGAGTTACACCGCACTCTTGCAGTAATGTTTAACTGGCAGCATTTACTGGTTATGAATCTTAAGAATTTAAAAACAAGGAAACATAGCCAAATTTTATGCTCAATTTGAATGACTGAGTTCAAGGGGACAGTTGTGAGCAGCAGATTAATCAGTGCTCACAGCTCAGCACTATCTAATACCGCCTTAAAAATTAACAGAACCATAGACTTGTATCATTCAACTGTGGATGTTACAAAAATTAGATGGTGTATAAATTTTAGTGGAAAAGCTATTTAGAATTGGATGTGCACTTAAGTGCAGTTTTTAAGTTAAATTAAAAATATTTTTTCACTTGTGCTCTGAAATATCACCGTTTCACAATAATTGACAAACTTTCAGATGACTACAATAAAAAACTGGTGACTACAATAAATAAAGACAAAAAACAAATGTGATACAGGTGTTCTAAAATTAAATAGCCATTTAGGGCTTTGTTTTCTCTTGCACTGTGAATAGTCCTCTGAGGACAAAGATCCCTACTGAGAAGAGGTGGCTGAAGTTTGGGGAGTTCAATTTTGTCATTCCCTAGGGTGTGATATGGGACTTTACTGGTAGGTAGAAAGACGGGAAGCCTTCGTGTTTCTAGATGGGCTACGAAGCCATGGTGTGGAAGATACTGTTCCATTTGGTTTCCAGTCATACAGGGTAAAGGAGGGTATGGAGGCTTCAGAGAGGAGAGGTCTGGTATTTTGCTGCATGAATGAAAAAATGTTTGAAAAATAAAAGGTTTGGATTCATCAGGATTTGGATATGTTTCTGGAATAAAGGGAGTTTTCACAGGAGGGATGATTTTAAATGCGGGACTCAGTTACTGGCACTTGAAGATCATAAAAGTTATAAACTCAAAAGTAGAGGAAGGTTTACAGGTAAAGAAGAGCAGGTGTTTGGAATGGGAATAGGAATTTAAATGAACTAAAATGAATTAATTTAAACTCTATTGCAAAAGGAACAACAAAAGCAAAAATTCACGACTGTAATATTTAACTGTAAAAAAGAGATTGAGGAAAAAAATGAGGAAGCTGGTTAAAAAAAACCTAAAAGGTACAACTGAGATCGTTTGCAGGCATAATGGAGACTATTTAAAAACTTGGATATTGCTCAGAGGAAGTGCATAACCTATTTAAAAAGAGAGAGGAAAAACAAGAGAAGGATGACTATGCAGCAGAATAAGGAAAGTCATTAGAAGTAAATAAATACATTTTAAAAAATGAAAGAGTTTAAGTCATCTCCAAAGAAAAATTGAGGAACGTACACTTCTGGAGGAAAAAAGTAGAAATACACTGTTACAGGCCTCTTACAACTTCCAAAAGGCATAAAATCTAATGGTCTCTTTTGCACATGTCAGGAAGAGACCACTTGCTAAAGTCAGTGGGACAAATACTCAAGCTGAAGGTCTCAGAACATAAAATAGTAACAGAAAAATGCATATCTTAAAATCTCTGTTCACCATGGAGTTGTTATGGGGTATTCCCATTCTGGATTATTCCTTGTGTAGAATGAGCAGATTGTCTGTTTTAAATGAAATACCAGTAGAAGATCTTATTGAACAAATAAAGAATAAATCTCCACATGCAGCTCACCAGGAATTCAAGGGTGAAATAGCTGAAAACTAACTGATAAATAGCTTTTAGCTTGGGTACCAGAAGATTTTAAAGTATCTAATCTGACACATTTTTTAAAAGGGTTTAGGGAGGTCTAAAAACCAAGTTGTTAGAAATCATTAGAAAGGGGATAGAAAAACAGAAAACTCTATTATGCTGTGTATAATCTCTGGCTTATCTGTGTGCAGTTCTAGTCTGCTCCAAAGAAATATATCAGAACTTGAAAGATTACGGGTGAAAAATGAAGCTTTTGCATTTGAGGAGCATATTAGAAATTCTCAGCCTGCAAGACAGACAACTGAGAGGGGAATACAATAGCAATCTTTCAAATCATGAAAGATATGGAGAGATTTTTAACTGTTTCAAAATGCAAATTGGAGCATCCATTGAAACTACTAACTTGCAGTTTCAAAACAAGTGCATGACAGTGGTTTTCTCCACAACATCTAATTGGTGTGCAAGACATCTTGCCACAGACCTTGTAAATACTGGAAGTTTACATGGGTCTAGAAAATAATTGAGCTAATTAAATTGAAGAAAAATCAATCCAAACATGAAGACGTGACTTCTTTCTCAGGAAATCCCTGGATAGCAATATTTTGGAAGATAGGCAACTTTTCTGGACAAATATCACCATACCTTTTGTTCATGTTTAAGTGTACTAAATAAAATACATTCCATAATTCACCAAAGAATTTTCTGAACTGTTGAAATCGGTATACCTTGCAGTAACAGTACAGTGGAAGAAACTTGGAGGTCATGGTGTAGGATTAACTAAACATGAGTTGCCCTTGTAATGCTGTGCTAAGAATGACTAATTTAGTCCTAAATTGGAAATAATAGGTATGATTAGGAAATCTCTTTCCTTCCACTAGTGTTTATCTTCTATGCATGGCAAGCTCATACTAATGTTTTCAGAAGCACATCCTCTCTCTTTATACTTGCTCAGCTTTGTTTTGCTTCAGGTTTGTATCTTGACTACTGTCTTGCCATTCATTAGTGCTGACAGATTACTAGTATAATAAATTTTGCACTTGAGTAGAAAGATTAGTTAGATGACCAGTTGATGTCCTTATTATGAATCAACAAATCATAAGGATTAGTTAGGTGTTACTGGATGAAATTATCTGGGCTGTGACAGGAGCTCAGACTAGCTTGTCATAACAATATCTTCTAGCAAGAACATTAGAACAATTGCACTTATTCACTTTGAGTCCAAAAGAAGCTTCAGAGGTTTATTCTCTTACAAAGTTATTCATGGCTATTATTAAGTGGTAAACTGATTGGTTATAAGCATTAAAGGACCTAGCCACATATGAAGAAACTAATATATTTTGTACAAAGTAACAGTTAAGAAAGTCTAGTCCTTTAAACAGACGATTTAAGTATTAGGCGGCTTTGTAAAATCAAGGTCATGCTGGCAAAAGTCTACTCTTTTCTTATAAACATCCTGTCTTCTCTAGTTAACTAGTTGCTTTTGATGACTGCTATTTGTGATCTGTGCAGTTTGATGCCCATCTTTTTTGTGAGTCAGATGTTGCTCTGTCAGCCTACCATTAGAAAATAATTGCGTCTAGTATATTCACAGGGATAAAGACAGAATCCAGATGAGAATGAAAAAAAAGTTTGCATTTACATTTTACCTCTAGATGGTGATAGTTAGTTGCAGTTTCTTTAGTGCCTGTGAAGCAAGATGATTATTGCAATAATATTATTTTATCATATTTCTCAACTGTAGAGCATCTTGTTATTTTCTGCATACATATGGATTCCACTTTCCTGTGAAGTGTACAGCAAATGCCATTAGTCATGCCTTTTGTTGCTATAATTACCAATGGCTGACACTTAAGATAATGAAACTGAGATTTTGTGATTCTTAAAGTGATATCAATATTTAAATGGCTACTTGCAAATCTGCCTTGTTTGCAGACTGGTAAACATTTTAGATAACAAAATAAGATTAAAGATAAACATGCTAATCAGACAAGACGCTATTTGCATATGAATAGAACCCCCCTAACATTATCATCAATAAACGTTCTTTTCTTACAACTTTTTTATTCCTTTGACTCTCTTCAGTCTTACTGTTTAATATGGATGGATATCTTGTCTTATAATATTTATTTTTATATTACTTTAAATGATGTTTTGTTTTTCCCTTCCACTTCCTCTCTGAAGGAGAGATATAAAGGGGCTGTTTACAGTACCTGAATGCTCCTGCTTAAACAGAGGGAAGAATTTTCACAGAAACGCAACATAAAAGAGATGGAGGAGAACAGTGTCTGACACTCAAGAGTTTTTGAGGGGGAGAGTGCCCAGCAAATTCTTTGGGTGAGAGATGAAACGGTGAAAGCACAGTCCCGGATCTGCTAGATGTGACTGTTGACCTTTAATTTATACACGAGCCAGCATAGCCTTAATATTTCATCAAAAGTAGAAGTCTTAACAATGGAAGACAATGGATTGACAATTAAAATAGTTGAAAAGTAGGCAAAAAATGCAAAAATTAAACCCAAAGTTGAATTTCATTTCCCTGATATATGAGGAATTGGATTACTTTAGCAGCTGCAGCACTAAGCCGGCAAAAAGGAGAAAGAAATAGTCTTCTAATCATATTCCATCTCAGAGCAGCTCAGGGCAAGTAGAGAAGAAAATGGCCTAGAATGATTGGGAGAATTTGAGAGAAAGGTATGGCTCATGGCATTCTGAAAGAGAGTGGTTTGAGGGTGCATAAGCCAAAAAGGTGAGTATCTCACTTTTTCCATGATGGGACCTGAGGATGTGTCAGAGAAGCATAAGAGTAGGTAAAGGAGAAAAATTTTTAAATAGCTGGGATGGAGGGAGTGTACAAAGATGAGATCAGTCCTTGGAGACTTTTATAATGATTTATTTTTCTGAAGGAAACCATAATACAACTTAATACATTGATGTGCTTATAGAAATGCTAATCTGGATGCCAAAAATGATAGAAAAATAAAAGTAGAATTTCAATTTTCAAATTATTTTATACCTACGACAGAAAGAAGAAAATAATCTATATCCAATGAATATCTAGAATAAATAATAGTTATCTTATTTACAAACTGATTTGTGAGATAGCTTCCTTTCCCTGGCCAGAGCACCCAAAATATTCTATTTGGAGAAAAAGCCAGCAGTTCTGTCATTTTACCTATACTCCCTTCTGCAGAAACTTCTTTCATTGCAGTGGTTGTCATGCAATGAAAGTTCAAAGTGCATGTTTGTGAAATGGTGTTAATTATTTTTGGGTATTATAAGTAACATTTCACTGTCAAAAGGAGCTAGTTATGTTATTGACTGAAATCTTCTCTGCTGATTTGATTTGTATTAAAAATAAAAAAGATATTTTTTATCCAGCAAAAGCGTAGGCATGCTGCTTTTATTCTTTAATGTCCAGTCACTTTAGTCCTGTTTTAGTGAATAGAAATGGAACTGTGACTACAGAAACACAGGGAACATAATTCTGCATGTATGTAATTGAGTGGATAGGCCTAAAATGCATGACATTTTTCTATTTAGTAGAGCCATATTGGCTGTTTCTAAGGTTCATGCTTTGATGTGCATTCTTTCATAATTTGACACTGTATTGTTCATTTTTATGAACTAAATATGAAAAAGTTGAAGATTTAACATAACAAAATATATTATAGTATTTGTAGTCTTTGTGCAAGTAGATAAAATGGTCTTATTGAGATAAAAGCTTGTTCACTTTAACTCCTGTTATGTCTCTGTATGTAGAAAGGCACACAAAAAGCTGCTCATATCACAGCTGAAAAGTTTCATTGTTCTGTTTGTTTTTCATTATGCAGAAATTCTTAAATTGGATCATTTTCAAAGAGTGAACTTAACCATAAATGCAGTCCTGCAGCTGTGTCAAAATATAACTTGCATTTGTATTCATTTCTCACACTTTGAAGGTAACTTTGGAGAATTCAGCTTGAATTTATATTCTAAACAGAACTCCATTGTCTTGAAGTAAAGTCAAGAAATGTAACTGGTTCTTCCTTTTTTGCTATATACTTCCCCTTTGGATTCATACCTTTTACTTCTTCTATACGTTTTGAGTGCAGAAATAATTTTGATAAAAGCTTCCTAAATAGATTGAAATACATCACTCCTCTCAGAAAAGCACACTATGAAATAGGAAGAAAAGGTAGTTCTAATCCCCTGAAAACAATTATTTCTTAAATTGTAAATTTTGATAAAAATCTTTTTAATTTAGTGTTCCTGAATAATTAAGATGTACATTAAAGTTGAGTAAGTTTTAAGAATTTTAAAAACTTTATTGTCATTATAAACCAGTATTTGAGAAACAGAACAAGTAGTAGTTACAGAAGCTCATCTCAGAACGTGTCTGCACCTCTGGTTAAAATGAATGAATTTTCTTCTTTCCACAGAAAGACTACTCAGTCATTTTTCTTAGATTACATTAACAATACTCTACAAAAGTACTGGCAGTTTAGTTTTATGGAAATATCATGGATTATAAGATTCATTTAACCAAATGCTAAGTTAATAATTACTTAGGAGTTGTTGCAATGAATATTCCAGGCTTCTATAATCTCTGGAACACCAAACTTAATAAACGTAGAGAATCAGTAGATAAATTTTGTTGGCGTTAACAAGTTTTGCTTTATAGTTCAGAGCACTGAAATTGTTTTTCTTCAGTTTCTTCTTTCCTTTTTATCGTAAAGAAATTTAACAGACATTATTAAATAGGTAGTTTTTTATTTTGTGGGCTTTTTTTTTTTGTATGGGAAGCTTATAGTGGAGGCAGTGAAAACGATAAACTGGGTTAGGTAGTTGAGGAGAACTTTTAATACAGATGAGATCTTGTCTCCTCTTACTACTTCCAGGTCTCCATCAATAATTCTGAACTGGACTTTTAGAAGTCCCTGTCTTGTGCTTGATGGTTCCCTCTCTGTAGTTGTAGCAGAAGAGGATATCTTTTTATCCTGTTTAATAGAATACTTTTTGTAAGAATAAAAGAAATTATCCTTACTGTTAAGATTGGTAAAAGATAATGTGGATCACAGTAGGATTAAAATATTTTAGAAGATAATAGTAGCTTAGATGATAATTTGGGGACATTACCAGTGTTGCAGTTTGGACCTGGCATGAAATTATGATTGTTTCATGATTATATAATACAATATATAATTCTTTAAATTGACCATTTCAAAGGCAAGAGGTAAAGGAGATGCAAGATTTTGTTGGTAGATTCTGCCTATAAGAAGAGGAAAAGCTGAAATGATTGCAGTTTGAACTTCATCCATATAATCTCCTTGCATGGTTTTGTTGGCTTTTCTAACCCAACAACGTGTTAGAACAGGTGTATCAACATAGGTAGTTGGAGGAGCAGTCTGTTCTATGTAATTTTTTGTTTGTTCCAAGCTTATTTTGTCCTGTCTGGGGGAAGAAAAAGAGGCAAAGTTAAGCACATAACGTCCCTCTTCCTGTACAATCTCTTCTCCCATCCCCCCACAATGTTCAAATTGCCAGTCTTAGAAGACGCATAAAATCCATTTAAGGACTGTCATTCATGCATTGGTTTATCCTGCTGAGTGCTAGCAATATGCTTTTTAAGATATGTATGTTCTGTTAGCATGAGCATGTTTGATTATTAATCTTCTCATCCTTTTTAATCTTAATCTGTTCTATCTAAGCAGATATTCCTGTATCTGAAGCAAATATTCTCATCTTACAGAAATATTTTATAGCTTGTTTACCAAGAACGACACTCTAGCAAAAAATTAAAGCATCTCTACTAGTTCATGTCTACTTTCCTCTTTCTTGCTGTACTGAGTACTGAAGTGTAGAGGTAAAACTATGGACCAATGGTACTCCAAAATTATTTAAAGTGTTATTTAAAAGCAAATGTAAAGAAAACTTTCACCAGTCAAGCTTAGCTGAGTTAACATTTAAAAAATAATGGTGCCAATTTGCATGTTCTGTTTTTGTATTCATGCTGATTAGGTTGTCTCTACCAAACTGGTTGCTAATTTTTCTTTTTGTTGTCACATGGCATTGATTTGAAAGGCATATGTAACAAACAAGAGGATCTCCAGAAAACCCTTTTTTCTTAGTGAGGGAAAGGAAGTTAGAAATACAGTAATACAGTAGAAATACAGTAATGCAGAAATTATAGTTTTTCTCTCACTCCTTTTTTTTCCCTCCCCCTAGCCCCCACCCCCCCTGATAATGCTTAGTTAGGCAGCAAATGTCACAGTAGCTTCCTTAGTGTAGATCAGTGTCTTTTGCATTCCCTATACTGCCAATGATTTTTTTTTCATGCTTGTAAGAAAAACTGTGACCTTGTCCAGCATAGGACTGATTCTTTACAAACTTTCTCAGTATTCGTTATGTCCTTTGAAGTGTTCTGCTGCTGAAATGTTCTGAGTTCTCTTGCATCTTGTGCCATTGAATTTTATATGTGATTTAATAGAGTTTCACTGCTCACCTTCCATTAGCATTATTCTCTCCCCTTCTGATATTTTTCTTGCCTCTGGAATGGGACGTGGACTCATAGGCACTTTAACTTCAGCACGTTTGTATTTGTGGAGCGCCCATCCACAGAGTTCTCTGGCTAGAATTCATTTTTCATTATGTATTCAGATCATCCTACCAGGAAATGTGAGCCATATTTGTAGGGAAGATTCAGGAGTAACTTGGTTTAGGGAAGTTCCTTCCTGATGCTTAATCTAGTATTTCTATAACTGTGAATGTCATTGCAGCAGCAGCAGATTTTCTAATATCCCATTCAGTATCTCTTTCTACCTACAGTCCTTGAGAGAGAGGAAAAAAGTGAATCTAAAATATACCAATCTATATTTTGCATCCAAAAAGAAAAGCACCCACTTTAGACTTATGCAGACCTGAAAAACCAGTGTTGATTAGAGGCATTTAATTTGTGAAGGTACACTGGAACTGGAGCAGGTTGGAATTTTGGCTTTTGTCCTTTCTTCTCCTCAGGCTTTTATACATAAGTAGTGATGAACTGGGTCAATAGTTACTAGTCTGTTACCAGGACTTGTTAACAGCATTTTTGACCCAGACCTGGTAGAAGATTCCTTAATGTATTAAAGAAAGTTTTGAATCAAAAACCAGTACCACGGGAGTAGGATTTATCACTTCAGTATATAATCATTAAACTAGTGCTTTCAAATAGGTTCTCGGTAGTTTTTCGGCATTTCAGTAATATTAAGTTAGCAGGTAGTTGGCTGAAAAACAAAATATTAAATTACTACTGTTTTTGCTATTTCTCTTCAAATCTTTAACTTCAAACATATTTGTGATGAGAAAATAACAGACTAATTCATTATATATGCTTATTAACTGAAATTTTTCTTTCAGCTGCTGTAAATCATAGCTACAAAAAGGTTACCAATCAATCTTTACATGGGAGACCCAATGGGAAAGTGCCCCTAAATTAGAAGAAAAGCTATTTAATTCATTTTTTTTAATATACAAGAGAATATTAAACTAAAATCTTTTGTCTACAATCAAATAAGCATTCTAGCGGATTTTGATTTGGTCTGTAAATTTTCATTACCTTGAAAATTACTTAATTAGGTTAGAAAGTGGATGATTTCAGGAAAACAGGGGCATTTGAAAGGCAATGTAGTGATTTGGAACTGATTTTTGAATTGATCAGAGAATAAGCCTAAGAGTAGTCCTTTCAGCTTTCTATAATGTGATCTTAAAATACTGTTCTGTAATTATATGTCATATGTTAAGGTATTTTTAGTAGTAGAAAACAGTGTCACTCTAGGGTGCAGCATGTTAATTTGGGACAAACATACACAAAACTGTATTTGGCAGCTACAGATTTCATTGATTTCCTATTAAAAGACCGTGAATGAAATTGTGGCTACATTGAAGATTATGGGAATAGTCCTAGTGACTTTTAAGACAATTTCAAACCATGCATCTCGAGTTGCTTGATTTGGTATTAATTCAAAATTTTGTCTACAAAGATAATTGTTCCCTGTTGTTCCTGTGCTTAAGTTGTATGATCTGTATTTGATTTAAATGAGGATAACTATATGCCGTATATGACTAGACTAGAATAAGTTTATCCAAGCAGTTTTATATTTAGGATTTACTTTGTTTGATTTCCCAACTGAATTTGCATTAAGTATCTTGAAATACTTTGGCTTGTGAATAGTATTCCCTGTTGCGATAATAAAGCTTTAAATGTGTGCTACATCGTGAACTTTTATATACCTTTCATACTCTATTATATGATTGTCAATAAATTCAATATAGCACAGGGCTCCAAATATTGCATTTTCATTTCTTATTGTCTAAAAGAAATCAATATCAATATCAAAACAGAGAAGAACAGGAAGAAATTCTTTAACAGTTTTATCTAAGAAATTAATCTGATTTAATAGTCCTTAAAAATTTCAATTACAGTGTACTGGATTCCTTAATTAGTTAACAATGGGTTACAAGCTTAACAAGTAATATTGAACTGCATGATTCACCAGATCACGTGCAAAGATAACTGCTTAGTTAAATTAGGATTTCCATATTAAATAACTTGGTTAAAAATAAGTTAAGCCTTTTTGTTGTCCCCGCCCCCAGTAGGGAAGCTGAAACATGAATCTTGGGAATATATACAAAATTTCAAACAATATGCTGGTTGAAGTGAGAATAGGCAGGGAGAAAGGTTAGAGCTGGGTGAATAAAGAGTATTTAATATAGTTTTTTATAGAGTATTTTTAGTACTATAGAGTATATTTTATAGTTTTTTATAGAGTATTTAATATAGTTTTTACTATATTAAATATAGTAAATATATTTACTATATTATATTATTTTTACTATATTAAACTATTTAATATAGTTTTTACTATATTAAATGAATTTTATTGAAATTATGCAAAATACTTGCATTTCGTATTTCCCTTCATTTTCCTTCAGAGGTGTACTGAATTGTTAAAACAGATGGTCCTGTAGGTGTTTAATTATCTTTATCCTGGCTTTATTTTCAAAATGAAAAAGAAATCTGAATACTTCTTGCATACTTACTATAGTAGTTCCATCATTACACTATCGGAAATGTTGTTACCAGAACTAGTTGAATTTTTGTTTACGTATGCATTTGTAATTCACACAATACTCTGAATGTCTTGTATTCTTAGATGTGCTAATTTGGGAATTATAGTATTCATTTTTTGTCGTCATCATGAAACATGATGAAGTACAATAGTAACAAAAAAATATGCTTGTTATTCAATAGAATCCAATATTATGGATATATGAATATTTCCTACAGTGAAATATTATAATTTGGCAGAAGTTGCATGGTATCTGCATGGTATATTGTATTTTGTTACAAGACAGAAGCCTCCTATAAATTTGAAAAACTAGGTGTCTGTAGAGATAAGAGGACTTTTTAAAGACCAAACCAAAAGAAGGCTGCATAAGCTGCTTTTGTGGGAGAAGACATTCACTTGACATCACTGGATCTCTGAAATACTATGAGTCCTTAGTAAAATTTAGTTTTTTCTAAGGACTTGGCAAATCGAGAGGAGAAGGTCCATGTTAAAGTTTCAGTCATCAGGAAAAGCTACAATTCAGAGTTGGAATCAGCCACATCAAAATCCAAATTTCATTTTTTCCTAGCATTCACAAAAATACAGTTGTTAACTGCCCACTCTTCGTGTGATGATTGTTGATGTTGCTTTTTTACATAAGCATTCTCCTGATACTTGCCTTACAACTTAATACTGGGTTTTGTTGGAGAAGCAAGGCAGTACAGTCATCAGTACTATTCCAGCTTAATTTGTGATGCAAAATACTGAGATTACTGACACACACCTGAGAATGAATGAGCTACAAAATCTACAGAAGCTAAGGAAAAGGTCACTCTGGATCTTGAGTTTTGATGCTTGGTTAATAGTTTCTGACTTGTGCTATTTCAGCATTCTTTTAAACTGTGGGTTCATTTCTGTAGAGGAAAGGTTATTCCCTAGTAATGAATGAAATCTCAGCCTTCTATAAATATATTTCACTTCAGCATGAAATTTTCTGAGAGAACGTGAATATTTAGCATGTAATTGGTAATATGCTCATGAAATAATTGAGTGGCAAACGAAAACAGAATCACAGAAACTACAGCTGTGTTAAATTATACTTAATGTCCTATACAAGCAGAAAGAATGAACTGTGTTTATTTTCCAAACAATAAAATTTCTAGTTTAGTTTTCAGTGTAATTTTTTTTAGAAAGTAAATTAAGTTTCATACTTTGGATAAAATTATGTTTTGCAATTCTGATGCTACAAAGCTAATTTACAACGTTGAAAAACTGTGCTGAGGTCGTAGAAATCAATTTTGTAGTGGTATTAAGTTATTTTTTCCTTTGGTCACTGGCTAGTAGAATATGCTGGAAACCATGGTAACAAAAAGTGCTACCATGATTGCCCGAGAGTCATGTTAAAATGAGTAAGCTATGTTTGTCTTGATTAATATAATAAAAAGGAGGAAAAAAGAGAAGGAGAGGGAAGAAGGGAGAGAATAAGATTAATAACCTGTAGAACAGAAACAGCAAATGTACAGTCAGAGATGTATCTATGGATAAGTGATCCTGGAACTCCTAGTACCATTGTGAAGGTGTTAAGCTGTGAAGCTTTAAAGAGTAAAGGAGATGTATTAGTTCAATGGTTTGTCTTTAAATTGTTTCCTTCCATGTCTGTATTTTGCAGGTTTATATTAGGATAAAGGATGATGAATGGAATGTTTATCGAAGATATGCGGAGTTCAGAAGCTTGCATCATAAATTACAAAATAAATACCAGCAAGTGAGGACTTTTAACTTTCCACCAAAAAAGGCCATTGGAAACAAGGTACTTAAAAGAAGTCATAGTATCAGTAAGAGTTGGGGAAAAAACCTTTCCTATCCATACACACAAAAAAAGAGGTGACTGTCATAAATATTTTTTACACTTGCTAGAAAGTACCTGCTATTTTTATACAGACTTTGCCCTCATCAGCTGCAGATTCACTGATAATGTAGTTAATGCATTGATTTTTCCACTCACTGGAGAGAAAACTGTGTTTACTAAATGAAATATTGATGACATACACAGTAGATAAATGCACAAAACCCCCAAAACTGTACTGGACAGCTGTATATGTAAAATGTAATCTCTATTCCGTTCTTTTCAATAAATGCCAGCAATTAACACTGGTCAGTAATTCATTAAATATTTCTGTAAATTTTAAAAAGTATCAGTCTAAATTCCTTAAATTTCCTGTACTATTCACTAATTGTTTTAAGTTCTTTGAACCAGCTTTTTAAAGGCATTTGGGTGCTTAATTCCCCCAATCTGTGTCTTTGTGTCTTAGCTCTCCCATTTTAAAATGGGAATTTCTGTGTTTTCCTATCATATAGGGATTTTGCACAAATACAGCAAATATTATAGTATGGATGTAGTAAATATTATGTAGTTTAATCCTTGATAACCAAAACTTTAAAATGTTCAGGAGCTTAAATGTGCATTGCAATATACATCACAAATCCAGAAAGGATTGAGAAGAGAAGTAATCGAAGTAATTTTTCTTTACAGTGTAGGAATGATCTGAAAAATTTCTTTAACTATCACAAGTAAAGTATTTGAGATTTAAATCATGCTTATGACTAAAAACGTCTATACTAAACCACTGGGTGCTTAAATCAGCATTCCTAATGTTAATCAAATTTGTTAGCTTTTATATGGAATTTTCTCCTTTTACTTTTTTTTGGCCTTAGTATCACTGAGTTCTTGTATCAAATATCTAAGAAGCACCAACCATAGTGGCCAGTGTAGTCATCAAAAGAAAGCTGACATAATGACTAAAATACTCAAAGATCTTCATGACATTTTGTTTGGCCTAAGACCACATTAATACATGTATCACTAAAATGCCAGAATCATTCTAATTATATCTGTTGCAACATTGTCTATGATAGAAAAAATCATCATTGCTAATTCGTGTGAAGTAATATAAAATTTCAAAAACAAATAGAAAAAAAAAGATTTATAAATTCCTTAATGGCATTCAGATGTCGGTGAATGTGGATTGTGAATGTTTAAAGATAATAACTCTGATCTGACTTCAAATGATTTCCCAAGTATTCTGTAAAAATGAGTAGGTAAGTTTGGCAAATGTAATATGAAATGAGTAGTAATGCACATAATCTGGAATAGGTGGTGGTGATATAAACATATACGGAATTTATCAATAAAATCTGTAGGTCTCTGTGCTTGGCATAAAGTCCAGAGTTAATGTAGTTGTTCATTGCCTACTAACCTAGTAAATGAAAGTACTTATGAAAGCTTTTCTGCTTTTTTTCATATATTAGAAGATCATGCCTTTTTCATTTCATTTTTAGTGGATAGTTTTGTAATAGAAACAATGTATTTTCTTCTTTGTTACGTAACTAATCCTCTTTTTTTGAAGTGATGGAGTATCAGCCACTTCAGTAAATTATGAAAGCCTTCTTTTAAGCTTTTTTTTATAGTCTTTCATCCTTAATTACTTTAAATACTAATTCAATTACAACTTCAGTTGCACAATTGATGCATACAAAATTATCAGTTGGGCAACTCATTAAAAATTTGCATCACTTATTCTTTCACTGCTTTAGCTTTGGGCCAAAATTCTACCTTAATCATGCATATGCCAGCAATAAGCGCTCACAGCCCAGGCGGCCAACCATATCCTGGGCTGCATCAAAAGAAGCATGGCCAGCAGGTCGAGGGTGGTGATTCTGCCCCTCTACTCTGCTCTGGTGAGACCCCACCTGCAGTGCTGCGTCCAGCTGTGGAGCCCTCAGCACAAGAAAGACATGGACCTGTTGGAGCGGGTCCAGAGGAGGGCCACGAAAATGATCAGGGGGGTGGAATGCCTCTCCTATGAAGAAAGGCTGAGAGTTGGGGTTGTTAAGCCTGGAGAAGAGAAGGCTTTGGGGAGACCTTATTGCAGCCTTTCAGTACTTAAAGGGGGCTTATAAGAAAGATGGGGACAGACTTTTTAGCAGGGCCTGTTGCGACAGGACAAGGGGGAATGGTTTTAAACTAAAAGAGGGTAGATTTAGACTAGCTATAAGGAAGACATTTTTTGCAATGAGGGTGGTGAAACACTGGCTGAGGCTGCCCAGAGGGGTGGTAGATGCCCCATCCCTGGAAACATTCCAGGTCAGGTTGGACGGGGCTCTGAGCAACCTGATCTGGTTGAAGATGTCCCTGCCTACGGCAGGGGGGTTGGACTAGATGACCTTTAAAGGTCCCTTCCAACCCAAACTATTCTATGATTCTATGATAAACAAGCAATCACTCTCTGTCCTATCAGATCTCAGAAAAAGTATCTTTTCTTTACAGTAAGAAGTGGATGCCATGCACTGCACTCCTGAAAGACTCCTATGATGAGACATAAGCCAGTTGTATAACTGGAATTGATTAGTGATTAGTGGCTACCTGCTGTAAATAGCTTGCAGGTCGCAAAGCGGCACTTTCACATCAGTTTTGCAAGAGCTTACCTCAGTTTATCACACAAGAGCTTATTTCCACAGCACATTGTGTAGGCAAATTTTTGTCCTTTTAGTGGTGCTATTTTCTGTACCATGTCATAGTATGTATTGCATTTAGGAATATTGCATGGTTTTGTGCAGTATGGTGGATCATACTTCAGGAACATTTACCCTATAGATCCAGCAGAAATAGAAGCCCCTTGGAACACGTTGCACTGTGTGACTGACTGAGATGGGTTAATGGCCTTGAGATGGCCCTCCTTTCCATGACAGAGCAAGTTGAAGTAATTGGAAGGTTTAAAAATTCACTGTAAAATTAATTAATTCAGGTAGGAATGTCCATCTTGGAATTCTGTAGAACTTTCAGTTTAGGATGAGGGATTTGTGCAGGATGTTACACATGCAAATGTTTGGTAATAAGCATTAGAAGAGATACTGTCAATATTACTTTTTCCGATACTGCTTTTTTAACTGTAGTGGCTACCAAAGCATGTTCCCTTTTAGATATGCTGTTAGATTTCAGTAGAAATTTTTTTCTCTCTGATATTTGTTATACTGTTTTTAATAGAATTGCAGCAGTCTTCCCATTTCTAAATTAATCAATACAACCTTAAATCAGTGCCTAAAGAGCAGTTTAAGTAGCTAAATTCTGCTAACAAAAGTATCTCTATTCAGTTTACGTCAATCTATGGTTTTCACATCCTTTACAAATCCTCAGTGTTATTAGATGCCCAAATAACATATTGGTAAAACATAGTCCTCCATGTGGAAATGGCTAAAAATGACTATTTTACAGCTTCTGGAAACTGGTGTCATGTGCTTTTATATCCTTCAGGTCTGTACCTGAATTATGTTATTCATTGTGTGTCTTCAATACACTGTTTGGTACTGTGAGACTAATGAAGGCGATATGCTTATTCTAAACGCTAGTGGCATTGAAAGAGGGTTTTGCTGTAATTGATACCTCCTCTGATACCAGCACTAAATTTGGTGTTCAGTTGTATGTCTCAGGTTGAGGGAACCTCCAAGACCGCAAGAGGACACCATATTATACAGAATGACCTAGAACCACTACAGCAGTCACAAAATACTATGCGCTGTTTTGCTATGCAAAATATTGGAGCTCTGAGGAGGGAACTTGACTAAAAGAGAGTAATGTAAAAAAACTATGGAGAACTATTAATTTTTATGCATAATTTTCCTGCTTACTGCAATAGAAATCAGGGACATCAGGTTCAGATGCAAAGTTGCAGAGTTTGACACAGGGAAAATGCAAAAAGAAAGCAGAATTTCAGCTGAATGAGGATTTTAAAAAGTGAGAAAATCAGGTATTTATTATTGCATGTATATTGTCTTCAAGTAGCAGTGAAATCTGAAAATATTTAACAATTGTAAAACAATAGATTAAGAATCTAATATTTATATTAATTCTTATTATTATGTTTTTAATGTATTTTTGCCTTTCACTTGTTTGCCTTAAGTTGGGACAATTTATCTTAACAATTCATGTTCATGATCTTTCAACAAATTATGCATGTAGGATTAGAAACTAGCTTTAATGCTTGAGGAAACATAAATTTAATATACAGAAAACCAATTAGTAGAAAATGAACAGAGAAGAGGAAAGAATACTGCTTTGGACAAGTAACGTTTCTTCAATTACAAAGAAGAGTGTGTATTTGCCTTTCAGGTTGGTAACCTTGTTTTCAGTGTATCAATTTAAACATTTGAATATAGTAAGTTAGAGCTAATGTAAAGCAATGAAAAGAATAATGTGATTTATAAATGTTGCTTTGAATCAAGTCAGAACAGCTAATTTAATTACTGACGGAAAATATAACAATAATGCTTGCAAGACTCCATGCATTAAGTTTCATAACTAGTCCCCATGCTGTATATTTTCTACTAATGATCTTTCAATGCTGGTAGCAAATAGTTGTCAAAATCTTTATAAGTAGTCCTTGCAAGAATAGGTGTTCTTCCTTCAGTTTATCGATGTTTTGTTTGAGTGAAAATAAGAAACGTATTTGTTCTCTTTTTTTGTGCGTATAAGAGAAATGTCATATACTCATCATATATTTTTGTACTTCTTTTTTCAACTGCAGATAATTTTATTTAAAACTTAAAAATTTGAACTGTATTTTTAACACTTGAACTGTTTGTTTTTGCAATTTTAAAACATGTTCCCCATATATCAGCCTGGTTTGCGGTTTGCTAAGTATTTTATATGTAGGTGTATATACCAAGACTTCTAATTTCAAACTATGATTTTTCTTGCATGAAATAGATTTTTGCCTTTTACCTAGCCTTCAGGTACTTTGGATCTTTTGAATTCATACTTCCATTATCACAGTTTAGGTGTTTGTGACTACTGCCTTCCTGTCAGGTTCCTAACGTCCAAAGGACTGGTTTGGTTCCGTGAGCCAGCACGCTCTAGGTCTAGTGTGTGCTGAGTTATGTGAAGCTCATGAAAAGAAGCTTCATACAGTCATAATATTTGATTGCAAAGGGATCCCTGTATGCTCTTGCATAGAAATATAGCTTAATTTTTTTCATTTAAGATGAACCCTTACATTTAGCTTCTGAACCTTTGTTTGTGCTGCCTTGGTGTCTCACTTCTTGAAATCATAGAATAAGAGAATCATAGAATCGTTTAGGTTGGAAAAAGACCTTTAAGATCATCGAGAACCGTTACTTAACACTGCCAAGTCCACCACTAAACCATGTCCCTAAGCACCACATCTACACATCTTTTTAAATACCTCCAGAGATGGTGACTCAACCACTTCCCTGAGCAGCCCGTTCCAATGATTGATAACTCTCTCAGTGAAGAAAATTTTCCTAATATTCAGTCTAAACCTCCCCTGGCACAACTTGAGGCCGTTCCCTCTCGTCCTATCACTTGTTACTTGGGAAAAGAGACCAAGACCCACCTCACTACAGCCTCCTTTCAGGTAGTTGTAGAGAGCGATAAGGTCTCCCTTGAGCTTCCTTTTCTCCAGGCTAAACAACCCCAGTTCCCTCAGCCGCTCCTCATAAGACTTGTGCTCTAGACCCTTCACCAGCTTCGTTGCTCTTCTTTGGACATACTCCAGCACCTCAATGTCTTCCTTGTAGTGAGGGGCCCAAAACTGAACACAGTATTTGAGATGTGGCTTCACCAGTGCTGAGTACAGGGGAACGATCACTTCCCTAAATGTTGCTTTCAGATTAATGGTTAAGTAATAATACATAAGTATTTACTGGACCTATTATTCTAATTTTTTGAATATTGCAATGTCCATAAAATCTCAGTTGCTACTTCTGCATTGGGCAGATTATAACACTTAAAGAATGGATTTTAGTAGCTGAATAAACATCTAATTAAGTATCGTCTTGCAAGGGTATTGTCTCAATAGAGGACATATCAAAATAGAAATGGTTCTTTGCTTCCACTGAAGATGTTAATTCAGTGATTGTCTAAGTGTGTAGAAATTGAATAAGGTAGCTTTCCACTGAGTGCTGACTTGACTGTATGATATCCTTTGCTTTCCTTTAAAACATCGGATACCCCATATGGAAAGAATATACAGCACTCTTCTGAGATGAGGAGAGTGTGACTTTGCCATGACTCCTCAGCTGCATAGGAGGAACAATACAGAAATCTAGAATAAGTTTTCTGTCTAGGAGAAAATGCTGAGAGCAACATCATTCATCATTTTTAGCCCATGCAACTGAAGTCTGTGAGCTGTTTCTCTAGACAGCATGTTTCATGCCCAAATGTTAGTTCGATAAAATAAATGTGTCCCTCTCAGCTATCAGTGACTAAGCTAAATTGTAGATTATTTTGTATATGTAATTATTTTAAAACTTTGTAAATATTATGTGTATGTATCTTGAAAGATATCTATTTGCATATACATATATACACATATGTACGCATATGACAACATCAAAGACAGCATTTAGGATATATATCAAGTTGGCTTCTGGAATGTATCTTGTAATTCTGCAAGTTCTATCCACCGGGGACTTTATATTTGTCCCATTTATGTCAGTGGAAATCCTACCTTTGCGCTAACAGTGCAGATGGCTTCCTTTTTTTTTTTTTTTTCTTGCCAGCATAGCTATTTTTTTATCAGTGTCTGGTCTGTTTGCCTGTTGCTGAAGATAGTGAAGAGTTTAAGAGAGTCTGCAGAATAACTATTTTAGGATTAAAAGGTATAGAAGGTAAAGATTTTATTGCAAATAAAAGAAAACAGAATATAGCTTGTGTCTTATGCTTATAAGGTTTACTGGTTTTTAAAAGTTTATCAAGTAAAGAGTTGTCTGGCTGTGTTTGTGTGCATATATGTATATATGTGAAGTGATTTGAAGCCATTCAAATTAGAATTTAATATTTTTGCTCTAAGGGTTTCACATTATGCCATCGATATGTAACCCCTGTTATGTACTTCCTTACTGTAAAAAGTTTATCTACCATTTTGAGCCAGCAGGACCTGTCTATTCAGAGACAGGTACCCTTTTAAAGCTGCTTTTTAGACCTGGCGGTGGAGGTATTAAACTCCTCTTGGAAAGGGATAAGAGGAGGAGGAGTGTGAGAGGAATAGGTTTTTTTAAGGAAGCCTCCCCTGAGTTTGGCAGAAAGAAGCACGGGAAAAAGCTGCAAGGCCTTTCATCATGCATAGGTCAAGGAAGCAGTGCTGTCCTGTATTGTGTTTCAGAGTTTGTGGTTGAGTGGTAAGCTGCCCTTGAGGTTCCCCTGAGGGGAACCTTTCTGGGTTAGGGACAGAGGTCGCCAGATCAATGCATTTCCATGAAGATTCCAATACTGGATCCTCTGCTTCCCCTTTTTCACTTGTTTTCTACTGTCTCTGTGGCATGAAGTGCTCATACCTCTGCAAGTATCTAAGATGCAGTTCTGGTGTTTAAGCTTTTCTTGTTAACTTTTGTGGAAGTATTTTTCTGTGGGAAAGAGGGGGGTAGCTGCTATTGGGTTGGGCTGAGAGAGAGAGGAATGATTTGATGAAATAACTGGGAAAAAAAACCCACTTGTTTTGCTAGTATTTTTCAGAGAGCATGATGCTACATAATTTTCTTTCAAGGTTTTTGACATATTCAATAGATCTATTTCTGCCTCCTCAAGACAAGACCTGTGTGTTTGCCATAATCAGTCACATTTACAACACAGAATATGAGTTCAAAATTCAGTGTTTATTGTCCTATGCTCACTACCTTGCACAGTACATTACATAGTTTGTATACATACATTAACACAGTATGTATTTTGCTATTGTGATCCAGTGAAACTGTGAGATACTGTTGACTCACAGATGAGTATTCAGGACTGACAGAAAAAATGAATGAAACTTCCTGCATCTTTCAGATCTGGAGAAGGCCCTGTGTTCATACTTTTTCCAACTTCACTATTATTCCAATAAATGTCCTAGACCATAACATTAATAAAAACACTATCAGTAATTCTAGACTGACATGGAAAATCATGTTCATGGTTTAAAGGAATTAATTCACAAGTTGCATGCGTATGTCCAATGTACATTTTATTACCATGATAACAAATGTGATTGTAATAGTTAATGTACTGGCAGTGTTTGCAATACATATTTTAAAATAGGAAGTGTACCAATTCCTGTTTAACTAGTACATAGACAATAACAGAAGAAATATGGAATGCTTGAAAGAAGATGGTTCATAAAGAATCTTAGGGAAGGAAGTATTTTCATTTTAGGCTTAGGTGTTTTTGTGTCCTGATTCAGCAAAGCACTTCAGGACATCCTAAAATTTAAGTATTTGTTTGACTTGCATTGAAATCAGAAGTCCAGATATATGTGCTTTTGTACTTTATGGGGTTTAGAGCTCATAGAAACTATCCTTCATCAGATTAGTTTGTCAAAGTCATACTGTTATAGGGAGCTGTGACTTAGAAAGCAGAGAAGAAAGCAAAAGCTCTAGCTAATGCCTTTGGGGCAGTGGCCTAAATAATATTTTTTAGTACTAAGCTTTGATATCCAATGTCTTCAAGTAGAATTAGTAGAAAATTATGACTCTGGTCTTTCAGAAATGGAATACATTTATTAAAGGAGAAAAGCTTTGGAAATATAAATCCTTAAGTTACGTATTAAAAATTTGAAGTTAAGGATTACTTTCATTAATGCTTACTTAATTTTATTTTTGGATGATATAATATAGATGCTTAAATTCTATATTATTCTTGATTTTCAAAGTAAGTACATTTTAATTTTCAACCCTCTTAGTGGACTTAACTAGTATCTTGAGTTATTTTCATACACTGTATTGCCTTGTGAGTTTTAGGAAAAAATGAAGCTAATATAAATTTGACAGACATGCTTGTGCTGTAGTGTGGTGAAAAAGAAAAGAAAGGACTCCATTTGTATTGTGTTCAAATCGGGAAAGGAACTCAAATTAATCTTATATGTATAGCCGTATGTGTTAATTCTATAACACTGTTTTTTATGGCATTCTAAAGCCATACAAGAAACTTCGTCCTCTAAGTTCACCATGTTACTTTATAACTGGAAGTTTAATTCTCAAAGAAGTATGAGCTTTAAATAACCATGGAGATTAAATTAATACAACTTAGTTTTCAAATAGGTAACTTAATTGAAGTACCATACAGATAGAAATAAAAATAATTTCACACTTGGCATAATTATTAAGATTTCTAGTCACAGCACACCTCTCTTCTGTCACTGTCAGCTACACACTAAGGGGGACTACAGAGTATTTCAGATTTTGAATCCAGATCCTCTGGGTTTTCTACTGGAAAAGACTGCAGTTGATGTTTTATGTATACAGCACTTAGAAAAGAGCATTCAGTTCTTCATTTCCATTTTTTTGTCATATCACTATCTAAGGGAAGAGAAATAAGTCAATAGGAAATGGTTGGCTTTTCTATTACAAATACTTTATAGCAAACACTTCATCTTTGAGTTTTGTGGTATGAAATGTCTGGGTTACCTGAAATTTGGCATGAAGGTTAAAACTAGCACAGTGTGTAGTAATATGTTTCATTTTCAGTGGTTTAATTTAAAAGGTAAACAGTTTGCCAACTCGTATTTCTTCATCTCTTTCAGAATGTCTCACTGAATTAATGTGTTCATTTGGTGCTCAAATGTAACATTTAATGAAAATAGTGAATTGAGTCTTTTTCTTTTCAAGTTACAAAAATTTGGTATTAATTGCTGTTGAAGTTTAGGAAGAAGGAACACAGAATATTTAGGGTCTACAAAACAAAATTTTGCCTGTCAAGAAGTGTTTTTATTTTTTCCTGTCTTGTAATCCTGTAGTTAAGGGAAGCAATTTATTCTAAGAAATGATTGAAGATAGAGCCCATAGAAACAGTTCAGATGGTGTTGCTTTACATCATGACGTTATGGGGGGAAAAAAAAGAAAGTAATATAATTTACATGCTGCTTGGACAACTGCTAGATAAAAATATTGCCGTTTTATAACAAATCATGCATTATTTAGGCATTCTAGTAGCCTCCTGGTATAAAATGAAGATATAAAAACAATTTTCTAAATTTATTTCTTATTGTGAGGGTGATGCTAAATTACCAAGTTACTTGAATTAATAAATTACCTTTCAGAGAGACCTTAGCAGGGACACCTGATTACAGAAATAAAACTAAAACCTCCTTTCTCTGTATCTGAAATTTTACCCACATTTTTCTGTCTTTCTGTACCTATCAATATGCTTGATTTTATTTTATTTTTCCCCTGAAATATATTGTTTTATAAATATAGGCAAATTCTAATCTTAATTGCTCTACAGCTTTTTGGGCAATTGCTAGTACTAAACATATTCAATGTTCATTTTTTTAAAAAGCGGAGAAAACTAAATATTGAATGCTTCAGATCATGTGAAATGCTGGAGACACTTCCTGCATGAAAAATCTGGTTTTCCTCATTGTACCATGTAAAATATCTTTACATGAAGGCACTATAAATAATGGGCAGTTGATATCAATATTCCTCATTCATTCGATTTTTATTTTAGAAAATAGAATCGTCCTATTGGAGTGTATCTAAATAAAATGTCTATTAAAGGAGCATCTAGTCTTCTGAGTGGGAGTAAAGTTCAAAGACCATCTTGTATCCTGCTACTGTTTGGCAGTTGGGATGGTAAATTGCTGTATTAATGAATTTTCTTTTTTTCTTCAAAATCATGCTTTTACTTGCTAGAGTTAAAACATTTCAAATAAACATATTTGGATATTCTTAGCCCACAGGTGTAGACAGTAGCCAGAACCTAGCAGCCTTCTTGCAGATCTCCTTTAGATGTCTTAGATATTGCTGGTTATCAGCAGACTGAGCAAGACTGCTGTAATCTTAGCTAGATCTATCAGGGGAGAGGTTAGCCGAGACAGTGGTATCTGGGCCGTTGTGTGGCTCCCTGTAACCATCCTCTTTCAGCAGTTCTGTGGCGGTCTGCACCCATCCATATTCTCTTAGTATCCCCCCTCCTGACTTGCTGGAACCATCCAACACGAGACAAGTGGCATAAGTTCTGCTTGAAGGTTTTTAAAGGGAAGGGAAAATATTTACTGAAATGTGGTAGAGAAACAATTAGTACTGAACTTTGGGGGGAATTTTGAAAGCAATTTCTTTCACTTGCTGAGAGGGTAGAGGAGAAATTGTAGTTTTTCATTAACCTGATTGTGGGTTTGGCTCTTTACTGTGGTTTTTTTGTGTTTTTTATTATTTTATTTTTAAGAGAAGGCATCACTGTAAGCTTGTATATGTAAGCTTGTACACTGTAGGCACTGTATGTACCATGTTTCTAAAGGGTTTGGGGGTTGGTTTTTTATTGTTGTTTTATATTTAGAGTCTGTCTTTATTGGTCTTCAGGGCATTTTCAAACCTGATAAAAGAAAGAAATGAAGAAAGAAAACTTCAGTGTTGGGGGGAAGCACTGAACTGAGACACATTTTAACTAATATTGTTGATAGTTATTACTGTAATATACGCTAGTGAAAAAATGGATCTCAGTTGTAGTAGTTTCCAGAATCTCCTGAATAAAAATAGAGAGTAGACTGATAATACTTGATCTGAGGAGAAAACAGAAATAGAATTTCCCTGTTCAATAGCTGAGCAAAAGGTAAGCCCTAGGGGTCTTGCTATAGGCTGCAGTTTTCTATTGATGCTTTTTAATGAACAGTTGATTCCTGACCAGTTGACAAATTGACATATGGTTGGCATTTATGTCTTGAAATAACAAAATGTTTAGATGACACTGCATTTTGCTAGCATAACGTTACCAATTGAGTTCTTTTTCTAACAGTGGCATTAAACACAACACTAAAAAGGGATCAGTTTTAGTTTTTATTATCAAGCTTTCTTTTTTCTGTTGATATATTTATTAATTTTTAACACTTTCTGTGAAAGGGGGTTTTGAGAAAGTTTAGCCTTTTGGATGGATGATACTGCTAGCTTGAAAATGCCAGGTATCTTAAGAAACATACTTGGTTCCAGGATTCTGTAAATGCCTGAGCCAATTTAGAGAGGTACAAGACGTAGTTTGACTGAGATTTATTACACAGGGGAAGAATTTATCAAAATGGGATTGTCTGTTGAGAGGGCCTGGGGACTACATGCTTTTATGTATCTGTTAACATGCTTGTGCTCTGGACTTGCTTAGAGGATGCTATACAGCAACATTGTATTCTGAGAAAGCACGGACAAAACCTTGGTATGACTATAAACCTTAGTAGCTATAATGCCGTGATATATAAACTACCCTTTTACTCAAAATAAAAGGTAAGACTTTTTAAAAAAATTAGCATTTGAATAAGAATCATATTTGCATAGATGAACTTGCAGCTCCTCTGGTGACCGGAGAAGGCTGGCACAGCTGCAGAGCAACCATTTCCTTACTGAACAGGTAGGCTGTGCTGTGCAGCTCTGCATAGTACTGCAGGAGATGCCTCAAGTCTCAAAAAATTAGAAATGCTAATGAAAATGTTGCAATTGTCCACATAAATTTGTGCTAGATTGGGGGCATTAACAGGACCATAGCTCACCCTTAGCACTTCTGCTGCTGGATGGTTTTGCAGCAATGCCTTTTTCAAATGACTTTATCTAAAAGCATTACTTACTTTCTGGTATCATTGAAATGAACCCATAGTTGGAAATGGAAATGCATCAACTATTTTAGTAGAGAAACAGATTAATAATTACAATTATGTAGTAAGTCTCTGTTTAAAGAAAGATGGATTTCTTTTCAAAACTGACAGTTCCTTGATTTCTTCTTTGTATCTAATGCTCTTAAATTCCTGTTCGTTCCATTGTACAGTAAATGTACAAAAAATTCACAGTGGGATGGGAAAAATGGCAATTTCATGTATTGTATACCCTTGTTTTGTTGTCTAACACTAGCCTGATTCTGCCATACAGGATGGAAATTTTAAGCTCATGTAGTTTCAATAATTTTGAGATTATTTTTGTATAATATTGTAGTATTTGGTATATTTAGTATCGGAAACTGTACCTCCATAAAACTGTTTCATGATGCAGTAGATACTGAAGGACAGGTGTATTCAAGTCATGTTTTATTGTGACCTTTGCAAAGGTGTCAATTAGCCTGTAAAAATTAATACTTGCTATCTAACTATTCCTTAATCACAAAACAGTGAGAATGACTTAGCAATTGAATGTTTAATTAGCTCCCATTTCAGCTTCTGATTTCCAGCTTTGTTTTGAGGTTAACAATTTGGTGTCTTGTAAATAGACAAAAACTGATATGATAACTTTGCTAAGACTGGTTGACCAAGATAGTGAAAAACACTAGGCTACACTAGAATAACCTGAGTTTATTTCTGCATTTGCAGGTTCACCTTTGAATAGCACTATTGTCAGCTTTATTTAGGATGGGATGCGTTGTGTGGTATCAGAGGCTGATACAGCTCTCGTTAAAGTCCTAAAGCCATATTTCCTGAGCTGTTTCATTGTTTTGTTTTGTTGTGGTTTTTTTTTTTTTCCACAGTGCTAACAATAGCTTAGTTTAATGATAAATAATGGTTAGAACATCAGAAGCAGTGCATTTTATGTTGATTGCAACAGCACCAAACCCAGAATATAGAAGTGTTTTATCTGTTCCTAAATCATGGCAGGTAACCATGGCAATCATACCATTTCCAACAGCTCATGGAAAATATTTGAAACATCTTAAGTGAGCTGTTCCATTAATAATGAAGAATATCAGTGTTTCGCCATCTGTTACATACTAACAGTGTATATGAAAGACCAGCAGTTGTGTGAAACAATTTAAACTGCAAGTTGGAATGAACTTGGCTTGTAATGAAAAACTGCAAAACAGCGTAACATAAAATATGGCACATCAGACTCTGCTTTTTAATTTTATAGCTTAACATAATCTTCTAATATCTGTTGAGAGTCTATAAGATTTCCGTTATGTATTCTCATTTTTAGAGATTTCTAATTTGATGTTAGCATTTTGCTGTGGGGAGAAACTTGCCAAATTCTCAGTCAAATAGAATTTCATAAAATATTTTGGGAGACATTAATTTCAGATTAGAAATATTTTCCCAGATGTATTTTGATGCTTCTGCAATCTGAAGCAGTTTTGCTTTTAATTGAAATTTTATGGACTCTTAATCAAAACTATATGTTCTTGAACTGTGGGCTAGGAAATAACTTTGACAGTAGTTTGTGCAGAAACAGTAGTAGCTTTATTTTTCAGAAAATATGCCTACAAATTGGAGGTGAATGCTGGTATGCTAAGTCTCAATTAACAGTTTGTGTACAATATAAGTTTACTGTGCATAAATCGGTGGTAAATGTGGCCAGGATGCCCTATATCAGAATCTGTCCATATTTTTAATGTAACTGAGTCCCTCTCTATATAGTACACTTTCTTTTAACAGGCAAAGAGAGATTCTTAATCAATTAGGAAGTGCAATGGATTATGTTTATATGCAATGTATCCCTGTACGTACTAGTTCCTTTTCTATGCACAGAATGCTTTCATGGATTGTTAATCAGGTGGCGCTGAATATGTGAGGCTTTCTCTTTGTCAGATTGGAGCTGCTTTTCAAGTATAGTAAGGTAATTTTCAGCATCATTACAAAGAGTGGTAGTAGCTGTCCATAAATAATCGCTCACACTGAGGATATATGGCTCCAAAGAATTTATTTTTTGAATTGAAAAGAAATCTCAGATCTTGAAAGCAGAGCTCCTGCCTTTGAATACTCTTTTGCCCCCTGTAGTGCCATGGCATCAGGGATTAGGCTTATCATGAATACAATAGGAGATGTTTTACAAGTAATGGTTAAGAGTTAAATTTCTTCAAGTTTGGTGGGATCATTCAATCTACCACTGGACCCAGTTAGAAGAACTGAAAGGGCTAGTTAGCTTTGCCTTTTGGTTTTAAAGTTAGTAAGGTTTTAAGGTATTGTTCAAATACCTTCATGGAAGGATTTGTAGAAACAGCATCTAGGGCCTGACTCAGGAAAATGCTTAAAAACACGTGTTCCCAAATTGATTATGGAAGGATCTAGTATGTTCTGTATTAAAATGGAAAAAAACTTAATATAGAACAGTGTGGTTTTTCTGTAATAATTTCAAATTATATGTAATTTGTGTCCTATAAACAGTTACAGCTCTTGAAAGTATAGGAACCAAATATGTATAATGCTGATTTTAGTGCCATTTTTGGTATGTGCTTCTGGGAAAAAAAAAATCAGTGCCACAATTATTCAAAATTTATTTTTATAGCCAGATTCGAAGGAACTTACTGGTTTTTGTCCGGAGTTCTTGCTAGTCCTATTTTCTTTAAAAAGCAACACATGTAATTAAGGCAGGTAAAATTCATAAAGCATTCCTGCAAATAAAAAGAGGCATTTATGAGGCAAAGAAGAGATCTTCATGGTGATTCGGGATCCCAACTGGTGAAATGGCTGGCTTGACGATTCCAGACACAAGTTTTTTTTCCTTGTTAGAGACAATTACCCATTCCATTTCTTCTATAGATTTTTCTTACCTGAATTTCAGAAAATACATTTGATTTTTGTAATGATACCCATCCGTATTTTTGAGAGCAGGTCTCCTTTTTCAACTGTATTAGCAGGATCTCTTTTCAGTGAGATCTTGAAAGTGTGTGTTTATTTAGTACTGTTACTTTATCTTCCCATACATGCATTTCTTTTCTAAAAATGAAACTGTATAATCTAACCTTTAATACTGTGAAAACATAAGTTTTTTTGCAAAAGTATATGTAGCTGTAATTTGAACAAAATTACTTTGTCCCCACAGTACATTCATATCAAGCATACATAAATCTGTATATTGAATCTTAGGGGAAGATCTTTGCTGTTTCCTGTGTGAATAGATATGCAAGTGTAGATTTGAATTGACAGGTACAATCTCATACAATCACCAAAGACATGTACTAAAAGTATGGGTTTTTTTCACTGATACAAATCCAAATCAAAACCTTTCCCTTTACTTTTTGCTTGTAAACAAAAATTTCCTTTAGTAGTTGGAATATAAAATACTAACTAGATTTCAGTTGTAGATAATTGGGTCCAATGAAAAGAGGATAACAGTTACCTTTTTATAATTTGAGACTGAAAAAATTGGCCAGGCTTTGAACCAATTGTGTTTTTTTATTACCAATTATTCTATTTACTATTTTGTGACAAAACCTCTTTATTACTGGAACAACTTGGCAGTAACAACTGTGTAGTAAAATAATTCCTCTGAATAGCCGACCTGCTGTTGCAAAATGCATATTTAATTATAAAGTATAGACCTACAGCTGAATCATTTTGACCTTGGTTTACATTACTTCTGGTAAGGACAATGGGCCTTAGTACATGGTACAGAATTTCATGGTAGGTCGCTCAGTGTTTGTTTTAGAGATCAAATTTATGTCAGGCTAAAAGAGCATTTTTAACTGTTTTCAGACTGAGTTTAATTTCTGAGATTTTCTGTATTTCACTTGAGTAAGTGGCAGAAAAATAGCTATATTACAAGCACTAATTTGATCAGCTATAAAGAGCAAAAATGCATTCCCCAAGCATGTTCTGGCAGTCTTAATTAGAAAAACCCTTTGTGCCATTATTATCTGTAGTTAATGAGATTTTTTACAATAATATAAGCGATAGAAAGTACGTACATTTAGCATTTTGCTCCTGGGTTTATAAAAAAGTGGTCCTGCCAGTGAAAGAAGATGTATTTATTTAAATACATGTGCAGTACAGAAGATACTAAAAGAATGCAACTTCTGCTGAAGAGCAAATTTTAACATAATTGAAATGATTTCACTGAAAATACTGTTGTTGAGGATTTGTGACCAAAAAAACTTAAGAACTGAAAAAGTGCTAATGAATGTAGTTCTTTAAAAATTGAGATTTTCTTGGAGGCTTGAAAACATAATTGGTAGAAGTGATGAAAGTACAATCAAGGAAGTGTAGTGGGGGTGAGGCCAGTTCTTTGGAATGGCTCTAAGCTGAGGCTGTGTCTGCACTGGGAGCAGGCTTGTAGAGTAAAGCCATGCTCCTCCTTCGTCCATCATACACAGTCAAGTAAGAGCAGGGGAGAGGATTACTCCGTAACTGAAATGGTCTCACGTGCCAAACATCGCCACTACTCATGTGGTTAAAATTTTCAGAACCAAAGCTGTTCCGCAAACGTTTTCTTCTTCTCTGAGATCTCCTATGTGCCACACTTTCTTGTCTTCTGCCTCACACAGCCGGTGGTAGCAAATTAGTTATGATGTGATGATGTGATACTTTAAATCCTTTGAGTGAAAAGATGGGAAGACAAGGCTGTTCCCTGAGCTAGTCAAGAAATCCAGTAGGAACAAAAATCTTAGTGTAAAGAGGAAAAATAATAAAATTTATGTTAGTCAATTAGTTAACTAGTATTGCACTACACTTTTATTTATTATTAGCATTCCATTTTATTCTAATATTATGTGTTGCCACATATTAAAATTTTTGCTTTAACGTTTCCCAACAGCTTGTATAGACTTCTGTTCCACACATTTGTCCAGACTTCGTCAGTGCAGTGGGGCATGGAGCAAGCTGTTGCTCTGTTCTGTTTGAGTAGTAACTGTACTCAGTTGTGCAGTATTGGGTGAGTGACTCTGCAGAGTGGATTGCATGAACTGTCAACAATGCAGCTTTGTTTTTTAATAAAGTATCAGTTTCCAAGAGTTTTCAGACTTCATTTCTTCATTTATCAGTAAATCAGTTAACAGTAGAATCACTTGCTACACAATTTTTGTGTGTAGTGTGTGTATGTATGTTGCTGAAAAACAATGTGACTGATAAAAAAGAAATAGGAAACCATATAATATGTAGGGTTTTTTATTTTCACACTGTTCTTGATTATTACATGTATTAATATAAAACTGGAATGTGAAACAGGGCTGGACATCTGTGTAAGTTCATATCTAGAACTGTGTAAGTTGATATCTAGAAAACAAAAAAAATGAATCTGTGTATATTTTGGAATTTTATTAACTTAATTAAACAACACAAGCACTGCCTAAGTTTTTGAAGCCTGTAAGTATGAATGTCTTCAGCAATTATAAATGTTACAGCAATTACAATTACATGTTATTAAGTAATCATATGCAAATAAAAGACAAGAGCAGAAAAGACTTCCTTAAATTATAAAAAATTAGGCTATTTTTAGTATACAGGATTAGTTGCCAATATTTGCAGATGTACTGTACTTAACATTGGGTTTTTTTTTTATTTGGGTTGTTTGTGGGTTTGTTTGGTTTGGTGTGGTTTGGTTTTATTCTATGAATTTAATTTACTACTTTGAGAAATGTCATTCAGAATTTTTTCTCATTTTCTTATGTCTCCTAAAAATATTGCTGTTCCTGGTAACTTCTCCTAATGAGAGATAAGAACAGAACAAAATGTCAATAAAGGTTCTAGGACCTCTGCAGCAGTCCTCCTGAATTTGAAGGAGCATCCCTGCTTTGATGATGAGTTAGTGTGTTTTACTTAAGGAAGGAATAATCTTCAGATTTGCATCCCATGCATGGCAGCATGACTTGAACCTTTTTAATACAATGAATTTATCCAGTGTTGTCAAATCTATTTATAGTGTTTTGTTGATGGGTTGTCATTTTTTTTGCAAGAAACAGTTTGTTTCATCAGCTTTTCGTACACAGATAAATAATACAGGTTGGATAGACACATTTATAGATAATGGTCTTCCTTTGAGCGCTGTAATTGTCTAATAATAGTTTTGGCTTCATGCCTAGAGAACATCCTCTGACATTTAAACCAGGTGATCAGAATGCCTGGATTTCTGAGATATAGCATACTGGCTGTAACACAAACCAGCCAACACCTGATTTCATTGTAAACCTATTACAGTCTTATGTTAATGTGAAATGTGTAGACTGTAATTGCGATCCCTCACAGGAAGAAGTTTAAGCTAGATGTAAGTTACAGGATGTGCATAGCATTGTGCTGGTTGTTAGACTTTTAATTTGTAAGTCCCTCAGCAGAATGTGGAGTTTACAGAATTATTTTATTTATTTGGGCCAATATAGTATAAAATCCTGAGATCTAAAATACTATAGGAACTTCAGTAAAACATCTTTATGAGAGTTGTGATATAGTCTTTAAAAAGAGAGTCTACTATAGGAAAACTTCATCTCAGAATAGTAATTTATTAACATTAACAAAATAATAAAAAAGCTGGAGAAATATTAGTCCATTATGGAGTTTGTCTACCCAACATCTGAAAAGTATGAATTGTGAAGAAATTGTGGGAATAAGTTGGTATTTCCTCCTGCAAAGACTGGTAATTCTGGATCTCAAAAAGAATCGCATATATTGTTATGCCACTGCTTCTATGCCACTGTTATGCACTGCCTTTCTAAGATTGTAGTATTTTATGGAGATCTACTATTAGGAAAAGAATTCTGGTCCGTAGAAGAAACAGTCTGCCAAGGAGAGAATTCTGCATCCTGTCAGTGGATGTTTTTGTGAAACAGGTTTTTATTAGGTTGCATGATTTTCCTTTATCTCTAAGGAGGACAGGGTCAAGGGTTTTTTACGTATTGCCAACATATTTCTATAGACATAATAAACATAGATCATCAAAAGATCAAATTTTATGCTTATTAGGACTATATAGGTACATTATAGAATTGAAAAACATGTTCTTTGCACCGTTTATTTTTTTTTCCTTTCTATTTTTAGGATGCAAAATTTGTAGAAGAGCGACGCAAGCAGCTACAAAATTACCTAAGGAACGTAATGAACAAAATTATTCAAACTGTGCCAGAATTCACAGCCAATCCCAAAAAAGAGACTCTTACTCAGCTGATGCCCTTTTTTGTGTAAGTATCTGTCAAGTAGTCAAGAAAATATTAAGCTTTTTTCATCACAATTTAATTTAAAATATGTCAGCATCTCCAAAATCTTTAAAACAGCGTTCTTTTAAATAGAAGGGTCCTATTCAAATTATAAGTGCTTTGTTATATTTAAAGGAATATATGACATATATAGTAATTTTTGTTTATTTAAATGGTGACTTTGAACAAAAATCACTTTGATATTTCAAAAATGTATAAGTGACGTCAAAATCTGCATCCATACATACTCTTCAAACATAAGGTGTTTTATTTGGTTTTTCAGTTTTGTTTCGCTTTTGTTTGTGTGGGGTTTGTATTTTTGTTTTTAAATTTATTTGGGGGGATAAGTGTGGAGCACTATTAGGGTACTTACTAACCAAATTAAAAAGTCAAGCTGTTAAACTCTTTCTAGCTGAATTTTGCAATCTGCTGACTCATGTTCTGATTTCATTAATGTTAACGTTGAATATGTCCAGAAATAGTTCAACACAGTAATTTGTTAAAAATCTCAAAACAAACCCTTTGATATACAGTCATACAAGGGATTCTGTTAGAATCTTTCCATTTTGCTGCAAACATCGTTCTTTACAGTATTTGTAAATTATATTTAGAACTATTTAAGAAATAATATTAATGAAAATTTGTTTTTGAAAGTGGTGTTAACTTATTTCTTTCACTAATAATTTTTCAGTATAATGGTTTTTCAGTACTACACCTGTACTAATTATGTATAGATTGAACACACATTCATAGTAAGCCATCGTATTAAATTTGCTGTCCACAAGCCTCTGCACAGGGATTATGCATCCATGCCTGTGAATTCATGGATGGATCAATTTGCAGAATCAACATTTAAATGTTGATTTAAATTAATTTAAATTTAAAATTAGTATGTTTCAGTAGAAGTGTACATACTTAGCTGTACTATTTGCATGGTCTTGTGCAGAGTTTCAGATTTTCAAGTTGAAACTTTATTTCAAGAAAGCTGTATTTATTAGAAAATGTAATAGATAAATGGAAGAATGCCGAGATGTATTTTGTGGCATTCATGTTTTTTCAATTTTTCCTGGATTTGAAAAAGCAAAAATCAATTTGATGAGACATCTTAATGATGTTGTTATAAATGGCAAAATGATGTTTGTAGGGACAAACATCTCAAAAGACTTACTTTTTTTCCCTAAGAACCTATTTTGTAGAATTTGACTAAGGGCTGTAAAGATTGAAATAGTTTCAGGTCCTTCCAGTTGAGGGGCCCGTACGTGGCTTTTTGATAAGTCATTTTAAAGAAGTTGTCTTTCATGTTGTACTTCATTTTGTTTTTTAAAGAAGAGGGGGGCAAATACAAAATGCATTTGCAATTGAAGTTTCAACTCAAATAATTTTTGCTTTTCCTGTCCAATTATATTTTATTTTAAGATGGTTAAGTATAGCTGTGTGAAGTAGTGAACTGATAATTTCCTGTCAACTTCATTTCATAACTTGCTGCTTTAAATGTAGAGCAGGAAAATAAATTCCGAACAGCGTGCTATTTAAGGCCCCATCTTTTCATTGGCTTGTTATAATTGATTATCCTGTGTTCCACACAGACAAGCAGTAATGCAGAATAACATCTGTAAGTTGAGGCTAGCTACTTTTTCCTCCTCAACCACTTTGCTTATGAAAGAAATTAAATTTCAAATTTTGTGGGATATAAGATATTTTAATAAATTATGATTATGGTTTCAGGTGTACATTGAGTTGCTGTATTAATTATCATTACTTCAACAGTACAAGCGGTCATAAAGATAGCAACACAACTAATATTAAAATATGAAAAAAGTGGACAACAGTTTCAACCAGAAGCTATTAGAGTAGGAAATACTGTGGATACTCTAGTTAGGAATATTAATTTGAAGCTTTGGCCTTAATTAATGGAAAACATATTCATAGTAGCAGTTCATTACTTGAACTGTGATGCATTATTTACATGCTTTAACCAAAATTGTTTTGATTTTGGATTTTTATTTAATTTCAGTTATTAGTTTCACATCTTTTTTAAAAAAAAAATCTATCATTAATTGTACAATTCAACAGTGACCATAGTGTGAGACTGTAACTATGAGATAATACAGTACTGATGTAAAAGCAATGATACTACTTTTCAGGTGTTTTTTTCATCTTAATACACTGTTGTTACAGAAATATTTTATTACAGTATCTTCTTATTCTACTTTGAGAAATGACATTTCAAGAATAGTTTATTTATAATCTCTTAGCCACTTACGTTAAAAACAGGAAGGGAAAACAAATTTCCTCTTATTCCTCAGCCCTAAACAATTAACTTGCTTTCTGATAGTTAATCTCATCTCTTATAAGTGTGTAAATAGAATTTAGATCTCATGTTTTTGTTTATTAAAAACATGCCAGGTATGAGGACCTGCACAGGAAAAGATTCAAAATCACAACCCCATGTAATGGTTCTACCAATGATGCACAAGTCAGAATAAACACCATTACCCTATTCTGCTGATGTAAACCCTCCCCCCCAAACAAACAAAAACCCCCAACCCTATTTCTTCTAATAAATGTAATGAGCTGAATGAGATAGATAAAACTAATTTCACCGAAAGAGCAAAGTTTTATTGAGAAGGCAGCATATTTAAGTAACAATTCTCAATTTGGGTACAATTTAGTATGTTAAACATTGTGATACAAAATAAAGCAATTATCTCTAAGGAAAAAAATTTGTTCAAGGAGATTTGCTCAAGGAAGTTTGCCAACACCATTTGTCAACAATCTGTAAACACCAATGTGATGCACTGCATTGATGCTAACCTTTTTTGGGTATAGCTATACGACAGGTTGCAAAAAGACTATGTTTATTTTCAGAGGTTTTTCTTGCATTTGGCAATTTCATGATTCTCAATACATCGCATGAAGCAATGGACTATAGTGGATTCAAGAATATTCTTTGATATCTGGTCATTATGGCAAAAAGGTTCTGTTCATATATGTACCTGTGAATTATTTCTCTGGAGCTTTTTCTCAAATAATAGATGCGTCAGCATTCCCTCTTAGCTAGAGTAGGTAGTTCTCCATGGGAATATTAGTGGGATTCTGGAAAAGCTTAGCTGTTGAGCAAAATAACTATATACCTCATCTAAAGCAAAGTGGGTTTTTAATACATTTTTCTACTGAGATATCAAACTCTTCCTCTGCAGCTAGAGCAGCAGTATTAAATTAATATAAAGATCTTTCAGACAATGATAAAAGGAGCACATTTTAGAAAGTATTGTCATTGCTAGGCTATCATTTGAATTCTCAGTGTCCTTTATTTTCTGAGAGTCATGACCTGGCATTTTTGGTGAGTAAGAAAAAGCATCTAAAAGAAAATGCATTTCAGTTCCACTTCATATTGCCAACTTCCCCAGTATTGTCCTTCCTTAATGGATTTTAAGCTTCGTCAACAGGAGATCTTGAATATGCTGGACTCTGTGAAGTGTTTATTGCATTATTCAGTTGTAACCTTTGTACCGTACCTGCAATTCTTCTATTCTGTGAGGTTTAATAATATTTTGGTTTAATAATGTTTTAATATAAAAGACTGTAAATACATATAATAATTATGATATATTTAATTTGTGCTTTATAGCACAAATGTGTGTATAGTTGCTGATTATATATTTATTAATGAAAGAGTTAGCAGTTACAAAACTTTGAGATATTAGTCATAGGATTGTGCTGTAGAGAGTAGTGATACCTCGGTCTAGGAGAAAAAATTAGTCTTAATATGCATAAAATGTCTCTAAGGCATTAGATCTGTCTATTAGGAAGCAATGAAATATAAAATAAAAAAAAATTATCTGGTCTTAAAGAGGTTCTTCTCACTGCAAAATTAAATGACCACACTTCAGTGTGAAAACGAAAAATCCCATAAAGGTTATGTCTGATTAGGCATCCTATAGATAGAAATTACAGGGTCAGTTTTAATTAATCACTTTTAAGATCTGATTTAGGTCCTAGAATATGATTATGGTGAACAGAAAATAAGATTAATGTCTCTAAGACTGAATCCACTGATTATTAAATTCTGGAAGGAATATTGCCTAAAATTTTTGTTGTGAGGTTGTTCCTTTGGGGATTTCTCTCTTCCAAGTGCAGTGTTTTCATACAATCAGGCAAAACATTTTAATTGATCTGTATGAAATAGCTTGCCACTGTTATAAAGAAAGAAATTAATTCTATTTTGAAGCTCAGATACAGTTAACAGTTTGCAGTAAAATAATGTGAATCAGTTTGCTAGCACTTCTCTTTATTATTGTATCAAATGTTGGTGGTTAATCATGGAAATGTAATTTCTTTTTATTTCTTATGCTGTGAACTGTCATTAATGTATTCTTCCTGTTGTCAATCTCTATAATTTGTAATCTCTGTTTGTCTATTTTTCAATTTTAACGCTGCATTAGCTCAGTCACAGGTTTGGTCAAATAGTTTCCTTTATAGTCCACTTTCATGTTTTAATGTAAAAAAGAGATTCTGGCTCTGCTAATTTGTCTGTTTACACGCTGAATAACAAATTCTTTATAATAATAAAATTGACATCACAAGTTAAATTTTCCAGTCCATGCAGAGCAAAACCTAAATCAAGAATTGGCACTGCTGAATTAGGTTGCTACATCTGCTAGCTGGTGAAGGCCTGTCTGTTAATACCTACTTAAATTAACATTTATTTGCATTCATGATTGGTACATTACAGATAAATAAAACTTGTTGTAACAAGTACAGTTGTGTTTTAATCACATTTTTATCAATCTATCCGAAAAATATCACACACATTAGCTTTTTTGTAAATACAGATATAAGAACAGGAGGGATCTTTGGCAACAAGCATCACAATTCTTTGTACCATATAATTGAGTCTTTCAACATAAATCATCATAATAGGTTATATGATTTCAAGTATGTAGAAAGCTAAAAGCTGTAAAAAGTTGTGAAAAGAAACACTAAAATGTTCGGATGTTCCATTTTTCTCTCTCTGTGGTTTCTGTATCAAATGTACTCATTTTTTAGAAGATAAATATTTTCTTCCCATCTTCCTCATAATGGGCACAAAGAGAAATACAAGAAAAATAAGAAAAAACTTTTTTTACTGTAAGGGTGATGGAACACCCTAACAGGTTGCCTGGAGGTTGTTGACACTCCATCCTTGGAGATATTAAAGACTTGACAGGACAGAGTCCTGGGCAACCTTGTGCAGGGGGATGGGCTAGGTGATCTCCAGAGGTGCCTTCCAATCTCAAATAGTCTATAAATCTATGATTCCCCAAAAACTCAACCTACAATTTTAACTTGAGTTGTGTTTTACATAAACCCTGCACAAAGAAGTGTTAGCTAAATGTACAGCTGGTCAAACAGATGTTATATGTGAACAAAAAAAAAGCCTAAACAGTGTGAAACTACTAAAACATGTACTCCACTTTGTAGCTATGCAATGCTATTGAAATAAGAATACTGCCAGTTTATTGACTCTTTTGCTTTGGCAATGCAAATGTTTGCATTAAAATATATGCAGGAATGGTATAAACAGAATTTTGTGAATATTTTCACAGATTACTGTGCTGAGTATTTTTTTATCTCATTTTCTAGGCCACAGATGCATGTTACAACAGTTTCTAGATAACTATTAATTATATGTTTTGCTGAGCTGCAGAGCTGGACATTTGTTCTCTTGTGATAGCTGCTCTAACATACGCTTTAAAGCAAGCAGAGAATCTGCTCAGTAAATCATCAGAAAAGAGGCTAGAGCAGGTTCTGAGAAATTGTTGTCTGCGGGATGTGTTTGAACACCAGAGGAGTCATCAGTTCTCTGTAATGATTAGAGGATTGTAATGTTCAAAAAATATGTTGTCTTCATTTCACTGGATGACGTTACTGGCAACATATTTGATAGCAAAAGTTGTGTACTTAGGTGTTTTGTGTCAGTTGTCTTTGAGTCACCAGGATAAATTGTAGTAAAAAATTCACTATTTCTACCTCTCTCTCTCTCTCATCTTGTAAATGCTTCCTCCCTCCTGGAAGGTAAAGTTATGAGAAGCGCGGTAGAAAGGTACAGGTACCAACCGACAGGCAAATTTTAGTACCAACCGATCAGCCATTCAAAAAAAAATGTTGCCCTGAAAATATTCCTCTAAGATTTATTTAGTACTAAACAGTATGTAAAGCCAAGCATCTGCTTTTGGTCTTGCAGACCACAAAGTTAAAATAATGTGGAAGAATAGGTGTTTGTTCTTAGTGGGTTGAAGAATTTTGGTTTGGATTTGAGGATTTTTCTTATCATCTCTATTTCAGTTGCAATTGTCAGTGTGTCATTGAGAACATCTAAATGTGTATATTAAAGGTATGAGAGGTAAAAAGAACGTTAACTTCTATACAATACCATTGTTAGTACTAAAATGATGTTGCTTTCAAGCATAAATGAAACAAATCTTTTAAGAAAATTACTGTGAGGTTCCTATGGATGTTGTATCTCTGAGTTCATTTTAAAGAAATTGAAAATTGACCCTTTCAAAGTTACTTTCAAAATATTTTAGAGGGATAAAAACATTTGCTCAGACTTAAAGTTAACTACAAACTAGTCTATCAGTTGTATTTCATTCAGTAGCTTCATCTCTCAACAAGGGGTAGTTTACTATAAAGCAGATATGGACACTGTTTAAGTATAAAGAATGGACTAAAACCTTTTCACGGAATCATTTGTGGAATATTATTTTAAATAAGATCTTTGAATACATAGATATTAATATATTTATATATAAAAGTAGAGGAGAAAAACTTTTACTGTGTTCTTGGCCAGTGACAGTACTGAGATGAGGTTTTAATGAGCTAATAAAAATTTTAAAGTAATTTTAGGTTTATAAATTTCTCCGTTTGCAGGACTTTAAATCTCAATCTCAAATAAGGTGAAAAATGTTTTTGTAATCTTATTCTGCTCATGTCATTTTCTAATGTTCTCTGCCTCATTTTATGATTTATAAGAAATCAGTTTTATAGCTACAGAGAGGTTTCTAAGATATTCTAATTATTTCCTCCCTTTGGGAGTTGCTTAGCTGGACTGATAGTACAGTATTTATAGCAGCAGTATAGCTCTTAACTAGTCTTTCTGAATGAAAAACTATAAAAGATGATTCTATGAAAAAGCAAAATAATTCTAAAGTATGTTTCTCTAGCATGTAAACAAAATAGCAGAAATGATAGTTAATACAGAATTTATGGGTTGAATGACTGGGAATCCCTCCTTTTATTTGAATTCCATGCTATCTATATATAACATAAATAAGTAAAAGCCTACACACATACATACATCTCTATCAACCTAGCAATTTATTTTGCAGAAAAAGTTTATAACTTTATTTTGCAGAAAAAGTTAGCTTGGAATATTTTCAGGTATTGATATGACTATTTGTACATGAGTGCTGAATATACTTTGACATCCATGTATTTAGGGTATGGTTATATATTTAGTTAGTTAGGCATTGCATCAGTTATGTATGTAGGATATGTGGTGTGTCATACGTGTTTTGGGAAATACTGGTAACATGATTTTTATACTGAATTTTTGTTTTGCACATTCTATAACACATGTTGGGTCTGGAGTTGCAGCCCAGAAGTTCTTGAGACAATTGGAAATGAGACAGCAAAATTGTCCTGTCCATTCAATTTGCAGTGTATGTGGTGCCAGTATTCTGCTGTTAATGCGTTATCAGATAAACAGTAACATTAAAATCAAACAAACAAGCAATCCTGAAATACTGCAAAACAATATTGATGCGAAGTAAGGAAGTTTTTAAATGCAATTTTGAATAGATTAATTTCTCAAAAAATGAGTTGGTGATGGCATGACACTTTTTAAAGCTATTAGTGTACATGTTTGTGCCTTCTAATAGAATAAATGACAGTGTTCAGCTAATGCCTCTTAAAGTATTGTGGCTAGTGCCCAGATTTTTACTGATTGTATCTTTGAAATGGCAGCTTGTGTTATCAACGTAGCCCTGAATGACTTCAGTATCTCTTTAACAGATCTCAGTTATGTTCTATAAAAGTAAGTAAGCACTCTGATAAAGAGGAATGTAATTTACACGAACAAACTGGGAATAGCATTTGCTTAAATATGTGACTTCTAATTAGAAAAGCACCTCCTAATGCCTGAAACATGCTAATGAAACTAATTTATTGCTGTGTTAATTGATTGATCTACTTATAAAACTATGTAGAGACATTACACAATATTTATCTTTCAATAGAACTGTGTTGCCAAGCACTGATGATTGTTGAAGTAAAAATATCTTAGATATTTAAAATTTGATTAGCGTGTTCAGATAATGCAGGAAGTTCCATTGCAAAAATGTACTATTCTTCTGTGGAAGTTTTGCTGATGATAGAATTAAAATATTTGAACTGGAGTGGATTGTTCTTAACAAACATAGTTGTCTCACTGTTATTCTTGGTTTCTGCATTCCTCACTTTGTAACTGACAGTTTTGTTTTTAGTCTCTCATAACCTATGAGGCTTGACATCAAACTTAAAAAAACATCATGCCTGTTTTGATCTAACTGAAATGTGAAGAAGTAGGGTAAAAATTGTTTGGTCAAAGTATATGAGAATTCATATTTTCATCTTTTTTCCTTCTGCAAGAATTGTATTATGATGTTACATTGTCTTTTATTGTGTGTTTCAGCACATATCAACATTGAAGACGTATTATGTGGCATTCTAGAAATGTATTAAATTTTCCTTTCCCTGCTCTGAGTAGTTGAGAGGGTTTATGAATGTTAGAGGAGAATGAGGAAGGAAAAAAAAATATCAGGAGTAGTAGAAACAGTGGTAAAGAGGGCAAGAATAAGGAGGGGGAGAGAAACACAGGATGCTTAATGTTAAAAGGAAGATGGGTTGAATATAGTAAGGAAGTCCTGAGAAATACTGGTACTTGAGGATTACTAGAAGCATTTGGCTTTGTAAAGCTAATTTTATCCAAACAAATGAAGATGATGTTATGGTTGTAGTTTTTGATTTTACAAGTGATCTATCTGGGACTTGTCAGGTTATTTGTGAAACAATTAAAACTTTGATCCTGGCTTTAAAGTATAGGACACTAAAAACTTGAGTAGTTATTGGAAAAGTGTCAAGTCTGTCAGATAGCATTTGTTGCAACTCTGCTACTCCTTTCCATGTAGTAAAGAACTGTCCTGCATCCTCCTATTTTGTTCAAACCTAAGGTATGCAAAATTATTTCTTATTTATAACCAGTGATTAGTCTTTTTAAATGGTCTGAATAAATGCTAAAATCTGTAAATTGAGCTAGGAAAAGACAATTATCTGTGGAAGATGATTGCCCCTATAATGCAAATTATAGCATAGTTCTATTGTGTGTGAAAGACATTGCAGGAGAGTTAAGGAAGCTCTGTTTTAACTTGAGTACATAATTGACATAAAATAAAATTTAATTTTATTTATTAAATAAAATAATTTAGTTTTATTTAGATAAACTAAATCTCAGTTTATCTTTCAGGATTTTTCCAGTGCACTTATGTCAGTTAACAGTGTGTGTATGGAAAAACACTCCCTTGAAATACTTATGGAAGATGCCACCTATGCTGGGAAGAATAATGTATCTGTACTAGCAAGAATGTTATTTGCTCTTCTCTCTTTTAATCCCAAGGGGCAGTTTGCAGTACAGAGATGCCATTAAAAGTATTGCAGAGAGAACAGCTCCTTAATCTGATTTGTGATCAGAGCAATGATATATCCAAATTTGTGTTCATGTTCCCTGTGTTCCCCCCCTCCTCTGCCCTGCCTATAGTGTGGCATTCTAACTATTTCATGTTTGACAGAATTGACATCTTCCCCATCAATCTTTTTTCAATGTGTGATTTTCTTTTGATAACCATTCTGAGTTAATACATACACATTCCAGCCAAAGCGTTTTCATTTCATGATGTCCTAATTACAGGATGGTTATCATGGCAATACTATTAGCAGCATTCACAGTCTTCAGACAGTTGCTGTAGATGGAGATCCAAATACCCATCAGCACTTAAGATATCTGCTGACTTCAACTTGGTTCTGCTGTTAGTTTTACAGAAGTTAGTAGTCAAGTAACTAGTCACTAGATCTTAAATGACAATTTTTAATCACGAAGAATATTATGTATAATGACTTACAGGAGGCACGTAAAATTATCAATGAGATCTGCTTGTAATCCTTTACATTTCAGATCAAAATTTAACCAAAGTGAAAATTCAGAATAAGAATATCTGTTTTCATATTTTTAAAACTATTTTGGTAGTTTTTAATTTTTTTCTCAATTGTTAAAGTAAAAAGGACTAGAAACTCTGTTTGGTTTTCTTTGTTCTTTATTCCTCTCAGTTACATTTCTATAGGTTGTATTTCTTTTTCCAGCAGTTGGTCTTATTAAGAGAAATTTGCCAGCAGTCCCTGATGTGAATAGGTTTTATTCAGGTGAAAAAAATCTGTTTATGTGCATGTCTCTTGCCTCCTGCCTGCCTGTTTTCTTGCTCTTGCTCACACTTTCTTGCTCTCACTTGCATTTTCTCAGTCCTTCACTTTTAAGGCAGTACTGAGCCAGAAAGGTTTCAGTATTCAGTGTAAGTACAATTGAAAATATTTTCTCCTGGAGATTGTGGGTTATAGTGAAAGTATTACAGAAACACATCCTTCTAAACTCACCCTAAAGAAACACCTCAGTATTGTATTGTTCTAGGACTAAGACACCTTAAAAGGTGTTTGTCATTTGTTTGCCTTGGTGTGATCTCAGTAAAACTGGTATGTCATACAGCAAATCCATAATATTAAAGGGTTTATGTATTGTATTTATTGCCTCATTATTGAGTCTTGCCATTAAAAAAAAATCAACTTCACTTTTAAATAGTATGACTCTTACACTGATTACCATCTCAATAAAGACAGTGAGACTTGCTCTGCAAAGTTAATTGCTACGAGTTGTTCAACAGGCCTCAATAGGTATTTATGAGCATATTTCCATCAAGTAGATTTTTATCATGCTTCTTTGTATTCAAAGTGACCTTTACAATGCTCATGAGAAGAATAATTTAGTGTATATGGTACTAGAAGTGAATACTCTCTCCAGTTACCATTGGAAGCATTTGAGGGCTTGTGATCTTTAGCAGTTGCCTCAGAATAAACTCTTGTTTAATGCAGCCTGAGAAAATAAGAATGTTAAAACAATACTGATATTTTGTGTCTAAAATTGTTGAAACAAATGAGGGAGAGGATATGGTATGGTATTTCTTTTACATGTGTAGAGATGTACAAGACATGTTCTCCATTGCATGGTTTAAAAGAATGGGGCAAAAATTTAAAGCAAGTAGATTGACAGTAACAGTCAAAAAGCGCTTTATATGTTGCTGTTGGTAGCTAATTGGTATATATTGGTTTCCTTTATAAACACACAACTTTTAAAGCTCTGAAACAAATGGAGATTATGTTGAATAAAGCCATGTTCAATGTTACAGCAAACTTCAGTGCTGTACAAAATGAGCCTTTAATTGTGCTGTACATTTTCTGATGGGTCTATTTCCATCTGTCTTTTGCAAATAATAAAAATGGCTCTAAGAGTTAGTGAAAATGCCAAGTTGCCTACCATGAAAATATGAAATCATCAATTTACCTAACATTTTTTCATTTAACACTTTTATAACATGCAGAAATAGTTTAATGTCACTTCAAGTCCCTTTTATTACTCTTGATTACGCCTATTTGTATTTTGCATAACGATTTTTCTTAGTCTAGAAAACTCGGATCAAGATGGGATGCTGATCAGTTTAACTAAGGAACTGGTTGGATCAAGATGCTTTTGAATGGTTTTTTTTCTGATTGGGCCCCAGGAATTCTATCATCACTTTCTGTCATTTTCCCTCCCAGTTAACAGGCTTAGTAATGAAAGATTGTTCTGAGAGAAGAGTAGTCGTTCTCAGTAGTGTTTACTTCTTCCTTTTCATCTTGCTCTTTTACTGCTCTTTTCTTGCTAATAAACTCAGCAAGTCTTTAGCAGGAGACAGGTTTTCTAAACTGTGCAGTTTATGCCCCTAACATGCTTAAGTTGAAACAGTGCAAGAAGATTTTTCTCATGAAAGAACACACAGCCAGTTAAAGTTTTGTGTCATTACAGCAGTGATCCTGTTTCCCTGGTAACGAGTAAGTCACATGCACTCCCTTGTTAAAAAGTGAACTCTTTATATATTCAGGCATTTCTGTACTGCAGCAGGTGTTTCTGAAATTGATAGCAAAGAATGGGCTCTAGAGCCAGTGAAGAAAGTTTCGATTTTGAGGCTGGGCAAAATATGGAGAATACATTTGTAATTCTCTTCTTTACTTTGCAAGCAACATAAAATTAAACCAGAAAAGAGACTTGCAAAAATATAATTCTAATCTCTGCCATCCTTGTTTTTCTGTCTTACAGTTCTTGGCTCTTATTTTAAATTCTTATTTCTGTCAATGAGGTAGTAATATAACAACAGATTTTAATGCTGAGTACTCAAAAGTACAGGTTAACTTACACCAATGAAGTCAAATCTTTAATATATTTCAGAATTAAATCAAAACAGCTGAGATTGTATATTATCTTGAATAAAAACAAGTTAGTTGGAAGACTGATGCATTTGAGCACCAGTTCTTGATTTCCAGCAATGAGTAGTCACAGATAGGAAAAATGTTGTGGAATAGGAAAGGAGTTGTTTATTTCTCACTTCTCAAGTGACTGTGACTCATAAGGCTCTCCACCACCTTCCCTGTGTTTGAAAATTCTTGCTTCTGTGGCTTGTGTCTTTTTTTGAGAAAGAGGTTTCCTTTCTGCTTCCTGTGCTTGGAAAGTTTAGTCCTTCCTTGAGGGTCAGGTTGGTTTTTTTCCTCAGTTCTAGTGGCAGCAGTGACAAAGGAGCCCCACTCCTTTGAAGTCCAGTTGTAAAAAGCTCAGTTAGCCGTCCATTTTTTCTGCTGGGATTTTTACAGCAAACATTAGCCCAGTAACTGAGAATAATGCTGCTTAAGACTATAAATTGTAAAATGTAATATATAACTACCATCCATTCCCTTACACATAAGATATGAAGTCAATTTGTAGAGCAAGACAGATATTTAAAATAAATGTGGAGATCACTTGTTATTTTAGTAGAAAGAGGTAACTAGTAAGTTTTTAGACATCCAGCCATTGCACTGAGAGAATATATAAAACCTTTTGCAGAGTTCTATAGTTTAGGGTCTAAATGCGAATCAACTTGTTTTCTATTGCCCATCAACACAAACACATCGTTCCTCTCAGTATACTTACTGTATAGTCCCCTAACTGGCAAGTATTTGCTAAAGTGGATTTGGTTAGTGAAATCATAAAACTATTTCTAATTATAAACACACACAAAAAATCCTAATTCTATTTTGTCCATATCTAATTCATAAACAATAGATGCAATATTATTTAAAGCTCCTTATGTCAGTTTTGAATCTGGAAAAAATTTTTGCATCCTAGCTATGAAAAGTGCTAATATAACTAAATGTGCAGTATTTCAAAGTACCTTCATCATTCTTGATAGCATGAAAGCATTTTACTATGGAATACGGTATCGAACAATCAGTTTACCTTTTTTTTTCTTTCGGCAACCTTGACAGCCGTCTTGAAACCTTTTCTTTGTAATATGGCATGATTTTCCTAAGTGAATAAAAGAATAAAGTTTATCTTGTCAGGCTAGCTGTAGCCTGCCATTCAAATTAGCTTTACTTGCCATTCAAATACAGAATTAATGTATGTTTCTTTCAAGTATTGTGGTTTTGTACCAATATGCTCACTTTACCCTCTTTTTACTGTCTATCAGCACTGTTTAATATATTTAATGACGTATAGGAACAGGATTTAACCCAAGAAGGTGTCATTATCATAATATGTTAGGGTGCACAGCACAGGGTCTAGGTTCTAGTTTAAATTAATTTAACAACAGTGCATAAAAACAGAAAAGTCCAGATTGCAACAGTAGGCAGTTGTTCATCAGAGTCGTTCTTTTAAGTGGAGTGACTTGTCCAGTAGGAACTTTCAAGTGAGGTTTACAGCCTGGAGAAGTGTCCTAAAAATGCCTTAAGCTTTCACAAAATATATTTTGGAAGGTAGAACAGTAGAATAAAAATGTATCAAAGACTCAGTAGGATTTCCTCACAACGCTCAGGCAGTCCAGTGTCGCGCCCTGATTGAGGACTGGGTGACAGAAAACCTGAAAGAGTCAACAGGGAGTTGAGGTCTGTATTGTAATAAAGAAAATGTGAAATGAGGGCAAACTGAAACATGAAGTAGGTGAACTGATTTGAAAGAGGTAGCTTGATGTATAGGTTGTCGATGCAGGAGAGTATTGGTTTAGATGGGGAGCTGTGAGAATGACTTGACTTCTGGGCAACAGAGGTTTGACTCAGCTACATAGAATCAACTCAGCTCAGGAGTTTGTTGAGAAGAATTAGGCATAAAGAGAAGAAAAGCAAACAATAGCTGGGAAAGTACTGTGTAATAAACGGTGTTGTGGCTGTTGACATGAATTAATAAAGAAAGAAAAACTGGAGAAGGTGGGGAATAAGAGAATAAATGGGTAGAGTAAGAGTAGAGGAGCGCTATAAAAATTAACAGAAGCAAGAGACTGAATGAGACACTTTGGACTGAATGAAGAGAATGTTTGTGAAAATGAGGTGAAAAAGGAAGATGGTGGGAAAGAATGAAAAGAAGGAAACATGGCAACACTCTCTTATATGGGATTTATTTTCCTTTACTGGATTTTATGCACACAGAAAAGAAGCCATTTCATTAGAAGTGATTGGGATTTGCTTTCATTTGTTGAAATGGCAATGGTAGCTGAAATAACAACAAAAGAAGTAGTTCACCACAGGCATAGAATTTTTACTTAAACACTACGTAGAGGGTATTTTGTCTTTCCTTTGAAAATAAGCCTTGAAAAAACAATATACATAGGTGATTCTGGTATTTTGAAAGATTCTTATTGGGTATAAAGATTCAACTCCATCTTGGATCTTGGTATGAGAAGATGTGGTGCAATGAATATTCTGCATTCAATTGTTACCCCATGTATAGAGCAAAGTAAATTACTGGCAAGAAGAGATTCCTCTACTTTGTAAGTCTGACCAGCTTGGTGGTCATTCAGTGTACCTGTTCTCTGGGTGCTGGGACAAAACTTTGTCTTTCCTCCTTTAATCCCCAGATCTATAAACTCTCATTCTCTTCTTCTCTTACCCTGAATGGATTTTTGTGAAGTGCCTTTTTTTCTTCACCTAGCGAATAATTTAACTTCCTTTTAACTAAGGAATGACAGGTTTTTAAGTTGTTAATTTTATAAGGATGATCCTTTTTTTTTTTTTTTTTTCTTTTTTCCAGAATATCAGCCTTGTTACAGCCAGGCCAAATGATATTCAGCAATTGCAGCTAACATGGCTTAAGTCACATTTAACTTTCATACCTCTAGTTTTAACTCTTTTCAATGGTGTTAAATATATCCTGAATATACAAGCTGAGCTAAGAGTTAATGAGGATATAGCATAACCAATAATGGGCAACTAAAAGCCAGGCTGTTGAACTGAATTTTATTCAGACTATGTGAGGTTTTTTAATTTAATATTTGTCTACCTCCAATGAAGAAAATACTTTTGTATTTAACTAAAAATTAAGATTTCCAAAATGCTGCCATGCATATTTTAGGGTTCTGAGGAATCTTTCAGCATAATTCAGGATCTCTAGACGTAAAATTCCACCTTTTTTTTTTTTTTTTTGTAGGACTAGAAACTGGGAAAATGCACAAGCAAATGTCTTCTATCTTCTGTAACTTCATTATCTGCATATCAATTTTAAATCATTTTTTGGTCATGTAAGCATTCAGTAAATTCTAAGGTAATTCATATGTTGATTTTTTTTTTCCATGCAGCAGTATATATACACTACTCATCCTGAAACCTTAGAATCCGTATCTGTATTCCTCAGTAAGAAACATTTTCCTTATACAGTTCTAAAACTTTGTTGTCTCTGTTTATTGATACCGATGTACTGTAAGTGTATATATAAAATTATGAAATGTGCATATGTGGGGCATATGTACCTCCTCACGAAATTAAATCTTGATGGCAATTTTAGTACGATTTAAAATACAGACATTTGTGATATCATCTGTATCAGGCTACTGTGCTCATTCTCTAGGCCTAAGGTATGAACTCTATGGAAAAACACAGGAAACTGAAACACTTGCCGAGGTAAGCTAACCAGCAACCCTTCCAGATGCAATACTATGGTTGATTTCGACCATATTTGTATCTCTGATTCATTGCGGCATTCAGTTAGTCTTTTAGTTGTGTGTGCTGCTTAGTCTATGCACGTTGCATGGCTCAGCCAGGCTTGCCCAGAGCCTCAAAGTCTGCCTGTCAACTCAATTTACCAGTCTCTCTTTGTTAAATTAAGTCTCATTGAGAGCTTGAGATAGGTGCACTCTCCATTCAGCAAGCTCTGCAGTGGGTTATTATGCTATTTGTCTCCAGATGGAATGCCATAGTGTTATACTTAAATCTTGGATAAAACAAATGCATGTTTTAGTTCTCATACATAGTGATAATCAAGAGTTGCAAAGTATAACCATGAAAATAGTAAAATACAAAAAAAAGGTACATAAGACTGCTTTCCATTAACCTCCTAGTCTGCATCTGATTACTAACAGTTGTAAAATAATGACATTTGAAATTTTTACATTTGAAAGAGATTGACATGTCTAGAGGATTGATAAAAACTTTTCTTGTAAGCACGTAGAATGTATTTCTACTTGAATAGCTAAGAAATCTTACAGGGCATTTCCTTTCTTCCTTCCCTTCAAATATCAGTAATTATCAAAGTTTTAGATTTTTTTTGTCTTCATTAACAAGTATACATGATTTGTAAAGGAAGCTAAGTCTAATACTCTTGTTTGCAATTGTCTAGTTATTTCTTTTTACAATGTAAAACAGTTTCTGGCATGATTACTTGAGTAGGATTCTTTTAAAAAAATTGCTCCAATAATATACCTAATGTAATGAAAAAGGGTTTTATTTTCTATGTATTTTCCTAAATTCTTTAGTAAACGTCTAGTAAAGACTAGTCATGTCTGGACACTTTATTTCCTAGTTACCCTCTCCGTCGATAACAAGTTGCCCCATTATTCTACGGGAGCTGACTTTTCCAGAGGAGGAGAGCACAGAGGAGTTTGCAACTCAAACAATCAATAGTTGAGAAAGTGCTAAAACGTTGGGATTGTAAGCAAGTGTAGGTGCCTAAATGTTTTTGCTGTCCCTACTGTATGATGGTGTCTATCTTCCAACATGTGGGAGCTCTCATGCTTTAAACTACCAAAGCTGTATCTTTCTGTCCCTTTTCAATCAAAGTCCTAAATATTAATATAATGTTTTAAAATGGGCACAGAATTTTCAATATAACAGGTCCACAAACATATAGAATATTATGTTACATCCTAATATATGTTTTTATGTAGCATCCAAGTCATCAAAGAGCACCACACTGACCAAAAAAATCAAAGTGAATATTTTGATGTGATATGAAGATAATTTTTTCTCGGTATAATTTTTTAAACTACTCAGCAAGTGAGAATACATTAAATTGTCTCTATAGTGACAGTTACTAGAATGAATACATAGTGGTAAATGTGGATGATAAGAGCAGTTTATTGCATGGTTGTTCAGGACTGTTTCAGGTACCTCACTGCTTCATGTGTCACTTGTGTACATCCCACAGATATCTCTGATATATCTGAATAATGTTATTTTCACAAAATTTGCCCTTCTTGAGCCAGTTTCTTGCCCACTAAGTTACATTACCTCCTGTTTAGTAGAATCTAATATCAGACTTCATGACAATTATAAACCTAAAGCATTGATATCCACTTAATTACCCTTGTTTGCCATGGCAGTAATATTGTCGAAGAATACAAGTTAAAGAAGACCACCCTTGCCCAAATCTATATGAATTTCCTGTAATGAAACTGTGGCTTTCAAAGCTTACTTTTTGGCCTACTAAATCCTGCAAAATAGTTTGTAATATTTATTCTGCAGCTGCACTTAAACTAGCTGATCTATAATTGCTTGTTAAGTTTCTTTTTATGGAGATTATTTTAAGAAAATTGGCAGCTTTAGATATTCACAGTCAAATATCAGCATATGTAGCTAAAGATTGCATAACAGCTATTCAGGAGATATATTTTGGAGAACTTCTAGGTAGGTGAAGGGAACCATCTGCAGGTCTCTTACAGAAAATAAGTGTATTACCACAAAGTGTTTTGGAAACTATTCATATAAACATGTTGTTTTGTAAGAAGCCATCTGGTCAGTCAGAGCAATCTATGTGCAAGTGCAGATGGGTATGAGAGCTCTGGGATCCATAACCCTTAGTTACCATTCATGATCTTCAAAACAATGCCTTAGAGGAGACCCCCTTTGATGATTTATTATTCCACTGTGTACAGTGGTAGCTCGAATGCTCCAAAACCTGATCTCTTTTTTGGAATGGCAGAGTACTGGAAAAGCCCGTGAAATTTACAGGAAGATAAGTTTTCAAAGTTAAATTTTCCATACAGCTGAAACCAGATTTCAGGTAGGTAGTGTAGCATGAGGGCTTTGAGTACACAGGATTGTGTACTTTCTTTATTGACAAGTTCTCATAGCCCAAATGACTTTTAATGATTTTTTTAATTAGAATTTGAAATGTACAACTGAAGAGGGAAGTATTTATTTAAATATATGTTGACAAAATGAATAGAAACTGATTAATGGAACTGAAACAAACAAACAAACAAAAAACAGTGGTTTAAATTCAGAGTGTATGTTCAAGAGAAAGTCTTTGACTTGCCATTTGCAGCTTGAATTCTATTAAAAAAGAAGCTTGAGAAGATATTTGCCAACAACACAGACCATCTAAAAAATCACTTTTAGTCCAAGACTTTCTAAAATGTGGAAGAATGGAAGAAATCACAGACCAGTAAGTGTGTATTTGATATACAAAGGCAACGCTCTCCAGTGAGAGTATGATTTAATGGATTTATTGTTTAGGAAGCAGGGTCTGAATAACATGACCTAACAGGTTAGCTGTGTCTCCTTTTAGTCAGGGCAGTAGACCTGTGTTCTCTCTTCAGGTCCCAAACACCCTTTATCTTATCACCAAATTGTCTTTCTGATACTCTGTGAAATTGAAAATTATGTTTTTTCAACATATCTGATGCAGAAAAAACAACGAACAGTTCCTGTAAGTCGCTGCATGCTTTCATTTCCTACTGATGCGAGTCACAGTGGGGCACAGCAAGCATCAGTCAAGCACTGTTTGTGTTCTGTAGCCCGTAGATCAGGCCTTTGTGCAGAAGTAATCACTCTAGATTAAGGAAAGGGTCCTTTTCATATTGGGTGGTCCTTTGTGACATTTGCAAACATTTTTGGCACAGGATGGCATTTGCAAACAGTTTTGGCATAGTATATTTATGTAATCCATTGTCAGAAATATCGCAAGCTAAGCTCTGAAACATGAGTTTATGATGTTTGCTACAGATCTCCTGAAATGTCAATGTCCCAGTTTAATTGCCCTTGAGGAATCTGTTAGGGAGGGGAAAAAATAAGGGAGGGAATAAGTATTGAAAATACACTGTTCTTTAAATCAGAACGTGTGTGTAAATATACACCCATAGGTAAATTTTACATAATTACTAGAATGGCAGATTTTTTTAAAAATTTGCTAATGAAACAACATGACTTCAAAATTTTTTGCTTCATGTAATTGTTAGATTTGGAGTATTGCAAGAAAAACTATTCTGTAATGCTTATTTCACTGGGAGTAAAACCAAAGATTAATTACTTTTCCACTGTGGAAAAGATTTTGAGGAGTGAAAGAGGCTTTGCTGAGAGATGAATGTATAAGCTTTATTCCTTTCTCTTAGCATATGAAACAGTAAGGAATACTCATGAAAATGTAGTTTAGAAAAATCCTTTTATACATCTTATATTGCAGTCTTCCAGTGCTTATTCATACTCCTTTCTCTGCAACACTGACAGTAATGGATAAATGGATGCATCCATTCAAATACATGAAGCAAATAATCTTCATAAGGGAGGTGTCTTTGTACTTGTGCATGTACTTGTCTTTAATCCAGACCATAACAAGTTTGTTTATGCCTAACTGCAGTTTTTCTAAAGGAGGTGGGTTATTTCTTTTCCTCATTTGAACTTGTATTGAAAATATTTCAGCAGCCATCAGTTTCTCATGTGAAAACAGCATGAATTAGCTACAGGCCATCACTGAAATTCAAAACATCCTACAGAAGCTTTGTTCCTTGTCTTTGTTAATCTGCCAGCTATAAACATAGTCCATTCAATTCTGTTGTATATCAGATGCTATTTTTGTGGTGTATTTTTAACATGTTTGGCACTTCTGTGGTGATAGAAGAATCCATGAACAGTTAGCTGAAGGATTCTAGAATTACTTGGTGTAATTATAGGCACTCATCTATTAATAACAAAAACCAATGGTATGCATGCATACTTCCCTGACATATCACTTCACCTCATTAACAAATGAGTAAAAAAAGTGATTATTGCTAGTTTTTTAGGAATATTCTTTAGACTGCTTCAGAGAGCTCCAAATATGTTCTCTGTAGGTACAAATTAGGCCAAATGTCAGTTCAGAAATGCAAAATGACCTGAACTGTTGAGGTCTATGCAGAAATAATAGAGGTAGCTTCATCACAGAGTTCTGGTTCATCTACAGCGTGCAGAGATTGCACAGATACCCTCTCCACACTTGTTCCACTTACTGTTTCAGTATGGCCCTAACCCAGGGACAACATGACTGGAGTACTTGGCATATTTACAACATAGGTCTAAGTATAACATCAGGCTATTCTTGTCTATGACGATGTAGTCAGAATAGCTGCAGATTTCCTAATGCAGATCTGCTTTATAGTGACACAGGCTTCTTCAGTTTACTCTTGCTAAAATAACCCAATTTTAGACAGAAGTTACAGGAAGGATTTGTACTGGGATGGCTGTCACCGTCTCCAAGAGCAGACCAGAGTAATTTTTCTTCAAATCTTCACATATTAATTACACAGTCCCCCAGAGTTTGATTATACCAACAGCAGTATGAAGGTTTATTTTTAGATTATTTTAAAAGTGTAACACAATTACACTTAAGAGTTTATTAAAACACATGGTATGTGGTAAGAAGGAGAACCACTAATATGTGGGTCTGCAGGGATTGCTGTTCGCCGTAGAAAGTGTTAGAAATCTGTGCCTTGTAAACAGCTTGCATAAAATTGCTTAATTTTACAACTGCAAAATGAGCCAAAGAGCCTGTTTCTTACTATTGCATGTCTATTTTAACTCTGAAATCTTGTTTCTGAAATTTTATTCTAACCTTTAAGAACTCATAAATTAATTCTTTGTAAGAGACTTAATTTATTAGTCTTAATACAGTTTCTGGGTAAGTCATAAATATACTAAAAGCTCTGTCTGGCTCCTTTAAAAATCTTTCAGTAGAAGACTCCTACATATTAAAAGAGATAAATCCCAAAGCACTAGCTATTGAGAATAGCTAGGTATGACCAAAGGGAAATAAAATGGGGCTGGTTTGCATTGTCAGGCAGACTGAATATTTTATCATATTTTTACTCTTACTGCTACAGCTGAGTCAGATGCATCTAAATCCTGAAGACTCCGACAAAATCCAGTCCCCAGCTTTTTCTAAGCAGAGGGCAGGTGTATGTATTAGATTAAAAATGCTTCATGTCTAATTGTAGAGCTGTTGTTACTGCAGTCAAGTTGATGTGTATCACCTATGTAAGGCATAAATAGTCTTTATGTTGCATCAGCATAGTCCTTTGCTTTCAGGCATGTACAGTAGTATTGCAAGGAGGAACTGTAGGCACATGCTACGTACAGTGTCTTCTAAGACTTTTCTCCTGCTGCTTGCAAAGCAGAACTACCCTAACAAAGAAAAAATTCTGCATCATCTTATTGCCTTCTGATACTGTATACACTCGTGTAATACTGACCTCTACATACAGATGCTTCATTGATCCATTTCTAAACCAGGGAAAGTGATACCTCAGCAGCTTTTTTAGTTACCATTTAGTTAAAAATTTATTCAGAGCCATAAAATGTTCTATATCGAGGTTGGCTAGTCTTCCTAATGCCAAAATCTTCATGTGGCCGAAAGCCATAAAACTCAGAGACAAGGAAAGGAGGAACTTCCTGGGGAGTTCATAGGTAAAAGATGAAACTGCCTTTCTTGTGATCCCGTAACTTCCTTATGAGATAAAACTCAGCTGGGATACAGAAGCAGATACTTTGGATAGCAGCAGCCATTTACAGGCTTCTCTATGAAGCTGAAAACTGAGAACGTTCAACAGCTCCCAAGCTGCTACTGCCCAGCTGCCAGGCATGCAACTCCAGTGCTGAAGTTGCACTTAAATGGCTGCCAGCAATATGAGAGTCACAGCTGATCACCGTTGTTCTAAATTGCTTTTTCTTTAATATTCTGGCAAGGAGCAAGCTTGTTGCAAATTTTATTTATTTTTATTTTGAACTCATTGGCAAAGTTGCATCTGTATTAGAAAGGGACCAAGATGATATACTTTTTAAAGATTCTCAATCTGATGATACCTGGAGAACTGACCCCAAATTTCAGGAACTCATGGCCAGCAGTGTACTGTGCATTTAACTCCCACTGGAGTTGGTAGCAAATTTTGCTTCCTGTTAGCCTCATTTGGAGTTGTAATTAAAAAAAGGATGAGCCTATATTTATCATTGCCATTTTCTTACTTACAGAGAAAATAATTGAAATCTGACTAAACAGAAAATGTGATTTTGGTTGCCGATTACTGTGGTCTTCTTTTTGCTGGCCAGCCTGATGCTTGTTTAATTTCTGTCTAATCCATCAAGAATGTTGCATCCCAAGCTGGCTCTCTTAGTCATTTACCAGGCAATGTCATACCTTCTTTGATTAGCTTCTCTTTCTGTGTTGGATTAAATGTAAACATTAGTCCTTGTCTTCATTACCAAGAACAAAGTCAGCATTTCCCTTGTTATTCTGTTGACAGTACTCAATTCTGTACTTTATTTACATATTTTCCCATCTTGATTACCTTTGTTTATTTGGAGAGTACAGGTTTAATTCCACTATGCCAAGTCTCAACTTTCTTTCTATGTTTCCAGGTGCAGGTGCACTATTTTCTATGTGCCTTCCAACTCAATTTTAATTTTTTTTTTTTTAGCTTAGGGAAACTAAAAATAATAGGCTAAAATTAAGGACAATCTAAAAGCTCCCAAAGGCTGAGATTTTTTTAGGTCATGGATCGCTATTAGTATCAATAGTTGGAGTGCAGTAAGTTGCACTTAGTATTTAAAAAATAAAAACAAAAACCAGAAAGAGTGATTGCTATAAAGCACTGTGCTTCACTTTTATTATAGCTAACATATTTTCCAGAAAAGAGTTATGATTCTGTAGCATTCTAGGAGCAGTTTTTAAGTTTGTTCATTTTTCACATTCATAGCTATTATTGTTAACATGACATCCATTCAAATCTGGATCTGCCCCTGAGAACGGTCATGTCATCTCTCTTCTGCCTTGTTGCATATGTTAATGTCATGCTGTAATCTTCATGAGAAATGAAGATACTTGAGAGGAGCAGCTGATACCTCTTAACTTGATGGAGCAATTAAAATTCAAGCATTTGCTTGGAAGATCAAAACAACATGTTTTGATCACAACTTTTCTTTATGATTCCATTTGCTTTTATGGTAATTTTAAAAGAAGGGTTTTGTTATTAAAAATAAAATAATAATGATAATTGTGCAGGTTGTTTTTTATGATGGGCAGTTTACTTGCAAAACTCAAAGCAAAGACAGCTAAGTTGCATTATTCCCATGGAGACTATTTAAACTATGTTGAAAAGTGTAAATGCTAGTGCTTGTGGGCAAATATTCTTGCCTGGCTGAATTTGGAGCAAAGAGTCAAGGAGCATGGAGGGGACAAAGCCTCTCAACAGGGAAACAGCAGACGACTAGCTGCACTGGGGCCATTACCCCCAGCTCAGAACTAAAGCATTAACAGCTGTTTGCTCCCAGAGCAAACGGAAATGTAGGTGGCACATTTCCAGAACAGGAGACTGGTAACTGTGCTGCATTACCCATGAAGCTGAATTATGTGGTGTTGAAGGTTAAAAGTCAGACTTGATGAAGTAAGGCAGGAATACGCAACAAGTTTTTAATTGAAATTAGTCTGACTAAATACATTAGTGAGCTCAGTATCAGGTAAATGATAGGGCTGAACAGGTAGGAAGAAATGTCTTAAGCTTTCAGATTTTTCTTCTCTGTGATATTGGCAAAATTAGGCAAATTAGAGGAGATGGTAAACCTTTTTTTTTTTTTTTCCCCACTGCTTGGCATGAAAGGTGGTCAACTTTTTGCATTTTTTGTTCGGTGTAAACTAAAGGTGGGTAGCTCACAAGTGTTAATATATAACTCCTTTTACTGGCTTCTCATACGCTTGTGTCTGAGAACACACTTTCTGTAAACTCTGTTGTTACTTCCAATGCCAATCGTATTGATTATGGACTGTTTAAAAGCTAATTTGGTAATTAAAGTTGTCTCCATTCTATGTCATTTTTGTGTGCAAACAACTTGTGAATATGGAGGAGGAAGTGCCTGGCTAGTCACTGTTATGCATGCTGTCTCAGCACATTGAAATTGCTACTTGTCAAACAAGAGTTTTACTCCTTTTATTTTCACATATATCATGCATTGTGAATCCTGATGTATGTCTTCTGGTTTTAGTTACCTCAATATTTTCAATAAAAATGTATCCTAGATCTGTCTCTGCTTTCCTTAAAGATGATAATTACAGTATTAGCAGGAAAAAATAAATCCAAGTCTTCACTGAACACTGTTCTTCTGAAAGCAAATCCTACATTTTGTTATTATATAAACAACCTTGGAACATGTTATGCTTCTGAATCATTTGTTCATTAAATTACCTATCACTAAGAAGTGGTAGATTATACTGCTTACACAAATTCAGCTAACCCCCAACAGAGTAGAATGTTGGTGATTTCTAGGTGGAAATGGATGGAATAGCCAAACTTACTGCCCTTCAACTGATCATTGAAATACACAAAACAATTATATCAATTATAAATAAATAGTGTATTATGGTTAACTTTTTCTTATATGTGTGTTCAGTGGTTTCTGGCTTTCCAGTTAGTTGGGAAGGGATCATTTGTGTATTTATACATTACATTATTCTACCTGGGGCACCACAAAAAATGGAAAGTAACTGTTCCAAATGCAGATGTCATTATGCATTAAAAAGCCAAGGAACGAGACTCTAGGTATAAGCATTGCTCAGATACTAACTAATGAAAGGTCATTTTTACAGGGTTCTGAGCATTTCCTGAATGAAAGAGAGTGTATTTCATCCAAAATTAATCATAGGTATTACTCATTTTATAAGATATAACTAATGGATAATACACATTTACTGTACAGTAACCATCTTATGCCAACTTCAAAGTAAAGTTAGTGGAAGAAAAAAAAGATCTGTTCATCAGAATTACGTACAGTGTCATGGTTTACAGAAAAATTCAAATATCAATGCAGATGATGTTTATGAAGAAAATCCATGCTGATATGGAAGCTGATTTGTAGCATGAGAACGTTCAAGTTAGAATGATTCAAATTATAACAAATGGAAGCATGATTATGTGTTTGTAATTATTTCACAGCAAGAAGAGATTGAATATGTCATTATAAATAGTATTCTGCTGTAGAAGTATGTATGTGGAAGTAGAAGGAACTGTATATTAATAAAACAGTTGGATAGAATATTAATGTTTTTCATTTCTTGATCAGTTCAAATCTAATCTTGATAGGAAATGATTATGCAGTATTGAACCTGACAACTTTGCTCTAGTAGTGTCTTCAGGATTTTCAATGTTGAAGTGTACTATAGAGGGATTATCTTACCCATATCTTTCTATCTCTTCTGTTAATAGCTGACTACTTAAACATCCCAACTCAGTCATTTGTATTAATAGATGGAAATCACTGTTTCTCATTAATAATTATATTTCATTTCTATAAAATTGGGAGTGATGGCAGGAAACTGGCTCCAATTATTTTTACACTTCAGCAACTGGAAACGAGGATTTTACCCGGATCACTGCAAAGCAGGAGTTACTAGAGTATATAAAATGATTTGATAAAGTCAGAGTTTTAGTTAATAATGCCACTAAATAGGTGTTTTAGCTGATTTTAATTGGCAGAAGGTGCTAGGATATGTTGTATTAGCAAGTCAAAATTAGCTGTCATTTGTCTAATAAGGATCTCTTAATATAGTATAGGCATTGTTTAATACTACCTTTTTGAGGAGGCTGTCTGCCTGAATCCAGTTTACCACATTAAATATTGGTGTTATAACCAGAAATTAGATTATTATCATGACAAACAAAAATATTAATCACAAGAAACTGGTGAAAAAGTCACCAAATTTATCTGCCAGCTAATGCCTTTGTTCATGAGGTATGTTTAATACAACTCAAGTAAAACTAGAATCATGAGTGTCTCCAGAGATGCATTTACATGTGAGATATATATATGAAATACCTGATCCTGAGCTTTGCTACACTCCCAGGATGTGCTTACTACTTCTGTTCTCTGATCTCTGACTGGTACGACAGTATTTCCAATTGCAGACATGTTATACTATTTTTATAAGAAACCTCTCTCTAATTTTATCCTGAAGAGTAGACAATGAGATGGGAAATAAATTTCTTCATGTAAATGTTCACAACATCAGCTAAGAGAATACTGCAGTTCCATATGCTAAGTATGTACAGAAAAACACACAAAACGCAGTTTACATTTTGATACATGGAGAGCAATAAATGAAAGGTATGAATAAATTAGAAGCTGATTAAAAAGACCAGTTATTTTAAGCTATTTTCTATAGATGCACCTCAGGCAGAACTTGACACCAAGACAAAATCAATGAAACTGAATTGGTATCCAAACAAATGCTGGGTAGATCAATCAGGAATGCTTAACAGCTAAACAGTGACATGGGAAGAAGGAATTGATTGCCTCAGCAGGTTGCTTTTTTCTTCAGAATGGGACAAGGTGAGAATGTAGACAAGAACGTGAGCGTTTAATACTTGGACATTCCACTACTGAACAGGGTAATGCCTGGCAAGCATCCGGCTGCCTGCCAGACTCAGCCTAGGAAATTAAACCCTGTTAAGACTTCAATGTCTAAGAAGGTAATAGAATGAAAAGAAGAATGTTATATTAAAACTGAACAGGTGTAACTCAGGCAGATGTAGACTTAAAGAGTAAGTGCTTACCATAGTGACTTGGGGTAGCTGTTCTGGAAGAGTTATTCTAGAATAGCTATGCCCTGGCTTAGATTTACGTATTTTAAATTTGTATTTTAATCTGAGTAAAACTATCAACTATAGGTGAACTCTAACTCAACCTCCCAAAAATAGCCCAGAGACTGGTGTTGCTAAATGAGACAAATGAGAGAGAGGATTTGCAAATATTGCATGTAGGTATGCTTATTCCTTCCTCGTCAATCCCAAATGCAGATTGGCAAAAATAGATTCAGTACAAGTGTCTCAATTTCATCTTCATGTGCATTTGCCAGAAATACTGACAAGATCATTTGAAGGTGTTCGTACCTCTGCCTGAGAGTTCATGGAATATCTGACCTGTTGAACTGTCAATCGGTTTAAAAAGGTGTCTCATTTAGTGCCAGAGACTCTATAAGTATCATTTGACCTCAAGGCCAGAACTAAATTATTAAATCCAGTAACAGGAGACAGAAGAGATGGGAGATTAATGTTTTCCTCCGACCTGATTACCATGCATTTTAGGGGTGGTTGGTCATTTTTTCCCCAGATTTAGTAGTTAAACTTTCTGGGTGTTATTTGAAAGTCAGCATTTTAATTATAGAGTAAAAGCTAGAGCTGAAACAGACAGGTGAGATGGAAAATTTTCTTATCAGGTTTTGGAGGACGGAGGATGGAAAAGGGCTTAAGATATATACTTTTAAAGGTATGACTTTTTTAATACTCTAAAATTTTTTCCCCATACAACATCTGTTTCCATGGAAATTGATCAATTCAGTTTCAGCTGCAGTTTCCTTTTTCATGCTGGATGCGTGAAGATCTAATTCCTCAGATATAAATTGGTTTCTGTAACCTACATAACATAATGATTTGTCTTAGAATTTGGATTGTCATTATAAAAATTAGCTTAGACATTTAAGACAAATTATCTCTAATTTCTTTATTAGATATATCTCGTTCTGGAGTAGCATCATTTAAATTAGCAGAATTACTTGCAATTTTTGTCCTTCATTCACAGACACTGGTGTTCATGTAATCATCCTAAGATGATCTTATTACCTCAGCCATGCCTGTCAGGACAGACTGACATTAATTCATATCTCTTCATTTTAGGGGAATTCATTTTGCACCTTCTGCGCTTTTTTCTTTGAATGGCATTTTTCCTCCAGAAGGGAGAAGTGATTTCCTATTGGGCTGACACTAATGTCATTTTGTGGACATGCCAGCAGGAGGAGCTTGTGTATTAAAATGTACTTTCAATAAAGCAATCACCAAATTATAGTACTCACACATAACGCTGTGCTTTCTTCTGCAATGTAAACTACCATGTATTGTAAAGTAGCTGTCTGCCTGCCTGATAAAGCTAAAATACTATCAGCAGTGGCCATCATGCTGGTAAATTAACCTATTTTAGATTGAGAAAAGCCCAATAAGGTAAAAATTTAATTTTATTGTATATTTGTATTTAGATGCATTGTATATTTGATATTTTTATGCTTTTATGTTTACATGTTCTGAAAAATACGTTTAACACAAAATCACAACCCTCTGAAGCCAGTATCTCATGCTCTATTTTACAAGCATTAGAGTATCAACACTGCATTGCTGCGATTTTATAAATAGTATAAAAATAATGAGTAATAATATTCATGTTACTAAAAGAAATCCATGCTAATGAGCACAGCTGAAATTGGATTCACATGATCAGACTTCTCTACAGCAACTTAGATAGCATTGCTGAGTTTCAAAATAAGAAATCATAGGACTAGGGTTAGAAGTCCAATTATCCTTGGTTACCAAGAATTAATAACATATGCTAAATTAATTTTTAGAGGTTTTATTTTAGTGACAAGAAAAATAAGGAATTAAAGATCTGACTTGTTAGTCTTGTTATTAAAGAAGAGCAGGATGTATACCACAGGTATTTTATGCAATTTTTTCATGTGAAGGACTTTCTACTCATCTAGGAAGACTAAATACTGTAACTGGAGTGCGATGAATATTAATTTAGAAAAATCGTTTATTATTTTAACTAAGGTTATTTTAGACTGTTCTGCTCAGAAATTTAGCCAATTAAAATACACTGCCATTAAAAAACATTATTTTCTGTTAATGTTTAGCATCTAAATTGGACATATTTTTTCTATACTGGTTTTCTATTATTATTTTAGTAAGTAACAGCCAATGTGTGCATTGTAGTTACAAATCACTGGCTACCAGTGATACTGCTGCCTCATCTTGCAGAAGCGCTCTGCTTCCTGCGAGTGAATTTTCGACTCAGTCTCAGGACTTGTTAAAGGCTTTTGCTTTGCTAAGATCTCTCCCACGTGGGTGCTCAAAATGCTCGAGTGGAGCCTGAGTGTGCCTATGGCTTTTGCAGGGCTGTCTGATCTGTGAGGAAGGTAACTCAGCAAGAAAAAGGGAACTACATAGAGTAAATTCAGTGATTGTTTTAAAATATATCTGTATTTGTTTAATCTGGCAAGAACTGCAGACGAGCAATTCCTCCCATATGGACTTGTTAACTCACTCTGAAGATAGGTATTATAAGGGGGTTTTTGAACTTATAAAAATAAGCTTGGCTTTGTACGCTGTGTAATTTTATTGCCTAGCTGAGTTGCAAAATGCAAAATTTAGTTGTATTTATTGATCTGTATGTAAGCAGTATAATTAAAAACCATGTGGAGTCCTCTAAAAGAATGGCAAAAGTACAATGCTATCCCTTTATACTATAGTTTTCCGAGGAGTCTATAGCCTCTGAATATCACCTAGGTAAGCTGGAATTTTCTGTTACTGCTTGTTGTTGAACTTAATGTACTTCTTGGAGTCTTTTCCAAAAGGCTCATTCATGTAAGACTATAGTCTGTTGTGGGTCGGAAGAGACTGAAGAATTCCCAACAGGGATGTATTACTAATGTACTTCATCATGTAATGATACATCCATCCATAATTAGAGGATTGTTAAGTAGAGCATCATCCAAGTTCTCGTCTATTTTGCTTGTACTTTTATCACTTCAAAATGCTTTTCCCACCATTTCTGAACTGCAACTCATAGAGATACGCTTTGATCCTGTAATTTGCAATCTTCCATAAAGTATTGGAAGTTCTACTAGTTCTCATTTTTGAAAGAGCTCTTTTGTAATTCACACTTGAGATACCAGTAGAAAGAATGCAGTTCTGTGTAGTTGAAGATGTGTGCTGTACTTTGCAGTCATGTGCCAGGCTCTCATAACATCTGCTTTTTTCATGTTTGGAATAACTACAGAATAATTTACATATAACATAAACTAGCTACTTCTGTCTTTATTTCTTGTCTTCCTAGTGATATTCCACCTTCCGGAGAACCAGTAAGCAGAAGCAATCGCTCAAGAGTGGCTACACGCTTCCCCAAACTTTCTCGCAGCCATCAAAGAGAGCCACGAAGCCTGGAACCTCAGAGTGGTGATCTTTGACCCTTTTTCGTAATTGTGAATACTGGCACCACGTACTTTAAGTTGTTCTGTGACTCCTTCCTAGCCTATATTTATAATTTAAGCTTCTGAAGAGACTACAGCTGCATCAACTTAAATCCTGAAAAGAGACATTCATTACTAAGGGTCATATCCTGATTAACTACTTTGGAAGGCAGTAATCACTTTCTCAAAAGAATACGAGGGCTCTTCACAAGGGCTCAACAAACTGATAGGCATTTTGTTTTGTAAAGCTGCATTGCACATACTCTCCTTTGTTCTTCTGAAGTTCTTCTGTTACTATTAATTCCTTGTTTGTATTTTGTTGTCTCCCTTTCTACATGTACATTTTTCTGTTCCAGAGAGACATGGGTATCATGTCAAGATGTTTTTTTTTCCTTAGAAGAACAGTTATGATTTTCACTACTTAATATGTCAGAAAGATATGCTTAAAAGAACCTCACTAATTTATTACCTTTTGTAAATAGAAAGACTGGGTTTTTTTTATTGTAAACCTCTGACACACACCAAGGTTTTTAAAAAACTTGACAAAGTAGATGACAAGGGAAAAACATTACAGGTGGAAAAATAGCTTTTGTACATTTCTAGTTAGATATTCTCAATAGCTTTCATTTGTGGGATGTAATTCTTTAATTCTTTAAAATCAGAGAATGTAACAATTTTTTAATGAAATTTCAGTCTTGCTGTAAGGCTGGGTGCAATATTGTTGATTTCTACAAACCACCACAAGGATACACAAAATTAGCATGGTACAAAACAGTGTATTTGTTATTAATTTGTTGCTGATGTTACAGAACAGTCCATCATTAACAGGGAAGTGTGGACTTCTTACTCTGATTTTGTGAAACGCTTCACATGGTAATACTTAAAAATTGCCTGTAATGAAAGTGCCTGTTACCCATCACCTCGTATTGAAAAATAATTTGTAATGGTACCACTGTAAGAGTAACTAAAAAAATTGACAAGAATTATTACAAGTGATGGAAGTCCTGACACGGATGAACTGGAATCCAGTTCAGTATCCATTAGCTGCGCTGCCGTAGGCAGTTAGTTATATGTTAGCTATCTTCTTCTCTTCATTAAGTTTAAGCAGTGTACACTCAAATTTCTATCAATTGTATGCTGGTTTTCCTTTGTGTAAGAACATCATTCCTCTCAGAAGGTTTTTTGGATAATGTTACTTAAATTGATGTATCTTGTCATTTTATTATCCATTCATTGTACTAAATTCTCACATCAGTAGATATTGAAATCTAATATTACTGCGGAAAAAACAAGCTGATGATTAATAACAGATCTTTTACCTCAGTGCTTTACTAAAGTTCTAGCAAACTGGAACGTCCATTCTGCAAACCTGTGACCGTCGTGTACTGTTTAGTCAGGTAAGTGGTCCAGCCATTTTCAGTGGCACTTCTTGAGTGACTAGGGGTTCGTTACACACAGTGAGTAGCATCAGTGGGCTGGTGCCTGAGTATGACCCCCAAGTGCTGGATTCCTACCATTTAAATATGTAGCTTATAGATTGCACTGAATAGCAAAATGTGGCAAAGAAGAGTGGAATTCACTCTTCAGGTCAGAAATTTCAGTAGATGAAATATCACAAAGTAAAATCATGTCACAGAAATGAAACAATATTTTTCAGTCAATAAGAGATCTCATTTACAAAATAAATAGATAGGTAAATAGAAAATCCAAAAGGCCAGCCTGGGAGCTAGCTGATTTGTTTTTATTAAAAGATGAATTACTGTTGGTGTTTTGTGTGAACTACAGTGGGACATAAATTTAAGAAGAAAGGAAAATGAGAAGCTTGTCAGTTAATGCTTCTCCAAACTCTTCAGTCTGATACACTCCTGATGGTTTAGTTTGTCTTTGTTGGAAAGAAAAGTAGCTATAATGATGGTCCCACTTTGAAACAATTCTAAATTCATTTTTCAGAAAGTGGAGACTTGGTTAGAAATACGACACACATCTATTAACATTGAATTGCAAGTAAAACTGAAAGAAAACACCGTGTGGAAACCTTTGTGATGTATCCATTTGTCACATGAAGCTGTATTCATTTTCAGGAAATAATTCACAAATTAAAGTACTCCTTATTCAGAAACTTGCAAATGGTAAGAAATCTCATTTAGTGCAGACTGAATTGAAAAAATTTTTTTTTTTTTTTTTTTAGTTTAGAAGGAATTTTTTGTATTTACATTTGGCTCTTAAAATTATTTCATTCCTGATTATCTTGCTTCTTGTAATTTTTAATGTATGTACGTAGATCACGTAAAAATACTAAACTTGTTTACTGTGTACAAATTGTTCTTTATTAACTTTAGCTGAATTGTGTACCAGCTCCTGAGATTATAGTCTGCAAACAATGTTCACTTTGTGTTACAAAATACCATAATGGGTGCATTAGTAATCCATTTAAAAGCTCATCTGTGGTTTCTCTGAAATCTCAGAAAACAATTAAATGAAAGCCTTTCTTCACAAGATAGCTTTCCCACTTTCTACACCTGGTTATTTTGAAGATCAGTGAGGTACTTGCATGACTGCAAGTAGATACCTAGTGATATGAATGCCCAAATTTTTAGCACCTCAAGACATTCTAAAATGCCCTGTCTTTGAGAGAATTGTACGTATCTGTCACAAATCCCACTTCTTTTGTTTATTTACCAGAATCAGCAAAGACTGTTGAAGAACGTTGACCAGCTGGTATTAAGAATCCCAAATAGTTATATTATTCTTATAAAATACCTGTAAGCATAACAATGATTCTATCAATTGAATGATTTTATCAGTTTATCCTGTGTCACCTAATTCCATGCATGTAGTTACAATTTTTGTACAAATCTAATTTCCTTTGGTACTGACCGATAAATCTTAAACCCTTATATGTGGTCGGTGGCTAGTGCAGAATGAGTTGATGCATTCAACCAGTTCTTGTTGGCTCCTTTGAACAGCACTGTAATCACAGAATAGAGGACTTGGGACAGGCTGGTCCCTGGAGTTGTTCCTGCAAGCCTCGGGCTACAGCCTGGTATGAGGCAGTATAAAGGAATTTCCATTTCATTCCTGTTTTATCTTTACATGTATTAGGTCTCTAGGGCTACTCATCTGGAACTTTTAGTTACTATTCAAAATAAATTGTAAAAATAAGTGGCATTACTTTAATGCTGTTCTCCAATCACATGCAAAACGAACAATTTCCTAAGAAACACAGGGCAGGCAAGACTCTTCCATCTTTTGCAGATGTGATTGTCTATCAGTATTCATTACATATTGACTATGGTTTTTCAGAATCTCATTTATTTAGAGATTCTGTCATTCATTATAGAGGATGCATTGTATCGACTTGGCTGTTGCATTAAGTCAAGTTTCTCAATAATAATAAATTTCCAAGGTTAATATGAGGCAGGATATTGACATAGTTATAAAGGCTTAAATTGATATGTCGATTAAGTCACATACTCTTAGGCAGATTAATAATTTCAAAGGCAGTCTTTTTTATGGAATATATTGTTGATGTGATAGTTGTAATCAAACTATAGTATCTTACAGAATCTACTGCAAGTCATAAACCATCGTGATTGGATCAATACAAGTATTTAGAGAAAGGGCATAATGGTATTAAAGATCACTGGCTCAAAATTGTGACCTATTGCAAAGGTGCATTTTTTTGTTACAAAGTCATGTTTTATTGTATAGAGCAGTATCTGCATGGCAGCTGTCAAATTAATTAATAAGAACCTACTAACAAATGGGGTTGACTGACTCAGAGCAGCAAGCTAATAATAAATGAGACTTGGTCAGCCCCAAGTGAACTAATGATACTGTCTGTCAGGACATATTAGCGATTTAAGAATATGATATTTTGTTAACAGAATCCGTTACTAGTACTTTCAGATATGGATGTCATTCTTTTTACTTCAAAGTACACAGGGATCTCAGTTCTGCTATAAGTTTCATGCCATTTCAAAGGTTCAAACGCCTCACCCCCCACTCCAAAACATTTTTCATCTAATATCTTGTAATTCTGAGGACAGGTAACATATACCTGTGGATAGAAATACAGTTACCTGCTTGAGATTACTATGAAAAACCTGTGGAACAGCTGTTTAAAAGAAAGAAAAAGACTTTTTCACCGAATTCCACTCTTATATGCCCTTGCAAATCTCGAGAACAGCACTGTGCTCTTCTAACTGGAACTCTAGTATGTATGAAAATAAGCATGTTTAACATAAGAACACAATTTTCTCCTTGGAAACAATAATAATACTTCTGTTTTGGAGCTTGAGTCACTTCTGGAAAAGTGGTTAAACAATTCAAGAAAGTAAAGAATTTCTCTCCTTCAATTTCTGTAGGTTAGGATATTTCAGTCAGCACCCTGCATCACATGGAATATTAATTTGATGATTATTTAGCTATTTCAGTAGTTTCTTAGCATTATATATTGAAAGAATCACTTTAATATATGAAATTATATATATGAAATATAGAATATGCTTAAAAATATCAGTTAACCTGCTTTGTATTTCACATATTGAATGGAAGATAAAACACTTGTTCCACACAGTGGTCTGACACTGTACATTTCATTTATTTCTTATTCTGCACTAACTGTGCTTTTATGGTCCAGTTGTAGATAACTCAGATTATTTATAAAATTTCTTTTTAAAAAATAGCATTCTTCTAATTAATAATAATGGCTTAGTTTTTGGTTAATAATGGCATGAATTTATACTAGAAAACAGCACTGAAATGTTTAGAGAGGAATTAATTTTTCAGTTTTACAAATCGCTGCAAATATCTGGACTTAAAAAAAATTTTTTTTTCATTGCATCAAAACAAATGTATTACACTTCCATGTAGAACAAATCAGTTTCTTTAACAAGATTGCAGAAACTATGTCCATGCCATGACAGAAGTTAAACTGTGGTAGTTATTTTTTTGAGTGGAGTATTAACCATTTAAGATGCTAAAAATTATAGAAATATAAATGTGGTTGAAAATCTAATTCTGAAAGGCTGCGGTTTCTTTCTTACTGAACACTGAGATAAATAACTAAGTATCTTGTATGTGGGACCAAACCTGTTGGCAACTGAAGAAGCTGGATTTCCCTTTTGATTTGGGGGGGATTTTTTTTTTGTTGTTCCTATTAAACTGTAGGAAATATAGTATTAATTCTGAAGTATTCACATTAGTATTAATAAACTGTTTGTAATATTATTTTAACTTGTTATGCTAATGTTTACATTATAGAATTTTTAAGCAAATGTGTATATATTTTTTAAATACTTTTTTTTTTTAATATCTTGTGGTAATTTTGTTGTAATCTGGTTGAAATATGCTACTTTACCAAGAAGAAAATAAAAAATAACATCTTTTCTTCTTTGAAATAGAGCATGCTTACACCTTATTTGTTCTTTTCAGCTGTTTTGTAACTGCTTCTGTATTTATATTCATTTTTTTCAATGTGTTTCTAGAATGATGTATGTAGGTATCAGACTTTAATTTGTTAAAGTCGTATTATTTCATCATTTGAGAAGTAGTACTTATTGAAAGAAATCTTGAACATTTCAGTTTCCAATCACATATTAGATAAATCACTCACATAAACAAGAAGGAAAACAATGCCATGCAAGTTTGTCTTGCATGTTGCTATTACAAAAAATCTGTACTGAAGTTACATGGGATCTACTGGGAATTAAATGGCATATATATAATTTCAGTATAACTGGTGTTTCAATACAGATCAGGACACTGAGACCTGTACTGTTTTCATGTCTGTGATGCTGATTTCCTCTGGCAATTTCACTCTCCGTCTGATTTTATTGCCTTTTTTAGAAAGCGAGAATTCCAAAGCTGTTTTAAAGTTTGTCTGAAGGTCTGCAATATGCGTACAAGCTGATAACCCCTTGAAGAGGGGTCACTTTTATGACCACTGTGTTCACTAGGAAAAAGTTATGAGGATAGCTTTTCCCTTACTTTCTACTCATTGCTGGAGCAGAGCAGGGGGTGCCTCTTTTCCGTTGTTTCTGGCCGTGTACGATGAGCCACATTCCATGCTGCATGCCAGAATTGTATAGGAAAAGACACTAAAAAAATCCCTTGAATGGTAAGTGAGGTTTTTTGCAAGCATTGATTTAACATGTTTATATTATTTTGTGGTGTTTGGCGTTCTTACATTCAGAGTCCACATCTGTACATTTGATTTCCTTTTATTGAGATATGACACATTTGGATATTCAGACTGACACTTTCATATCCAGTTCATAACTGGATGCTTCCGTATCATGTGAAAACAAGCTGCTAGATTTGGATGCTTCATTGAAGAGGAAAGTTTTAAATTGGAAGTGTGGTATGTATTTCATCAATTTTCACCAAACAGACAAAGCTGTAATTTAAAAAACATAGTGTTAGTAGATTCCTCGTACTCACAGAATAGTCTGCTGATTAATTGAATTAAAAATTTTCAAACCACTACCGTTATACAGAGATCTAATTAGTTGAACTGCTCATGTTAAAAAAAAAAAAAAAAGTTGTACAGAAAGACACTTACTGTGAAATTCATAGTGATGTTCAGGTATCTGCATCTTTTAAAACCTGTGGTAGTTAGGTGTTAGATGACAGAACTTTTAATTTGTCTTGGCAATCCATAGGATTTTGTTGTTTCTAAGCAAATGTGGATGAGACTTTTTGAACAATTCCAATACTGACAGTAGCTACTAATAGTTAAAGAGTATAAGCTTTTCATATCTCAATTATTTAAGATCTTAAGCAAAATTATGCTTACAAAGTTTTAATTAATAGTTTCAAGCCATAGTTTTTTTCCCTTTCTGTCTGCTTGAGGTACTAGACCACAAATAGCCCCAGGTTATTGATGGGGACTTATCTTCGGACTGTATGAAGTCAAAGATCTCACTGTACAGATGTACAGAATTTCAACACTGCAGAGCAAGCATCTGTTGGCCACTTGAGCTTTATTTCCTGGTCTACCAGCATGTCTGAGCCTTTGAACTGCTGTGGGAAGAATAAAATCTGATCATTAGGGGAAAGACAACTAGATTCAAAAACCTGGGCCAGAGAAGGCTGGAAACAAAAGGGTTTATGCAATAACCCTTACGTGCATGTGGCAAAACCAGCAGCTGGCTGAAATTAACTGTATCCCACTGCCTTGTCCAGATGCTGAGATGCTGCTGCTTAATTACCACTTTCAAAATCCCAGGAAGGACAAGATCATTTAAAGGGACTACTGATCTTTCTACGAATCCAGGCAAAGGTTCAGGTTGCATTTGGGGAGTTGTAGTGGCTTGGCATTTCTGTGTGGGCCTACAGAGTTTAAAGTTTTTCTCTTTTCAGGAAAAGACCTGCACAGGATTTACTGCTTTTTTTTCCCCAGAAATTTTAAAGAAATAAGGAGAAAGCTTTGTACAAACAATCTGTCAGAAGAAAGAGCAAAGATGTTTTTAAGATAATGTTTAATATAAGATTTTTGCTACTGCACTTCAGTCTTTCCAAATGACCTTTTAAGTATTGTAAGTGAACTTACTGTATTCCCAAACTTAAAATAATAGATAACTGATATTTTGATATACTGTAAGTCATGCTTGAAAATCATTGTGCAAACTATGGCATGTGTGTGTTTGTCATGCTTTTCTGAATTTTTCTTGCCATTTTTTTGATCTGCATTGTAATAGTAGGCGTTTATTATGTGTGGTTTCTATCCATGATGATAACTTTCTTTTTACTTCCAATTCAACAATATCCATGCCATTTTCAACATTTTTAAATTTCCCAATATTTTCAAGTTGCTCAGCAAGGGCATATACCTCATCCAATACACTGTATTTGTCATTGCTAAATAAGTATGTCATTATTTTTCAAGTGATCTTATATCCCTACTCATATCCAGCTTGTAATTTTTTCATTCATTTAGGCCATTCATTAATTGCACCATTAGATGTCCTTTCTGCAGAGCTTTCTTCTGAGCAAACTGTTGTGCTCTGCACTGGCTATGTGCACGCGGTGCCTCTTAGAATAGGGTTAGCCTCTGCACTTTTTGTGGTTTTTTCCAAATGCCAGGCATGCAGTGGTTTGTGCTTGTTCATTCTATGTGAAGCTTTATACACTCTTTTTTGTGCAATTGGACTTTTGCTCTTTACACCTTCTTGTGTTGAGCTTGTGATATTTTTGGAGTTTCTGTTGGATCGCAAAGACCTGCCCTCCTCCAGTTCTCTAGAATTCGTATGTCTGGCAAATTCATCCTTATGTAGTGCTTCAGCTCTGACTTTAACTAGTTCATTTTCCTATTAAGAATATTTTCATAATTAATTTTATTCCTGGTGCTACATGTTGTCCAGAAACAGCTGAGGTACATCAAGGGTTTGTTTTACTCAGTGTCTGAGTTCTAAGTCATCAACTTTGCATGACATCAGCCTCTTTATAACGGTTCCAACTAGCATCTGCCAGAGCTGTCAAATACAAGGCCTTTCTTTGGCCATTGTTGTTATTGTAAAATAGGTTGCACATTCATATTATATAGCTTCACTCTGTGAAAAATATTTACGGGTTAAGCTAATATAGCAAGAAAAGAGTTAATCAGGTTAATACTAATTTTTAAATACCTAATTTAATATTTTTTTTCCTTTTTCCTCACTTGGTTCCCTATTCTTTTCAAGTGCTAATTCACCCATAAATTAAGTCATTTGCACGTGTGTCAAGTTCCGTGACAATTCAATTTCTAGTAGGAAACTAAATTACAATCATTGAAGTTCCCAATTTTTTATGTTATAAGAAAATTAATTTTCAGCAGTGGAGATCCCCAGGTGCCTTCCAAAGTGGGAATGTAGGCTTACAGAGAAGTAGCAAATGAAATATCATTTAATATAGTTAAATAACTTTCCAGCTGCAAGTTAAAGCAGGTAAGACCTCAAACATTTGTCATCAAAAATATGTATCTTGTCTCCATTGATGTACACAAGCAAGTCTATTTCTTAACTGTAAGACTAAATAAAAAATCATTATGTCCTTTGTACTGTGCTATTTAAACTGTTGAACGGTTTGAAGGTTCTGCTTTTCAGATGTGAGCATTAGATGCACATTAATACTTTGTAGCATACAATTTAGCTATTCACTCAGATTTATCTTGAAGCAGCTCAAATTCTCAGTAGGCTTTTGTTTAATAGTAATGGAACACAGTTCTTTGTACATCCAAAGTGATACGTATAGCTTTAAGCAGTTAATATGTGAGGCATTTTGATGTGATACTTTAATTTCAAACAATATATAATTGGCATTTTTGGAAACCATCTGGTTGACATTTTTTAAGGGTGAAAAAAAAAATGTGTGAACTGGCAAACAAGATACAGTAGAACTACTCAGAGGTACTGATGTATCAGAAAATAGAGGGTAATTGGATACTACAAAAAAAGGAAGACAAAAGAAAGCACACATTCTGACGCATCAAGAAGCAACAGAAAAAGCAGTGAGGAATTCAATGTAGGAATACATTAAAAAAAAAAAAATTTAAAATTGTACTACATCAAACTGCCACCAGATGTTCCATGATGAGATACAACAAAGTAGATAATGTATCTGTTTTCTCCTCCCTGCATGACAGAGGTAGACTATGATACTCTGCTTTCCCTTAGTGACTGAAAATTTCTTTGACCACATTGCTTTATGCAGAACTCCTGCTGAGGTGTAATTATTGGGAAATCTGGATGTGCAGAAACAGCAGAACACAGCTAGATTGGCAGTACAGTGCTGACTGAGTTTTGGCTTACCTTTGACTATTTTTCAGCCAGATATGCTTTTCCTGACTGCCTTAATGCCGTACAGGTTGCACTTTCAGAGCAGATGAGCAGCCTTTTCAGATATGCAGAGAGATTAATGATAGCCCACTACCTCATTTAAAGATGCAGAGCAGATATGTTCTTGTTTTGTAGGCAACAGGAATGCAAAAATGTGTTAAGTCAGAACTTGTTAATTGACTCCTTGGATACAGAGAAACTGTCAAATGCAATGCACCTTGAGAACCACCACCAATATAAGGTAAGTTGAAAAAGGGCAATTTAAGATCCTGAAGTTCTCAACAGAATCAAGTCTCAAATCTTCTCTCAGTTGCAGTAGTAGTAGAAGTCTGCAGGAGCTGATCTATTTATCCTCCCCATTTCTGAATCCATCCTGTCCTGAGAATGTCACAAGATTCCTCCAGACTAGAGGAATATTGGATGCATTGAAGTAGCTCTGTGCCCTTTAAGTGCAGCTGGTACAGAGAAATGGGGATTTGTAAGTCAAAGATCTGACCTTTCATTCATATCCACATGTTCAAGAAAGGGTTTTAATAGAAATCTTGTGCCAGAACAACAATTTGAAGTAACGAGATTTTCCTTTAATCTTCATTAGGATTCATTACACAGTTAATACATAATTCATTATATAGATAATGCATAATCTAATTAGTTAAGATAATGCTCAAAAGTCTCTAATAGGAGGTGCTTAAGTTGGTAAATAATTTTCATAAATTTAAGTAAATTGGTTGCTGCTGCAGGTATCACTGTGCCGATGAGGTGTGAGTTTTAAGCATCCCCTCTGCTCCTACCAGACTGGTCTTGGTTGCACAGAATAATTCAGTCTCCAAAATTATCACTTTTCTCTCTCCCACTAATTGTGATAACAAAATACCAACTTTAAACAATGACTGTGTTAACTAAGACACTAAGTATCAAGTCTATGATATCAAGGAGCTAGACAGTGTGCACAGTCCCATTTTGAGGAGCAGTGTTACCTTCGTCCCTGATTGCTCTGCTTCGCCAATACAGGGAATTATCTTGCTTCTCTGTCCCATTCAATTGGGTTAGGAAACATGTAGTCAAACACCTCTCTTTGTCCTTGACCCATGATTGAGAGTAAGTTAGGGCTGAGAATCCTCACTTCAAGCTTGTCTTTGCAAATAGACCGTTCTGATATCATTTAAAGAACAGAGGCCCCTTCCTGAGTTTCATATAAATACATTGTAAAAGTCATTCTCTCTTGTTGCTTGTTAGCTCATGAGAGAGTCACATCTAGACTTCTGCTGCCTTGCCTGTAAGAAGGGTGCTGAAGAGCTGAAATTGTCACTGAAGCCCACGGAGATGCATTTTTGGTTGCTAAAAAGGAGGCACATAAAATATGGAAAATATTGTCTGACCTGACAATGTAATTCTATTTAAGAAACAGAAAATGTACTGGATAATATATGCAGACACCTCTGTCATGAAGCCTCATGTGGTTTCACACCCAATTATGTGTGACCACCTTTGGTTACCATAGCAATTCGCTCCTAATTAGAAACTCACCTTCTGCTCATGGCCTGTTTGTGCTAAAGCATGAAATTCTGCTACACACTTAGGCACTTTATTTATTGTTTATATATTGACTGTTACTTAGTGTGTCAGATGACTTCTTTATGCAGTAGTACTGTTTCTTTGACTCAAACATTGATTTGACTTGTAAAATTCTTCAGTGTGTCCTTGACCCACTTTCAGTCTGTGTATAATGGGCAGACAACACCAAGAGAGAAGGCAGTGGTGTTGGAGGTGTTAATATATGTAATAATATGGTCAGTAGGGTGGAGGCGGCTCTCTTCCTTCTCCTCTGAGGTGTTCACAGAAGAAGGACTCTTTGTGAAACCTTCAGCCTGCATTCAGGCTCAAGTTCTTTTTATAACAATTTCAAAAAGAAAGGAGTCTCTACCCATATAAAAGTATTTGATAATGTATGAAGTTAGCTATAGTGTCCACCATAGGATAGGAAAAAACACCACATGGTGTTTTGATGACAGATATAAGGGATTTATTCCTGATCTTATACAAATAAGATGAGGGGGGAGAGAACAAGTTACCTGCAATGTTGAAGTAAGTTCTAAAAGTTGGGCACCAGATTAGTGCTTGAAAGCAAAGGTTATGATGCTAAGTGCTTCCTCCTGTAATTCTGGGGAGAACAGAGACCCTTAATTTTTGGAGTCCAGTCCAAGACTATGGAATCACAAATCTCTGTGGTTTCTGATCTAAGTGTAGAACCTCAAAGTACAAACACCTCTTTCTAAGATAAAACAAATGCCTCCCCAAATCAAATGCTACAGCACAGATAATTCCTTTTGGGGGAACAGGACAAGAATAGAACACAATTCAGAAATGTACTCAGATAGTACATTAATAAGGCCAATATAAGAACTTGCTTAGCAGAAGAGAATAGAAAAGTATAGGAGAAAACAGAATTAATTAATGCATTACAAGGTCTAGAGAGATTGTTTTTGAATTTTTGATCCACTTCCAGCAATTACTTATAACATTCAAGGAGTCCAGTCCCTTAGCCTTTAATCTGAATTCTTGGGCTATAAGAGGTTCAGGATTGCACTTTGAAAATTTATTTGACATAAGATATGAGAGCATTGAGAGAGAGAGAGAACATGAAACATTCCGCTTAAGACAAAAGATTACCCCATCTGCTATCTTTCACAAAGATCTCTTGTATGTCATGACATATAATGAGAGAGGCCAGCTTTAGCATTTATGTAAACTCATCAGCCAGGTTCGAGGACAATGCAATGTGGAGGAATTTTCACTTACTGTATGCTATGAAACTCATATAAATGCTAATACCAGATCTTACTAATATATATCATGCTGGATAGCAGTAGCAATCTTACCTTTTACTGTATAGTATATTGCACCATGTCTTTGGATTGTTGTTTAATATATATTTTTGGTTACTGCTCACAAATGCCACTGTTACATATGAGCAGGACCAGACAAACAACAGCAAAAGAAATCCAAACTAATTTCAGCTTTGTGATCACTTTATGGAGGTTAGGAGACGTCAGCCAGGTGATAGCTGAGCTCCCTCAACTTTTTTTTTTTTTATTTAATGCTTCTCCCAGCTTAGGCTTAAATCTGATACTGAAACTCAAATACTGGATTTAGAACTGAAATGCAATTGTTACTTTTTTTGAACATGCCTGGCATAGACAGAAATGGTGTTTTTAATTTAGCCTATCTGAAAACATTGCTTAAACAAGTAATAAATAGTTCTGAAGAAGCACAAGTAAATTGGGCAATAGGCATGTATCTTTAATTACAATTTTAGCCTTAACAATTGTTCTTGAGTTAGCTGTACAGCATTATTACCATAAGAAAACCAGCCTATTTTAAAATCTAATGTCACAATGCAATTGATTAAGGTAAAAAGAGATTATCCAGCAGTCAAAAGCTTAACTGAGTACTAAGGAGAGCAGTCAGCTTGTATACACGTAAGTTTGCCAACATTCCCAGTATAAAACAAATGACTCGTTATATGCTATCTCTGTTGTGCCTGGATTCTGATTTTCTGTGAGTCATCTCTTGATTTACTGAAATAGAATAAGATGAGTAAGAGAGTCAAATTACAGGGGAAAAAAGTCTACAAGCTGCGTAACATCCAACATTGTTATAGAGAAGAGTGATTATTCAACTTCTCTGTGCTCTTTATTGGCTTTGAATTTCACATCAGATACCTTCTGCCATTGGACTTCTCCTACAGGGAGGAGTTTTATGAAAACCTCATGAATAACCAAGGTCAGTCTTCAGTAGTGCATAGACCATAACAGTCTTTCTCTTTTCTGATTACCCTTCTCTATTGAATTTGTATTCATCTATAACTGGAAAATTGCATCACACGTAACACTGTAAAGGCATATAGCATATAATGAAAGGAATAAAAGCAGTTTTCTATTACCACCACATTAAGTTGGGATTGGATTTTGCATTATGAATTATCATCTTATTGCACATATTGCTAAACAAGAATGTAATGTTCCATTTAGATGTGAGCTGGAATGTGAGTGAATTTTAAGTATTTGAATAAGGGAAGAGAAGGGTGAAAGAGGAGGAGGGAGGACGTCTAATGTTTTTAGTTTTTTAGGTTGTCTTCAATATATAGCATCCTACAATTGTCATACAGAAGTTTTTCACTCAGAGAGGTAAAAAACTATGCGGTACATTTGACTATAGCTGTTATCGGGGACAGTTTGAAAAATCCTTAATTGCGACATTCAGAAAAAGAAATAGCAACAGTGTCCCACAGAGAAGTGTCAAACACGAGAATGCTCCGACTGTGCAAGGGCCGACCACATACGGATCCAGTTCTAAAGCAGTATAAAGCCATACTACAGAGATATATTCTTAAGGCTGAAGCTTTTCCTCAAGACTCATTCTTTTTAAATTATTTAGAGTATAAGGATCATCAATAAAATATCAAGTAAGTTATCCGCTCAAGATGAGAACTAATGCATAAATGGTAATGCTAAGGTTGTAGTTTTGTAATATTTAGTTCAAGACAAGCTAATGTGAAAAGTAATTTTTTTAAATAAGAGTTAATAATTTACCTTTGGTTTGTAAAATTTTTGTCTATTTGTGTTTCAGCTGTTCATTGTCACATAACTGTTCCCCATGGTCTATGAAAATCAGGTTCAGTCTGAGGTTAAATTGTACCTTGTCAAAGCAGGGATGTGACCCAGTACGAACAACTCATATGACTCCATTTGTTTTCCTGCTTTGTAAATCTTTTGACTCTGTGTACATGCATGCGTAGGAAGAGGAGAGCAGATGTGAGGGAAAGGTCAGGGATGCTGTGAAGTCTGTGAGGCTTTCCTTTTACTTCCATGAGATTTAGATGCCTCCTTAGTGCAGATACATAAAAACATTCCCCAGTGAACATTGATGTTGGTTATTTTAAGCAAAGTATAAACTAGAAAAGAAAGGAAAAGTACAGATCAGGTAACACGCACATACCAAATGACATCCAAATCCAGTGTTGACCCATTGTCAGTATAATATTGAACTGACAAGAAGGTTCCCTCACATATAGACATATCTTCTATAACCATATCAAAGAACTGAATATCTGAAACAACACTGAAACTGAAAAACTGAAACAGTTTGTGTGACTGCATGTGTGTATATACACACACACACACACACAATGCAAAATCATACATATAAGAATAGACAGTTTATAAATTACATGTTCTAGATGAAAGAAAATAAATGTTATTCATCCTTTTTATACTTGGGGAGTTAGGGTATGAATTGTCCCAGGTTACCAGCAGAGTCAGTGATTTAATCGTGTCCCTACATGGCCCAGTACAATACCAGGCAAAAGATCTGAATTTCATCCCTAAAGCAGTATAGCTCAGGGACATCCTGTCACAGCTCTCTTGCTTCCAGAGCTAAGGATAACTAGAACATTTTCCCTCTCAATCAAATTTGCCATTAGTTCCCTCATGTAGAAATGGAAGGCATGAATTCTATAGACTCCTTCATTCTTCTCTTCCTCCTGAAGAATTGAGTTAGCAGTTTCTTGAGGCTATGTGTTTGTATGTATAATATCTCTCACGTGCCTTACCTGCCTTTGCTAAAATAGTTGGGAGTGATAGAACTGTTTTATGTTTTTTTATAAGTATCTATGATGGAAATGGATGGTCGGAGGCAAGTCTTTCTTTTTAAAGGAATTTTTCATACCTGCTTGTGTTTTTAAAAAAGCAAGTCTTTCTCCTGTGTATATTAGATTACAGTACAAATTGTTTTAAAAATTTAGGGCTCTTCAACTTCTAGTGATTGTTGGAATGACTCTTTCTCTCCTTTGCCTCTATCATTACATGTCACTTACAAAGCATCATCTATGTGAGAGGCATTTGCTTAAATACAAATATTTTCCTTGACCAAAGGGTTTCACACCATAGAAAAGCATCTCTTCCAACATGGTTTAATATGACCATTAAGATCTTAGCTGGTAATAACATTTTGGCTTCTGTTACTCATTCAGAATTGCACCTTTTGATTTACATTAATAATAATAATGGCATTTAGCATTTATAGAGTTCTTTGCATTGCACTGGAGGATGCAGTTTTAGTAAATCTAGATTACAAAGTTTTGCCAATGCACAAGAGAACAGAGAAAAAAAATTGTTTCTTTGTGGCTGTACATCTTCTGTCAGATTTTAGTAAAGTAAATGGTGTTGAGTTTGACATTGTAACAAATGGTAATCCGTTGAACAGTTTAAGTTACTATGTTCTATTAGCTATAAACAATACCCCTAGGGATAAAAGTGATCATTTTCCCATTAAAGGTGGGTTAGCTGAGGCTGTCATGGAGTACACAGTATTTTAAGATCAATGCCACCATAGATTAGCTGTACCATACATTGAGAGACATTGAGAAGGAATCCCAGTACTTGGTTTCTCCAGATGTGCCACATTCTGATGACAAGTACACAGGAGACGCTACCCATGGGTTGAGCCTTCAGCTCCTCTCCATAGGCTACCTCACAGGAAAAAAAAGCCAGAGTAGCTTTGTGTAAGGCATACCCCATACTGTTTGGCTGCTGTGACTCTTGCTCTCTGAGTTGTCTGTCTCCCATTTGTTATCTGTCTTCCTTTTGCCTGTAGGTTAGAGCTTTACAAGGACTTCCAATTAAAGAAAAGAGACCAAAAAAAAAAAAAAAACAGCCATGCAATTGATTACCTTTATTCTGGTGTCAAAAGGTTTCCCATAGTCAAAATTTATTTTCATGTTTCCGTGTGTGTTTTAGACTTGTTTCTCTACGTCTGGCAAACATAGGTGCCAATAGATCATTTTGGAACTGGATATTGTCTGATGCTTTTCTCTCTGTGGTGTCTGGTTTGTGCTTACCTTACTCTATTTTCCTCTATTTCAGACCTGCATTACACAGCTTGGAAAGCAATTTGTCTGGGCTGCTTACTGGCTGAGAAGCAGTGCTTACTTGCCGTATAGTTGGCAAGTCATCTCAGCATACCTGTTCTGGAAGGAATCAGAAAAGGTTGTTATTATTGTATCCTTTGAAAGGAAGGCTGGTATCAAACAAATGTTTGCGTGGTGCTATCTTTTTGTGTTAGTGCAAGAAAGCTTACACATGGCAGTGAGTAGGAGAGAGACTGCCATAGACTCCAACTGAATATAGGCAGTTGGGGAGGCACTGTTTTGGAGGGAAGAGGGAAAGGACATTGGATGGGTAAGTCATGGAAGAGATAACATATAGCCCAAAGTTAATAAAATAAGGTAATTCAACCCCCACCTCTTCAAAAGTATGTTCATTATGAACCTATATGCCAGTTTTCCTTCTCTTATTCTCAAGGAAACAGCAAATTTTCATGGATGGAGAGAAGAGCCTGGTTTTGACCTAATAAAAATTGAAATACAATTGAGAGTAAGCTTGAACATTCCAGGAACATTTAATTGGAAATGGCAAGTGGGGAGTCTGTGGAGAGCCACAGCTGTTGCTCATGTGATGTTCCCTCATGTGATGATCAGAGATCTCACAATAGTCGATTAGTAGAAGGATGGAAATAAAAGCAAACATCTTTCACTATTCTTTTTTATAACAAAGTTGTGCCTGAAAAAAGAGGCACTGAGACTTTCACTGGTGAAATCTGTGCAAACATATTTCTCCTCCAGTAGTCAGTTGGCAGAAAGGATTTCCAAGGTATTTCCATGGAGTTTTAGGAACCAACTCATGTTCCAAGGTTAAGCACACCTCACTTTGAATGGCTACATACACCCTGTATTGCATGACAGCAGACATGAATGGCATGAAAAAAGTAATTCAGGGAGAAAAGTTGTTTATTCAGCAGTCATACAATTTGAGCATAGAGGCCACTCGCATAAATAAATGAAAGTAATTTACATATGTACATAAAGAACATAGTACGAGATTCCCATTTGTAAAGTGGTGTAATGTACTACAGAGGCTTTTTAGTGTGAAAGAAAGGCATCACAAGCAATTCTGAAACATATAAAGCTGACTGATTGTGTGTAATGCTCCCCCAAAAAGAGCCATATGAGAAAACAAGGCAACAGTAAAGGGCATTGTAAAAAATATTAAAGCAGCATACTAGTAGAAAACCTGTTGTGTATTTAGTCCAATATTTACAAAAGGGCTTATGCTCCAGAATTACATTCAAGCAGTAAAACTGTGGGACTTCTTTGTCTCCCATGATTCTTAAAGAAGTAATCTTTCTAATTTAAGATACATTAAACCCCTCCAAAAAACTTATTCAGGTAGTGAATTCAGATATTATTCAGATAGTGAGTTATACTCAAAAGCATTCATAAACTGCATGAAGCAAAATGGACTTTCCTTCAGCATGAGAAATGGATGCTTTTCCCCAAGAAGAACTATATAACAATAAAAATCAGAAAGTTCCACTCACCTTTCATCCATTTTTTGTATTCCCCAGGTCACCTTATAAATACAATTAACACAGTACTAGTTGTTGATGGAGATTTATAAAAATGAGCTCCTTTATTTATTTCTCATGGTGTTGGTGAAAAGCACATATAATGGTTTCTGCTTGAGATTCTTGCATTTTCATCTTCATGAAACAGTATTTTTTGCTTTTCACATTAAGCAAAATGGCCTACTTAATTTTGAGACAAGTTTTCAGCAAGTAAAATAGATGCATTCAACAGTTGTGTAAATTCTGTAACATTCAAAAATCTCACAAAAATAAAAGTCCATGTTGTAAAAATACAAAATAGATACATACTAGAAAAAATATGGCTTACAGTGTTTAATGTATTATGAAATACAAATCAGATATATATTGTCCAATATGTAAGATTTTGTAATCATATTAAGAACTCTAGCTTCATGCCAATAAAGACTCAATCTATAATTAATTTTTAGTAAAGCAACATAATGTGTATATTAATATTTTAATATAGTAAGTGCTCGGAGAGACAAAGGAATGTAATTTTGGTAGGCAAAGATATGGAGATACTACACTTGCTGGCCAGATCTTGGTTCCCCTTGGGGTCCTGATTTTGTAGCCCATTAAGCACATTCTTAAGGTTTTTTCCTATGGAGGAAGGCACTTAAACTCAACCTGAACTTTAAGTTAACGCTTCCGTGATCTTCCCAAGCATGGTTCCTCTTCCAAATATTTGAGTCATTTCAGTATGGGATTATCTGGCTAGTGAAGTAATGGATCTGTTTCCAGGCGGTAAGAGAAGAGCTAATGAGCCAGGTTCACCTAGACCCACATGTTAGAGTGGTTCTACCCCTCCTTGCCTCACTCCCAATTTGATTTTACACTGAGTAGAGTGAAATTTGGCCACAGCTGAAATTTAATCATCTACCCAAAGACCAAGGCAAGACAAGATGGTGGATTTGATGGCCTTTGTGCTGTCAGGAAAACTTCTGCAAGGGACTGAAGTAGCAGTAGTAGCCACAGTGGATGAGCCACATCCCTGCCATTTAAATTTGAGTTACGACTTGAGTTACAAACTCAGAAAATGCCATAGTAGAGTGACTCAAAAGAGAGCTCTAGGAGTGCTCAGGACAAGAGGAGCATAATTATGGCTGGTCTGCATAAAAATTTAGAAAAACTGAGCTGTAGAATTCAGTCTGTTGTGTAAACTAAAAATTGCCTTCAGCAAAAAAACTAGAATAACTTCCACATTAGGGAGCTTAAGCTATAATTTAGCAAAGTTAAAATTAATGTAATCCTGTCATCCTTTATAAAATACTGGAATTGTTTGAGCAAATAAAAAGTTAATCAATATCGCATGTACGAAAATTAATACTATTCCCACAAATTAGATCAGCCAAAGGCAGCATGTACATCTTAATCAGGGAACACAAAAGCAAGAGCTCTGGGGGGAACCTGGAGTGGTTGTCTAGGAAACAACAAAAAACCAGTCTATGAATACTGCTGTTAACAAGCAGTCAAGGTTCACACAGACAGTGCAACTTTGCAAGGGGCAAATTCTGAGAATTAGAATCTCTTCTGAGAATTCCCAAATAACATAAAGTTTTTGAAATGTCGCATAATTTAGACAAACAGGCGTGATTTGACAAGGAAAAAAACTTGCAGCATTGCAGCTAGCCTGAGCCAGTCACCACACCTTGCATGCAAATTTTGCATTTTTATGAGTGGCTGATTTTTCACATCCACAGGTAAATAAACACTGATGAGAGTCTGACACTGACATATTTATTGTAGGTGTTAAATCTGCACGGTTTTTGTAAGACAATATTGAGAGCCAGCACATAGTATTGTACTTTCCTAGTTGTAACAGGTTGGTAGGATGAAGTACTGGCAAAACATGATTAAAATGTACATATTTGCTGATTAAAATGTGCATATTTGCTTGTTTTTTAATTTCATGCACATCTTAGCTTTCTGCAGATCAATCTGGAATGTCAGACAACTGCGACACATCATATCCTTTTATATCAGATGCCCTTGGGTTTTGTTCCAATCAGTTATTGGTTTTACTTGTGAAAGGCAAATTGAAAGTTCATAAACAAAAATGGAATCTGCAGATTGTCTTACCATCCTGGATATCTGCAGTGTCCAGGGGCCAGCATTAAAGGATGAACTTTGTAAATGGCCTGGTCAAACAAGAAAAAAGCATAGTGGGTTGCAAGAATTGGGGTTTTTTTCCCCCTCCAATTTGCAGCAGGACAGTATTATAGAAAGTTGAGAAATTGAAAGTGTAATTGATTGCAACATTTTTCCTATCATCTTCTTTGACAGGTATTTTGGATCAAGGATATTGGTATCTGAAAAGTCTTTTGACTGTAGTCAAGAAACAGTTACCTGTGTAGTATTACAGACACAGTGCGTGGTCGTCTCTCTGAACAGCAGGTGCGTGTTATCTCCGCGGCGCAGGAGGAAAGGCCATTATGATAATGGGTGATCAGCAATGCCAGTTCCCCTGACACGTCTTCTGTCATCCTCCTGAATTTCATCTCCTCTTGGATACCTGTTGACCACCCCAGCATCATGGAGATAGGTACTACGCAGGGCTAAAATCTGAATACAGCAATAGCAATATAGATCTATCAATCCTGTGGCTTGTTAGAAAACACAGGGATGGTATTTTCAGGCATTCTGGATGAGTTCTGAGGCGTTTCTGCCCGGATGCAGGTGGCATTTGGCTCGTGTGAAGTCGGGAGCATGCACAGATGGGTGAGCTCCTTCCAGCCCTGGTCCCCGCAGGCAGCCGAGCCCTCCCTCAGGTGTCTGAAGGAGACTCGTGTGCCCTTCACCTCCTCTCTTTTCCAGCCGAAATCAAAGTTTCAGGCTTTGTCGACAGGCTTTCCTCTCTGCACAAAGCATCTGCCACCTTCTTCGCAGCGGAGCGATTTTCTCCTCTGAAAGGTCACCTCGGCTCCCAGCCACCACCGCTGGCTGCCGATCAGAGTTTCTGTGGAAACTTCTCCTTATTCATCAATCTAAAATCTTCCCATACTTTCTTCCCGCGGGGTGTACTTCTCTAGCAACCTTCTCTAAATTAAAACTTGAGTGATTTTTTTTTCCTGGTTGAACGGCCGCTCCCCCCTGCAGCAGTTAACAGTGACCGACAGCACCTTCCGCCCCCAACTGTCCCCCCGCCCACCACCCACCCTGCGCGGCCGCCTTAACTGCAAATGGCGGCAGGGCCGGAGGTGCCACGCTACAAACCGAGCTGGGGGGAGCAGGCGGCCTCCGAGGAGGCTGGGGACTGTGGCGTCTGCTGTGTAAGTACCTACAGAAAGGATGGCTTAAAGCAGATTCCGAGGCGCCCTCCTCACAGTGCCTCACAGATGTCGTGGCGGGGTGCCCGCGTTTCCCTCCCAGCAGGCCCGGTGTCATCCCAGCGGTGCCCGCGTTTCCCTCACAAGTGGCTCGGTGTTGTCCCGGGGGTGCCCGGGTTTCTGTCTCACAAATAGGTGTTTCCAAGAGCCGGTGTCGCTCGGCTGTGGCCGAATCCCCGAGCGGTGTCAGCCGGGCGGTTTCTGGAACCGTCTGCGGGCGGCGCTGAGGGCCCAGCCCCGCTCTGGTGCCTCGGCGGCGCCTTCGCCCGTGCCTGCTGTCGGGGCTGCCCTCCTTCCCCTGACCCATTCTGCCCTGGAGGGCGTTAATACGATTTTCCTTTTTTAAAAAAAAGAGCTCTTAGCCCTAAATCTTGTGTTGCCTTAGGGTGACCCCACCATGGGATACAGAGCTGTGCATGGGAAAACGCATTTTGGGAAGCAGTGAACTGATGCTGATCAGTGCGTGGCACGTCCTGTGCCCGGCGTGCTGCTGCTGGCCAGGGCAGACAGCTGTTTGGCTTCGGAAAAAGGCACCAGATGTTTAATGCCTGTCTGTTCAACGGGAAATGCCACGAGGCTCTTCACTGCTCAACCCTTTACGGTATTTCCCTTATGGTTGCCTTGCTTCTTTTGTTCTTCCTTTGCAAACTAAATGAGGGAGGAACTCGTGAATTAATAGAGGAGGAGGTGTCAAAATTTAAACGATTTTTTTGCTAGTATTTACTCAATTTGCAACACCTGTCACTGAGGGAAGTAGTATAGTTACTCATAAAAGAGAAATCCTGTGAAAAGTCCTGTGACTTTTAATGCAAGAATTAGTGAGGTAGAAAGTTCTGGAGGAAACCTGCAGTTTTCATCGCCACAGGAAGATCAGAAAAGTTACCCTTTGTACCCAAAGGTACCCTTATACCTCACCTGTGGTGAGTCCTCTGCTTTCACCGTTAATGTCATTAGCTCATTTGCAAAGAGTTCATTTCTTTTTACAAAAGTCCATAGGAAATACTTGAATTAACGTCATAATTAGTTTTTGACACTTATAGTCACTACTCATTTCTAAATATGTATTTGTGCTATTGATGGAAACCCTCAGAAAGCTTGGAAACCATCCAAGGCTCTTAGCTCTTCAAAATTAAGCTAGAAACCTTTGTCCTTTCTACCCAGCCCATGTTATAGACTGAATGCTCTTTTGTCTTTGAGTGTACTTGTTTCTCACTTGGTACGTTACTTCAGCAGCACTCACCTGCTATATTAATCTAAACTGAAGTTTCTAACCATGTATCTGGAGTTTCCAGGCCTCAGAAAGTGCTTGATTTGTGGTATGAGACAGGATTCAATTCAGTTACCATTTTGAATACAAGTTTAGGTAACAGCCCTTCATAATTTTTTAGTCAATAGTATCTATCTGCTTGCAGACTACCTATCATATATGATTTCATTTAATTGTATAGCGCTGCCTGAAGCTGGTAAATACAATTGTCCTCAACTTTTGATCGAATAGAGAAAGACAGACAGATATGAATAACTTTCCTGGTATGACAGGTGGGACTGCAGTAGGAGTGTGATCTTTATGTTTCAGTTGCACTAACATGATATAGATCAGCATTACAAAATAAGCCCATTAACACTGTAGATAAAAAGGCAGTCATTGGCAGGGCAAGGAGAAGAATTTATGAATACCATTTCCTAATCCTTCACTTTAACCACTGAACCCTGTTGTCATTAAGGCCTCAAAAGTAGAGCATATTGTTATTCCTAAATTATGATAGTGTATTTTTTTCAAGGTTTACATCACATATTGTAATGTATTATGGCAGATGCTGACAAAAGAGAATTTCTTAAAGGAATGACAACCTATCATGCGAAGCCTGCTTTATTTACAGTGCCTGTGACTCAGTGAACTGATGACACTGTCACTTGTTGGGAGTTATAAGTGGAAAAGGCTACAAATAAACCAATTCTCTAGCTTCCCAGTCATATGCAAGGAAAGTGCTATCTGGTAATAGGAACTTATATATTTATGTAAGCACATAATTTTTTACACAGCCCTGGAAGCAATTTTGCCCCCTGTTGTCATTTTTTGTATACCTGTTTCTTTATTGGGGCAAGTGAAATATGCATCAGATACAGGTAAATGTACGCTTGGTCTGTAAATTTCTATAGGGGAAATACTGGGATAAGTCTGACCCTGACCTTCTTTCGTCATGAAGGGTTTTGGACAGCTTCTGTCTTTGAAAAAGGAATACAGAATTCCTCTGAATGTGAAGTGAATGAAAAATAATCTCTACTCAGACTATGGGGAGTTACTTAATTAGTTCTCAAAACATGTCAGAACGAAACTCTCCAGTGTCTGCAGTAAAATGGCCTAGAACATCTTTCATAGCTTGTTATTTTCTGGTGATCTGCAGCATAATAGCTGTGGAGCAAGAATATCCCGTGTGGCTCAGGTCCCTGGTGTCTGTTAATAGTGGTGATTAAAAAAAACCACCACACCAAAACAAACAAACAAACAAACAAGAATCCCCCATTCCTGTGCTAATTAGTGAGTGGCATACTGCAAACCAGCAAGATAACTATGGCTGTTTTAGTTAAGAAAAAAGTGTGGTGAGCATGCAGAAAAGTCAGATAGGGAGATTACCCTCAAACAAAACTAAATATTGCATTTAAAAAACTTACAGTGAGTACAATATTAGTCTCTGTTGCTTTTAGATGTGGGAGGATAATTCATCCATTATGATTCAGGAAGCAGAGGCAGTCCCAGGCCATATTTTCTCATTGAGTGTTGATGGGACGAATTTGTACACATTGGTTGCGAGTGTTTTGGTTCATTATAGCTATGCCTCTTGTGAAGTGTAGGTGTTTGCATTCCCGACTTTCAGAGAGCTGTGAGGGCTTGGAAAAAACAGTCTGTGAGCAAGCTTGTATTGAATGTGCGTGTGTATGGTTTTCTTTAGCAGAACCAGGAATCTTTGCCAAGCTCTCGGGTAATGAATGAGCTGATGAAAGTAGAAGATGTAAAGGTTAAATAGAAGAACTGGCTGAACTGGTTGACAACCAGCTGAACATGAGCCGGCAGTGTGCCCAGGTGGCCAAGAAGCATCCTGGCCTGTATCAGAAATAGTGTGGCCAGCAGGAGTAGGGAGGTGATCGTGCCCCTGTACTCGGCACTGGTGAGGCCGCACCTTTAATACTGTGTTCAGTTTTGGGCCCCTCACTACAAGAAGGACATGGAGGTGCTGGAGCGTGTCCAGAGAAGGGCAACGAAGCTGGTGAAGGGTCTGGAGAACAAGTCCTATGAGGAGCGGCTGAGGGAACTGGGGTTGTTTAGCCTGGAGAAGAGGAAGCTGAGGAGAGACCTCATCGCGCTCTACAACTACCTGAAAGGAGGTTGTGGTGAGGTGGGTGTAGGTCTCTTCTCACAAGTAACTGGCGATAGGATGAGAGGAAGTGGCCTCAAGTTGCACCAAGGGAGGTTTAGACTGGACATTAGGAGAAATTTCTTTACTGAAAGAGTGATCAGGCCTTTGAACAGGCTGCCCAGGGAAGTGGTGGAGTCACCATCCCTGGAAGTATTTAAAAGACGTGTAGATGAGGCGCTTAGGGACATGGTGTAGTGGGCATGGTGGTGTTGGGTTGACGGTTGGACTTGATGATCTTAGAGGTCTTTTCCAACCTTAATGATTCTATGATTCTATAAGAAGGAAGGTAGATCAGTGCATGTTTCTTGAAGGTTAGCTATAGGGAAGTTCAGGGATTCAAGCATTAGTCATTGGGTTCTGCACGTATTTAACATGGGCAATTATTGGGTACATCACTGCTACCTTTGAAGTGCTGTGTCCTCTCTCCTCCTTCATGGTAACCCAGGACTGTATGTTTGTTTTCTTCCTCATTCTCCTATGTGAAGATAAAGGTTATGCCCTTCCTATAAAGATAATGAAAAGGGTAATTTTCCCCTCTGATTTTCCTCTGTGCCACTAAATTAGAGACACCAAGATGACTCCTCTGTAGAAGACACAGCTCCACCTCTTATTTCCACACTTTCTATACATAGAAGATCCACTTTTCTGTTTCTCTGGGAGCTTGAGGAGGTTTCTTTAATGTTTGAAAATGAAGTGTCATTTTCTTTTCCTCATGAGAGGGCCCAAATTGATCTTTTGGTTGCAGTGGGAAGGAAGGAGAGCAGTGCTGTAAAACATTCAGGGCAGGCATTATAGCCTCTTGATGGATGTTTCCCAAGTTGTTGAGTCAACAGCACTATTCAGGATCATTGCCTGGACCCCAGGTTTGCATGATTTCATACCTTCAGAGTAACTTTTCAAATTGGTTCTAAAGTTACCTAGCATGAATTTTAAAAAGATAGGGCATAAACAGAAGCAGACCTGCTGTCCCTTGTCTGTTACTATCAGAAGAAAGGCATAAGTAGACCATGGAGACCAGGAATTGTAATTAAATTTGGTGTTTTTTCCAGGTTCTTTAGCTTTTACAGTTATTGACGTGATACTTATTGAAGAAGTGTCTAGACTTTCATCCTCTTGTAGGGTTTATCTTCCATGTGTTTGGAGTCAGTGTGATTGGGATTTCACAAGTATGTCTGTTATTAGCCTTTGGACACCACATTTCTTACACTTTTCATTCTTGCTGTGGTAGAGGAGATTTGATTCTCCTTCCTCTTCTCTGTCTCTTCTGTAGAGCTTTGATGTACCATTTCTTTTTGCTTTGTCACTTTGGTCTTTTCTTACATTAGGAATATTTTCCAAGCAGTTCTGGAATAGCTAATACTGATTTAATTCTGACACTGTTCGTAATGGACACCTTGTTTAGATAGATTATTTGATCATAAAGCTGCAGAACAGAAATATTCACATGTTATTTCTTACAAAAGAAGTTCAAGACTTTATAGGATTCTGGGTTTTTTTGTTTGGTTTGGTTTTTTTTTAAAACGTGTGTAGACACTTCCAAATATTAGGATTTCTAAACTGTGAGCTGTACAGGGTAGCAGGCTTGCCATTAGCTCTGTTTGCGTGTTTTTCAACAGTAAATAGCAAACTAAATATTAAACTGGAAACGGCAAACAAAAATTTTAAAGGGAGAGTATGTGATGCAAACTCTGGCTTCTGGGGAGGTGGCATGAAAAACGGAAGAAAATACAATATCCAGATTTCCTAAATGTACCTTCTTGTCTGTTTGAATGTATTGTAGAATGTAAATCTCTGTTACCTCATATTCCCTTGCCTTTCCAGCTGCCTTGCTTTTTACGACACATGCTGGATTCAAATTAAGAGTAAGCTTTGTGACTCTGCTAATCTTTTATTTCATATTTGCATATAAACAGTAAGTATACAGCCCCAAAAGGAATGCAAATATTGCATCTATGACACGATTAGTATCAAGACGTTTAAGAAAAAGGGAAAATGGATTTACGGTTTGCTATAAAACATTTTATTGAAACAGCTATTTATCATTATAGGTATTAATTCGAAGTTGTAGTCAGCTGAGTGGTGTTTTTGGAGATTGCATACTAGGGATGAAAAGAAATAAGCCTCCCTTTTGTAATAAGCTTCCCTTATGGCAAAAATGGACTGTCTTGCTTTGTACTGTAGTCTACTAAGATATCAGATCGGATTTGCTTATTCATTTGTGTAGCAGTTATACTGTAAAATCTTTTCATCCATTTCACAGACCCATTAGTAACAACAAAATGTTGATATGTTTAATGCTATAAGGCAGACTGTCTAGCAGTTCCTGTTGTTCTCAGAATGGTATAAGGTCGAGGAGACTCTTGATGTGTTCTTAACATTATTTCCATATTCTTTAAATGCTTTGCAAGTTTATGTAAGTCTTACTTGGGTTTTCCTGGTTTTAAAAAAAGAATCTCATCCTCAAGAAACTTCATGTTCTCTCGCAAATTTCTTTTAAGATGATGTAATAAGAATTAGGTGTACCCCTGAAAGCATTTCCGTTTAGTTTAAAAAAAATTCTCACAAGAATTACTTTTTGATAGGCTTTTCCGCAGGTCTTGTTAGCTGTGCAGAAATCTGAGTAGGTCTGGTTATCCTATGAGGACTGTGTTTCGTGTCTTAGACTTTCCAAACTGCTTACTGCCTGTAATAGGCCTTTCAAACTTTGCATCTTGCAACGTTTTGGTGGTGAAGTCTACTGAGAAAATATTCCTGCAAGATACATTTCTTTTATGCAACTTCAATACATGCTTACTGGTGAGTATGCTAAATTAATTTGATTGTGTAGATCCACACCTGGAATAATGAAACTCTGCAGTGTGGGAAGAGAGACAATAACACTCTGCTGTTCATCAGTTCTCTGTCCATTCCTTTGGAGTTCTGTTGTTGATTTTAACACCAATAGTAGTAAAAATGCCCAGAGGATCTTGTTGGGTGACTATGCAGCAGCATCCCTGTAGTCTTCGTTCTCTGTTTGTGCCATTGAGATCTCGTTTCTCATGGCAGTGGTATGTGGATTTGAATGGGAGAATCTTATGCTGCACTGTACTGTCCTTGTGTTTTTCTTGAGCATCTCCATTATCTCTGCTACATGAATTCTTGTGGGGAAAATGGCTTTACTGGTCATTGAATCTCGAACTGTTGCATTTTTCTGGAAAGCATCTTTGACATATAGTGGGTTATGCCTATAACAGCTAAGCGAGCTCTGCCTCAGTGTGAGGGTAGGGAGAGAGTCATTCCATTCTGCATTACCTGCAGACTTCACATTGACATTTTTCTCTTTTGAGGTGGAAAAGGACCACCTGCAACTGTTAACTTGATGACAAGTTTTGACTGCTGCAGACAGGGTGAACAGGATTTGACCTAGGAGCATATCTGTGAAAGGTGATATAGTCTAATGCCTATTCTTTGACCAAACTGCTTTACCATATGATGAACATTCAGTCAATCACTCTTGATAAGTGTTGCTGCAAGTGACCTGGAACTTTGTTTTTGTTTCTGTTCCTTTTATAATCAGGCAGGCAGAAGCATTTGCTTTGATCAGTCATCTTTCTATTTTCTTCTTCTTTTACCCCCAGGTATCAGTTTTTATCATTTCCCACAGCTCCATGCATACAAAGACTATAAACAAGTAGTAAAGTGTCTGAGTCATCAGATATAGTTCCTCAGGGAGTCCTGCAGAAGAGAAGTAGATCCTGATTTTTGCTGCTGTTGCTGTGCTTATGTTAAGAATCCCTTGACACTGATCTGGTTCTCATTTATAGGAAGCAAACTCATAACCAGATGAAGTAGTTCAGGAAAATCAGAATATTTGTAATCTTCTGGTGGGTCTTATGAGCCTGCTAAACAACAGATACATATATAGCAGTAACCCTTTTCCATTGAGTTTTAAAGCAAAAGTGGGAAATAACTGCTGTCATTAACAACTACTAAATTTGCATATTTATTATATTATGCCAGTGAAGAGTAGGACTGTGAACAAACTAATGTTATAACTGACAAGGGATGTTTTTTGGCTTGTGCCTTATGTAGAATCTTACTGCTGTGGCAATTGCTGGTTTGATGCCTTCCCAAATGCTGCATTTTCAAATAGCTTCTTCCAGGGAAGCATCCTCAAAGAATTCCCTCCAGATTTGATAGCTCCTGCCATAACACAAATTATGTTTTTTATCTCCATTTCTACTCAGTGTTCTTTGTATTGGAAAACAGTATCCAAAGTCATACATGGATGAAATACGGAAACATTCAATGAAAGGTGTGTAGCAGTGTGTGTACAATAAAATGTGTATAGACTATCCTTCCAATCTATTATTTGCTAAGATAACCTTGCAAACTTGTGATGCATATGTATTCCAGATGTTGTTAATTATTTCTGTTGTCGAAAGATAATTGTCTAGAAGTGTAAAATAAAGTCAGCATCAACCCAATATAATCTTAACAAAAAAAGTACTTTCTATGTCCAGAAAGCATGAAGACAATAAAGCTCACTGATAGCACACTAGTGCAGCTGAAACCAGATTTAACATCAATATCATATGGTCATCAGAACCTGGTGTACTGTAAATTATTAAGCCTAATCCTGACAGTTGTCCCCTGCAGCTTCTAGTCTTAAGAAAGTGATGAGAGCCTTTAAACTGACAGAAGTCCTTGGCTTGTAATAATTTTGTAATGACACTGGACTTACATTGCCCATGGCAGGAGCATTGACTTAAAAAGAAATTTAGTGAAATCCAGGACAGAGAGAAGAGGAAAAAGTAATAAATATATCATAACTGAGTTTTTTCTGATGTGAGTTGGAATTTACATGTGGCAAATGGAGCAAGAACGGCAATGATAGATTTGCTACAGATTCCAAGAATTCCCAGTATTGACAGTTATGTTGCTGGGAGAGGCCTACCAAAGGACATAGGTGCTTTGGTCACCCGTTTGTAGTGAAGTAATTTTCAAAGGCCAGCACTAATATGTCATCTCCCTGTCCACACTGCTACACACCAGATTGTCATGTTATCTGTGTGGTATGGAAAAACTAAAGGCAACTCTTTTCAAGCCTCCTGTTTTGAGAGAAACACCACTTTATGGTTATTATTATCGTAATGTTCGTATCACAGTCTAATAGACACCTATTTCAGAACTTGCTTAACCTATAGTGCCATCGTTGTCTTGTAAGAAGGGATCAGTTAAGTCATTGCATAATGCTATAGCTGAAAGTTATTGGTACTTAGTAGCACTAGTACCTCCAAAACATACATACATACCTGATTCATATTCATGTTCGTCTTCAGGACCATCATCCTAGTCTGAGGCTCTTGAAAACAATGCTATTATTTACAAGAGTCTTCATGTATCTGAATGTGTGTGCACTCTCCAGACAGATAAGTTTTTGATTAGTACTGAATATCACTACATAAATTCCCCAAAATAATTTCTTGCTTATAACTGGAAAAAAAATGTAAAATAATGAAATTGTGAAATATGTGATGTTCTAGTAAAATTCAGGACTTTTCCCTGATGTTTACCAGAAGTTTTTTAACTTGGAGAAATGTAGTATTTACATAAAATTTAAAAGTGCTCTTATTATGTGAAATATGCAGCATTCACGATGACTAATAAGTGCCAGGAAACAAACATAGATCTTAACAGATAGAGCTGGGCCTTTGCCAATGCAGAGTGAAATCTGTGGAGTACTGTGCAGAAGTCTGGCTTGATATTGCACGTGTGCGCAAGCAGGCACTAGGAAGCATTGTTGAACTGTACTAATGAATATATGGACCATAGCTCTTTGTTTACAACTGAGGCAAGAATTTAGCTGGGCGAGCATTAAGGAATATGTTACCTGGTAATAATAAGTAGCTTATTGATTGTTACAAGAGTTTAATGAGGATAGCGAAAGGAAGACAAAAGGATATATATTGAGATTACTCTTAAGCTTTGTTCTTTTTGAATTCTCTTTGCTCTGTTTGAATTCCTGGTAATAAAAAGACAGCATTGACTTTAGGACCATCGCTAATGAAACAGGGTAAAATGGAAAAGGTAGGAAAGAGTGAAATTCAGATCTAAAAGTAACAATCTCAAATATTATATTGGGACACATATTTTATCTTTAATGGGAATGTAAAAAATTAAGGTTTTTGAAATGTAGTACTATGAAATAATGTATTTGTGTTCTAGCTCAGTAAAAAGTTTTTATACACATTTTGAAATTCTATATATGTTAGTACTTGTACATCAAGTTGGTACTGCTGTCAGTGCTATCACTTTTGTATTTTTTAACTCTATGTTTGCATAGCAACTAATTTTTGTTGAGGTAGTACTCCTATATTAATTATACTTCATTTGAATAAATACCTCAAGCTCCTTGACTTCTGGACGCACAGCTTCTAAGAACAGACATAGCACAAATCCTACATTAGAAATAGGCTGACCTTGACATGGCAAAAGAAACTTTTTTGATGTATGGCTAGCACTGCATAATTAACTAGGAATGTGTTTCTCGTAGTAAAGATCTCAGGATACTAAGTTTGATTAGGCAGAAGAAATCTTAACCAATATTCAGTTGATGCTTATCTTCCAAGGGAAACCTGTTGGTACTGCAAGAGTATCTTGAAAGCATCTCTGGAGTTAAGAATTGAGTAAAACCGCTATGGAGTGTTTATCCATCATGCCGGATTTTGGATATAAGAAGTGGGAGGAAGTCCAAAAATACAATTAGTAGTATCTAAAGAGAGTAAGTGTATGATATGCCTTGACAGCAAATCTAGCAGGTGAGAAATGTTTATTGAACTAGAAAATCATTGAGCATGAGAATATCCTTCCTTCTTCTATTAAATTTGACATGGTGTGCCTGAGTGTTTGCAAGCAAATTACTTGACACTGCCAAACACAAACATGTAAAAATGAGTCAGGTCCCCAAGATTCATGATCGACTCAACATTTTAAAGAATGTTCTTGGTGGTTTTTTTCTTTATTTTTTGGGGATATGAGCTAATGTGCTTGCAGACAGATGATCTTCGTAGGTTATTTTATGTTATTTTCAGCCAACATAGGGATCAGAAACTTTAAAAAATAAAAGCTGCGATTCTTACTGAATTATTAGAAAGAAACATGTTAAGGAAACCCTCCCAAAAGAACAGGTCTTGGCGTGTGTATATTGGTTAGCAATGGCTGGCACTCAATTAATTGGTTTATTTTTTTTTCTTTTATAACCTACACATTGGTAACATACTTAGGCTAACGTTTCTTCATCTAGAATATAGTATTCAAACACTTTCCAAAAAATCTTGATTGTTTTGTTTTACATCTCTGGGAATGAAAATTACCCTGGGAAGAGTGTGTCAAGGAGCAAGGCCTTGGAATCTCAGCTATAAATTGGATTGATATTAGGGAGTTTTAGTAGTACCCTACATGTGGGCAGACACACTGCAGAATAATGCCATTTTTCTGTGACTGACTTCTCCATGACTTTGTAGTTTATATGAAACAGGCAAACAAATAAATAAGAAAAAAATGCAGGGCTCTTTCATTTCTCTTTTTGCATGTGTGTGTTTTGTTTCAGACAAATTTATTAGAGAAGAAAACAAGTCAGAATTTCTTAAGGTTTGCTTAAAGTATACACTCAATGGAATCTGGTTCTGGCTGTCGTGACTTAATAGATATAAATGGCTTTTTCCAAAAACCTCATCTTGACAAAAAGATTTGGCAGCCAAAATTTTGTATGTCTACAATATTAGGCTTCTAGGAGATGAAATACAAAAACACATCTTTTTTTTTTTTAATGCATGGATTCATGCATTGTAAAAGTTGAAAACCATGTTTATACAAAAGCTATGATCAGACTGGCATTCTCTTTGAACAAGTAAGAAAGACTGGTTTTAATGATATGAATAAAAATAACTTGCTAACAAGTAGATTCTTACAAAATAACCTTGTCCCCATTTGTTACAAAGGACTTAAAGCCTGTTTTCAAGTGGAATGGAATTTTCGGAGTAAAATTCCAGGTTGTTGTAGATGTTGGGACTTCTGTTGTTTTTGTGACATTTTGTTCCAGTTTGCCAACTTGAAGACCAATAAGCAAGTGGCTGCAAAACAACATGGCTACCCAGAGTGTGAAGCCAGTTCGGTGAGCCTTTTAATATCATTGTATTTTCTTTAACTAAAATGGAACAGTAAGTGGGACTGTGATCAGAGGGTGCCAAAAAAAGATTTTATTTTTCGTAAATATTTTATGCTGGGTGTCAAGGGAAGAAGAGGTTATGTGCTTATTTCAACTCAAGTACATGCTTTGAGCAGGGTTTGGACAGATGACCTCCAGAGGTCCCTTTCAAAATAAAATTTTCTCTGTTTTGGTGCTTGATGTATCAACAAAGCATGTCCGTATGTATGAAAAAAAGTGAAATCATGTTTCTGTTATCTTTGCAGACAACAATATGCACAAGTGCGAAGAACCAGCATTTAGTAATATAGTAGTAAAATATTAGGGAATGTTCTGTTGCCTCCAGAATACTTCTGTACTTGCACATTAATATATCAGAACTCATTAACATATCAGAACAGTTCATGTAGGTCCAAAGAGGCCACACTCCTCGATACAGTTCCCAACAATTGTGGTAGGTTGTGCTGGCTTTCGTTCGTTTGTTAATTTAGCCTTTTCAGGGTCTTCCCAGTCCAGTATCTGTTTTACAAAGCATATTATTGATGTTCATATGCTTCATTATCCCTTACTCCTAGACCATGGAAAGACACAATCCTGGGCACTTCTGCTCAACCTGCTGATGGACTTTTATAAAACCTTCCCTTAGTAGTTGATGTCCCTTACAACCCCTTGCTTACTGAAGGACTTGAAGAGTATGTGAGTCTGGAATCAAAATTTTATCATCATTTATCTTGGACAGGAGTCTGCATCTTGGAGCCTGAAAGTTTTAGGATGTGGTTTTTGTGTTTGTTTATAATGAAATTTAGCAGACTGAAGTGACTGGGAAACTCTTTACTTACTTGAGACTTGTATGCATATGAATATTTTACTGAATAGCAGTGTGAAGGACAGTATAACCAGTCACCATGTGACATAGTTCTCTAGTTGGTATATGAATATGAAATTATGTCCGTGAGCTAAGGTTACTACTTTTTCTCCAACATGTCAATAAATAGAAGTATTACATGTACGTAGAGCTCTGATGTGATTGTGTCTCCACAGGATACCAGGATTTAATGTGTTGCATAGAAAGTTTAACATATAGTATTATGCTCTTGCTTACTGTATTTGCAACCACTGTTGGTGTGAAAACTTGAGCTGACTCTAAAAATAACATACATTTCGTTGGTATTTTACAAAAGAAAACAGTGTTCATTGATTGTCATGAAAGAGGTTTCACAGTCAGTGAGGTACATTGTCGAAGCATAATTAGTTGGATGATGATCTAGCATATGCAGGTAGAATCTAACAAATTTATTAGTGTGTCTGAAACAAGTTAATTTGGCCACCTTAATCTATGTTTCATATAATCGTTATGACAAAGAAGGTAATCCAGTTTCATTTTAGTGTCCAAGAAGCCAAAAGAAATTGTCATTATTTAAAATTAAGAATAGTTCAAATCAGTGAGATAATATCAAAACAGAGCCTTGCAGTATTATTCTAGCCTCATTTTTCCAGAATCCAAAGTAGTAAAAATTCCCAGGAATTTTGTAATTTAGTTGTGATCATAAGCAGTCTTTAAATTGGATTAGAAGTGAAGTTCTGGATTAACGTGTCCTATTGCATCCCTTAGGCTTCTTTTTTCCATATTCAGTTCTGATAGCACTATATACTGACAGTTCTTGTATATACAAAGGAGAAAGCTATTTGGAGGGCAGTGATTAGGTTCATCCTAATGGATGGTTGCCAAAATTATTTTTTCCCTGAGTTCTTGCCCTGTAATTCTCAGTGAACTCAGTGATACTGCAGGTCATTCTCTGTCAAAATGAAAACCACAGTGTCTGAAGATGGGCATTTGAAAGCAGAAAGTGTAAATATTTTTGGAACATTTAAGTCTCTGTGCCAGCATTTGCTTTCAGAATTGCCACCTTTCATATGCAGATCCATTTTCTTCTCTCTCCTTGCAATGTAAAAATAACCAATCTTAAAGAATTGCAGATACTATATTGTAGGAATTAACTAAGTTGTAATCATCAGACAAAATAACCCGCAGTTAATCACTTTCATTCTTGTTCCTTTGCTCTATAGCACAATGTCATTATTGTAGTTATTGACCATCTTAAAAGGCATTATTCTGTGCAGCTCTCCTAGTATTTACAGTAGAGCATTAAGCCTGCAGTAGCTTTTCAAGTGTGGCTGAGGCTGGCAGCTGTGTTAGGATGTGTAGTTCAGTACCTCAGGTTTTTGTGTTGTATAACATCATTATTGTTTGCTGAGACTTTTTCCCAAAGAGTCCTGCTTTGACTGAAGCACTTAAATGTGATGGAATCACAGAAACTAGTAGGGATAGATGATGCTCAGCTGACCTTGAAAACCTGGTCAGTTATTTACTGGAACAGAATGAAAAAAATCAAGTCTTTGTCGTGGGAATTTTAAAAATTGTTGTAAAAATAGTTGGCAAATCTCATTTTTTCTAAGATAGGAAACCGTCTTCTTCCATTGGTCCTCCCAAAATCTTCCACTGGGTAACTGATGTAGAGGACATGTATGTTTGCATGTTTGATAAATAAAGTACTATAAAGTATTGATAAATACTCTGACAGACACAGAACTTGAAAAAATTTTGTGCAAACATTCTGGACCAGCCAAATTGTTCTGCTCTCCTTTCTGAAACCATATATACACACTATCCTCCAGAGGTGCTGCCTTATTTTTTATCTTCAGCTGGATGGTATTGCAGAGGGACTGAGTGCATTGGCTATTGGCACAAAAATAAATGTGACAGGCTACAAATTCTTACATCCACAATTGTGGTGAAAAATAAGTTTTGTTATATAGGAACAAAACTTGTACAATTCCTCTGTGTGATTGGGATGTACTCTGCAACAGAGAAATGTTAACGCTTCCTGTTGCTTTTAAAATCTGGGCCCTGTTTTGACTGTGGGTTTCAGTCTTTTGAACAAATGCTTTTGTTCCACACCTCACTCAATCATCCACATTTCTTTAGTTGTATTATACCACCTGGAATGGAAAGAAAAGGAAATGTTTACTGAAAATTGCTATCTGCTGGAGGTGAATTATCAGATCTACTTTTCTTGAGACAAATGTTGAAATGAGCTTCGTAAAGGTTTTTACAATTTGTAGCTCATTGACAAGTTTAATCAATACTAGTGTGGAGGCTTTTAGCTGGGCCTTTCTGCAAAGATCATTCAAAGCGTGATAGCTGATAGAGATGTCTTATGTTGGCGATGTTGAAAAGGCTCTCTGTGTCTTAAAGCAGGCAGTGGTATGTTTAAAAAAAATGCATCTTTTGAACGTAAATATGAAAAGGGCTTTTTTTCATGCTTTCTTCCTCCATGTGCATACATTTTCAAAAGAAATCTCCATTGCTTTTAGGATGGAGAGTGCCCTGTGTTGCATGGCAGTGATAGAAAGGAACAGTGATCAGTCTCACACTTAACAATCCAACCAGATGATCAACATGCTTTATCAACTGACTTCAGCTGTAGGAGCACTCTTGAAGGGTAGGGACTTCTTTGTCTTTCAGAGGAAGTATTGCAAGCCTGTGAACCAAACTGATCATCTGCTGTAGCTTAAGCAGAGGACGCTCTGGTGATCTGTAGTGTATTCGGAATCTCAAAGCAGTGTTTTGCTTTCTTGCTCTTGATTTCCCTTGAATAGTATCATCCACCAGAAAGTGGAAAACATGCTGTTGAGAGTGAAGTCAAAAGCATATATATGAGTGCAACTCTACAATCTGAAGCATGCCTCTCTGGGAGTTTCTCTTTGTTAACACACAGTGTAATTTAAGTGTAAAGATGAGGGGGAGTTCTAATTATGCATTTACTGAATATGACATGTTATAAGATCATTGACAGCTAATTAGAAACTTCCAAACTTGTTCAGCATTCAAAAACCTTTTGTAATCAAATATAAATTTCAAATATATGCCTTTGTATCTAACCTTACATAGATTCTCTTTTCAGTGACCTTTAATAAGAAACACACCAGAACTTTAGAGGACTCAAAATGTTGACTAGTTTCCCCTTGCACTAATTCCTTTAGAGTAAGCACAAGAGCTTTTAGAAGTTGTTCAACAATTTAATTCACTAACCAGACATATATACATAAATATATAAAAGGCTATTGATATCCTTTAGAAAGGATATATAGGAAAGGATATAAAAGCATATCTATCTCCTTTATAAAGGATAAAGTTATTATCCTTTTATCACTGTTCTGTAGCTCACGTAAGATAGCCTTGCTGTCTTACTCTAGTTCTTGGTTTTGAGGTGGCCATCCCTTACTTTCCCAACTGTCACTAAATAGTACTGTAAGTGAAAACTTCAGAAGTACGCAAAGACTGAGGAACCAATTTCCCAGGCCTGGACACACTACTTTCAGCTTAGAACTAGAACATTTTTGCTGCTTGAATGGTTCCTGCTGTTAAGAAAAGCTAGCACCTTAGCTGCTTGTCAGCCAAACAAAGTATCTTGGAAGAATTTGGCTAATGGTGGTACCTAGTGACATAACTATGGAGTAAAGGAAGCAGTTATGGCTTTTGACCGATTCTAGGTGAAAATGCTTGAATTACCTGACGCCGCAAAATTCACAATGTGATTAGTTGAAGAATGTATTACCCTCATTCTGAAGTGAAGTAGTATTACTCTGTATGCAAGACACTGCGAATAACTTATTCAGCAATTTGTCCAAAGCATATTATGAAATGTGTTAAATAAAATATACACATAGCATTTGACTGGTCTTAGTTCAGAGTAGTAATGTCCTAATTTGTAAGTAGGGTAAGGAAATAAAATCATTTCCACATATTTTGGTTGATGCTAAATATTAGGTATTGAATTTTCCCAGTACCTTTGCTACTTTTACACTGTGCTTAGTGAAAATTAATGTCCAGGAGCAGAGGTGATGACAGGCTGACATTTATGAATACAACCCTTCCAAATAGTTTGATACCAGGTCAAATAATCAAATTAGGATATTTCGGAGGATTGCTAAGGTTTTAATTTTCTCCTCCTTTGATGTCACTTAGAAAGTGGCTAACAATTCCAGCACATCAAAATGTTTTTGAATAATGTTTCTTAAGGCTTTTAGAGTCTTAATTTGAGTGAAACTTCGTCCTACTTTACAAAGGCTGTAAGACTATTCAAACTCATAAGGCTTTTTTACTAAAAAGCTTTCTTTGATAAATGGTTATTTTTATCAAGACTTCTGAGTGCATTAAAATGCATTAGTCACATGTCTTTTTCAGTACTCATCACTGAAATATTAGTTACTCAGGGCTGAGGTGATAAAAAGGTGCAATGCACTTGAATACTCAGTAGTACATTACTTGCTGTCATGGTACGAGTTTCTGGGAGAGTTCAGTCAAGGAAAGTTCAGTCTGTGGAAAAAAAATCTACCAGTCTATCCTTTCTTCTTCTCTCTTCTTTATTAAGCCTCTGAATGTGGAGAGTTGGCTGGACAATCCCCCTGATTGTTTCTGGGCATAGGTGTTAATTTAAAATAATTTTATTGAATCTAAGTTGACACCATCAGTGTCTGAATTCACGAGAGCCTCCTGGAAGCTCAGCTTATCCTGTTTCCTTTGTAGTGCTTCAGTGTCTCATACTGTAGGAAATCATAAGCACATTTGGAGGCCCTGTTAAGTTTCTGCAGTGAAAATGCTGGACATAATTTAGTTTTCTGGTAGCATTAAAGTAATGAGTCAAAGATGAGCATAAACATTGAAGAAAAGATTATCTGAGTTCCCCAGCTGAGAAATAAATGGTACTGATGGATGCACTCTATATTTGCTAGTTTTTTATTGCGTTAAGGAATGCAGATTTCAAATGTGTTTTTTTTTTCTTTTACCTTGACCGTTCTTCTAACTGAGAGACTTCACAATGAAGCCTTTTTCCCCCCTTACCTGGCAAACACTGACATGCATTTTTTTAAGAAAACGAGTGGTTATTATTTGTTTAGGCGAACTCTTTCCTATGGCCTTGTGGTGTATCAGACTACTCCAGTATTTTTCTACAGAGAAGACAGCTCATGTTTAAAGCCACAGATGGGCTGACTGGTCAGTGCAGAATAATAAAGATGTAATTGGCATTCATCCATGCAGTCAAAATAATAATTAAAAAAAGCCTCAAGTTTTGGATTCTTTCTACTAATAGCATTTACAAATACTTTGCTTAAATGTTTCGAGTAATTTCTACAAATACATTCCTTGCTGTACTAATATAGAAACTTCTTGCAATGGAATATTTCTACAGTTTACCATTAACATTGATATAAAGAGGAAAAGAGAGAAAAATCTGAGAAGAAAGCTATAAAATAGTGTATTGAGACACTCCAGTAACAGGTATGTGAGATCAAAGTAAATTGCAGCAATTCATCTCCTGCTTGTTAAATGTATATAAAGAACTTCAAAAGAAAATTGCGAACTTTTCTCTCAGCCTATGAAACTGTAAGTTCAGAAGGTAAGAAATAAACCTTATAATTAATTAAATATTACATTAAGGATTTGTATACTCAATGACACTTCCAGAACTGTGTTTTTCTTTACTGGGATACAGTCCTAGATATCTTCTGTAGGTTTCAGGGTAAGAAGAGATTTATTTCTTTTAAAATATATCGAATTAAAGATTAATTAAAATTAAAAATTGATCATATTTGCCAAATCATTCCCTTTAAATATGTTTATTATTTTGTAATAAGTTAGTCTGTGGTGTATTAGAAGTACATCATCAATGTGTACTAACACTACTACTGTGAGTGAACTATGACGTCATTTTTAATATTATGCTGAAAAATTTTGAGTGCTGCTATGAAGCATCAGCTTGACCTCTGTCTCATTAACAGACCTTACTTAAGATGTCGTTCATTCAGGGTTAATGGGAGGAATAATTAAATATGCTTTGTGTAGGGGTAGTTGAAATGGTAAGAAGCCACCAGTGAGCTGTGTGGGAAAAGCAGTTAGAATTTACACCGTAAATTCTGATAGATGAAGGTTTGCACTGAATGTGTGCTTGAAGCTTTATTTTTGCTCATCTTTGAGACAGAAAGTGAAGACAGCCAGTGGAGAATGAGAGAAGTCATCAGGAGTACTGCAAAGGATTATCTCCCCAGGAAAAATGGGGATCTTTCTGTTGTAAATAGACAATTTTCCAGCAAAGAAATACTTGACTTGAATAACCAATTGCTCTAGCTAAAGGAGCCAACTAATTCCAATATTGGCTAGTAACTTTACTTAAAAAAATGAGGTCAACCTCTATTCTCCACACTACAGCCATGATTAACTGAGATTTGGTTGCAGAGCTGGAGTCTGATTTGGTTGCAGATCTCCGAGTCTGTCTTGACTATGTTGTCTGGTTTACAGCCAACTATAATTTTTCTGCTAAGGCTCTGTCAGGCTATGTCCTAGTTTCAGAACAATACCTTCACTATGTTTCAGTCCCCAAGGGCAGTGTCTACACCAGATTTAATTAAAACTGGGAATGCTAATCAGCAGGTCTTCCTCTAACTGTGAGATTTCTAAGACCTTGACTGCAGTCACTGTCCCAAAGTTAAGTGGCTTTTGCCTTCTAACATCGTGGGAAACATTGAAATAATGCTCCTGGATCACAGATCCCCGAGTCTGCAGTGCCAGCGTTCCTTACAACTGAAACTTCTGAATGGTGGCAAGTTCATTCGGGGATAGTATGTCTTTGAATACCTCAGTATGAGGGTTGCATAATTGAATTCTGTAACAAATACCCTTCCTGCATTTGCAAAACATAAAATAACAGCAAGACTTTATACTGATGAATATGTGTGAGGAAGATAAAAGGACCTTGAATAATTTAATGCCCTTCCTTGAAATGAATTAGATCACATCTATGCATTATAGCAGATACCTGTTTCAAGGTCCTGAGACCTTGACTGGGCAGATTGCCCTAACCAGGGCATATCTGTTACCCTTATGGCCTGTGCCACTGGATTTTCTTCTCAGAGTGTGTATTATAGGAGGACAGGGGGAAGTAGAAGCATACTCAAAAGCTAGGAGGTAGGTAAATGTCCTGAAGTGTAGCAGTTGCAACTAATAGTTGAAGTCAACAAGGGGAAGAATTATTTACTTTGTTGCTTTAAAGAAAGAGGAAGGGAGCAAGGAAGAGGGAATCGAGTGGTAATACTAAGCAATAAATGTAAATGCTTAAATTTACATTGCTATAATGTTGTCTAAGAGTACGGAAATTTCATGGGTTATATTTTACTTCCAGAGGAAGTTTTGTGTTTATATTTAATTTCTAGGAACCCAAGGGCAAAGCAAAGTAATTAAAATGTTGAAAACTTAAACTTCAGAAGCATCAAGTAAAATACCTTTAGCTGATTAGTGGTACAATGCATCTTTAATGAGAAATAAATTAGGATTGCATTATTTCTTAGAAGGATAAGAGAGGCATTAGATATCTGCATTGACAATAGAGGGCTTAGAAATAATCTAACACTATGAGCTGCTTTTCTAGAAAAAATTAGGAAACTTCTGTATGGCCTAATGCACAGATAGAAAAAGCAGTGAATCAAATGCATTTCTAAAAGTCCTTTCACTAAAAAGCTTATTGCGAGGTGAATTTTAGCATAGTCCCATCATTGTTTTGATCTGTTTAGACTCAACCCTTTGATATGTATCCATGTTTCTCTATTTTTGTCAAATCGTTAGTTTGTCTTGAAGTCTGATTTCAATGCAAACTAATTTATATAAAAAGTGCAGGCTGTAAAATTTAAAATTAATTTTGAATGACCCACATATAAAATACTACCTCCTGTATTTACCCACAGCAAACAAAATTCCATTAAAAACAGGGCTCAGAAACACACTTTACGAAATATTTCTTCTCAGTTATCCTATTGTGGCAGTGTACCAAATGAAGGGAATAAGAAAAGTCCTTTGATTGGGAAGATTGGCAGCATTTATGTTTTTAAATCAATTGAATTTTAAATATGCATTTATTATCTGGGTTAAATTGCTACACAGTGAAAGGGAATGCTGTTCTCTAAACAATAATTGGTCTATTTCAGCTCTCAAATTGGGTCACAGTAACAGACAGTGTTCTCTGTTCTTTCTCTCTTTCTCTTTTTCCTCGCTTCCTTGTAAAGGTGATTGAAACTCTAATCATTACTGGCTTGAGGCAGGGTACTCATAAAAATAATATTTTTCGTGAAGGATAGATCCTCTTCCTTACCCCTGTTTTTGATGGTACTGTATTGTAAAACACCTTGAAGAAGAATGTAGAAATCTGCAGTTTGAACAAAATACGCTGAAATGCACTGAATGAGTACAGCAATCCCAGTTATTGCTAGATTTTATTTTTGGTAATGAACACTTCACCTTCTATATGGGACTCTGGTAAAATGAAATAAATTAGAATGATTAATCTTACACTATTTTATAGTCATCATATTCCTAAACATGCTTTTTAGTCGAAAAAGAAGGAGTGGGGTGGGGGGGAGATGACGATACTGGTCTACAAAGCTCATGTGCTACATTATTTCAATTATATCTCAAATTGCTCTGATAATTAAATAGGTTGGGTAGAGTTTTGTAGAAGGTCATAGCTGTTACCTCATGAGTCAAAGCAGGAATGTTTTGGATCAGCCTGCTTTTTTAGTGAAGTATGTGCACTCTTAAAAGGGTACGCTGGGATCTGCGGAGCTGTAAGGAGATATTCTGCCCTGATTTGAACACAGTGAGCATCAGGGCAATTGGGGAATTATCTTTATGTGTGGTATATATAATCTATAATTATATATACAGCAATCAGTGTTTATGTTGTTAACAGTAAAAATTTCTTGATGTTGAATTGCTGTGAGTATCCATGTTTGACAAATGCCATAGACCAGATTGGGCCACTTGCCAGCAGAGAACTAGTCAAATAGCCCACGGAAGCACCCCATGCACCTAAAGAGTGTCAGGGAGAGGATGGTGCCGACTTCCAGCTGAGGAGGGTAGCCAGGAGCACGTGACGGGTTGCTTCCCAATTCTGTTTCATTTCTTCCCCATGTCTTTATGTTCTTTGACAGGTCTTCCAGTTCACATCGTGCTGGATGGAAGGTGACTTCATGGGATGAAAGCTCAGGCCCTCACCTGTTGACTTCTGCCCCAGCCTTACTGCTCTGAGTCTCATCCATCTTATCTTAGATTTAATGTATAACTATGAGATAAGTCCACAGGTGTGGGAGAGCTTGAAGGGAGACGGTGGCAGAGAAGACAGAGTGAGGAACTTCACAGACAGTGTCTGAGTGTAATGTATGACGTTTATATCAGCTCCTATCCTGCTCGTGCTGTGGTGGAGGGCTGGAATGAGACCTGGTGGGAATGGTGACTCCTTCCTGCAGCTTGGAAAAAGTGAAGGAGAAAGAGGCAAAGGGAGCGGCTGTAGTAGAGGAGTCTTCCTATCTCATCTCTGTTTCACCCTCACTGGGGAGCGAGGGTGTAAATTAATTGCTAGACCAATGGAGGAAAGAAGAGTTTGGGTAATCTGGATGAACTGTGCTTCAGTGGAATTAGAGTTGTGAGAGTAGGAATCTTGGTAAGCCCAAATCAGAGGGTGCTCATAAGTGAGGGACCTGAGGCATTATCATCTTTAATTAGTGTCTGGATTAAAGTTATGCTACCTGGAATGGGTTTAATGCATGGTACTCTACATTTCTGTGCAAACGTGTGTGTGTACTACTCCTATTGCATGCTCCTTACAAATAGAGCTGTTGCTGCAAATTCTCTACACAGCTGATGATCTGGGAAAAGGTACATTTGTGTATGGGAGGGAGGAAGCGTAGAGCAGTATGAGATACCTTCCTACATTTCTGTGCGTTTTTTATATGGAAACGGGAGAGAAAGATTTGAATATACACAGGTAATGCCATTACCAGTTCATTTAAAAGGCCACATTGTATTTTTTTAACAACACTATACCTTTCTAAACAGTGTTCAAGAAAGATAGGGATCTATTTAGAAGATGGATGTTTCAATTGCTGGCTACCCAAAAGTGACATAACAACACCGTAATTTTAAATAGGATGAGGCTTTAATGGGTCTCCTAGAGGGGAAAAAAAAAAAAAAGGCGTATTAGTAGAAATGTACTAAACTACCTGCATTTGACAAAGTGCTAATGGAGGAAATTACTTCTAGAGAAACAAATGAAAATGTCAATTAAAAAAAAGTAATGGCTTCCTGAGTTGTGGGTTGGGTGGTTTGCATGTGGTTTTTTTTTGTTGATTTCCTTCTTAAGAGAAGTGCTGGGTATGTTTTCCTTATTGCTTGAAAACCTTCTGGTTTGTCTCTGTTGCCTTAGTTCTGTGTTTTTCCCCCCCCCTTCCTGTATCTGCTGCATCAGAGTTGGATTTCATTTAGACTGGAGGCTAATATTCTGGTCAAATGCTTTTTCTCTATTATATGTTTTATTTTTCCAATTTTTTACAGAGCATCTTCCAATGAAGAGGTGTCCAAGAGTACAGTGCCTGCATTTATCAGCTTTGAATTGCCTGATCTTCAGATGACTAACAATTAATAAAACCACTTTATTTTGGGGAGAATGGGATTAGAATGGGTGCAAACTACTCCTGAGACCTTGTTCCCTAATAAGAGGAAATAATTTTGAGTGCTGAAACAGATAATCTAAAAAACTTTTCCAAAAAAACCCTACGAATCTTTCAGCATTCAAGATCTCCTTCTTGTAAGTCTGCTGTTAGTTGTGTGAAGCTGACACCATCCATTGTCCTTTCAAGCTGCCATTGGAATAAACTTAAATGTGGTGGATGTGGAAGCTGCCACGTGGCTGCTTGCCTTCCGGGTGAATGGAGCTGTAGCAACAGACTCGCATCTTGGGCCTTACATGCCTGGCCATAAAAAGATTTCTTGTATTAGCTCTCTTTTTAGTAGTTGTCTCATATTTGCCCCTCTGCTGGATGTTATTTTGGTAGTGGTTCATGGCAACTGAGACTGGCATGTTGGCAGCCTAAACCACTTGGCTTTGTATTTCCACACCTTGCAGTGATGCGACATCTCATATGTCAGCATAGAATAAGAGGAGAAAGATGTTCCTAGTAACTGTAGACTATCAGTGAAGTGGAAATTCCGTGTTTACAATTTCCTAATGCAAACCGGCATTTCTACATGCTGACTTTACCATGAAGTAATAGATAATCTTAGGGTTTACTTGGCAGGCAAGCTTTCTGATAACTAATGTATGTGTAAATGTTTCCTTTGCTTTAAAGGATATTACTGTGTTAGAATGGTAGTTGCAAAGAAGGCTTAAGGAAAGATCATTAAGGAAAGAAGCTTATTCACAGCATTAACATTAGCTGAAACAATGACATGTTAGCCTGCAATGGCTTGTACAATGACATAGATGGAGGAACTGTGCATTTTTAAGCAGTGAAATGTTTAGTTTTTAATGCTTTGTATATTTGCTTATGTTAGATGTGTCTCTAGTTATTTGTTCTCACAGCAGAATAAAAACAGCTACTTGAGGATAATGTCTGGAAAAAAAAACAGACACTAGAAAAGAAGTTGCTGCACTGAGGTAAGAAAGCAGTTATTGAAGCAGAGAGAAGCAGAGTGAACAGAGGAGGACATTCGGTTTGCAAATAGGGATGGTGAAGGAGACTTTACTTCTGCCACTGCCCATTCCCAATATAAAACGTGATTACGTTTTAACAAGACATCAAGCTTTTATTTTCTGTCTGTCATCTCCAGAAGTTGAATACTGTAGTCCTATCAAAATATTGCCTCTATTAAAACTTGCAAGATTAGATGCTGGAACCAAATGAACTGAAGGCAAGCAGTAAGCAAAGAGTGTATTCAAGGCTTAATGACCTTTTTTGCAAAGATTAGGAAGAAGTGTGTTCTTAAGTTTGTTGCTTATACAGAAACTGGCAAACCAAGCCTGATCTCAAAGACCTTTTTTTTTTAGTAGTTTGTCTCCTGTTCATAGGTCTCCACCTCAGATTGTACTTAATTATGTAGTACTTGGTTACTTTCACAGGGTGCTGTGGTGTTCTAATATGAATTTTCCACATTTAATAAGAGTCATCGGGGGTTATCTCAGCCTTTTAGCTGCCCACAGGAAACCAAAATTAATTGTGGTCACTTGATGGTTTTTTTTTTTTTTTTTTTGGTCCTCTCTGCCCAACCCCTTGAGTCCACAGAAATGGATGAGGAATCACTTGCTCTCTATTTCATCAGCAGTTTGAACTTTTAATGCCATCTTGCTTTAAAGGCAGTCATATGCTGACAGAGAGTTACAATTATCAGCCCTGCTGGAGATGATACAAAAATAATGTCCTCATCATCAAAAGATGTTTTCTTAAATGATAATTAGTGTCTCCATGGGTGGATGGTTTCATAATTTAACATAATATGAATTATTTTTCTTTACATAAACAAGATGAGGCACTGTGACCACAAGGACCTCTGCCATTTCAAATTAGTTAAGGCATCAGTATTAATTCTAAATTAGCTAATTATGCTAAGAAAAGTAATCAATCAAATGAAATTTGTCATTTATGCTGGTAAAAAAGCACATTCCTGTTTTATTTTTTTTAACTCTTTGCTTCATACAGTCACGTCCAGCAACACACTATGGTTAAAAATCCTTCCCATGATTGTACTACATACATGAGGATGTGTTTTCATCTGAGTTATGCATGATTGCATCCACTTAATAGGAATGAGAAATTAGGTGGAAGTTCTGAGTTGTCATTCAAAATAAGATATATTTTGAAACAATGTGCATTGCAAGGGAAATAGATTTTATTTATTTTCCCTCTAACTTAGATTTCAGGATGCCAAAAAGTTTAATGTGTGTGCTAACTTACACGATGCTTGTCAAGGCAATGGCAAAATGAACAACTAATGAAATGCTGGACACCCCGTCCTATTTCGGGCTAGTGCAGGGAATTTGTAATTCACTGAAATGAGGCATGGGCTTGAAAAGGTCAAAATACTACAGAGGCCATTCCCTCATTTCAGCTAAGGTTACGTTCATCAGAATGTCATCCAGGCTACAAAGTAATAGTTATGCACACAACTTGCTCGTCTCTGACATTTTAATTTTCTCCCTTTTGAAAACTTGCAAGGTGAGAACCAAAATAAATGTTCCCCATGTTTCAAATATAAAACTCGGAGAATATTTTTCTTCTTCCTGAAGAATTCTAGGCCAGAGCCTACATAACGTGTAGCTACACAACACTGCTGTTAGCTCCCAAAATCCTATACAGGACAAGAAGGCATTTAATGAAAATCAGCAGCCCAACTTTACTATCTTACAAAACTCCAAACTGAAGACAAATCTGGTAATATTTTTTACACATGAACATAACAAGATATTCTTAGAAATCACTAAAGAGAGGAAGAATGTGGGATATAAAGAAACCTTTTTTTTTTTTAAATTGAACTTCAGCTTTGTACTTAATTACAGAATGCCATAGAATTTCTTACAGTGAAATGACACTTGGAAAAAAAAAAATTTAAAAATAAGAATTAAAATTACACTTACATGAACATTTATTTTGTATATTAGTACACTGTAAGTCTGAAAATAAAATTTTAGAACACTATATATCACTACTATTAGCATTTTCATATTTGTGGAAAGACTTGCTCTCGAAGTTATGGTTTGATCTCCCAAGCTTCATATGTTTAGTTAAAATTATATCCTTTAATAAACACACTTATTTAAAAACTGTTTAAACTTTTCTTCCATTCAGCTTTACAATGTTGCGCCCGAGCGGAGAGAATATTCCATGCTCAGATTATCTCTGGTCCCTCTGCTGAACTTCTTCAGCCTTAAGAGTCCAACTGACTCAAAAGAGATTTAAGTCATAGAGAGACTATTCTTCCCTCTGCAAAACATAAACTAGCATCATCTCATTCTTGAAATTGTTAATTAGCTGTGATTACTAAATAGCTCCCAGCTATATAAGACCAAATTTTAAAAGTAGTCAGTGGCTTAAAAGGTATCTAAGTACACAGATTTTTAAAACCAGTATCTGAACTAATGGGTGCTTAACTCCCAATGAAACTGCCACTTGGGTACTCAGGTACCTACCTACTTCAAAATAATCTAACCTTAAATTTTAGTTCTCATTTCCCAGATGTTCCCCTGAAAATGAGACTGTGAAAATGTTCAACTAAGCGAAACCAGGTGGAGAATAAAAACAAAATAATTTTCTTTCTTTCTGAATCAAACATTACCTATGCTTAGGTTATTGTCATGGGACAGTAGTCCACATTTGGTCCTGTCCATCTGCAGGTACAGCTGTTTCACTGGTGCAAGGAAATGCTACAGAGGTAATTTTAGAACCTCACGAGCCCCACAGATCAAGCTTGAAGGAGCCTCCTAGATAAACTGTTGTGACAAAAATGTAATGAAACTGACTCTTCAGCACAGCATTTCATCTCTCTCACCATATTTAAATATCTGTAATATCCTCGAGGGAACGATGTGGTATGTGAGTATACATAAAAACGGATAGAATGCATTACTTTTTCAGCCAGTATTGTTTGTGTTCTTCCCTCTTCAGGTGCTAAAAAGCTGTGCTATCTCTATTTCTAGATAACCTGTGCCATGGATTATAATGTGTTCAACTAAATACTTAAAAAATAAAAACAGGTAAGTCTTAATTACATGAAGACTTTTTTTTTGTATTTAACAGTAAACAAATCAGATATACTTGCTAAAAAAAAAGCTGGATTGCAAAACATAAATTTCTTTTTAGAGCATTTTTTTTTAAAGACTTGCTTCAGTGAAGAAAATATACTTTTTAGGGTTTTCAACATTCAATATTATTTAATATTACAGTAAGGCACTCTTAAATTGCATTTGAAAATCAAAGCTCTCCCCTTGTCTAGGAATCAACAAAGTGACTTCTGATAACAGTATTGTGTACAGAATATTCTCCCCATGCAATTATTTCAACTTCCAAAGCTATAGCAAGAATATATGCTAATGGAAAGATAGTTAAATTTCAAAAGGAAAATAGTTGTTCCATGTTTAGTTTCTGCATCTATATTAGCTTCATTTATAGACATTGCATTATATAAAACTAGGATATAACGGAAACGCAAGCAGTGACTGCAAAACAGAATGTGTTTGCTCTCCTGCTGGCTCTGAAGAGCTGAGAAAATAAAGTATGGGAAATGGGAGAAAATACAACCTCTAGGTAACAAGATCTGACCCAAAGGTTGCTGAAAGTCAGTGGGAGTCTGTTGATTTCAGAGTTTTTGAGATTTATTTTTATAGAGTAAAAATCCACCACATTTATATTGTCCAGAGTGTAACAGAAATTACTAAATTTATTGATTTTAAAATACCCTCTCAAATATAAAACTAAAATAGACTAGAAGCTACAACTTGCACTCTTTGATACACTTTCTCTTTAATAAGAAAGTTCTATCTAGGAGCAAAGTAAAAATTCTCAGAACAGTTCTTTTCAATGATACATTACCATATTAGTTCTGCTGTTTTTCCATATTCGTCATAGGTCTCATTTCCAAAAGGAGAAACATGTCAACAACTTTCTTATTAATAACAAATTGAGAGCTGTTCTGGGGCATGGTGCACAATCAGAAATCTGTATCTTCAGCTTGGGGAAACTTGGAAACTGTTTCTATTTGTCTAATATGGAAAAAAAATCACATAATTCGACATAGCTTAATTTTGCTTAGCAAGCATCTCTAGCAGCTCTTTCTCTATGCCTTGGCTGCTCAGTTCATTTAAACTGTAGTATCTGTGAACGATCTTTTCATCTGTGACAACAACCACGCGAAGCCCATGCGTATCTTCTCCCAGCTGACATCCTATTGCTGATGAAACCACCATTTCCAGTCCTCTGTAGGACCCTCCAGCATTCCTATGGTAATGTCCAGAAAACACAGCTTTAATGCCTGTAAAAAAAAAAAAAAAAAAAAAAAAAAAGAGAGTATGTATTTACTTAGCAGTTGCAGTTTATGTATAAAATGTGTTTACTGTAAAAGATACTGCTGAGGTTAAAAGCTGAGGCTTACACAGCTGCTGGGGTTGTAAAGAAAGTTCTATAGCAAGTACAGCTACAGGTGTCATGTTTACCTTCATTCTTTAATGGTTCATAAAGCATAAAATTAAAAGTAAACCGTTTACCTGAACTTGCATTTTAAACAAATAATTAATAAACAGCAATAAATAATTCCAATAGTAATGAATAATGAATAATTAGTAAAAACTTTACTCTGCTCCACTAGCTCTGTTTAGGGTTACTGGACTCCAACTTCTTTATGCTTACTGCACGGTGTGTTTGTCATCTTGCTCCTCCTTTGGCTAGAAAGAAGGAACAGTCTAGAGGAAGCAGATTAAAATTAGAAAAAAATTTCAGTAATAGATAACTGCCTGAAGAATGATGCTACCAAAACATGAGTTGAAAGCCAAGTATTGTGGAGCTGTATTTGTCAAATAACGTGCAGAAAATTCGCTAAAAAGAGGTTAAACCTGTTTAGCCAAGGCTGGTGACCTTAAAAAAAAAAAAAAGAAAAAGACAAGACAGACAAACAAAAAACATAAATGAGAAGATAATTTGTAATCTTTTCTCAAAGACATCAGGGGGTTATCACAGATGGAATAGAGCCAGGTACATCAAAGAAACCTAATAAGCAGAAGAGGCTGTGACTTATAATAAGAGGGGAAGAAAGTAGCCAAAAAAGGAAAGGTTGACAATCTGCAAGCGGAGTCAGGCTTGGTAATGACATGAATGAACATTTACCTAGTATAGGGTACAAACAAGGCAGGTTCATTCTGATTTCCTCTGTATTTTTAATGACTTAAGGATGTTCTCTTTCTTTCTTTTTTTAAAATAGACTATTTATATTTTGGACTGTATTGGGGTAAAAAATCACTCCATTATAAACTTGAAAAGAAAGAAATACATTTGATCTGTTGCAGGAGACAACAATATGCTATATCAAAAATTTCTGGGTAGATCACATGCAAGTATCATCCAGGCTTGGTCAGGAGTAGAAGAAAAAGCTAAGTGACAAGTAGCAGCAGGTAAAGAGGACAAACCTACTTCATATTTAAGGCTTTATAATGTACTTTGAAATCCTTGGCTGATTCATTGTCTAACTGATTAGCCAAATGAATGTTTAAAGAAGTCCAAACATTCTTCCCCTTCTCTCAGAATGCGTTAATTTAACAAAAAATTAATTAAGTTTGCAAATCCTATCTGATTTTGACCAACTTCTAATGATGATCCATATGCCAGGTGTGCTTTCCTGCCATGGCTCCTCAATAGCTATAGGATTTTTGCAGTAATTTTGAAACAATTTCAAATTAAATGAAATTGTGTCATCCTCGCCTCCGAACAAGTAATTTCTACTTTTTGTTTCTTCTGCCTTGCAAAAATAAAGAAAGAAATTGGTAGAAGCTCTATTCACTACTCTGAATGGCCTTTCTGATTGTCTTTACAGGTCAAATTCATGCTACCAAATTGATTATTTTCCTCTCCCCATTTAATGTTTTATAAATTGTAATCAAATGGTTTTATTACTACAAAATAATGAAACCTTGTTTAGTCTCATGAGTCAAAAAAGTAAAGAAAAAGTCATTTTGATGCTAAGTATTTATCTTTCATGTCAAAGTTTGTAAAGCCATTAACAACAGTGTTGAGAACCTAGCTTCTTCCTAAGAAAGAACATGCTATCGTAGACAAGCATTTCATTTCCAGGTTTTGCCAGCATACTTCACCATTTAGCCATTCTATGCACTGTTGATAGATGCAGCTCAGCATCATGGTCAACAGCATTCGTAGTTTGGCAAAAAATTATTCATCAGCTTTCTTGCTAATTTAAGATCGTGCATATTTTATTTTGAATAAAAATGTGGAGTTAGTACAAACAGCTAATTTTACAAACAGGTTTTGGGATTAATTTTTGGCATGCTCAGTCTAAGATCCTTGGATTTCAGACTATTACAGCTTCCTGAAGCTGCATCTAATGCTATTTCATACTGTTGTGAAACTGAAAAATTACTGGACCAGATGGCTGAAAATACTGGGAATTTTGTTATTTATCATCAAGTGCAAAACGTGATTAATTTTATATTTTGTTACAGAAAGTATTAAGATCTGGTGTTGACTTACGATACTATTAATGACAATTCAAAAATTTTCAAACCCACCCAAAGAATTTAGGTGTAATTTCTCTGTTGAAATACAATAGATTGTGTGCTCCTTAATCATAATGACAATGGTTCTACATAAAGCATCTGAAAATATATTAAAAATATATCAATATTTATTTACTACTTTGTAATATTTATAATATTTGTAATATTTATTAAAATATATTAATCTATTAATATTTAGCAGATTAAAATATATTAAAAAAACACTGTCCTATAACAGAAAAATATTTTGCTAGCACTATTCTACAGATGCTGTACCTTGCTGAACATACTTTGTGTTTATATTGAAAAATAAACTAACAAGCAAAGGTATAAACATGTGCCTGTTCCTGAGGAGGACAGCGGAGAAGAGTGAAGCTTAGCACACATGGGGACAAGTGCCAGCTATTGTGGGCCGTGTGAGGTGCTCCCTGATGGCACGCCTGTCCTCTGCACATGGCGCGGGTCTTGCTCACGCCCCAGGCTAAAAGCTATCCTTAAATATGCAGCACTGATCATTTCCTTTCCAACCATTGTTTTTATCGTTACAGAATAATGAGCAAGCCTATAAAGATACACAGGGAGGACACTGTGATGACACCACCAAACTTCATTTGTTATTTATCATATATTCCAGCAATTTGCCATTCCATGCTTAACACAAAAGGTAACACATGCTTAGTCCTGTTCAAGTGGTAGGCCAGAAAATGGGTAATTTGTGAGATACTATAACCTTAAATGACATTTTAAAAAAAAAAAGCTAGCAACAACTGATTTTGCTTTCAAACAGCAGAAATTCTGGAAAAGAGTAGAGGCAATTTAAAGGCAGGGAGCTGTGATTAGGAACACACTGTAACATCACAAGGAAATCCTTACTTCTCTAGCCAGAAAAACCTTCCACCCTTTCTCTTGCAGTAGATTTAGACCTCTTTCACAATGATTAAATGAAAAGGGAAGTAGGAGAACCTGTCTTAAGACAGTTGGCTACATCAATCCTTTACTTTTGTGGGAGTGAGTGATTTGAAGACTGATATAAAATATATAAACTAGGCTCGAAGTATAGTTAAAAATTAAGCAGCTTGGAAAGCAAGATATAAATTATTCTGCTGTGTGCCTGGTAAAAGCTACACGGGGTTTCATATTTCAAAATCCAAACCCTTCTCAAACAGCAAATGACTCAAAGTGGAAAATAGAGAATGAAGTTACCTTTACATTGAATAGTGGTATATGGTCATTATCACCTAGAACTTGTCTGTTATCCTATTTTAGTTTATCAGTACCAATTCTCTTTCTCAGTGTAACTTGCTCATCTATCTGGTGTATGAGTTACACTTGTAAGTCAGCATAATAACCTTGAGAGCTGACTCTGACTCAGCTGCTGGAACCTAGCAAAAGTTTGTGGTTTTTTTTTTTTTTTTTAAACCCAATCAGAATACCTCAGAAGGCGATGGTGGAATATAAAAGCGCTGTGACATAACGGGCTCTTTGCAGAAATTCTGTACTTTCTAGATATTATTTGGGTCCTTAAAATCTAATATAAAGATGTTTTACAACTGATGCTGCAGTCAGTTTGAGAATGAGCAGTCATTTCTCAACTCCTACCATGTTGCAGCTTATTATAGCGACTGTCCAACGTAACATACTTAAGCAATTCAAGCAGCAGAACTAAGTGTTTCTTTCTTTCTCATTATATGCACACCTATCCAAACCATGAGGCTGTACTTGCCTCCTCCAGCCCCACAACCTTTCTGCAGTGATAGACAGAACATGCCCATCTAGCGCTGCTTACGGCATGGCTGGGCATTCTCTTCTCTTGCTTCTTAATACAGAGAGCAAAACTGAACATTGTGGGAACTTTACGTATGACATCCTACTTGTTAAAGTGGAATCCATCTTGCCTTGTAGCATTGTCCTTAAAAGAGCAAGCCCTGATGGGCTAGGAGAGGATGCTGAGTAGATGAGGCTGCTTATTGCAGCTTCCGAGTTAAGGCATTTGTGGGGAGGACACACTAAGCTTAATGTTGCCAATTTGCTTCTAGCTTAGAGCTGCCTGTAATAGATCCCATATGTGGGACTTTCCTGTCCTTCAAGCACTTAACAAATAACCAACGGTCTCCAGCAACATTCTAGATTCCACTCTCAGGCACACATCTAGCATGGACCCGACTATATCTTGGTCTTTCCTTGCAGAGTTAAGCAGCGGCTAAATGAAGGATCAAGGATTGAACATTTAGGAACCTAACGTTTGGCCTGCTTGATTACTGCACCAGCTGGATCTGTAAAATATCCTTACCAGCTTCCAGTAAGTGACAGTGCTACTACAGTAACAAGTTCTTTTTAATATTTTCCACTTTTTCTGCAGGTAAGCAGAACTACTTTAGTCTATGAAAAAGTCAGGAAAAAGTAACGATCATAAAACCACAGTGAGGTGTAAACCCATGTGACACGCTTTTAGTAAGGGAAGCATCCATGCTCCTAAAGTAGCATCTTCCCACCATCCAGAGAATTTAACTTTTGGAATCAAGAGGAACAAAAGCCAAGACTTTGTGTCGTCATATATGTAAACCAAACCCTGACATACAGTTTCAGTGTAATGAGAAGGACAGAGGATACAAAAGTAATAAAGCAACTTTAGTTATGCTGTAAGAAAAACAAAAATCTCCCCTCGTCTGAGAATTCAAGGGAAGATTCTGAGAAACCCATCCGAGACAGCAGACGGACACCAGGTAAAAAGTTTGGCCCACGAATCCTGCAGCTTTGTTCTTCTTAGGCAAATAGTGCAACTTCTTCACAATTACGTTTAATGTCTGCTAACTGCCTACACTCAAGAAGGTATTTCGGTATGGAACTGAAGTAAGAGTGATTTGTAAGCAGTGCAAACATGATTCCTGACACCAGAGAGGATGTGATTTAAAACCTCTTTTATCTCCTGTTGGCTATGGGAGGCAGATTCTGCCTAAACAAGCTGGTGTTTATGGGAACTGTTCATCCAAATTCCCCCTTCTAGCATATGTATGTCATTCAGATCCTAATTGTACTGGACGGGTGTTCAGTGCTGAAATGCCCTTTTGGATCTAGCTGCTCAGCATCAGCCTCCGCTAGAATTCAGTATCTGCTTTAGATAACTCCCAGTGAAAATTTTGCCCAGACTTCAGTTTTCAGGTACTCTTTCTTTCCAGTGCTAGCATTAATTCTTGTTACTGTTGCGTTACAATATGTTACATCTTGAACAAAGAAACAAACAGGTCACTGCTGTGTATTAATAGAAGTCTAACTGATGATGTTTTTTCTTCAATAGCACTTTTTTGTTCACTCAACTGTATTCCACTCACTTTTGTTAGTTAGCATAAGAAGGAAATCTGAACCAGTCAATGCAATAATACTAAGATGACAAGCAGGCAATTTACTTTGCACTTGCTTTTGATCTTAAACATAAAAAGAATCTGAGAGCTGTATGCACTCAGATTTAATTTATTCCTTTCAGATGTTCTTCTGAAGTAATACTGTCAAGTTGCTAGCAACCCCTCCCCACCCTCTTATTTTTTCCTAAACTCTGTGACAAAAGAACAGTGTCCTGGCAGGCCTCATTTTTATAGCCTACTTTAAGGTATCCTCCGGTCAGTTAAACGCACCTAGCTATACACAAAAAGCTACAGTCTCTTCCCACTACAAAAAAAAAAAAAAAAAAAAAAAAAGAGGTAGAGCAGTGATTTGTTTTTAATCCCTGGTTTCTGAAATAGCAGTTGGGAAAAGCTTTGATATAAAAGCTGTATGAAATACTAAAAAACTACTGTGTACATAAATGTCCAAAGGATTGCACTTTCACAAGCATTCATTATTTTATTTTTTATGAAATACATAGTGATTTGAATTTAAATGTGACTGGAGGTTTCACAGAATCCATTAACCAAAAAAAGCAGGATCCATTACTGCAAGACACTATACATACCTAATGGATTATTCATTAAAAGAAAAAAAAAAGGGATTAAAATCAGAATAAAGTAAAAAACTGTGCAGATAATTACTATTAAAAAAAACCCCAAAACAAACCACACACACTGTCTCTGTGATCATCATCGTCTGATGTCAGACTGCATAACAATACAACAGTTACTGAGTATCTGCTAGGGGAAAAAGGCCTGAACCGCCAAATTCTTTTTTTTATCAGAACAGGACTGGAAGCCAGAGACTCAGAATGGGCACTGTCTTGTTGGATACCAAACTTGCTCTGACAACACCTAAAACCAACGAGCTTCATGCCTGCACACCAAACATGAGTTTTCAGAATCAATTAATCTGCAAAAAAATCAGTGTCTTTGTAAAAAAAGGTTTAAATACAGGAATTGATTCTGATGTTAGTAAACCAAAGATGTCCTCCTGCCAGTATGCAATTTACCATCATTTTCTGATCAAGCACAAAAAGTCCTTTCTAGTTCTGATCTGACAAAGCTGAATCTGAAAGACAAAAAGATATTACTGTTTCCAAAGATCTGATCATAAATCTTTTTCCCTGTAGAATAATGCATTCCTACCAAAAAATAAAATACCTATTATTGTACAAATTCTGTGAGCCCGAAGCAGCCTATTTAGCATAAATAATTCATGACATAACAACCAACCAGAACATGGATTGTTCAAGAGTCATCTGAAGAGATGTAATACTTACATATGTTGATAAGCCTTAGACTCTTTATTAGCTTGACCATGAAACGAGTTAATAAATACTCTGTTTTTATGCTAATTCATACACTGCATTATGTCACTCCAGACTGTAAGGCTACACAGTGGCTTTGGGAAGGCAAGAGGTAAGTGCTGAGAAGGGTAATTAATAGCTCATGTAATTCAGCATGCTACCTTTGATGCTATCTGTATGTTCATTCATAAGCAGAATCTTTAAAGCACAACTCACTTTTAAAAAATTTCAAACAAAACTCATATTTTAATTTGGAAACCTTTTTCCAAGTCAAAAACATGATATGAACACTTTTCTCATGGTTTATATTGCAGACATTTCTCAACAGAAGATTCAAAAAGACTGAAGACTTTTTTCCCCCTACCTTATTTCCAGTGTCTGCTTTGTAAAGCCAGCTCACCAAATAGGTAGTCATTGCAAGAGCTTCAGCAAGCTCTTGTTGATTTGCATCTTTCTCAGTTTAACAGCTCTGGTAAGATGGACAATTTTTACCAGCATTTCCATTTTCTCTTTTTCTCTTGGTTCTCTCTTCAAGCTTTGTGAACCAAACCAGCACGCTGTATTAAAAATGGTTTTTCTTACACAGATGGTGTAATGCGTACCGTTAAACTGGCCTAATAAGGAAAGAGATCTAAATAAGTATCTATTTGCTTTGGACGCTTCATGGAAAAGATTGGTACAGAAAGGGATGACCAGGCCAACCAGGCTCAGGAGCAACTGCATGTAAACAACCATCACATCCTCGCAGGCTGCAGTAGCTCTGATTTAGAAGAGAATATTCTTTGTAATGATGACCATCTTACAGTACTTCTGAGTTCCCAAACAACCGAAAGCAGTATAATGTTCTGAAAGAAACTGAATCCTATATGAAATATTCACCGCCTCTTTCAGGCCTGGTGATACGGAAAAAAATTTGGAAGAAAACTTTAGCTACCCCAGTGTTGTTAGCACGCTGTTGATTTTATTTCTGACAAGAATCAGATGACTAAATAGTTCATTACTTGAAAAGAAACTACATACTGAATATCATGCAGAAGGCAGTTTGTCTATTAGCAGGAGAAGCTAAGGTTATTTTACAGAATTTTAAAAGTGCAGCATCTTCTTCCCACAACTTATAGTTTATCACTCAGAGTAACCCTTCTAAACAACAGTTCTGCGGCACCAGGGAAAAAGGTCAGCATGATTTTGACATAATTGCACTGTAAGAGAACAAAGGCATTTAGCTGTGTCTCATGGATAATTCCCCTGAGAGGGATTACATCCCAGTCTTAGCTTATTGTGCAGTTGCAGTCCCATAATTCCCAGACTTTTCTCCCTTACTTAGTACTCTGCTGCTGTTGTACTCTGTAGCATAGAAAAATGCAAGGATGTGGAAGACTGGGCATGTTTTCAACTCCATTTGGGGCAGGAAAGAAAGGGGACTATGGCCTGCCTTCTCTGTGTGGACCAACAGACAACCACATCTTTTTTATTCAGTGTTTTGAGCAGCCTTTCTGTTTAAGGAGTAGTTAAGTCATTATAAAATGTCTCTATTTTAAAAGTGAAATGCTAGCCAAGTCATCTTTTTGCTTTAGTAAACAGACAACAGGTATATTCCATAACATTATGCTACTGAACTGTAATGTGATTTTTAAAATTTTGTATTTTTTTCCCTTTTTCTCGGTGTTGTTTTCTTTTACCACATAAACATTATTATTAGAAATACAATGGCTGGCCTTCTATCCGTCCCCTCAGGCAGGACTGAGGGGAGAGAGTGGTTTCATGTGTGAGCGAGGTGGGGTGGCCACGTCCCTCTCCCTGTGGGAGAAATCACCCCTAGGCAATCAAGACTATGTCTGTGTAGGGGCATTCAGGATAATCTGAGCCTGGCAGAGGTGACAGTCAGCGTGCATAGGATGCATGGGCTTTCAAGGCCCTGGTTTAAAAAATAAATAAATAAAATCAAGTGTGCTTTTTGGGTATCACTCAGAAAGCTTACGCTGTTAAAGTATTGTCATAAGCATCAAATGTCTTCCCACAGAGTGGTATTTCAGTAAAAATGTGAAGGAGAGACTTGCTTTTTACTGGCAAGATTTCCTCTACCAAATTGTGAGTGTTGTCGTAAGTCTCCAGCTTCTGGTAATCTGAGCTCCTACAGTGGCAGAGTTCAACAGCTTGTAAGAATGAAAGAACTGTAGTGGAACATTGTACATGACGATATTAATGAGATCTGAAGTGATAGTACACACTAGCTTGTTATATGAAAGACTAGGTAACAGGAAAAAATCTCCAATGCAACAGTAAGATTTTGTGAAATACATCTGTTTTCCTAAATTCTTGAGAAATTTGATGTTTGCTAGTTTAATTCAAGAAATACAGACTGAGCCCCAATCTCAAGGGAAATCTAGTTGCAATGATTACAGAAATCCAAGTAGGTTAAAAAAGGATGGAAAATAATGCACGCACATTTATCTTGAAATATTAAAAATAATTTCAGAAAGAAACATGCACCTAGAAAACAATTTTTCTCACATAATCAGATGATACTGGGCTGGAATTCAGACTTGAACTAGTTTAAATTCCAGGTGTGACTGACTCCAATTTCTATAATTACACTCACTTCCATGGCTTGCTTCCAAAAAACCCTGAATTCAGAAGAAACTGTTTTCCAACTCTAGTTCCTAACGTACAAAACCCATTTTGAGGCAGGTTTGCTGTGTCCAAAATGCCACTGGCCTAGCCTCAGTTGGAAATCAAACCGCTCAACCCAGCACTACGAACAGTGTAAAAATATAGGAAGAAAATTATCAATATAAAAATAAATCAAAGAAAAGCAAGCAGATTTTCCAAATTAGGAAGAGAATGCCTGGAATAATCAGCATAGGCAATCAGTAGCATGCTTTATTTAGACTGAGCCTTCAATTAAATAAATGCTTTTCTCAGCAAAAGCAAATGAGACTGTAAGAGAACGAGAAGACTAAATTAGTGCAATATGAATGACATAATAAGTATGTAATGGGTACATACAGACCTTGCTTCTCTTCCCATTCACTCTGTAGAGAATTTTGGGAAAAAAAGTGGTTCTGGCTGAGCAATGAAATGTATCACATGGTCCAAATAATCACCCTTTAAGTGCTGATTAATGAACTATTTTTTACAGTAACTGCAGACATGAATCAATGTTCACTGCATTTCATTTACAAATTTATGGCTCTTATTATGGACTACAGGTGAAGTTCAAAGCAAACAAAAGGAGGCATTTCTTCACATAGCTGTGAAACATGAAAATCCCTCCTGCAGACGATTGTGAAAGCTGAGAGTTTTAAAAAATCAACGGAACAAATCTATGAAAGAAGACTAAATTGCACTATATTGATAACATTAATATGATACAGTAAGTCCTCGAAAGAAAAATTGTTGGAGATAGGAAGAGTATTTGGAAGAAATACTATTATGCACTTTGGTGTCTCATGCTCTTCGCAAGGGTTTGGCTAGTAGGAGAAGCAGGAGACTGGGCTATAGGGATCGTCATTCTGGTCTAGTTACTCTGCTTGTATGTTAGCTGTTCAAGTTTAATGATAAAATTTGGTTTAAAATAGAATTATGCTTATCTAAAAATCACTGCTTCACTGGCCAAACCTCTTGCTCAATCAAGGACTGAAGAAAGAGGATATACTAGCAAAAGCTGATCCTATATATATTTGTCCCCAAAATTGCTGGATCTAGAGAGGAGCAGCAATAGAGCCAAAATGGAAGCAAATAGGTGGAGAAGTTCTGGAAACAAATGTAATTGTACTGAGTGAAAAACCTGAATGTTATCAACACTCTAATACCCTTTCAGAGTTTTCATAGGCAGGAGAATAAAGTAAGTAGTATCCAGGCACAGGGAGTTGCTACTGTAAGAGATGTATGTGTGAGGGTGTGTACACCACACACGTGTGTGTAGATACATATTTTTTAAAAGGCAATGTTTCTGGCAAATACAACCATTTAAGTCACAAGAATGAATTGATCTTGAGCACTTCCCCTGGAGTATCAGGCACTAACTGGCTTTTCTTTCTTCCTTTCACTTGCAGCATACATCTGCTTTTTGAAGTGCTGAACAATGTGGTTGGTTCAACAGTAATACCTGTTCTCAGAACAATTTTGCACTCCAAAATTATGTTCTTTCAGTTTCCCTACAAGAGCACACATTAACCATAGGCATTTTTTGCCGTACCTTTTTTCTCCCCTGGGCAGGTGGTGTACATCATTTTTTCAAGACTCCAGTGCTACAAAGCGATTGATAATATTTAGTAGTCTTTGTAAACAAAATCTCTCCTGTGGAATTTAATTGATTTTATCTCGCTGCAATTTGAGAGTGCTCACATGACCCCATTTGCCAAGCAGGTGTTGCAGCAGCAAAGATAGATGTGAAAGCATCAGTCACAGCACTGTTAACAGAACTGTTCAGTGCTCAGGCAGTTCTCAGACCCTGTCCTCAAAAAAAAAGCCCAATCATTTCCGACCAACAGAGCTCCAGTAGAAGGAAATAGTCCCACTGGTAAGTGTGGGGGACACATCCATTTCATAACCTCTTCAGTCAACCTTAAATAACAACATTCTAGAATTATTTTGTGTAGCTCTTTAGAAGCTCTGTGTTATCCTACCTTCTTCATCAGACAAGTTGTGTGAATAAAATAGAACTGAGTAATTAGAATTTACAGCGCATAGCACCATAAGCATCTTAATAAAAATATCCCAGGTATTGTTGTTTGCAAACATGATCCTGCAAACTTGCAGGAAAACTCTTCCTTAAATTTGCTTTGTAGGCTAAAGAATTCCGAGCTTAATGCAACTGGTGGTCAGTGGGTCTGTGTAAGTGGGAGACAAGATATTTGTGAAGTATATTTATGTCAAAAGTATTTTTATATAGAACAACACTGAATACAGCTATATAGAGAAGGATCTTAGTCTCACTTGTTTTTCCTATATAATCAGAGGAGAAAAAACAGGCACCGCCAGAGGGTGATTCCAGATCACCTAATTAGAGCGCTGGTCTAAATAAGCCTTTAGAGGTGCTGTCTGTAGAAGGTCACTCTATACTTCATGTTAATTTTTGTGAATGCCTCTTCTGACCCTTCAGTGGAATTTATTTCCTGGTTTTGCTACTTTTTCCATTTGAAAGTGAAGCTTTCTCATAGACCCGACACAAACCCCAAACAATCCTGGCTTGTCATGTGCTCTAAGAATTGAAAAGCAGTTTTTATCAACCAAAACTACAGCCTAGTGGAAAAAACAGATTTCAAAAATTTATCTAAGAACAAATATTACTTAATATCGATACAGACTATACTAAATAAATGTATTTTGTACTTGCTGCTGAATTTCTGGGAAAAAAGTCTATGGGGAACGGTCTTAAAAAACACTGTTCTTACACAGTGACATAGGAGATAGCAAATTTGGTCACTCCACCTGTACCATGAGTGCATAATTTGGGGTTGAAAGAGGTTGATCTAAATCACTTAAGAATTTTTAAATCTAAGTTATCTTAAATACTGACAAAGTGACACATAAGCAAGCACTGAGATTACTCACTCGGTGTATGGTGAGCAAGGTCTCAATGGCAGGAAGAAGAAAATATTACTCCCTTGTCAATTTTGATTACACAACAAAGAAAATAATGAAACATAGCATATGTTGTCTGGTAAATTTTAGAAACAACAGCTTTCAGCACTCCATGCTTTAATTTTGTGCTCAAATATATCTCAGCTGTGTATGTTCAGAAAGCTGCTTCTTTAATACTACTCTCCTGTCATAACATTTCTAAGAGGAGAATGTAGGTATCACACTCTTCTAATGAGTAAAGGTGTTAGAAGTTACAGCACCTACTGTCACAAATATAATGAAAAAAATATGCCATTTAATAAAGTTAGGTTGTTATTTTTCCCCATATGTATAAAGTAAGCATTTTTGACTACATCTGAAAAATTGCTTTGAAGACATTTAGATGAACTTAAAACTTTTTAATTAAAAGAAGCTGGAGACTGCAGGGAATTTCCTTCTATATTTTATACCTATTATCTCTTAGATGCAAAATCTCTCACCTAGATAGACCACCTATACTCTTCATCTCACTCTGAACCAAAAATTCTTTTCTCAACTTTGTTGGTGAAAAAACAGCTATTAATTTAGGTTTTATTCAACAGAGCTCTTAAACAATTTCAGACATTTGCTTAAATGTTTTAGTTCCTTAGGGCCATTATGAAACATTTATCACTATACTGTGTTAAGTAATGTAAGTAATTTCAGTATGTCAGTGATGGTTCTCAGGACAAAAAATCTTTAGAAGATTGACCATAGCTCAACAAAAATACCCATACTTTTCAGGTCATAGAAAAAAAAATCTTTAACATCCTAAGAAAATTATACTGGAATGAGATATGTAAGAAAAAGCATATCTTCTATCACATAAACTGCTTAATTTAAAAACTAATTTATTACTTATGTTTATCAAAGACACATGACATGCAGACCTGATTTTTCGCTAGACCATTACCAGGATTCTTTATTTTCCCTACAAAGCTATCAGCAAACCTATTTATATTGGCACTATAAAATTCTTAAAAGCTGAATATGCATTTCACGCAGCAGAGTCGATTGACTCCAGCAGATCTCACAGATGAGAACGTCGGGTCAGCTCATTCACAGTTCTTGCACACAGGTTTTTTCTGTGCTTAGGTTCTGCATGTAGAGGAGACAGAGCTCTGACAACTGAGGCTAAGCTTGCAGAAGTTATACAAATATGCTTTCAGAAATATATTTTCACTTAAATGATAAACTATGTTCTTAACTGAGTTGATTTGCACTGTCACTGAAATCACTTTTTCAAAGGACAATACTTGTTATAATGCATTTAAAGAAAAAATGGGCTAGGAGGATTTCTCAGACGTGCAGCTTGTAAGTATGGTTTAACTTTGCATAGTAGCAATACATATTTACAAGTGCCAAATTTTCAATTTATAAATATTTATCATAAGGACATGATTTTATCTTTAATTAGCCCAACTGTTAAGGACACTTCTAATGTGAGAAACGTAATTCAGTATTTTGTGCCAGATGTAGCCTCTACAGCTAGTCTTTTATCTCTGCTTGTAATAAGCGGATACTTAAACCAAAAACATTATGTAAGTGATTAGAAGAGAATAACTACAGAAGAGCTGAGCTCTGAATTTAAAATAATAATTTTCTGAAGTCGCATACCTCACTTTAAAGCACCCGTGCAATATCGCCATACATTAAGTATCTGATTATTTGCTACACATACCCATATGAATTTCTTTGTTCATGGAAAGACCTGAATTACTAGATTGTCCTTCCTTTCCTGTCTCTCTCTAACCAGGTGAGTTATGACTCTCTGTTCGACACTTTTAGAAAAAGTATAAACATGAAAACTGGGATAGTTCCAGGTCTGATCCTGGGTTATCAACAACTGAAATATGATGCCCATCTAATAACATCGCATTGCCAAACACAGCAACCCCTAAAAGATGCATGTTATACTGAAATTTTTCATAATTACACCACAAACCTTCAGAGCGGTTGAAAACACTGAATCAGAGCACGAGAGAGCAGAAGGAAGGAAAGACTGGTGACAGGTCAGGGGAAGAAGAATAGCAGCAGCCTGGTGGACTTACTAAAAAGGCAGACTTACTTTCTTTTTCCAGAATAAATAGTTATACCAAATTTCTAAATTAAGTGCCATAAGGGGTTAGCCTTCTTAAACTGCAATTCATAATTAAAAAAAGTAGATTGGGATTTCATTAGCAATATTCTGTGTTTTAATCCTCCACGAATGTATGAAGTAAACTGCGGGAAAACCAATTTCGTATCTAATGATATGGTGAAATCGATTATTCTTCAGCAAAGCAGAGAGTCAGAAAGTAAGTGGAGTCATTGCATATCTGTGCATCTATCCTACCATGATAACTGCCTGTTTGCAATCCACTGATAACATTTTGTGGTCTTACAAAGACTGTTTTCCAATTGAATAATAAAATGGAAACAGAACGCACCCGTTACTAAGGAAACTCTGAGCCAACTTTTGATTCAGCTAATTTTTCTCAGCAGTCTGAGTTACGCTAAGCTGCTTGCTCTCTGTATTCATTTAATTAGCAAAATGTTTGATTATTGGATTGCGAATATTACCTATTGACTCATTTACTTACTGCATAAAACAGCAAGCAAAAGATCAATGTTTTAACATATGAAGGAACCAAACAACACGTCATTTTGGGAGGATTTTTAGGGATGGGAATGAGGGACACAATGGGAAATGATGGAGGGATGTTGGCACAGAAAGGAGTTTGGGAATTTCTTCTGTAGAGTTGTCTTGTATTGTCGGCTTCCTAGTCTGTGTTCCTCCCCCATCATTTGAAGCCCACCCAAGTTTTGATTAAGCCTCTGGATACACATTAGGAGAATGAGTCTGAAATATCCCTCTAAGAAACATGGTAACGTAACATTTATCAATGTTACAATGATAATATTTTGCATAATTTCTTTTACCTCTTGATTAATTATATTCCCAGTACTGTATTGCCAGATGTTAGTAAACCATCTGGATGACAGAAAACTCTAGAACAGAACTGCTTTGGTTTCCACATTAATGCTTATTTACTGGGATACACCTGTATGGCAATGTCCGTCTGCTAACAAGCTCCCCAGTGAAGTAGGTTGTGTTTTTAGCCAGCAGTACGTAAGCAGTCATTTAGCTGCCCAACTTTGCAATAGCAATACTTCCCACTATATTAACACTAGCACAAAAATTAAAAAAGATATGAGGTATTCTCAGCGTGTCTCCTTAGGGGGAAAAAACCACTTGTAAATTTTGAATCTGCAAATATGTCCGTCCCCTGGAGAGCCCTCAGATAGCTATGAATTTTGGCCCCACTGATTGGAAACAGTAGGAGATTCAGAGCTTGGAAATTAGGCTGGTTTTAGATGAGTCCAGGCTTAGCAATTATATGGTAAATGAGGAACAATATCATAAACAATTTGCATTGTTCAGTAATCCAAATAACATGCTCTCTTACAGATACAGAGAAAATGACACTCCGATGTAGCGATGGCAGGCTGGCAGGAAATTTTGAGGGACTAGCACACCCCAGGAACATGAAAGCAATTAACAGGAAACAATGGGAACAGCATGGAGGAGTAGCTGTGTACTGTGTCTGTCTCCGTGGCACTCCAGTATCATCAAACAAAGCTAAGGGATTTGGTACAATATACTTGTTTAGCGCATGTTCCACCTGCCCTTCATCCCAGAAGTGGCCCCTATTAGTAATGGATATGCAAAGGATTGATCTTAGCAGAGCAAGACTGTTTTTAACACTGAATAAATCTGGAGTACATTACACTCTTGATTTAAAATTGGCTCAGTGTGGGAGAAAACAACCTCCAAGGTAATTCTGAATTCTGTTTCCATGTTTTATGTAAAACATAAATTCTGTATTTTTCTCCTATGGCAACACCTATCTTTTACTCCTTAGCCAGGAAAAACTCAGGTTGTCTTACATCTATCAGTACTTGCAAAATGGAATCCTTGCTATTTATTTTAAAGAGTTTTTCACTTTTAGTTTTTTACTTTTCACTCAAAGTTTTACATTTTGTTTGGTACTTTTTACAAGTGATTAGATTCAGTTGATAATTTTGACCTACGGGGAACAATGAGGCTTATAAGCAGTATCTAAAACTCCTTGAAAACAGTACCATTTAAGTTAAATGTATTTTGTCTGGCAGCATAGCCATTAACAATTTGAAACAAAAATTCAAAAATAGGAAAATTTGAGAAAATACCTGCTTTATGAAACTTTTCCATTATCTCTTGACGAACTGATTTTTCCAAGTTGAAATAATCGTGGTCTTCATCAGGTTTTCTCAGAAACAGAGGGATGTGCTGAAATACTATTATATGTTTGCATTTATGTTTTTCAGCGACAGCCAGTTGCTCATTGAGCCACACATCCTGGGCTTGCTTTAACTCGGGGCATTTGGAAGAATCGAAGTATAACTGAGAATTCAGCACAAGAAAGAAAACGCCTCCAATCCAAAAGCTGAAGTAGTCATCTCCCCAGTTCTTGCAATAATTATCTATTGTTTCTCTTGTTGGAGTATTGCCAATATCATGATTTCCACTGACGAATACCAATGGGATGTCCTGGTCAGTGTTCTTCAGAACATTCTTTAAATCTTGCTCTTGGTCCTTTCTCCATTGAGTTCCTATAGAAAAAAACAAACACATTTTAGTGTTTGTGCTATCTTTTCCTACCCTTGTTAGCTTTTGTTTATGGAAATATGCATAGTAAGAAAATATTCTATATTAGATGTGATCATGATAATACGCAGGGATCCAGAATACATCTTCACTTTAATATTTTATGTCCACTCAACCCTTTCCCTCCCTTATCAAGTACTTAGCCATTTTCAATAACTTGCCTTAAGCAAGGCTCTGGATAGGAACCAACAGATAGCATAGCAGTGATATAGGTGATATAATGGTCAGTGTCTTGCACCAAAAACTTCAGCATGCTGATTCGTTTCATCTATAGATGATGATCTGGCGAAAAAATGCAGCAACGTTGGATGGTGTAACAGCTTTACACAAGGGTAAAAACCAGGTCAACTTCTGGTTTATATTTTATGGCTGTGCAAAGGAGTTAAGGTTTGGGTTTTTTTCATTACAAGAACTACTTTAACAGCAAAAATATAATTAGTATCTTGTGGCGACTTGTTTATATGATGAGACTGTTTTAATAACGAGCATGGCATTAATTTCAAAGAAAGGTAATTGTGTACTTTGCTAGTTTTTGCCGCATGTCTGTTTTTATATTAATATGCATACCCAGACAGTTACTCTTCTGGTTGTCAGAAATTTGTCCTTATCTAGGAAGGTTTATCTAATTGCTAGATTAGTTTACAATCACTGGAAAAAAATTTAGAAAGGATTCTTTTTAAAAAAGCAGTTATTTTATTCTAATGACAGAGGTTTTTTTAAGTTTTCTAAAGAGTAATCTTTAATCAGAGGCCATTGATATGTTTATTACTCATGAACATTTATAAATTGTATTTTGTCCTGCAATACATAGCATGTATCTAACACAGGCCCATTTCACAAATAATAGCTGCATTTTTTAAGACGAAGAAGTTGTAACAGGATTTTTACAAGAACTCTGAAATCAGCTTTATAACATACATTTGCATACAGGTCTATGCAAATCAATCATCATGTATTTTTAAATTGTGTTCTATTTTTGTAACTACACATATATATTATACATAGAAATGTATTACAGGGGCTCCTGTAATGTAACTATGAGATAAAAGATTTTTTTCCTCCATGTTTCTTCAAAATACTTATGATCAATATGTTGACAAACACTGACCGTTAGTAACAATTATTAGCGAGGATTTCAATTCCTTTTCCATCCCTACAGATACAGGCTTAAGTACCACCTTATTGCTGTTACTAGAATTCTACAGCTTTAGAAAAATACTGGGGAAAAAACATATTCATATTATGTCTAAATTATGTCTAAATGTAAAGACAGATGTGAGATTTGATATGTGGTGCATAAAGTCAAAATCCACAACTCTTGTGTTTAACTGCTGCACAGAGTAGAAAGTTACTGTAACAAAATCTTTGAGTAACTTGGGAAATGCTGGGCATATGATACCCAAGTGTAGTCTAGAAAGTAGTGGACAGCAGATCAGTTTGGGGGGTATATTAATGTACCAGGACCTTGGTCAGTTTAGGCCGTCCTTCCAGTTACGGAAAATATCCTTATTAATCCTAGAAAAAACAGAGCAAATGACATCTCATGTTACTTGGGAGGATCTGGATTTTAAAAAATAAAACAAAAAATTTAAATAAACCTGGCACACTTTGTTGTCCATGGGGTAAGGCACCTGGCTGAGAAAGCTGCTTTTCCTGCCACTCCCTGCCTTCCATGCAAAGAGCTGCAAATTTCAAGCTATAAATATGAAAATGTACGAGGGAGGGGGGCGGGGAAAAGGCGAGGAGGAAGGCTCTTTTAAGATATATGTAAACACATTACACCATGTTAATCTCCATGCTATCACTTTGGGAAATTTAGCTAACAGTTTCAGAGTATAAAGACATTTATGCATAAGTTACAGGAATAATTTGTAGAATTATGTATACCTCTTCCCAGTGGTGAAATTCAAGCTCTAGAGACTAACACTTAGATTAGATTTGTCGACAGCAGGGCACTGGTTCTCTCATTTAATGCAGTATTATTTCTATAGCAACAGAGAGACATATTCAGTGTTTTATTGCAGAAAACATCGCTTAAAATGGAAAACAAGGTCTTTGCCCAAAGAGTCTTGGAAATCATACTAAGTAAAGATTATTTTAGGACAATTGTATCTTGGCTTGACCTTTTCTTGGTGGAAGGTCAAAACAACTTCAAAAGAAGAGAAACCCAGAGAGATAAAGGTGGGAACAGGCGGAGTAATGTCTCTGTACTCTTTGGGTGTAGTGCTGGAGAGGAAGGGCTAGGATGTACACACTAACCATGAGTTGTACTACAGTAGCACACACAATCTGTGCTACAATGAGCCACACCACTATGCAGCGCCCCCCTGAAGGGCCTCCCTCTAAATTTACAATCGAGGTAAGTAATAGATAAAGAAGAGGAGATAAAGAAGTGATAAAGAAAAGAAGGAAGCCACTAGAAAACTACAGTGGTCACAGCATAAAAATATCCCCTTTAATCTCTACCAGGACAGAGCTAGCTATAATTAATTATTCCAATTATTATTGAAGAACATTTTTATTTGATGACATATATTTCTTCAGCTTAGATAGAGGTTTGTTGCAGGTGAATAGGAAAAGAATACAATGCCAAGAGGCAATGTAAAAAAATCATTTGGGAAGTGTCAGGGTAGATGTAACTGAAATTAATTTCTGTTCTGTTTATCCTGGCATCATGTGCAGTGACATTTTTAAATCCCAGGCTACAATATTATGTCCTTATGTTAGGTTCTGTAAATACAGTCTTGCCCTGAGATAAATGACTTCACAAATTAATAGCCCATAAAGGGCAGTTTGGCTTTTATGGAAAACATGAAAGTGAGAACTGTTGCTAGTGTAGTTGCCTACAATTTTCCACAGCTTCCAGTTTATCATTTTTGAAAGCTGAGTGATGTGAACAGGAGCATAAAGGTGCAATGTCAATGTCTCTGTTGCGGTACATCTTTCTGTTGTATCACTATTTGCCTAAACACTTCCAATATTCTTTCCTGCATTGCTCAAAGGAGTGAAGACAACCTGCCTTCACTCACTGAAAGAGCAGATTTCAAGAAAGAAAGTACTTTTGAAGCATTTTTGCTGAAGCTGGCTTCAGTCAGCAGAAGTAGAATTCACAGATTATTCTGCCAAAGAAATAATCCTTTAGCTACTAATCCACAGTTACAGTTTGCTTTGGTATTCCACAGAATAGAGCACCTCTATAACAAAGTGTTGAGTTTGGTTTTTTTGATGCACTAGCTATAAAAACAACTTGAAGCACTGTTTACCCCCAAACTATATCGCTGCAATGCATGCTGACTGCAATTTTTGCATCTGAGGCAACTCTTCACTTACAGTAAAGTCCATCAACATTGTAACTTTTTACCCAAAAGTATTCTAAATAAAAAATTAGCAATCAATTAACAATAGCACCCATTTTTCTATTGATATGAATTAGGAGGGGGAAAGGGGGAGGTTATAATGGTATTATTAGGTGGTACCCCCAGGCGTTTCTGTGTTGGTGTTAGGAGAACTCCACGAACTCCCCCCGCAAGGCAGGAGAAGCCTGCAGCCCATGCAAGGGGACACAGGTATGGTGGGAACAGCGGGGGTATTGGCCTGGATCGCCAATTCATGTCATTTTCCAAGAGATGGAAGTTCTAGTGAGGTAATTGGACTTCTTTTAACGATCAAAGCTATTGGTCATAAATTCACAGAGAAAAAGACCGTCAGAGGTCAATTACTCAATATTACGTGATGACGCTGCATTTCAGAAAACTTTCTGCTCTCCGAAGATCATCTGAGAAGTCACTTTCAGGGATCTGGCTGGCACAAGCTGACTCGGCCGCAGGGCAGGACTGCTGCAGCTCAACCTGTGATACTGATGTTGCTGCTGTTTCTAAACCTCCTTTGGGGGTGGGTTTTCTCAGGAGCCAGAACAGTACCTCTTGTTTACCTGTTCTGCAAATCTTGACACAGACAGTACTGTGTCATGGTTTGCTACAGGAAAGGCTATAGACATTAAAAAAAGTGGACCTAACATCTGACTTCAAAAGTTTGGCAAGGGGGGCCGTAACTGAGCCAGAGTACGTATTTACATTGCCACTGATGCTTTGCACTAAGTTACAGTGGTCTCTGTCTCTGCAACATCTTCGCTCGGCTTAGGCTGAGGACCAGCACAGGCACGTTCAGGATGAAGCTACCAAAGATGTCTTCAGCCAATTTAACAACATGTAAAAATGTAACACAATCATTTCCTGGATTTTTAAATTAGTCGGTCTCAGTATTTCAATGTATCTTAAAAGTGTCCCAAACTTAGAGGAGTTGCAAACACATTATTTTTAAAGGAAAGCACAAATTTTCAGTTTGAAAAAGAAGACAGTTAAAAAGAAAATTGTTTAACTATGAGCTTTTATGCGAGCAACACTCTTGAAAAGCCCTGATATGACAACTGCAATCTGCCTAATATTTAACCCAAGAGACTGATTATCAAAGAACAGGTAAGAGCTAAATTACAGATTAAAATACTATATAAAATATCAAATCAAATAGAAATAGTAATTAAATCTGATAAAAGCAAAATAAAAAACGTCAAAACACCACCAATGAAAATGGAATTTATAAAAACATTGGGCCCATTCCTTCTGTAATTTATTATGATATCAGGAGGATTACTCTGACATCAAAGGACAAGTAATTCTTGTTGGAAGCAATCACATGATTTTTATAAACAGATTTGTGTATTTTTCTGGGCCTTACAGTGTATCACAATTGCTGTAATCAAACAGTCTAATTATTTTGGGCATTTTTCTGTTCTTGAGATGTTTGTCTTTTTTTTGGTTTTCATGACTGTCTGCAGTTGCTCTATTCCTTCTGCATGCCATTTAGAGCACTCTCCCTAGTAGTATTCCCTATCTTTCTAAAGAGAAGAGGGCAGTCCAAGGCTATATTCACAGCATGCTCCTTTTGTAAGTACCTCCACTGAAACAAATTTAACTGCTACCTCTATCCCTCTGTGGGAAAGCAGTCTCCTCCTGTTCAAAATAGGATTGCCTTTCATCTCTGCTGTCATTTTGGATACCTGGCTGTTGGCGCCAGCTTCACAGGGATACAACTAGGATCTACATCGTCCCTCTCAGCATCTCTCAGCTGATCCCCTGCCCAGTGACAGCCCCATTGCTGTGCCTGTCACTTGGAAGACAGCACAGGCCCAAAACCAATGGTATCATCGAGATCAGACTGTATCTTACAGGCTCCTTCTGCAATTACATCTTCACCTAATTTTTATGCACTACCTTAAATAAAAGTTAATTGAGTTCTAGACTTGTCACATCTCAAATACTGATACTCAGTTTTCTCTGATCTTTGCAAATGCAACCCAGCATGCCTTCAGAGCACCGATGCAGATGGAGCTTTCCCACCCCAAAGCTCTGACACCATTCCTTGCCGTGCTGCCTTCTTTCCTAACCTTCCCCATCTCATCAATACGGGTGACTCGTCTTTACTGTCATGGCCGAACTCTTACCCTCTTCTCATTCGTTTACATGTTACCATCCCATAAAAGCAATGATTCTCTCATTGTCCATAAACAGTTAGAAAAAAACACCTTGCTCTCCACTTCACATTCATTTTTCCTAGGATGCTACAAAAATGTGATAATAGACAGGGCACCAGCACAGAAAGAAAAGATCTATCAGGCCACCCAGTTCAGTCGTACTGGTGCTCTTGTTAGTCAGTACTCTTCATAGTTTCTTGTTTTAAACATAAAGTTTCTCTTCTAGCATCTGTCATAATGAAGTCATGCAATACACTGCGTCATTCCAAATTACTACATGCAAGGATAAGCTAATAAACCCAGTATGGTCATGTTCTGAAATAGTTTTTTCTGGATTAGTCTGTGCTGTAATAGCTAAAATGTCTCCTCTCTCTTCTTTAGACATAGATATTTCTAATATTCAAATAGCCTGAAAACAATTTTATGACGTGCAAAAAAAAATTACACAGTTAAAAGAGTGTAAATATGACTATAATCACTACTGGACAAACTGTCTACTCAGTCTAACTTATGAAGAACCTCATCTCATTAGTTCTACTGCAAAGCAGGAACTGAAATACTTATTTGTCTACAGCTGTAAGCGGTTGATTTTTTCAGTATGTTAGAAACAAGTAATAATCTGTTCTGAGACACAAAAAGTGATCACACTGAAGAATTTCCCTGCATGAAAACACAAATTAAATTTATTTTATAACTTTGGGCATTGAAACAAGAAGAAAATTTAACTCCAGTTTTAGCTAATAATTAACAATTATTACATTAAAGCAATGACAAAACCCCAAAAGTGAATGAGGAAGCCTATTAGGGGATCAACTGCTCCTGGAGTTTCGGTGCACGACATTAACTATAATGACTGCAAATGCTGACATTTTTCTGAGTGCCAGCCACACAGGTGCCCACTTAACAACCTAATTCATGGCATTTACTGTTCCACCTTCTGCTGTGAAAATTAGTACTATGCTTCACTTAAACACAACTCTGCTTTTCTTATCCTTACTCATTTCCTAGCGATGCAGAGCTGTTACATCAAGCATAGGCCATCACTGCCTTTGGGTCTGTTCTTCTGATGAAATCATCACAAGCAGGAAAAAATACCACAATGTTACAGGAGTTACAACAACAAACTTAATAAAAACAAGCTGAAGGTACGTAAGTCTTTTTTCCAATAACTGTTCGTTTTTAAGAGAAAAAGCAAGATTTTAATCTTTCACACTTCCTTCAAATAACTACCTGTGAGCATTTTACAGCTTTTTGAGGCCTTCATCATATTTACAGTTTCATATTAAGTAGTTACAGCACGATTAATAACTCTTTGAAACACTAGTCCCTTAAGTCTGACGAAATTTTCCTCACTGTTAAACTGAGAAATGCTTACAATAAGTGGGTACAATTACTTAAAAAGACACGTACTTTTCCTGATCTCTAAGGCATTGTCTACCCTTACAAAGCCATCTTTGCCATCAGAACAAGTGCAGAATGAAAAGGCAGTTAATACCAGCCAGAGTAAATGGTTCAGACAAACCACTTCTTCCTTAGAATATGCTCTCTTAGCCCAAATCATCTTTTGCCAGTTTGTGTCTTTGCTCCACACTCATGTTGGCTATGGGGTGTTCAGAGAAGAGCTTACAGTACAAACAGACAATGTGCCATAATCAGACCGGTAATGCAGCTTGCTCAGAGCCACAGATAGGAACTGGATGCTCTAGCCCAATTCCTACCCATTAAAACCATGTTACCCTCCATTGACTACATAAGAGTTAGCAGTTTGGAAAAAACTTGTTTCAGCTTGATTAATTGAGTCAAAATTATGTGGGCTAGATTTTCTGCCACTGACTTCCAAGGAAGAAGAAGAAAATCCTTTACAATTCAAAGGGATGAAAAAGCCTGGAAATGTGCCTTTCAAAAAGCACACACTTTTAATTAAGAAAGACAGTTCTAATCACCTCGTCTGACCATACCTGCATAATCCAAAACACTGACCTTGTGCAAGTTACTCTTTACAAATAGCAAACCCAATTTCAAGGAAACAAAGGAGGCAACAAAGATTCTAACACAGAGATACATTTACTGTACAATGTGCCAAATAAATAACTCACTGTGGATGTCTGCTCCATGTATACATTTTCAAATGTTCACAGATAGGAGTTGAATTGCTAAAACTGATAATATGATAAGCTGAACTAAAACTTTTTGGGCTGAGAAAGAAGCAAGAAAAGAAATTATAACTGGACTTTGAGAGATTAAGTTTTTACTAGAACATGGAGTAAAATCTAACTATGCTTCCATATATAGTTATATTTATTTTTATATATATATATAAAATCTAGTACTTGCACTAGATTTTCAGTACCAGTACTGAATCTAGTACTGATACTTGTTTCATGAAAGTATATGATTTGAGACAATCGTATAATTAATTACATCTCAAAGATTTTCATATATAGAGAGTTACTGTCAACAGGATTCCTTAGTTCAGCTGTGGACTGGACTAGAGATTATGGTCTAAAATACAAATAAGTATATACTTGCTGAAGATTAAATATTTGCTTCTGATGGCCCAGTGGTTTCTTTGCAATATGAGACTGCAATGTATTGTCAAACATGTATGGAGAATCTCTCATGCTTCCTACTCTTGGGCTGATTAGAGCAAATTAAATTTCATGCTAAGCAGTTTGGAGGCTTTGAATGCTCCATTAGGTTTTACTAGAATCAGATAATTACTATAAAATGTTTATTTATGCAACCATAGTGACATTTCTTGAAATAGGTATTATTAGATGTTTGACAAATAATGTGCTACTTACCCAAATTCTTAGACATTATTAATTAACATTAGCATAAGAGTTTGGAGAAGAAAATACCCAAGAATCCTTTTGGTTTGGGCTCCATTCTACTAAGCATATCAAAGTTTTTGATAGGTTGCAACAGCAAAAGAAATGGATGCAGTGAGTTTATTTAGATTAAGCTACCTTATTGTCAGGAAATTAGGCCAAACTTAAACACTGTTCATGTTATTTCACGTGATACTACAAAAAAAGCCCCATTGATCAGTCAGTGACATATTTATAAAAAAATTACCTTGTATTCAACAAATGAAATTTTTACCCATAGCCTGATTCAGTATAAACATTTCAAACCCACTGCTTCTACCTTGTGCTTAAACAGTCAATCTGTGCCTTTCCTACTTCGTGCTCTATTATGGATTTCCACTGACAAAGATTCAGGAATTGGGATTTAGCTGACAATTTTGCTGAAACCGCATATGCCAGTAGAATACAGCTGCCTCCTCCCCAGCTGTGCCAGGCTGATGGGAGTTAAAAAAACTACACAAACTTACTTTTGTTAGTAAACCAAGCAGCCAGTTCAAATGGCAAAAAAGAGCAAACACAGTGAAGGTGACATAGTCATTTTTAAAGCTGGAACCACATTTTAAGACACCATTTTTTAACCTGCTCCTATACTTGTTATATGGACAAATCAAACATCAGCATTCATGCTCTTGCCTTCTAGATGAGAAAGGGAATTTTTTAAAGAACTCTTATATTTTTAGTTAAAATTAAAACTTTACAAAATATTTCCTTATATACATGCTTCCCTGAAGGACTAGCAGAGCAGCTTAATTTTATCTGGCAAGTTTTTTTTAAAATTAATGTTCCTTTGTTTTAGCAAAATGGGTTATTTAAAGGTAGTTTAAAAGTAGTAATAAAAGCAGTTCACAGCCAGATTTACTGTGGTAAAATCACTTTTTGAGAAAGATATTAAGCATTATCAGGCATTTTTTTCCTTTGTAGAATGTCTTACTAATTCGCTGTATATAACATAAAGAACTTGTATGGGACCTGACATTTCTCTGTAATTTATTCAGTTCACAAACGTATAATTGGCAGCTTGTGCATTTGCATGCAGATTTCAGCATTACATTCATATCGCATCTTATGTGCAAAACCCACCAGCACCAAATCTCCAAATCTCCCAACAATTCAGTTATTGAAATGTGAACAAGCTAGTTCATATCTGATGTAATAAAGTACAAGTACAGCAGTCTGCCTCCTGGAAAGGACATCAGGCTGGATCGACTGCAAAACAATTGCAAATTTACAAGTTTGTACATTAAATGTCTGTGAAATATTTCCTAAAAAGAAAGAACATACACATGCAAATGACCGTGGACTTTATCAGATATAATAAGAGTTGTGAAACTCAATGTTATCTCAACGTTCCTTTTTAGTGGATCCAAAACTGAAAGACAGGTAGGACTTCCTGGGAGGTACCAGCTTCAGCTCTTATTGAACCCAAGTATTCACTGACCTTTCCTGGTCAAGCCCTGTTTTTTAAGTGAGAGAATTTAGGCTGTTTCTTAAGTGAGAGAATTTAGAACATTCACAATAGGTTTTAAACAATAATGCTTTGATTAGGACCATTTGCTACGGTATGTGCTTTCCCCTTAATTTAGAAAACTGAACAAGTTAAAGAGTTTTCTTAGTGTTACCCTGTAAGGCAGGTGTTTGTAATTATATGCTGCAGCCTATGCTTTAAGATTTAGTATCTATAAAAACTACGCTTTTGGAGGAAGTCATATTAAAGCACTCAATATTTAACAGAAACAAGAGACACAAATATTCTGGACTGCGGCACTTGCACATCAAATCTGGGCACGAGAAAGAGGCTCAAGATAATCCAGTTAGTAATTCTCTCAGGAGAGAGGATGCCTTCAAACGTTACAGCGATTATAAACAGAAATGAAGCCATACCGCTATCTGGACACCAGAACCATCAGCTCTGATGTTCCTCAGCTCTGAAGCCATCTATTCCGAACGTAAATAACTTCACTCTCTACAGCGTACGTGTCAGAGCTTCTAAGAGATACTGATTGTATAAAAGCCAGTATGCCCAGCTCATCTTGCATCCTGATCATCAAATTGTCAAGCAGAAGTCAAACGGAGAAGTGCTGATTTGAAAATCACGTCCCTTAATTGCTGCCTAAATATGAACTCAGAATCTCAATATTTGGCACCTGCTTTTAAAAATCTTGGTGCATATCATCGCCTGTATTATTATATGAAAGAACACTGTTTGCATGGAAGACAGGATAGGGTACATAATTTTGAGGAGACATGTAGCCAGCGGTTTTGCTTTTCACATAAAGCACATAGTGGTGCCCAAAATTGTAATTAGTTGAATTGAACTGATATGCTTTATTGAGCCTTTATGGAGGAGTTAGAGTATTAGCGAATCGTGCAGAATTTATGGGGGAAAAAACAGGCAGCAGAGATGCATACGCACACAGAGCACTGTATGCAGTCATGGGGAGCTGGCTGGCAGGTGAGAAGGTCCCAGAAGAGTCGGGGTGCCTGGAAGCAGCAGGCAAAGAGCGGGACAGCCACACATCCCAGCAGGGCAGGCAGTGGCCCAGGATGCTTGAAGCAGAGGGAGAGCAGGCAAAGGGAGAGAGAAATAGGGAGGGACGCTGAAGCAGACAGTGCACTTGCATCTCCAGCAATCTCACAGTGATTCTGTGACAGTGACAATTCCCTCACAAATTCAGGATCATGTCTTTTTACAGGATACCAGACTTTCTAGGTAGTCCATACCTTTTCACCACTACTTATGGCATGGTGCTCAAGGGCACCGCTTTCCCCAGCTGCAGCAGGTGCCCTGCCCTGCTACTTGGCTGCTTTTCCCCCACCTGTTGTGCTTAAAGTAGTCTTTTTCCAGCTCTCAAGGCTGCACTGCCTCAATGACCATCAATGAGCTGCTTATAGTTTGGGGACCCTTGTTTTCAGCTTGTCTCTCTATTGTCAATGCCTTCCCTGTCACCCCATGTTTAAACTGTTTACAGCTTAACACATGCCTGGCTCCAGTTCGCACCACAAGTTCCCATAACAAGCTGACAACAAGCTCAAGAGGCCAGGACTGCAGCACTGCAAAGTCAGCTCAAAGCACACTAGCCGGTGGCCTATAGGTAGCAATGGCAATACTCTTCTGATGGTGCTCCTGGGCAACAATGGCATTCACACTATATGTGACCATTCTATAATTGCCCAGGATAGTTAATATCCTCTTTAAAAATTTGGGAGGTCTTGAGCAACACGGAAGTATGAAATGGCATTCCCAAAGGATTAGGGGTTTGCCATGGGTTTTAAATTGATACCGGTCAATTTGCACCTGTAACTAGCTGTAATGCACCTATGGAAAACTGTACCTATAGGTACCATCCCTCTGCGTAAGATCAGTGCACATCACAATTCACTTCCTCCATCATGATAAGCAGACAGTTGTTCCCTCCTGTTGAGTCCCTAAAGCATTATTACAAATACGAGACACATGGATCTCTGTTGGATTAAACAGCAGTTGCTGCTACAGTGCTATTCTTTTTAGCACATTTAAATTTTACAGACAGATACGGAAAAAAATGTAGCTGCCTCAACTGCAATTTAGACATTCAGACTCTAACAATCTCCTTTAGCTGCAACCTAACCCCATCCAGTTCCATAGGTGTGCTCCCACTTTCTGTCTGGAAGTTCTTCTGGCACTTTTTGTTGCGCTCACAGCCTGAAACATACATTAGACGGCACAGTAAAAACATGAAAATATGTAACAGTCACAATCCTGGAAGATCTCACAATCCAACTATGGCCCAACAGAGAAAGCAAGAGACACAGATAGCAAGCACACCAAGGAGCAGTAAGAAAACATTATCAAATATGACTGCAGGTCTGTAAAGCTGATTGAAACAATTAACCAGATGTTTTAACTTGTTACATTTACAAAAGAGACATTTATAAAAGCATGTATATTTTATCATGCTTTAAGGCACCAATATTCTGACCAACTGCATGTTGTTACCCTACCATAGAGAACCATTGAGGCTTTGGTTGACATTGGTGGGTTAAACAAAAACTATCCAACTATCAAAAAAGTTGGACAAAATTAAGTTCAGAAGCTGGGTCTACCCCGTAATAGCCTCTGTGGACAAATAATTTGAAACACTGTACAATTTGTTTTGTTGAAGAGCACAGTTAAATTTTTGATACTGGACTAGTTCATAACATCCCTTTGTACACATTTCCATGCAATGTCATGGCTGGTAACAATCCCCTATGTTTTCTTTTGCTGTACCATGCAGACTAGGACAGCTTTGTTTAAACTTGATAGCTTCAGTTTAATTCTCTCCAACCACCTTCTGATCATTCAGGTGTAACTAGGTTGTGTCTGAAAAAAAAAAATCAATTTATGCCATTTTTACTGCAGTGTACCATATTCATAATACTTAAAGATTTGAAACGTATTTCTGCATATGTGTGAATGGAAGAACACATGTAAAAATATATATATTGGCCTATGAAAACAAGGACAATGCTTATTCTACCAGGCAGAAAACTATTAAACATATATGGCAAAGCTGTCTAATGTTAAGGAAACATTTTTAATAACAGAATACAAGAAGTTAATGAGACCTTGTCTTTAGCCGGGATACAAAATTCATACTGTGATCATATATATTCTACACAGCTGCCATCCTTCCTCACAGACCCCTTTATTACAGCATTGCAATCACTTGAAATAATACTATCTTGGAAAGACTGCAAGTATTCCCAATATTCTGGGACAGAAGGAAAAGCCACTGTAGGAACAGTGTGTATCAGTTAGATATAACACATTAAATGAAGTTTGTTCTTTTCTGTGCAACAACCCCCCTGGAACCAGGTGTACCAATTTGCCACCGCTGAGGTCCAAAATGGCACAAAGCAGCTCTAACTCCAGCAAACAGGAAAACAGCTCCTTGCAGCTTCCCTCCCCTCCCACAGCCTCTGCCTTAGAGGAGGGGGAATGCAGCACAAGTAATTCAAGAGAGCTAATAAGTTTTTAAAAAAATTACTAAAAGAGTCTGAAATGAGTAAGACCACTTAAATATTTCTATCAGCTATAAAATGAATAAAAATCTATGCAAAAAAAGCCCCACAACACCAGACCTTGGGAATGAATAAGAAAGCATGAATAGGCACAACTACTTATCTTCTTGTGATCAAACTAGAAAGCAAGATGGACAATTGCTTCTGAAGCTAACGAGAGAAATGAAAGTATAGGCATATTAATTAAAAAGGAAGAAGTACCATCATAATTAATTCACTAGGCATGTCAGAAGAGCAGACAACAGAATTCTTGTATTGGAATTCAGTTTATTTCAAATACAATGGCTTAGTCTCCTGCCATCACTTACACAGCTGTCTAGATTGATTTGTTCTTTGCAAATGGATATTAAAAAAAAAGGTGGATCCTTCAGAGAAAAGACCTTTGAAATAGCAGATGCAAGTGATCTGGGCATCCTCCTCCTCCTCACCTCTCAGCAAAACAAAGGAATTCTGAAGTAGAGCACAACACTCGTGGCTCTGACCTGTCAGGTGCTGTTTCCACTCACCTTTAGCAGAGCTAAAGGTTCATTAACCAGAGTTAAATGTTTCAGAAATGTGTTATAACAGTTTGAAAGCCTTTAATGAAACAATTTAATAATATAAAACAAAGTTAGAAGAAAAAAAAAAGAAAAATTTCACTACTTGGACTTAATTGACTGAAAAGGCTGATGACAGATTATATAGCACTGAATGACCTGGGCAGGAAACGTGAATATTAGAGATTATGCCTTCACTTAACTAAAGGAATTAGTACAAGTATTCACAGTGTACTTCAAGTGCCGTAATACCTAATTCTAATGATTTTGATTTCTTCTAATTAACATATACACACAAATGAATCTAAAACCGCAAGCATAAACATTACTTGCTTACTGATCCATTATCACACTGCTAACAGATCAAGCTTAATCAAGTTCTATCAGTTTTTTTGATTATACCCATTATTAAACAAGTCGTGTTTCATTTAGTCTCTAAACAGCTACATTTTATTACAGTCAGAGCTAAGTAAAGTTTGCAGGAGACTTGCTGTCTTACTTGTTCTTTTACTCATGTAAGCAGAACAATTAATGAAAAATAATTAAACACCTGGTTTAAAGCTACATCACATAAAGGACTTTGCTGGTTAGAACTGATGTCTATCAAGTTACTGACAGCAGCAGTAACGTTAAAAAAATGCAGTTTAAATAATTTCCTCCAAAGGAATTCAGCCACATAAAAATAACTGCTAGATTCTCAGCTTCACAAGTCAGTGTTTCTCCATGGCTTCAGCAGGGTGACCTGGGCTGCAAACAGCTGAATTCTCTGCTGTTGGAATGAAAGGTGTTGAAATGCAGAAGCTGCTTCCTGGACACCAATCTACATTCGAGGTATGGGGTGAAGAAGGAGGCACAATGCTTCATGTTAAACTGAAACAGGAAAGACAGGCAAGAAAGAAGGCAGGGGAGTTCGCCCTCAATGTATGGAGGGGCAATTCTGTGGAACAGACCAGGTGTGTAAGCTTGTGAGTCAGGATCAGAGGAAACGTCAGCCACGAAGAGTGGGGTTTTGCTACAGACCACCCAACAGGGGCAAAGAAGTGGATTAAGTCTTCTATAAGCAATTTGAAAAAGTCTCCAGATCACAGACCCTGGCTCTTATGGGAGACTAACCTCCCTGACATCTGCTGACAGCAATCCAGGAGGGAGTCCGGAACAACCTCTTGACACAGATGGGCCAACCAGGGCCCACTCTGCTAGTCCTGCTACTCACAAACATAGAAGTGCTAAGGGATGTGTTAATCCCTGGCAGCTTTAGCTGTAGCGGCCACCAGAGTGGAGTTCAAGATCCTGAGGGGAGTAAGGAAGGCAGATAGCAGATCTCATGACAGTATGGCTTATTCAGGGAACTGGTATATAGGATCCTGTGGGAAGCAGCTCTGAAAGGCAAAAGAGTTAGAGAGTTGACATGCCTTCAAAGACAAGCTCCTCCTAACACAAGAATGATCCTTGCTGATACTGGCGGGGGGGGAAAGAAGTAGACTATCAGGAGAATGACTTGGCTAAATGGGGAACTCATTCTTGAGTACCGATGGAAAAAGGACGTAAAAGGGAGACAGAAGCAAAGACGGACTTGAAAGGAAGAATGTTGAAAAAGTATTTGGGCATGCAGGGCTGGTGTAAGGAAAACCAAAGCTCGCTGAGGGATGAAACTAGCAAGGGGCATGATAGGCAGCAAAAGCTTCTACTACTTTAGCAACAAAATAATAAACAAAGAAAATATAGCCCCACTGCTGAGTGAGGCAGTGACAAGTGACAGGTACTCAGTGCTGCTTTTTCCTGTCTTCACTGAAATGTTCTCCCAGAGTTAAAGGAGCAGAGGAAATATCGGTAGTGGAACAGGATTCAGCCAAGTATCTCCTGAAAAATTTCAACCCAAGCAAGTCGTGGGACTTGATGGGATGCACCCAAGAGTACTGAAAGAGCTGGCTGATGTCACCATGAGGCACTTTTCTATAATCATCAAAAGTTTGTGGAGTTAGGATGTTGCAGTCTAGATGAGTGGAGAACTAGATAAGTGAAAAACTGCCTGGACTGTTTGGCTCAAAGGGTATTGGTTAATGGAACAATATGGGAAGTTGTCATAGAACAAAACAGAAGTTTCCAGCTTTATATGAGAAAAACACACTTAGAAATAAATCTCCAGAGTTTTAGAAAAATGCAGTGAAACAAACACATTATTCAATCAACAATATTTTGCATTTTACAGATAACCATATTTGCAGTACTAAGTTATGGTATACTAAATGCACACAAATGTCTTCAGAAGTAAGTCTTTCATTATCATGGTGTATCTAGGTGTAAGTTTATAGAAATTATTTTCAGTAACACGGTTGCACTAGAAGGTATTGCTTAAAATTCTTGATTATGTACCACAATATTAGCGTTACCAGGAATAGATATCCTATTCTTGATTATGTAATCAAGAAAAGCGTCTGAAAATAATATTCAGAGTACAAACTACTTTTAATCAGCAGCTAAATACCAAGATACTGGCGCTGATTACTTCGTTGCTCTAAGGACATCTGTAATGGATTCCAAGTGCTGTGTCTGATTGCTTCCCAGCTGATCATGATTCTGTTCATCAATTCTAGCTGCTGGAATTCTGAGATTTCTTGGAGTTCCTTCACAAAAGGCTTCAACATTGCTTCAGCTAAACGGCTACAGTGCATGCTTTAAATCAGTCATCATAAACTTTACACTTAGTAGTCCATGATAAAACATATTGAGAGAAGAGAGGAAGATCTGGGTTTTTTTCCCTCCCTTTTTATTGACAGGCATTGAATAAAGCAGTATAATCCAAAGAACTTGATAGATATTGGCCAATGGATTGTAAAATATAGCTGAACTTCAGTTGATCATAGCTTTCTTCAATAACTATGCTGCAATAGTAACTGTGATACACTTTCATTAACGCCGATGTTTTCAGTTTTAATATAGCTGATATACATAAGTGATTTAAAAGGCAATTTGAGACATTAAATAAGATACATGTACAAGCCAAATTCACAATTGTTAAACTTAAATCAATGTCTTGTCTCATGTCATTTATGATTTTTGCCTACTGAAAAAATGAATTCTTAATCTTTCATTTTATTGAACTAACAGGATAAGGGAATTGACACAGCAATTATTCTTGGAGAGACTCCTCACTGGAGAAGTATGAAATAATTGCAGTACCATTCTACTAGAGACATGCATTACATAGGTCTAAACATCCTTGGTTAGAACAGTGAAAATACTTAAATTACTCCAGGAAAAGAAATATTACAACTGGTCTTCAATTCTGCAAACATTTATACGTTCAAATTATCTGAAAAGCTATTGGCCATAAAAATCTTAGATTCTCTGTTTGCTCTTTTTCTTTAATGTAGTATCGCCAAAAGACTTCTTACAATTTCAAATTTTTGTTGTAACAAATAATGAAAGTGCTGGCAAATTTCAATATTACTCATAATTTTGAAATGGAACTCTTTCTAAAATTTTTTTAAGAGTTTAATGAGTTTCTGACAGCTTTTTATCTCATTGTGTCTTCACTTTAAGTTAGAATTGTTTAAATGGATTATGCAAAGTAGTATGAAATCTCAAGCACAGTATTAGTACTGGAATTAATGGAGAGAGACTTGTACCATATGACAGTGGAATATAGTGGCTCCTGCTTTTTATCTGAATCATAACTGGTGCAGAAATACACTAGAGGTTCAAACACATACCCATGTAAGAGAAGAAATTTAAGAATTCATTCCTCTGTGAGAAGGAAGTCACCTCAATCCCTAGAGATTAGCATGGAATGTGGCAGGAAAGTTGAGAATGTGACTGCAGTATTTCCAAGTTTTCCAAAAACTTTCACTGCAAGGAATGTGGAAAGTTTTCATTTCTAACATCAGAGGATTTCTATTTTGATAAAAGAATATGCAGCAAATAAGTTCTTATAAAGCCAACATCTTGGCTTCTTAATGCCAATGTCTTGCAATGTCTCATACAGTAACAGCTATTAACAAGCCAAACCGAAGAAATTGTCAATAAGTATCTTGATAAGACATTTTTAAAACAGGATGTGAGTTGTCTTGCTTTAGAAGATCTTTTCTTTAAGTTTCTTTAACTCTTTTTGTGTTTTGAAGGAGTTTCTATTCCAGAAGCTAAGTAAGTGAGAAGGTAGGAAAAAATCCTTTGAAAAACCTATTATTTCACTTCCAAAATACACATTCATACAGTTTAAACTGAAGTGTTGTTTCAAATTCTTTTAAATGCACAGATTTAGATTTATCTTCCATGAAGTATTTTTCTGACTCTGCATTTCTGTCTCCCTTGCTGTATCACATATCTCCCTGCCCTTCTAGGCAACTAGTCAAAGAGTGCTAATCCACAGGTATCTGCACCATAGAGCAATTCACTTTTATCTCTCTCATCAGTTTAGACAGAAAGACAAATGGCTGACTAAAATTGTACTTATATGTACAATTTAATTGTTAAATTGTACTTATATGTTTACCAACTCACAGCACAGCAAGCTATTTGTATAAATACAAAGGCAGTAATGAAATAAGTAATTGTTCCAGTTGAATATTCTAAAATTCCATTAAGTAGTGCATTTCCTTAACTATTTTATATACCTAATGATAATACAGGCTTACAAAGTATTAAAGAATGTAATTTTGATCAACAAGAAATTATTAGATGAATTAAAATATGGTGGCTCAAGTGAGGTAATCATAGAATCATTTAGGCTGGAAAAGACTCTTAAGATCATCGAGTAATGAACTGCTCTTTCTTGCAGTGTCGTGGTTTAACCCTAGCCAGCAACTAAACACCACACAGCTGCTTGCTCACTCTCCTCCCTCTGGTGGGATGGGGGAGAGAATCAGAAGAGTGAAAGTGAGAAAACTCGTGGGTTGAGATAAAGACAGTTTAATAATTGAAATAAAATAAAGTAAAATAGTAGCAATAATAATAATAATAGAATATACAAAGCAAATGATGCACAATGCAATTGCTCATCACCCGCCAACCGACACCCAACCAGTCCCCAAGCAGCAATCGCTGCTTCCCAGACCACGCCTCCTAGTTTATATACTGAGCATGACATCATATGGTATGGAATACCGCTTTGGCCAGTTTGGGTCAGCTGTCCTGGCTGTGCCCCCTCCCAGCTTCTTGTGCACCTGGCAGAGCATGGGACGCTGAAAAGTCCTTGACTAGCGTAAGCACTACTTAGCAACAACTAAAACATCAGTGTGTTACCAACATTATTCTCATACTAAATTCACTAGTATGGCACTAGCACTATATCAGCTACTAGGAAAAAAATTAACTCTATCCCAGTCGAAACCAGGACATGCAGTTTCTTGGAAATTCAAATATTTATACAATGCACAGCACACACAGCACACAATGTGAGTGATCTCAGCAATACAATATGTTCAGTTTCTTTTACATGTTTGTCAGCAAAATAAATATATGATAATGTTTTGCAAAACGCTGACAGGTTTGTATTTAAAATATTACGGAAGTCTGAGACATACACTGGTAAAAGGGATAATAATGACTGCAGAGATCCATTACTAGAAAAAAACATAAAACCTGCCACATGCAAGACTCTTATTTATTGTATCTAGCCATTCAGTACCCAGCAGAAGTCAGAAGACTGGTGTCTCTCTGTAGTTGGCACTTCTTCTCTATCAACAGAGTAGCGTTAAATAATGTTGTTTAAAGTCAATATAGACAAAAGTACTCAGAACTCTGCATTGTTTTATAAGCCTTTGAGAAATATCCAGGTCAAATGAAATTAACTTAGCTTCCTGGTTTATTTAAATTTGTGAGTGAAAGATCCTTTTCAATAGGATGTAGAACACCTATTATTTGTCCTGAATTTTCTTCCTCTTACAAGGGATACTGAAGATAACATATTTGGAACACTTACACAAATTAAAAGTCCTAATCGAAATACTTATTAAAACTCCGCTATAGGAAAGCCAGATGATTCTTAGGACGAGATTATTTTATGATTCTGGGTCAAACCTGTACTTCCAAAATTAATGGAAGAACATAAACCAATAAAACAACTGCATAATGGCAGGCTTTACATTATGATCAAGCTACTGAGGTTTTACACAGTAGATTCTATCAAGCTTAAATCTGTTGGTTTTTACACTTTCCCACTCTATCACTAAAATCATGTTCTGGTCAAAAGAAAGTCTGTAGCCTATAAATAACATCAATCAATTTGACAGCTAAGGTTTTAAAATCCACTTTCAGGACACTGAAGGAATTAGTGAAAGGTCTCTAACATGCTCAAAACCTCCGTGTGCAAACAAGAGCTGGGAAGCACAACCTCAGGTGCAAAGCAGAGCGTAGCATAAAGCACACAGGCCTGTATTTGCAAGCTCACTTGGTGGATTGTTGTGCTTTCAGCTACATAGCTAAGGCTGTCTGCAGCTCTGCTTCTTATCAAGGCTAAGAAATGTTAAGACACTGTGCTTAGATCTGCTTTTGAGACCACTTGTCAACTGGTAACATCACTTTTTCGTTCACTTCCAAGCAGAGTATTTATCTTCTTAAAACAGAAAATATTACCACTCTGTTTTAAAGTTATAACTGTGAAACTTTGTAACCCACCCTTCTAGATGGTCTGTTTTTCTTCCTCTGACTGTACACAGAAACACACCAATCTCTGAGTCCCACAGCAACAGGACAGAATGCTAAAAGTTGAATTTGCTGACTTTTAGCATTTTAAGAATTTAAATATTGAAGCAGTTGAATTTATTAAGCATTAGAAAGCCAGAGAATTCTCTGAGCTTCACCCACTTTAGGTACTCAAAAAGCCACACCTATGTTTTGTTCTTTTCTTGGCGTTGTTTTTCCCCCAATGGCTAGAGTCTTCTCAAAGCAATTTGTTTAGAAGAAAGAATTTTAATGTGTCTTCTTAGGACTTTTATTTCAAAGAAAATTTCCTCAGGCCCACTGAAAAAAAAGCAACTAACAAAAGTACACCCCTAAAATGAATGATACAGGAAGTCAGGTGAAGAAATCAGAATAACGTCTCAAGAATCATCTACAAAGCACACTTTTTTCCCAAACACCAAAACAGTAGCATACCAAATCCTATCAAAGAATATTATGAAGTCAAGGAAACTAAATTAGCCTTGTTGCCTATCTGAAATACAAAGAAAATGGAGTTACGATCCCCATTCTACACTTTTAATTGCCTTACCTGGCATTCCATGGATGAGGTCTCCGCACAACACAAAGAACTTGGGTTTAGGATTTAGTTTGTTAATGGCCTGCACTGCTTGCTCTGCTAATTTGATTTCTTCTCCCCATTCATCATCTCCATTGTTAGTGTCTCCAACTGCCCAAGCTTTCATCAGCCCAAACTGAGGATCTGCTCCTTGGATGAAGTAGAAGGGACCCTTCCATCGGTACTCATCATCTAAGACAAAAAAAAGAGAGAGGGGGGAAAAAAAAAGTTAAGCACTTGAGAAACTTATAAAGAGAACGAAAGTATCCATGCATCATTAAACTGATTGTTCTTCACCTAACTAAGCTGAGGCTGCTTTAATGAAAGTACAGAATTCTGTAGTCATTCATATAGGACAAATATAAAGGCCGAAGTACGAAATTTTCCTTTAATGGATAGCTGCAATAAATGAAAGTATATTAATCTAATTATACCACATGATAATTACAGACTGATTAGCGGAAAAGTATGTGAAGAATTCAGCAAATAGTGCTGGAAATTACAAGACTACATAGCACAAGTGTATAATGTTAGATTTCAGCTGATTCTTTTAAGACTCCAATTATTGCTTCTTTAATTACAAATTAAAACATACATAACACATTTCACATTTTATGGTTCCAGTAGACTTGTCCTTAAATTATTAAGGAGTTAAATGTTTTTTGTTCTTATACTTTCAGGGAGAAGTTGGATGTAGCACATTCTTTCGAGTTAGAACTGAAGTGACTCAACAGGACCAAGGTCAGCAAACACAAAATCCAGCAACATCAGAATTAGCAGCAACAATGAAAATCCTAATTTAGAACTGCTACACTAGCTCCCGAGACCTGTGATAAAAAGGTGAAAACTGAGAAACAAATTTCCACTGGTAGAGTCAGTGCAGATGGAGGGTACAACAGAATTTGTACTGCTACAATTTTCTTGTATACTTGTTTCTCTGATACTATAATAACAAGTACCACAAAAGAAGCATGATACATAAGACTACAAGCACATTAAGAAAAAAAAATCTCAACACTGGGCAAATAAAGCAACAGTTGGCTACAAATTAAAAACAAAGAATGGGTATCCTATTTCCTAGACTTATGTCTCAAGTTGGAACTAAAGTACAAACGTGAGCACCCTGTGGTTTCTCCAGAATGCAAATGTCTAAATGCATTCCTTTGCAAACTGAATATTTCAGTTTTGGCAGCTGTATTTGGCTTAATACACTTAGTGTTATTGGGGTTTTTTTTAAACAGCATTTAAACTGTTAAAAACTCACTGACTACATCAATCTATAGTTGAATCTAAAAAAACGATACAGCAAATTATTTCAAATTAAAATATAATCCATAAATATACTCCCGTCAGTCTGATCTGAAATACAGTTTGAGGCAAAACTTATCTTCCAATAACAGTACATAAAAAGTAGCAAGTCCACCGCACGGATGCACTTTTGGTTTTCTTTCAAGTGATGCAGAACTGGAGCTTCTTACTTTGCAAGAAGGGGGGTATGTTTCTTTCAAGGAAGGTTAGAAAACAGAGGTCAGAATTCATCTCTTGCACCATGGATATGGATAGGTGGGATGGGGGAGAAGGAATGCGGGCAACTCCCAAAAGCTGCTTGTAATTGTCATCTGTTGCTATGGCATCAGATCATTTTGCCAAATGCAAGCTTCTACATTTTAGTTAAAGTGACATTTAATTTCTAAACAAAATTATTTATAGTCTGTTAATGCATACCAGCATTGCCTTGTTCTAAACAATAATCACGTATTTTATACATAGAAACTTCTAGCCATTCATTGGCTTTTAATTCTGAAATGAAATTAACTTTTCCAATTACATAACTTATTGTCATGGTTTAACCCCAGCCAGCAACTAAGCCCCACACAGCCACTCACTCACTCCCCCCTGGTGGGATGGGAGAGAGAATCGGAAGAGTAAAAGTGAGAAAACTCGTGGGTTGAGATAAAGACAGTTTAATAAGTAAAGCAAAAGCCACGCACGCAAGCAAAGCAAAACAAGGAATTCATTCACTCCTTCCCATCGGCAGGCAGGTGTTCAGCCATCTCCAGGGGAGCAGGGCTCCATCATGTGTAACAGTGACTTGGGAAAACAAATGCCATCACTCTGAACGTCCCCCCTTCCTTCTTCTTCCCCCAGCTGTATATGCTGAGCATGACGTCATATGGTATGGGATATCCCTTTGGTCAGTTGGGGTCAGCTGTCCCAGCCGTGTCCCCTCCCAACTTCTTGTGCACCCCCAGCCTCCTCGCTGGTGGGGTGGGGAGCAGCAAAGGCCTTGACTGTGTGTAAGCACTGCTCAGCAGGAACAAAAACATCCCTGTGTTATCAACACTGTTTTCAGCACAAATCCAAAACATACAAGCTAGTATGGAAAAAATTAACTCTATCCCAGTCAAAACCAGCACACTTATTCAGAGAAGTGAAATGATCCATCTATCCATGAGTTTGCAAGAGAAGCCTTATAGAGCCAGCTGAATGACACAAAGTAATTTAGGTTTTTATTTTATGTCTTGCATGGCAAAATATGACTGCCATAAAAAACAGCTTGTATGCTGCATCAAAGGCATTGTTCGTGCAGAGAAATCAACTTACAGTTTTTGTAAGTGGAAAGCTATAGAAAAAAAACAGTTAAGGAAGCTTGCATCTGAAATCCTTTATGACCCATACAAAATAAAACTGAAGAAAGGGAAAGTCTGAAACAGGAATTTGTTTTGGAGGAGTGGCACAAACCTCAAACTCATTAAATGGGAAAAAAAGCTCAAATCTTTGAACAACGTGGCAGGATTTTTAACACCTGTCCCTCTTCCAGCAACTCGGTAGACAGTATTGATAATCAATGTTGAGCAAAATCTACTTGTTTTGTATTGATTAATCTGAAGCCAGTAATTTTTACCACAGTAGCCTAAGTAAAATATAGAGACATTTATCTATTTATTTTTACAGGAAATACTTAGAAAAGACTATATTTCAATTATGGACATACTGTGTCTCCCTTTCCAGATCTCCAGGGATAGTGCCTGGTGGCCAAAGGCAGCCAGGTAGCTGTCAGGCAGGCTGGCTGGCACAGGCAGCAGGACTGGACCAGGTCCCAGGTAACAAGGAGCTTGACATATAATGCTTGAACAGAGAGAAGCCTGGCAAGCAGACAATGCACTGTGAGGGAGCATGCAGAGCTGATGCAAAACAGGTTGCAAGGCCAGACCAAGGACTATTCTAATATACGCTTCATGGATATTTTTTTTTCCTGCCTTAAACTCATGTCAATACAGTAGCTCTCTAGGTTTTAAGTACCTGAATGTTTCCAAGACTGTGCACAGATGCTCTGGTTTGAGTGGGTGAGTGATGGTCATGTGAGGCAGAGAGAGAGACACTGATAAGATGAATTTGAAAAGAGAAGTTCAAGAAGTGGCAGAAGAAAGGAGAAACAGAAGATGCAGGGGTGGAAGTGAAGAAGAGTGGGGAGAAAAGGAAAGAGATAGGAGGTGAAAAGAGAAAGGAACTGAAAATGATGCAGAGGTATATGCTATATTCTCCTCTAGGAAAGAAAAAGATAAAATGAAGAAAGCGAAGCAGGGACAACAGAAAAGATCCATGAATCTGCGCGACATGAATAACATTTACTTAAAATGTTAGTTTAATTAACTGGTCTTAATCAAATAATTCAGTCAACTGTTGACTGAATTGTACCACTACAATACCATTTTTGTGGTATTTGATAATTTATCAAATAGTTACAAAAAATAACAGTAAGGTTGAATAAATATTTTCCACCTGTGTCTTGTTATTTGATTACTCCAACTAGAAACCCTATTTAAAAACAAATAAATCTAGTACTTAAACCAAATTCTGGTAGCTTATTACTTATCACGTGGTACTTACTGATTTAGTTTAGTACTTCCTGATTTTGTTCCCCACGAAACAAAAGAATATATGGGAAGAAAATAATATATGGACAGTCAGCTTAAACTTACTTCTTAAGTTTTTTTTTATAAGGAATGTGTTTCAATTAATATAAAGTACTATAAATAAAAACAGAATATCATGAAGAGAGTTGTATTGGTACAACACCACTGGTGCAAACTTGCACCTGCAACAACTCTTAAGCCTGTTCTGAACTCAGATCATCCAGGAAATAACTCTTAATTGCCCTCACTGGTCTGTCTGCAGAGGAGTTCATGCAAGTTTTTCCTTATCTGTACAAGGCATAACATCAGTCCAGCTACAGTTTAAAGTGTTGCAACTAGTGCAATTTGGCTAATTTCGCTTAAAACTCCAGGAGCACGCCTGCACGAGTGCTCTTGCAACAGAACAATATGGTAAGAGGGTAGCAATGAGAAACAGAACGTAAAAGCATCTTCCGCTACCATAGATGGATCCAGAAGTCTTTTGCCTAATAATTAAATGATTTATCAATGGACTGTATTCAGATAATTATTAACAAAACTTCTGTACCCTACTTCTCTCCCTCACCAGCTGCTTGCTAGCACCCTCAAGCAGAACAGGTACTGTAGGCCGTGCAAATGAACGTCGCCTGCTTAAGCAGTAAGTCAGGCACCACAAAAAATTGTTTGAACCATTTTTTTGGACTTTGCACTGAATTACAAGAAGAGTGCTCAGACAAATCATTCTGTTGCTATGCTAGGGGAATGCCAAAGTCTGGCAGAGGGTTAGTAACAAACAGTATTGGGCACAAGTGGTGGGAGGGGGAACAGCTGTTTTTGCAGTGATCATCTAGTCATGATCCAGGTCCTAGATGTTACCCCATAAGGTTTCAATTAAATAGCATGTACAGTTGCTTTCTTCCCTTCAAACGTAGGAAGCAATGACTTTTATGGGAATGACATCAAAAGCATCCTTCTCGCTAGGAGTTTCAATTTTCAAGTCTTTAGATAAGCTATGTAGTTGTATTAGACAAAGCGCATGTTAGGTAAGAAATAGAAGATTCGGATTCAATTAATAAAAATTTTTTTCTTCCTTCTCTCTTGCATCGCAAAATTGAGCTGAGAATGCCTGCAAACTGGCTCTTCATCCCTACGAGCATAGAGGCTGTTTGCAACTTTCTGAATTTACCACAGCAATAAGAAAACACAAATGCCAGACAAAAGTCAGCAGATTTCTCAGGTAACTGATGTACATACGGTTTCCATTTCTGAAGGACAAATGATGTCTGTGGAGCTGCTCTTACACATTGAGCCACACAAAACTCCTATTCTAAATCCGTTTTGTTCCCAGGCCTCCTTAAAAGCTGCACAGCTGATCGCCACAGAAGAAGTCCAACTTCAGAACATGTTGTTATGCCTCAGTTTCGATAGCTTCCCATTCTTTTTCTGCTCCCATGCATGCCAAAGTACGGAGAGAGGATCAATGCAATGTATTTTTAGTAGCATACTAAATGGTACCAGGTTCTAATTTTATCTAAGGATTAATTCGGTGAGGGGCCAAAGTAGTCAGCAGCAGTTCACAAGAAAAAACCTCAGCCATGTATTGTGATCACATATCAAGGACCTAGATGGGATTTAAGCTGAACCTCACAATTTCTAGAGGACAATAGCTAATATTTTGCCGTGCCTTTATTTCTTCCCCTTTTGCTTCTCCTAATTTCTCCTCCCTTTTCTTCCCCCCTCTCCAAGGATCACAAACACATATATAGAGATTGCTCATATAAACCACTGCAAGCTGGCCGCTGACAGCCACGTAGTACTGGTGGGATTTCCAGTATTTCCCTGGTGGGATTTTTTAAAAGTACGTTGGTTGGTTTCAACAGTACATTGGTTTTCTTCTTCCTCTACACTCTACGGCATTTCATGGAAAAAAATTAGTTATGAAAAGTTACTTCTGCCCACAGTCTCTCTATAGACACTATTGTATCAGAGGAGAATGGACGTGGACACACGCCTAGTGCTTGCTCAGTATACAATAAGCAGTAATAAATATAAAAAAATGCCCTCATTCTCATGTTGGGTTTGCCAGGGGAATTAATTTCACTTCTCTGAAAGATCACAAAATAGCAGAAATAGGTACAAGGTTCCCTGCCCTGAGCTGTCTCTGCCTACAAAGTGTGCCTGTGACACTTTTTCTAGGTAAAATTGGACAAGAAGCACAACCTTGGTTTTCTAAAGAAGCTATAGGCAGGAAGAAAATGGAAGGCAGTATTTATATATCATAAACAATACAAAAGGCAAAAACTTTTTCCTTGCAATTGTTTTGCAGTTTACCTTTAAAGGAATTTGTTTTCATTCCTCTCAGTCCTGGAATAGCTTGAAAAACTATAAAGGACTTGCACTAAATCCTTAATAATTTCTTGTTTAATATTAAAACATTATCAATTATTATGGCTTCAAAAACACCACTGTTATTTTCTGTATGTCCAAATACAAAAGATTTCAATCTAATGAAATATGCATTCCTTTCAGCTATATTTTCCATGTGTACCTGAGAGACTACCAAAGATATGGCTGTTGAGGGTTCTGCTGAATGACCAAGGCAAGCTATTATGAAAGGCGCGATTTTATGCATCAGGGAAAAAAACCCTTCAAAACAGGCATCAAAATACATTTTTCAGAGAGAAAATAAAACCCTTTAAAAGAGTAATTATTGTAGGAATGATGTACAGTGAGCCTAAACTACAGAGATAACGTCAGTAGAAACACTGACAGAATATAGTTTTTCAAACAAATTAGGCAGTGCTACTATTTTTAAAAGATATACTTTTAAACTTCTTAGATAACTATCGAGGTAGGAAATGCCCCCTCAGACACGGTTTATTTGTACTGAGGGCTACAGAATGCTAAAACTCTAGTCATGTCTTTATGCCCACCCCCAAATTTAACATGTAAACTCATTACAGAAACTTTACAGCCCAAGACTGTAGGTGTGAAGGGGGGTGGCTTGCATAATGACAAGGTGAAGTCACAGAAAGTTGCTCAAAACCCACATAAAAATTTGCCTAATTCATATGAGAGTTGGAGACAATATTGGGAATGGAATATGCTAGCTGGGAAGCAGTTCTGATCAGTGCTCAAAAATATTACTGTCAAAGAGCTTTAGAACAGGAATCATAATGTGCGAAAATCCAACACTCATGTGAAAGCAAGAGAAAATAAGAAATCAACTGCAGTTGTATTTAATTTCAAAGGAAGGTGAATGATATGTAATTACGATGCTTTTAAAAAGTGCAAAAATCCTTGAAGACGGCATGAAACTATTCAAAGACACTATCCCAGAGGCTCAGACCATATGCACAGCATTTACTAAGAACTTCAGAAAGACCAGAAAGAATCCAGATTGACTAAACAAGATAAACAGCAGCCATAAGGATGCTAGTAAGAGCAGGACAGCATCCTTCAAAAAGCTAAAGCATCCAAATAGAGAAAATAAGAAAGATTCTTCTAAACCTTCTAACTGGAAGGTTAGATACAGAAGCCCAAGAAGTCAAGCGAAACAAAGTGAAGAACAATTGGAAATAGCATAAATCTGACACTAATAAAGCCCTTTTTAAAGGCAGTAGGTGCAGGTAGCTTGCCAGACACTCACTAAGGCTAAAAGATGTTCCAGACATGCAAGATGCACCCAAAGATAAAGGCAGAGCAAAAAAACAATGTAAATTTTTGTATCCATGTTTATTATGGAGGAACTTCTGAAGATCTAATGCCAGAATTCTTTTTTACAAGCCGTGCATCAGATCTGTCTCAAACCAAAATAGCAATAGATGATTCAACAAACAGACATGAACAATAACAAACCACTTAGGTGGCATCCACAGAACTCAAAAGTAAAAACCAGCTAACCCCTGGGGAGTTACCTCTTGCTTAAAACTGCCTTTGCACAAAAGGAGCAGGAAGATGGCCAGTATCACACCTACATTTAAAAGGGTTTCCAGAGCAATCTGGTAACTACTGACTGCAAAACTGGCATCTGTAGAGGCAAGTTAATGGAAACTGTAACAAAGACAATAACTACTGCACTTACTGATTCTTCAGAAAGAGTAATTGACAGCTTTTACATGGACAAGTGAAATCCACTTGATATCATCTACTTGAATCTCCAAGAAGTATCTGACAGTTACTCACCAAAGACTCTTAAGGAAGCCAAGTTGTCTTGAAATATAAAAGTCCTCACATGCATTAAAAACTGGTAAAAAAAAAAGAAATGGACAAGACACACAGATCCCACCTGAATCTGTGCTGGGACCTATACTGTTCAACAAATTCAAAACAATCTGTAACAGCAAATGAATAGCAAGGAAGTGAAATTTGCTAAACCTAAGCCATCTGGCAGTATGAAAATAAGGCCTGGTTGTGAAGAACTGGGGAGAGACTTCATTGCACAGTGGCTGTTCAAGAAAGCAGGTGATCTTCAGTGCAGAAAAGTGCAGGATAGTGCACATGTGAAAAACACTACCACTGACTTCATATAAACAACGATAGTTCTAGCAAGTGCTACAAAGAAAAGTCACCCCAACACTCAGTAACGGCAAAAAATCAGTGATAGGAAAAGAACAGAAAACAGAACAAAATAAAAAACATGAGAAGCAACTGAATAAACTTAAAGAGTTTGCAAAAGATTGGTGAGGGAGGCATGACAGAGGAACATAAAATCACATGTGAAACTGAGAACATGAGTATGCAATGCTAGTTATCTGCCTCTTCCAGATGAAGGTTTTGGAACCATCAGCTAAAACTAGCAAAAGACAGGTTCAAAACAGACACACTTCTCAACCAGTTAAGCTGATGGTACTATCACCTGTTTAGTTACTTGAAAAAAGTACTCTACCTCTTTCACAGAAATTTTTTGCACAGCATGCTACTGCATACTTGGGACAAAAAAAAACTCCACCCCATACCCAAACCAAAAAAACCCATGACTTTTTGGGAGAAGTGGCAGAGAAGACAGAATTTACCCAAACATATGGTCCCGTTTCTTCACTAAAATACTAATAAAAGTAGTAGACATCTGAAGCAAAATTTCACATGGGTAGAAAAGACAGAGAATATATTTAAAAAGTAAAGCCAAAGCATACAGAGGTCTCTTGCCAGGTAAGTAGGGTATTTATGCACTGTTTGCTACTACGCTCCACTGATTACATGGATAATTTAGATCCCTAACGTTGAGCTTCTGATTCTCACACGTCACATATCAAGAGTAAATTAGCGCAGGTTACAGGTATAACCTCCACATTATGTGAAAGCAGACTGAACAAATTACTATTAGGGGATAAGGTGTGGAAAAGTGATTTTGCTGAAAAGGTAGTAAGAAAAAAAGGAAATTAAGGTCTCAATGGTGACTCTCAAATTTTAAAAGGAAACAGTGTGCCAAGCCATAGCAGTGGTAGTAAATGTTTTGTGTAACTACCTGCTTAACAGAAGGAGTGAAACCTAAAGGCTGAGGAAAACAACAAAACACAAATAACTGATTTTCATCTTAAACTGCAAGAAACTTTGCCTCAGTTTTATCAGTCCTTGGTTCTGTTTTTTTCCAACAATTTAGTTATTAAAAGGTTATGTTGAACTTTAGCCTCTTAAGAAAGAGCTAAGTAAATTATTGACAAAGAAACATTGTACCCAAACATGGTAACTGGACTATGATAGCCTAAAAAGTCCTGAACAAGACTGAAAACAAACAGTCAGTAAGAAAAGTCTTAATTAATATTTAAAGAATACCAAACAAGGACACTTCAGGAGAAGGAAACACATCCGGAAAACAGATACCCAAATCACATTTTTATTTCCATGTTTAAGGCAATTTTCAAGAAGTACTTAGATAAAGCTTTCATTCAGGAATTTTTACACTGCCATTGAACACTCCTTTTGTACAATTTCACTATACAGTTGTATTGAGTTTGCATGGCAAGGTTTTGGTAGCAGTGGGGGGCTACAGGGGTGGCTTCTGTGAGAAGCTGCTAGAAGCTTCCCCTGTGTCTGATAGAAGCCAGTGCCAGCTGGCTTCCAAGACGGACCTGCTGCTGGCCAAGGCCAAGCCAATCAGCGACAGTGGCAGCACCTCTGGGATAACGTATTTAAGAAGGGAGAAAAAACCCCTTGCTACTGCAGCCAAAGAGAGGAGTGAGAATATGTGAGAGAAACAACTCTCAGACACCAAGGTCAGTGAAGAAGGAGGGGGACGAGGCGCTCCAGGCGCCGGAGCAGATTCCCCTGCAGCCCGTGGTGAAGACCATGGTGAGGCAGGCTGTGCCCCTGCAGCCCATGGTGATTAACGGTGGAGCAGATATCCACCTGCAGCCCGTGGAGGTCCCTACGCTGGAGCAGGTGGATGCCCGAAGGAGGCTGTGACCCTGTGGGAAGCCCGCGCTGGAGCAGGCTCCTGGCAGGACCTGTGGGGGACCCCCCACCCCGAAGGACTGCACCCCATGGAAGGGACTCACGCTGGAGCAGTTCATGAAGAACTGTAGCCTGTGGTAATGGCTCACGTTGGAGAAGTTCATGGAGGACCGCCTCCCACGGGAGGGACCCCACGCTGGAGCAGGGGAAGAGTGTGAGGAGTCCTCCCCCTGAGGAGGAAGGAGCAGCAGAAACAACATGTGATGAACTGACCGCAACCCCCATTCCCCTATGCCACTCGGGGGGAGGAGGTAGAGAAAATCAGGAGTAAAGTTGAGCCCAGGAAGAAGGGAGGGGCAGGGGGAAGGTGTTTTAAGATTTGGTTTTATTTTTCATTACTCTACTCTGATTTGATTGGCAATAAATTAAACTAATTTCCCCAAGCCCAGTCTGTTTTGCCCGTGATGGTAATTGGCGAGTGATCTCTCCCTGCCCTTATCTCGATCCACAAGCCTTTCATTATATTTTCTCTGTCTTGTCCAGCTGAGGAGAGGAGTGATAGAGCGGCTTTGGTGGGCACCTGGCATCCAGCCAGGGTCAACTACCACAACAGTTGATATAACTAGATGGCTTGTCTGCCATCTGTCTCCTCAACAAATGCTAGGCATTCTGTTCCAAACCAACCACACCATCTGCAATTAATAGGTTGCCAGAATGACTGTATACATATACTTCACATGCTCAGAGTTGGTGATTTTCCTTTATTTGGCAACAAGCAAAGCCAAATATTTCCAGTGAAACTCAAGAAAATACCACAAAATTGCTGGGATTGAATAGCCTTGCCCACCTCACCAAACCAACACAATTTGTAATTTATAAACAAATACAAGATAATAAAATACCTTCCATGTGTGGCAATAGGAAAAGATTTCTTAACACAGAGAAAGTTATTCACCTGAAAAACCTAGGCACACTGCAGAACCTCCAACCTTGGGAGAATTTTACAAACAGGTGAGATACACACAGATGTTCAACATACTCCTCTGTTGGTCCAGCCACAAGACAAGAACGAGCAGTCAGCAGGTGGTTGCCATCTTTGGCTTGGCAGTGGCCTCCTTATCTTGTTCACCTGGGAGGTGGTAAGTCTAGAAGCATGTCTCCTATGGAACTGACTTATACTCAGGCACTACCAGCCAAAGGGGTTAACAGTGCTATCTCTGCACAGTGTGGAAGCACCAGGGGAGGAATTAGCTGCTGACCTCCACCCTGAGAGAGGCTGAAGCACCTTGCAGAAACCGGGATCTTCTCTACTCGCATCCGTTATGGTACACCTCCCTTTCATTTAAGTAACATAAACAATGAGCTACCTGTAACCTGTTAGGTCACCTCTATAGGTACAAACAAATGATAGCACAGTGCTGGCACCAACAGTTTCACAAGCTATGGAGATCAGGTTTAGCAGCACTGACGAACATTTTAAAACGAATCTGGTGTTGGACACTGCTGGCATCTTCTCCACGGGAGCCGGAGCCACCCGCGCTGCGGGCAGGACCGCGGGGGCAAATGCTTCAACGCGCCTCTGCTCTCCAGCTAACGTGGTAACAAACTTCGGAGGCTTCAGGCGTGCCCCGGAACAGCGGGGGGCAGCGGGCTGCCGCAGCTCCGCGTTCAGCCGAGCCCCCGCCGCCCGGCAGCAGCACGCCGAGTGGCCGCCTGCTCCCCCGAGCAGGGGGCTCCCTAACACGGGCTTCCTGGCGCCAGCAGACGGCCCAGGGCTTTGTCCCAGTCCCTTCGAGCGCCTGCCCTACGCCTTCCCCTCCCCGACAGTAAGCGCTCCTCCCGCTGCCGCCGGGAAAAGCCCGGACTCCCGCACCACCCGCCCGGCTGCGCGGCGGGGAAGAGAGCCCGCCGGAACCCGCAGCCCTATACCGAGGTTCCGCCAGGCGTTCCCGCCTCGGCGCGGGGCCCGCGGCGCGTACCTTGGCGGAAGGCGGTCAGAGTCCTGCCCCGGGCTCTCAGAAACGCGTCCCCCTCCGCCGCCATAGCTCCCGCCCACCGTGCAGCCGCTGCCGACAGCCGCCGCCTGGCCCCGGGCCGGCGAGGGGGCGGCACCGCCTCCGCCGGGGGCGGTGCCTGGGCGCGGGCGGGGAGAAGCCCCGCCGGAGCAGGGGTCTGCGCTGGCGGCGCAGGGGGAGGTCGGCCTGAGCCAGGCGGTTGGCAGGGAGTGTGGTCGGGCGGCTACGGAGGGAGCGGCTCCCCTGGGAGAGAGGCGGGGGCACGGCCGCGCGAAGCGGGGGTGCTGCGGGGTGCCTCCCCGGCGCCGCCATGTTCGGGAAGCGGCAGGGGCCGGTGGGGGCGGCGCGGCGACATGGCGGCCGCGGGTGGGGCGGCCTGCGGTGTCTGCGGGTGAGAGCGCAGCCTCTGGGAGTGGAACCTGCCCCAAAGATGCGCTGGCTTTTAAATTAATAATAATTTAAAACGTGATAGATTTCCTTCATTTTCAACTTGTTCCTAACCTGCGCACTGAAGTAACCCGATGTCATCTAAAAGCATTGGCAGTCTTCCTCTGTACCTTGAAGGGATGTTTTCCAGGTCAGATTTCTTCCTGGCGTTAATTGCACTCGCAAAGTTGGACATCACCACCAACTGCTGTTTGGAAAAGAAAAAAAAAAAGTTAACATGAAAAAAGTGAAGGCATGGTGTCTTTCCGCCCCCACCGCCAGCTCTCACTGGCTCCAGCCGAGCGCCTCCGGCCTGGCTCGGCCTTGCCCATGGGCCTTGCCCACGGCTGCGGGTAGCATGGTGGGCAGCTACCACAGCCCATTTTTCTCAGCACCAGGCTACACAGTCGGGTAATAACTGAAATATATGGGTAACGCTTGCAAAGCAATGTTTTCTTAATCTTTTCTGGACTGGAGTCCCTTTTTGACCTAGCAATACAGGAAGGATAATATGGTGGTGATTTTCTGGTTGAACAGCTGGGACCCCGTTATTCTGCGCTGTGTGACATGCAGAGGTCTGAGTGCCTCTTTATTCATCTTGTGAGATCTGTAGCAAAGCACTACATAAGGTTCCTGTTACCAACTAAAACACATTCGTATGACTGGATTATTTTTCCATCTGTAAAATGGGGGTATTATTATCCACAAATGAAAACAGTTTCATTCCTGCTTGTAAACTGCTTGATGATCATTAAATGGAAAGCGCTAAAGGAAGTCTCTTTTAAGTCGTTTTTGTCAGTTCCCCTCTTTATGAGGCAACATTTGGTACATTAAGCAAATAAATACTAAAGTGCATTTTTGACTCTCAGGTGCAGCCTATTTAAATGTCCTAACACCATCATAGGAACAGGTGATCATGGTCTAATGCTGGAACCACTCATGCTAATATAAGAGCAATTGGCTGAATGATCCAGAGATTTTTGACCTTTTCTGGTTTTTTTTCCATTTTTCTCTCATCTGCTTAATAGAGCTGAGCAGTCATATACCAGAATATATGACTGCTGCATGACTTCGACTAAACTCAGGATGAATTTTGCAGTGAAATACCATCAAGATCAGGCCAAAAAGTGTAGAGAGACCATAACTGTTTTGGCAAGATGGCATACTGTAGTTTTGTAGCACAAGGATGTGAGCGTGTGATCAGCACACCGAATTACCTTTGTCTTAACCTGGATGTGTTGCTAAAGGCAACCATTTTTCTTAATTCAAGGTACGCATGTCTGAAAGACTGAATCAGACCTGGCAGACAGTGGATTCTAAGATCTTCTAGATTTATCTAAATCTCTGTAATTTCACAGCTCATTTTTCTACGCTTGTGTAGGGGTCTCTCTTCTACAAAATTCTGTTGTCGATACTGTGTTTGATCTCTGCAGGATTGGGTCACGGATGCTTGGCTCTTTCTAGGTGATGTGTATGGTGTGTATGCGGCGTGCCTATGTTGCCTCCTCTTCAAATGGAATCCTCTGATACTACATCAGCTTGAGTATTGTCTACTGTAATGAGGATGCCACAAGAAATTTCCATTTTGTAATTTAAACACATTTTCTTGTGATTTTGCAGCCTGAATGCAGAAGTGTTTTCATCTGCAGAAATAAAGGAACATTTGCATATAAACGTGAGAACTGCGGATGGGGAGTGTGTGTGCAGGAGGGGGATTGCTGCTCTCTCCTGCTTCCTTTACTCTGCCAAATTTGAAGTATGCATTTTTGAAGCCAAGATCATGGACCAAATGCTATACAGCTAAACTCATTTTACTATGACTAAATCGTTTAAAGTTACTACTGATCTATGTTAGTTTAATTATAGATTTTTGTGGACTTATTCCAGATGAGGCCTAGATAAAGCAGCAGAATTTTGTCATAGGACTTGATTTGTTATACAAAGTGTCATGAATATAATGACACTGAATAAATAATTTACAGTACCACGTGTCTGGTCTTATTTATAGAGTATAAATGGAGAATAATTTTACTAATTTTAAAAAGTTAGTGTGAGCATACAGAGGAGAATATACCATTCTGGAAGAGCATGCAGTACCATTGAAAATAAGATAGATAAAAAGTGAGAAATGGGAGGCATTGAAAAGGAAATGCTTATATAAGGTTTAGCTTAGTAATGACTGTGATTAGAATAGTGCAGATCTGAGAAGTCCACATCTTCTAAGGCTTATTCTAGTACACGTTAGATCATGCTGCCAATCCTTACAGTTCTTAACAACTTGAAAGTTCTAAAAAATCCAGTAGCAGACACTCTACTTTATTTCTTACTGCAATTTAAAGTATGATTGTATGCACTTCAAGAGATCTAGATAAAGTACTAATAAAACAAGTAAGTAATTCTAAAATTTACTATCTCTGATAAGCAATTCATATAAAGAGCAAAATAGTCAAAGCAGTGGTTGAAGGAGGGAATCCTTTCTCTATTCTCAGCAAATGACGAGAAGACAATAAATTGCAAAAATGGAAGAATACAAAAGGTGAAAAGGACAGAACAGAGTTGGTCTAGACATGGGAATTAAAATTGCAAAGCACAGACAGATATGCAGATTTGAAACTAAACCATTTTAATCTTATACATAGAATAGAATGACTATCTGCCATCTGGAATTTGGGAAATCCAATGAAGGTTAGAGGTGTAAACAACACACACAGGATTATCAACATCTGTTTTCAGTGCTTGCTGATATGTATGAGTCCTTGAGGGATAAGTTAGAGAAAATAATGGGAGTTAATAAAACCTGATGATATAAAAAGGATCACATCATTGTATTTGTTTAGAGACAATATGGACTTACACACGCTGAAAATAAACAATGCATATAATGTATCAAGTCTGCCTTCTATTGATGTCTTCTTCCAGCTCCCATAAATCCTGTAATAGTACAGCATTCCTAGCAGATGTAACATTTTGGAAGGTTTGGCTTATGATACCCCTCCTATTCTTTTCCCCAGAACAGCTAATGGATAAAAATTAATAAGTGTTGAAAACTTACAGTAGTATCTCATACTAGCCCACTCTGTTTCTATCTCCCGTTCCATTGCTGAAAGTAAAAGACTCCAGGATGACTATGCTGGTATAAATAAATTGAGCAATCTAAGCCTAAAACGTTACAGAATATGATAAAACTTAAGGTCTGCTCCTTTGACATTCTATATGAACATAAATGAATTACTACACTAAAGAGTACTTATCCATGTTAAAAAAAAAGGCCTGTTAATATTTGGCCTTGATACCAAATGGCTTTCCATTTTCAAAGGGCCCAAAAAACAACATAACAAATATTAAAAATGTTTTGCACAAACCAACTTAAAAAGATTGGTTGACCAGGACTAATATTTTGTTGCTAGGAAGGGAACAATGATGACACTGATTATTACCCCAGTTAAGAATCCACAATGTAATTGATTTTTATCTGACTCATTTAGTGTGGGCAGGCTCCATTTGTTCAAGAAACCTGTAATATATTCCTTGAATCACTGTAACTATGAGAGAGAGAAAAGTTGATGTAATGAGTTAAACACACTATTTAACTCAATTTGTTTTGCACACTGAATTCCCATTTCTGACACAGATACAGGTTCTATCTAGATCTACTGGTCGTTTCTGTAAGATGTCTCATTCATTTTGTGTGCTGCCAAATATTCAAGAGTTCTACCTTATTCAGGGTGCCTCTGATTTTGCATTTCCCTATCCTGACGTTTCATTTTCAGGTACACTGAGTACTTGCACCTTTCATTGAGTAATTGAGGCCTGGGCTGCCAGCAAATTCAAAAGTCATGACCAGTAATGACTCCAGTGAATGAGAGAGCTAGACTAGAAGCAATTCTTTGAGCTGGTGTGTATTTTTGACACATTAGGTGTCTACTCCTGAAGAACCATGGATGTTTGGGTCATGAGTTTGTATTGAAATTGCTAGACACAAAAAAAATGCATAGGAATCCAGCAGGGCTAGAGCTAGGTGAAAAAATCAAGACTTTAACTGAAGTACCCACTTCCAAAATTATGCAGAAAATTTGTGATTGACTGCCACCTCATCCCGAACTATCTAAGAACTTTCTGACTTAAATGTTCTCTATACATGTTGAGTTCTGTGTAGGTGCATATCCAGAATTACTCCAGTCAGAATTGGATAGCATTTACCTATTGTTTAAAATTTATGGTTCCTGCTGCTCATTAAGACCTGTCCAGTCACAAATGGAAGGCAATTAGGCATATAAATAGATTTGAGGAAACTCTTCAGTATATATATACACACACACATATGTGTGTGTGTGTTTTTAGAGTACTACAGGCTTCAGGTATATACTATTGGACTTGGTCTAAGAAGAAAATCTAGATTTAAGAGCTTTTCATTCACATCTATAGCTAAAATTTGGATTTGTTGGACTTTTCTTATTTTTAAAAAGATTTTCCATTAATGTACAAGCAAAAGCAGCAATCTGGCAGAAGAAGTAGTATTTAGTTTATGCATCTGTATGCATGACTCTCAGATTCCTTTCTCCTTCTTTGCTGATAAATGACATTTTATTAGAAAAAGATAAAAACCCAGATGATCATTAACCACAGTTGCTATTTCTGCCAAAAAAATCAAAGCAGCAGCAATCCTTTACGTATTAAAATTCAATAAACAATCAGAGCACTTAGATGTTTTTTCAACTAGGCATACAACAAGGACATTCTTGTTTTATTGTTACATTGGTTAACTCAAAATGCATTGCAAACGTACTGGGCAAATCCCTTTTTTTCCTTGCTCAAAGCAGAAAATTATTTTTCAGGCTGGAAAACTTCATTTTTACATTACAGGTGACATGCAAACAATTTGGGTTTTTTGAAAAATGATACTTCCTTTTTCTTCCTTTCTTGTATAAACAGAATTCATCCTCTTTCATAAAAGGGGAAAATTTTTTTTGGTCACCTAAATTTTTGCAGGCAGGCTCTTTGCAGCTCACTTGTTTAACCAAATATGTTTTTGAGAAGCACATGTACATCACCATTCTGACAGGATATAACAAACTGGACATAAAGAAACAACGACATCAGATTACTCTGAGAAGAAAAATTGTCTTAGTGATTACAAAAAAACTGTGAAAGAGGAACCATTGTCATATCACTTTGCAAAGTTGTAGCTTCCGCTACAGAGTGAGGTTTGATGCCACAGAACTGTCCTCTGTGTAAGTGGAAACTGTAGTTATACATCAATCAGGCAAGTAAACCCTCTTGTTGATTGGTCTTCACGGGTCCCAGATTACCACTACTTTCCTCTCAAAATACAGCCTTACCAATAGATTGCATCAGCAGTTGAGAGAATCTTTGCTGACTTAGAGAATGATTTCCCCTTAGAGAATGAGGTCCCCTAAAACCTTCATAGAACTCTTCTACGCATTAGTATTCACTCATGTTGTGTGCCAGGTTTTGCATGTGAAATAGATCTTAAAATTGACTTTCCCATCTGTGATGTCACTAATACAGCAGTCACTGAACTTTCTAAAACAGGATGACTATGAAGGATGCATCTATTTTACCACAGATTTCTATTAAAAAAAAATGTTTTTCAGTAATTAAAGCTGGAGATGAACAAAGAAGGTACTCCGGGAAAACCACAGATAAATTTAAGCACAAATGACCCATCATGTTTGTTTTTCACTCAGTGACTGAAGAAAATGAGTTCAGAGACTGGTGAAGGATGCTGAATAGGTAATTATTGCTATTACAAACCTCTTAGTTTAATTTGTAGGAAATATGATTTGAAAATGAAACAGTACTTCATTTTTAAGGTTTCAGTGTGGACTCTCTTTCAGCTGTGTCTAGCACTTCTGCTTCTCAGAATTTCAAGGAGCTTTCCTTTTCCATTAATGATAGTATTAGATAACCAGAAGCATCCATTTTTCAACAGTATTATCTCAGCAATAAATTTCATTTTCTGCTTCTCTCAGGTTCATGGTCTAAAGATCTGTAGGTGTTTTACAGGCCTTGAGTAAAAAGAGATAAAGATCAAAACTGGACACAGGTAGAGGTACACAGAGGCTGTTTTATGAGTGAAGACATAACATGCACCACGAAGCTTCTACTTTCTAAATTAATAATAGATGAGGACAAGACTGCATGCCCTACAAGGTAAAAGTAATCCACCTGTTTCGTACTAGCCCTTCACTTCAACTACTCTCCTCCTTCACTGTGTTTGCGATGATTTTTTTCAGATTTCTTCCAGTTGAACTGTATTCATAACAACTAAGTCAATGACAGCAAACACTGTGTGTATTCCCATAGTGGTGTTCATTTAATTTTTTAACCCTCCAATATTTTTCAAATCTCCGTTACAAATGTAACAGAGTCCAATGTCCAAATATAAAAAAAAGCAGACTTTAACTGATGATAGAAAAGTGGCTTTCCCGCTCTTTGAATTTCTGCTGTTTCTAAAACAATGGAGAACTAAAATTTTATTTGTGGAAATATTGCTTGGTCTTATCGATACATTCCTACATTTGCTGAAGAATGATCACAATAAAGACACATCCCCTGTACAGCAGGCAAAATAAAGAAATTAACTAAAGGGCCTCTTCTCCAGATGACTTGGAACCATTACAGATCATTTTGATGTTTGCCAGTTGGTTGCAGGCATATGCAGTAGAGAATGAGAAAAGTGCTACATTCAATGTTTAGCAAATTTACTCTGTGGCAAATTTACCCAGTGACCTTGCAAAATGAACTGCGCCATCCATTTTTGCTTCAGACACTCTAGCTTTAAAATTAGATATAAGAACCTACTACATTTTTGCTTCAGACACTCTAGCTTTAAAATCAGATATAAGAACCTACTACTACGAAGCCTAGTCAGGCTTGTTCAACAAGCATGGTGGAGTCATTGAATGTTGTTGTTCAAGAGTGGGTCTGAGAGTGGGAAAATTATGTAATGCCAATCCAAAGAAGTAGAAAAAGACTGAAGGCCATTTGTCTATAGGGATGCACTCAACAAGCAGAGGTGTAATGAACCACATTTAACCATGGCATATTGACTACACCCATTTGACAACAGTCAGTCTGGCTACAAACCTATGGTCTTGAACTTACGCAGTGCTCTTACTTTATAGACTGTTACTGGAATGAATGATAAAACAGGAACATCCTAAAAATAGTGAAGCACGATTAACATTTTTGTTGAACACAGTGGAATGGATTCATCAACCATAACAATTTTTTTAATAATTAACTGTGCTGAATTATTCATAAAAAAAGCACAACATTCATACAGTGTAATTATTACAGTGTGAAACACGTTTGAATTAGAACAAGATAACTTTATCATTGGGTAGGTAAATTCATAGTGTCAGGAAATGTTCTCCTCCCCAGGTTCTAGGAATTACGTGCCTAACATTCTCTTGCAGCACACAGTACAAGCTACGATTAATAATATATCTATAGCTGAACATAAGGTATGGAGGGAGTTTTTAAAATGTTTAATTATTCAAATGAAGGAATTAATTGACTGTGCCTTTTTTGCAGTTCCACAATATTTCTAAACATTAGAAAAGCTCAGCATGCTAGGAAGAATATAATAAGTGCCTAGGAGGAAATAAAAACTAAAATAAGTGGAAACTGAAAACTTTCCTAGTAACTGAAGCTATGGCATACACACTGTATATGCTGTCATCTGGAGTTACATGCATAAATCAAAACCATGATACATTCTTATGTATTTGGGCTCCTGAATGGAAAGAAATCAGATACGAAACGTATGAGCTTATCATTCCTAATAGAGTGTAGGCTGGTGGTGTTTGCGTATTAACAAGGCTCTTGCAGAGATGGCAAGATTGCCAGTTGGTGTTGGTATTTACCAATTAACTTTAATATCAAGAAAACAGAAATTTACTTTTACTGTCTTTTAATTAAATCTGTAGCACACACAAATTTACAGTAAGATGGGTGGTTATGCATGTGTCTCTTCCCTATAGATCTTTTTTATGTTAGTATCTTGGCATGAATGGAAGAAATCTTTTCAGGGAAAAGGTACATCACATTCAACTGCTTATAAATGCAGTACAAGGCTTTGATCTTTGGTGTTTAGGCTTAGACTTTCAAGGGGTGTCTCCTTACTCCCATTTCATGATGAGTTCCATAACTCAAAATGTTTTCAGAGAATGCAATGACCTTTTGAGTTGCAGATGCCATAGGAATTATATTGTACTCCAGTGGAAACCTTGAAGAAAGACCTTGAATGTGAACAAGTAATCACTGATTGGAGAGCCAGTGGAGTATATCTAGTGTTGGTGTAGTACTCATACTTGTCCTACCACTTCAGTTTTGAAGAGCAAAGTGAAGTCCAAATGATTCACATTTCAGCTTTCCGTGACAACAGTAAGCTCTCTTGCTCACCAGAGAACCTCTTCTTTGTTTTTCTGTCCTTCCTCATACTAATCTGAAGTAGCTTCTTCATCTCTTATTAATGGTTTCTGTTAAGTAAACAAAACAAAAACAACAGAAAGAAACTGTAGGGACATGTTCTTATGCTGAGAAGATGAGTCCAGATTCTTGAATTGATTAGGAAGAGGCACCTGCTAGCTATTTAACCTCCATAGAAGAACACTGGGTGAGACAGACTTCTGTGATCGGCGTTTCATTGTTGGTTGTCATGTTTTCCACTCAGTATGCAGACTTTTAGGTTCATCCTTCTGAGGCATCTAACTCTCTATATGTCCTATAGAGAGAACTTACGTATCTGAGACCGCATTTGAGATTCTTCTCCGAAAGATGGGCGTTATGGAAAAACAGTTTAAAGTCAGGGGAAAAAGCATATCTATGTATATACAATATATATACACAAAATATGTATATTATATATAAAAAGCGTGATTGATGAATCTGATTCAGTGGGTGAAGATCTTGATGTACTATGCCTATTTGACATACAAAATGTGATGTAATACTGTATCAACAAGCTGCACTTCACTACAATATTTACTTCTGTATCTGACAAATTTCTTTTATTCCTGATTCTAAAATGACAGTACCTTTTTACCTTCATCAGTTCTCAACCACTTCTAACCTAGTCTCATCTGCCACCATATTGTTTGATTATTTCTGCGAAAAGTATTAAAGAATTCTGAATTGGTGAGAATTTGCCAGTGCTGAACTTTTGGCAAAATAGCATTCATTACTATACTTCCAGGCTTACCTAGATGGAGATCATCATATTCCTTGCTGGAACAGTCTGATGGGAAAGCAACTATTCTGTTTGCCTCTCTAGAAATCTTCAAGGCTAATTTGGCTCAAGAGAAGGTCAAATTTAACTGGAAACCAGGTTGATTTACATTTATTTTCAGGCAAGCTATAGTCAAAGTTTAAATATTGTTAAATGTAAAATGTATAGCCATTATAAACAAGTTATTTATGCAAGTCATTCATCTATATTTTCATTCATCTAGCAAGAAGGAGGAGGAATCTGCGCAGACAATCAACATAAAGATTGCGCATAACTTTTGTCTGCCCTAAACCGCCTTTTGAGAATTTATTTGGGACTGAACTGACTGTTTATATAAGGCTAAATTTCTTTCCCGGTGCAGGTTTTGTAAGCCAGTATTGCTAAACTGTAGTAGGGACCCTCCCACTGTGCATTTTCAGGCATTGAGAGATCTGTACATGGTCTGTTCATGCACTTGATATGCTACAATACTTGAAGTCCATCTATGGTAAATAAGGCTGGGAAGCTTGTCTAGGAACAGGCTGGGAAGCCCTGACCTGGAGAAACATCTGTTACCTTGCTGTCAGCCAGAAATAAAGATATCATAAACAGACTGGTACTAGAATTTCCAGACTTTCCTCTTGGCTTCCAAAGCCAGAAGAAATCTGTGTAGTTCTGGTCTTGCGCTCTATTTTTCCCCTTCAGCTCCTCATTGGGCAAAGAGGCACCTTTTGTCTTAGTAAAGAGAGTGTTCAATTTTTTACTAACAACCAGCAGAGAATACTTGTTTTTAAGGCTTCTGCCAGGTTTGCTTAATTGGACTCTTTGGATGAAAAAAGCTAGCATAAGGCTATGCTAGTAGTCTCAAAGCTCTGATTTTCACACTTTAGCATTAATTGGCTTCTGGATAAACTTTGGTTAATCATATTTCTGCAACTCAAGCAAATAAAGAGCGAAATTTACCCTGGCTGTAAGGAGCCCTGGTCCCATTTAGATCCATTAGAATTTTATCTACTATTATTCTCCCAGTACTTCACCCAGCTTTTGAAGTATAATTGTTTTGGAAGCATCCAGGTATGTACACGGATAAAGTATTTCAGTAGCTAAAATCCATTCAAAATTAATTTCTCAATGAAAAATGTTTTACACTTAACTCCTAATACACTGAATAACAGATTTATAAACCTTGTGGACTGGCATCTGGTTTCCCCGCAACAGCAGTTCTTCCACTTACTCCTGAGAATACCTTGTTCTACTTCTGCAGGTGAAATATTAGCACCTTGTTCATGCCCACTCAGACTTTGACTTATAATGATGCCGTCAGCAAGGACACAAAGTAGTGTAAAGTGCAATGGCATTCTTGTACAATGCAGCTGTTAAGAATTTGGAAATTTAAAATAGCAATGCTTACTATTTGAAACCTAGAGTTGAGTAAATATCTTGAGAAAGGTTTTGTGAACTAATGAGATTGCTATTATTTTTCAAACTTTTCCTTTTTTGAAGAAAAGAGAATTGCAATATTTCTGGGTTCTTACATAGCTTAGTCTAGCAAGTATTTATCTCATCTTCTAGATAAAAAAACCCAAAAAGCCTCATCCTTGTATTAAATCCTATGTAAATAGAAAAAGTGCAAAGTAGAAGTTAACTTAGAGGACTTCCTGTTTGAGCTTCTGAACAATAAATCTCACCTGAACAAAACATAATAATACCATTCTGGGTAAAACTTGCCTAAGATGACTGAGCAGACAGATGATAGGTATATAAAATATTTTTTTGCCAAGAAGGAGAACTCACATTTATTTATTTATCAGCTAGGGTTCTAGATGAGTTTTTTATCAAGAGAATAATATACCATATGGGTGTCATTTCTGAAAAAATCATGCACCTCTCTCATACAGTCTAGACTAAATCAAAGTGAAGAGAGCATTTTGTGGTTTCTGCAAGTAAATTTGTAAAGACCAACAAGACTCAACAGATTTTCAGGACAAAATCATAAACTTGTTGTGGTGAGCACCATGATGTGTGGGGGAGGAGGAAGAAGTGCCAGCTGGATCCATCATCTATCTTGGCAATTATACTGTGTTCATCACCATGGTATCAGGACACCTTTACAAGCTCTAAGAGTAATCACAGTAAAGGATCTCTAGTTTCTCCTCATGTCCTAGGAGGGATGGCTTTGTTATTCTCATTATTATTGTGGAACAGGTAAGTGAAAATAAGGGATTTTACATTTTATTCTTAAGGAGCTGAGATGTGTAATTGTTCCAATATCATCAGGGAATTAATTCCACAGCTGTATGTCAGCTGCCAAGAAAATTTTATCTGTTCATGGTATAGAGATGACTCTTCCTTGTCCCAGAGGAATGCAACTGTAGTGAAAGGCCATGAAGTCAGTGAGAAGTAGCCTTCATCCTCTTACACTGTCAGGGCACAGAAAAGTTGCTTAGGATGGATGTAGGCAGGAAGGTAGAAACAAGGATTGTTGAATACGCTGCTGATTTTTATTGGCTTCCCTAATAGTGCGGGCAGCTTCCCTCAGCATATGTGCTAGAGAGCTGTCTTTATCACTCTGCCAGCAGACCATGCCTCCCTTGGGCTTCAATGTACTGATGGACATAGAGACCAGAGCTCTGTTTGAATACATTTTGAGCAATATATAGCTGTCTGCACTGGGGCTTAAAGGTGCAGTGTATGCGAAAATATTATTTCCTTAAATATTTCTACATTCTCTCATAAATAGGCATCAGAATGTGGCCCTTATTTTTGTTATTTTTGTCTTTAACTTTTTCTGTATGTTTTTTTCTGTATCCTTTAATGTTAGATTTTGGTTTTCCTTTCATTATGAATAACACTAGCATTATAAAATAACCACATTGAAACAAATGGAATTTTACGTCCTATAAAGAACATCTCAATGAGAATAAACTTACTAAATCTTGATCCTTAGAGTGGAATCTTCACTCCATTGAATTTAATAGTAATTTCTTGTTAACACTAATGAGTCTAGACTTTGTTCTTTGCATACAGCTGTCAATAAGTAAGTAATGATAACCTACAGACCTAATACTAAAAAAATCCTTTGCAATGAGATGAAAAAACTGAAAACTGGACTCAGGCTTTGCATGCAGGATCTATTTCTGATTTTGCTGTGCAAGTGTTTTTTTTTAACTTGAGCTAAACATTATGACAGAAACAAGTGAGATAATTGGGTATTATGAGATATCTGCTCTTTTTCACTTATGGTCATTTTATGTGTTGAAATACTTGCATTGTTTATGTAGGAAAGCGATCCTATTGTTCAGCCATCTAAATTATCTGTTTCTTCATCATACTATCAAGGCTCACTTCAACTGTTCTAGTTTGCATAGAAATTACATGCAATTTCCTTTTTAATTTTGTTATTTTTTCTTTTTAAAGAAGAACAATCACTATATTCACAGGGAGAATTTGTTAAACTGGAAAATCATATTTAAGACTTCAAGGTGTATATAAATTACAGAATTGACTTTAAAAAGGCCAGCTTTCTGTCAGGTGTGTGGGAGTGAATGACAGACTAATTCCCACACACACCCAAGAAAATTGTGAGTTGTCCTTTTACCAAGTATTCAGTTACAACTGGCCCTATATATATATTATTTCCATATTACACAGAAGTATTCCTTTTGCAGCTTCTTTACATTTTATGCCGATGTTACTTGCCTATAGAAATATACAGATCAATTAATCCATTCTGAAAACTACTGTACTCTTAGGTGCCAGTGTTTTGTATTAAAAATGTTTTTAACCTTATTGTACTCTGCAATAATCTCCTATATATGTGTTAGGGAGCAGATAGCCTAAATATGTTATTAACATTAGATTATATTTAGCAGGTTAGAGATAATCTGCTGATTTAAGTAAACACTACAACAAAAAGATACCACTATAATCTGCTGTCAGCATCTTTTTGCACCACTTCTCAAGACTCCCTAATGTGCATTTCACATTACAGTTAAAATCCTTTAATTTGTCCTATTATTTATCCAGCTGTGGGATCACTGCACTTTCACAACAATAAAAAAACTCTAGGCAAATATATGTTATAAAACCACAAGAAAAAAAAAAGAATGATTATCAAAAATGTTCTGCTACACATTATTTACTTTAAGCATTTACTTTTCAGTTTACTATTGCCGTGATGCAAAGAGCAAGGAGACTGGATTGATGGCTTTTCATTCAAGATAGGTATAACAGAATACTTAGATAGATATTCTAGATAGATATTCCATATATGTAGGTATAACAAAGTTGCACTGTGCTGAGAAATATCAATGATGAATCCTGTTAACATTATCAGAATGCTTTCCAGAAAGAAAACATAAGAAATGGCATTTACTTTTCCACCTTTAGATCTTCATGGTTTTTTGACCCATCTATCAGTATGCCTGGTTGATAGATTATTTCTTCTCACTGGCTATCCGCTAGAGGACAGAGAAGCAAATCCCTTTGGAGCCAGCTTTAGTACTGCTCTTTACATTGGCTGTCAAGTGGAGTCAAGAAGGGACAGTTGTTACCATCTGCCTAGAAGTGTGGTCTGGAACCCGTATATATATTTGCGCACATCAACAGTTTTCCAACATGTGTGCCTAAATTTAGTCTCTGAATTAATTATTGGGCTTTCAAATATGTGACCCCGTTTTCAGAAGTACTGACCACTCAGACATCTGGTGATTTCAGTGTAAGCTGTGATTATCCAGCATCTCTTGAACAAAATCAGCCAGTGCAGTTTCCATTTTAAATCAGTGGAAAGACAGTTGTTGAATTTAGTAGATACTGAGTTGGCCTGTGGATATTTAACCTTTGGCAACCACATTTGACACTCTTGGCCAGGCATGGTAATCACATAAGTGAATCTGATAGCCACATGACAACTGCAGTGTCATATAATCAAAAACGTATCACAGAACTCAGACCATTATTACTTTCTCTATACCTCTTATTTCATCTGTCTTGTGACTTACCGTTTTAAAATCCTGAGCATCTTTTAACAGCTAGCATCCTTTAAAAATGGAACTGTCAGAGAAATTTTCCTCTTCATAAATCTGAAAGTTCCTACATCTATATATTATTACTATATGTAAGATACAACTACATCAAGCCTTGGATGGGCATGTTGTGACAATGATATAGAGAGACATCATTAAAGCTTATTATCAGGGAAGTCTAATGTTCAGTAAGAACTTTTGATTTTGGTTTCCTGACAGTACATTTTGGAAGACGTGCAAAATATATGGTGGCTAAAATCTTTTGTTAGTTAAGTAATATAGTAACTTTACATTTCTGTGAAGAGCTAGCTCTTCACTTCTGAGGTTTACAGCTCACTTCTATAGCCCTTGAGGGTTAATAGTGCTAAAACTGACAGACTATACTGACTCACTAATTTGACTTCTTCCTGTTCTGGCTTCCATCCATGGATGTTCCAGGCCTGGAGAATGCACATTTTAGACTAAAACTTGTCTATCTCTTCATATCAGTTACTGAGGAGTTTTCGGAAAAGGTATTGGTTAGATCAGCTCCTCAGCTGTTCTAACATACGCCAGAGTCAGACAGCAGAGTATTAGAAAATTTTCTCTGCTATGTGTCCTCTTCTGTGTCTAAACACAGCTTCTCTATGCTGAGGCACAGTACACAGCCTATTATACTGACTTTAACCTTGAACATTTTTAATGCTATTTTAGGTCTGTTTAGAAAGGCTTCCTCTCTGCCTTGAAAAGTTGAACTGATGGGAACAAAGGTGATTGGGTTTTCAGTTGGAAGGATAAAAAAGCAGTTCCGATTTTTTTGATCCCCTGTAGCCTTCTTTTTTGCTAACAAGACATAAAGATTTTGTTGGCACGAGTTAGGAATGATCTGCAGAGCCTTCTTTGTCAGTGCAGTAATCCTCAGACACCTGGCCAATCATTCCAGATCTAAATTCCTTGGCAGTCTAATTTATAACAAGCAGAAACATACCTTGTTCACAGGTACTTGCAATACTGTTACAATTCAAAAGTAACATCAGTTTTGCCAAAGAGAGAAACTGACTGGCAGTTTTCCCTGTTCAGAATCAGAGGAATAGCTGTGCAACAGGCAAACCTGAGGGCACAACTCATTTTTCAGCTCTACTGCTGAAAGCTGCTTTAGACATTTTGGCACTTTTTTTCCACTGCTGTGTACTCAAGATGTTTGCAGTATACATGTGTTTCCTCTTGTATATTAGCAAGTGCTTCGTTTACCTTCTAAATTTATCTGAATTTTTCTGAATTTCCTTTGAATTAAACTGAAGCTACAAGAACTCTCCGGATTTCATTAAGTCCACTCCAAATGTGAATGCTGTTACTGCCTGCCTCAACCCCAACCCATGCAATTGCCACAGTTTTGGTTTTACAAAAAGACTGAAAACAAAAATATTAGGTGATAAAGGTAATTTCTACATTGTAGAATTGCAATAAATTATCTTCCTCCTCATTGAACCATGAAAACAAGTCTGTCGTACTTTTTCATTCATGAAGCACCTCCCGGCTCATTAAGATCTCTTGATGGTGATCCCTTTGCTATGTGCAAAGTGTATTTTTTTCAGACTTGATGACAATAACTAAAACATGCTCAATGTTTGTAAGATGTTCTAGTTAAAGTTGCTATGAATTCATTAAATTATAATAACAAGGTCGTTCTGTCCCAGTCTGTATGTGCATCTTTTTTAATGAAAACAGAAAGGTTAGTTTAAAAGGGGTGTGCTCAATAATTATAAAAGGAGAAGTATATTTAGTGTCAACACACTGCAGGCTGGGATTTCACGCGTAGCTGCACTGATATGATACTAGTGATTGCAGTTATTGGGTAAAAGAATAGAGGCTTATAAAGTGTTAGCTGTGTAACTAAAAGAAAGGGCTAGAACCAATTGCATTTTAACCATCCAGCAAGCCTAATACCAATGGGAAAGCACACTCCTTATAGATGAATGACAAAACTTAGTAGAAGCAAGTGGGGCTGTCTGATGTATGCTGATTCAAGAACGTAGAGGTGTTCAAAACAAACTTGTGTATTATGTCATTCAGGCTTGTTTTATTTGTAAATCATGGGACTGTTTTCAGTGTCTATAAACCTCATGTCACTTGTAGCCTCCTTGTTAAACACATTTTGCTTCTTCAACTCATGTCTGCTACGGTATTTCTTTCATGTGTCAAGCTACCTCATTGCTCCACAGCAGACATCTTCTAACATTTAACTGTACTTTTAAAGACTAGTGGTTGCAAACATGCTGCCAGTTGGCCTGCTATAGTAAAATCATCACCTCTTTTGTTTCTCAGCTGCAATACATTTTGTATCTATTCATCCAAACATCCTATTACAGTATGAAATCACTATCAAGGAAACAGACATTGACTGCTTCATTCCAGTTTCCACATGACACTTCTTATCATAAGATGCCTTTCGCATCAATACTGCCTAAGATCAGGCCTGTTTAGCTGCTTTTTTGACAGATTTTCACATCTCTGGAATGTCTGTTAATAATGATTGATCTATACAGCATTTCTCGGGAATTAATGATTGGCTAGAAAGCTCCATTGACTTGGTGCTCAGCGAAGGACTATTCTCTCTAGCAGGTAGTCAGTCCCTGGGAAATACTCAGAGGTTGCATCAACATTGTTACTGTTAACAAAAATGAAGTATAGAATTTGGAACATCGTAATTGCAATTGCTCTGTATGTTCTAATTGTTCTATATTCTTCAGATTTATTGCCACCTCAACATTCAGGTTAACTCATTAACTTGCTCTCCTAATTTACTCTTTTTCAAACTCTTGTTTACATAAAAAAACCTGCAAGAATCAGTTCTAAGAGTATATACAATTAAACACAGAATTGAACATGTATAATGCACACATATATGGAGCATGAGTGTGTATACATTTATATAACTTTCGCTGAGACATGGCTATACATTGCTACAGGATTTACCAGGAAAAAAAGCGCCTATTTTCTAGCTTAAAGTTGAACAACAAGCATCCACATGTGAAAGTCTCAGTGAAAACAAGTGAAAGAAATTAGAGGGAAATATAATAGGAATACTTAATTTTGTGTAAGGTCTGTGCTTAAAATTAAGTATTTCACTTAACTAAATGCATATGCGCTTGAGTAAAGACAACTCCGTAGGTTCTAGTTGAAACATTCATCTTCTCAATTGTTTCAGAGGCAAAATACATTCCTTATGGAATAAAACTGTAGAAAAGTAGATAATTATTACTTACCTTAAAGCGATGTCAAAAAGAGAAGTCTTGAAAGTGGAAGGTGATGGTGCTAAACTGGGAAATCTTTCGTGTTTCTCAGCTTGATAAAGACAACTGAAATAAATTAGAAATTTATTGACTGACTTCATTGAGAAAAGCTTTAAAAAATCACATAATAACCCAAGATGTGCCTCAGTACTGTGTGTAATACCCATTTCTCTCAACTAGTTTTTTTGTTTCCATTATTATACTTAATGGTTTTATATTTTGATCATGCAGGTGTTCTTACAACTACATGCTATGAAGCCATTAAAACACACTGCTGCAGGTCTAGTAAAAAGGGTTCATGCTCTAATCTAGAACAACTCTCGTTCCTTATTAGAACTCTAAGACATGGTACAGCTAAAATAACTTCATTGCTAATATGACTAACAGACACAGAGAGCATAACAACTGGAGTAACTTATGATTAATTAGGGTACATCATTTATGGGTTCTGGGTTCTATGGGTCTGATCTAAAGTCTTATGGTGCCATAGGAAACATATTTGTCACCTTCCTATGTCACCCATATTTGTCACCTCCTTTAATCACCCTCCTGTTTTCCCCAGTTCTAGGCTCTCATTCCGAGCACATGCCACTTAGGGTCAGATTCTGATTGCATGGACGTGAATCCTGCAAATGTTAGATTCTAGCCTAAATCCTTTGGGCTTTTTTTGCTATAGGGGAATTCTTAAGGAAAACCCAAGAACACAGCGAAACAAGAAACTTGTACCATAGTTAGTCAGGATTAATAGCCCATAAAATAAATCATTTTTTATATTATTTCTGCACATGTATAGCACTAATCATGCAAAATATTTAAGCAGCTTTTTAGCAGTCAGATCAACAGGGGAACTTGAATAATCTTAAGTGCTTGACAGGACTGGGCCTTAAATGTCTCTAGATGCAATAATAAGTATGGAACAGATTCATTTTGTGCAGTATTTTCAGCACAAACTGCATCACAAAGTGTTAAATAATAAATAATAGCAGAGAGAAGTATACACAAGGGAGGAATGATTTGATTTCAGAGGAGACTTGAAAGGGGATGTTGATGAGGTGGAGGTTTTAAGAATTAAATATTAAAAACCAAAAAGGTTTTGGCTGGGACTGATTGTTTTTCTCTGCTAAGAAATAAAGGGGCTTTCTAACCTACCTCCTGGACGAGGATGCAAGGCTTACTGTCAAACTGTTCAGTGGAATCATCGCTGTACTTAGAGTCTATTTTTAAGAGAAGGGGAAGGATCACAATTAGCTAACTACAGCCCTCTCCGATTCCAAACGTCTGCTTTGTCCTCTGCCTCACCTTTCTGTTTATTTACCGCTTAACAACTCCACACGGAGTTGGCCGAAGTTCCTGAAGTGCGGCAGCAATCTAGCCCCCTGCGAGAGCAGGCGGGGAGGAACGGTAACGTGCCGTTGCGGAGCCCCAGCACGCCAGCCCCCCTTCCCCAGAGACAACAGCCCGCAAGGCCGCAGCGAGGCTGTCACAGACATGCCCTCGAGGAAAAGGGAAGCTGCTTTAAGCACCAGCCCACACTGTTAAATCACGCCTTAATGGGCTTATTTCCTACATTTGGTGGCAGCATAGTATTCAGGATAATATTATCACTACTTGCGCAGGTTACTGCCAAACCAAAAGACGGAGATGAGAGAGTTAAGTAACAGGGATGGGGAGTGAATCACTAAAAAGTCTTTCCCAGAGTCAGTTCTCTGTTTGGGGGAAGTTATTTTAATTCTGTGTCTCGCAAACAACCCGCAGCCTCACCGTGTCCTCTGGAGCCAGCCTGACTGACATTATAACAGGATTTTAAAATAAAGGATGTGCAGGGGCAGCTCATGTTTAGCAGACATAAACGCAACCCCGCTCTGAAGCATGTAGTACAAGTAACACCGTACCTGTGCGCAGCGCGCCGGGGTGAGGGCAGCGCCCGCTCACGCCCGCGGTCTAGCGGAGGTACGGCCCCATGGACACCGCTCCGCCAGGAGGACCTGCCTTTGCCTCACAGGTAAGTGGACCTCCGGAGAGCGCTAGCCTGCGAGGAGAGCAGTCACCGGGAGAAGGAGCGCTCTGCTTATCGGGAGAGTGGCGCCCTGCCTTCCTCCCTCGGGGCTGCCAGCGGCCCCCCCGAGGCGCCTGGAGCCCGCGGGGTGGCTGTGTGGGATTGAGGCCGCCCGGCGCCCCCGCTTCGTCTCCCCCGCCCTGGCCGGGCGCCCGGGCCGGCGCGCGCTGACCGTTACCCCCCCTCAGCGCGGCGCGCGCGGGGCGGGGGGAGGGGAGGGGATGAGGAGGCGCTCCCGCGCTTTTGGAGACGCACCTGTGGGGAGCGCCCGCCTGGGCGGGAAGTGTCTTATGTAAGGGATGGCGGGGAGCGGGGCCGGCTCCGCGGCGGGGCTGAGGGGGGTGAGGTGGGGGCCGGCTGCGCGGCGGGGCTGCTGGGAGGGGGGAAGCCCCTCAGAGGGGCTGCTGGGAGGGCTTCGCAGAGGGGTGCTGGGGGGGGAGGCAGGCTGGCGGGCAGCCCCGGGTCTCTGGCGCGCAGCCTCCCACGGGCGCCTCCGAGAACGGGCTGGGCTCGCCGGGCTGCCTCACCCTCGCTCTCATCCGCACGCTGCCCACCAAGGCGGATTTCCCCTTTGGCGGCAGCCGTTCCCCGCCGAGTGGATGCCGCGGCGAGTCCGTCCAGCCTCCCGCGCTCTGCTCCGGCAGCCGTCGCCGCCCGCGGGCTCGCCCGGCTCCAGGCGGGGCTCGGCGGGCGCCGTGGCTGGCTGAGGGAGTTGTGCGAGAGACGGCGCCGGGCTCCGCGGGGGAGCGGAAGGTGGGTGCCCCCGGCGCCTCTACGCTGGCACCAGGCGGCGCGGGGAAGGCTTCTCACTCGCCCTCTCTCCTCCTTCCCGCCCCTGCAGCGCCCTCGCCTAAGCCCTCCCGCCTCGTGGCCCCCTCCACGCCCCTCTCGCCAGCCCCTTCTCCCCAGCCCGCCGCGCAGCGCAGTGCCCCGCACTCCCGCCGCCACCTCCACCCTTCGGTACTCCTCCTCCTCCTCCCGCGCGCTCCCTCACCCGCGCACTCCACTCCACAAGTGCCGCGCGCTCGCTCCACCGGAGCGGAGCGACGACGGGCTGCGAACACTGCCCGGGGGGGCGGCGGCCCCCGCCCGGCCCGGCCCGGCCCGCGCGGGGCTGTCCGTGGTGCTGAAGGTGAGCGCGGGCTGAGCGGACGCCCGGCCCCTGACGGAGCCCCTTTATGTTCAGCTCCTGGCGCAGCGCAGCATCCAGCAGCTCGAGCGGCGGCGGCGGCGGCAGCAGCATCGCTAAGCCGGGACTGGGAGGCAGAATGGGAGGCTTTATTCGGCTGCTCTTCGGCTACTTGGTGGCGGACCTTCTCACGCTGGTGTGTCGGGCTCAGGAGAAAGCTGGCCAGCAGCTGGGGAGCTTCGTGGTGCCCTCAAGAGGAAACCACTCCAGCCTTGGGGAACAGCTGGACCCCTCTGAGCCACCTCCCACCCCGGACTTCTGCAGGGGCTACTTTGATGTGATGGGGCAGTGGGACCCCCCCTTTAACTGCAGCTCAGGGGAGTTCATCTTCTGCTGCGGCACTTGTGGCTTCAGGTTTTGCTGCAAGTTCAAGAAGACAAGGCTGGATCAAAGCACCTGCACAAACTATGAGACGCCGTTGTGGATGAACACTGGGAAGCCTCCTTCCCGCATAGACGACCCTCTGCACGACCCTACCAGGGATAAGACCAACCTCATTGTCTACATCATCTGTGGGGTTGTGGCAGTCATGGTGCTGGTGGGGATCTTCACCAAACTAGGGCTGGAGAAGGCGCACAGACCCCAGCGGGAGCACATGTCCAGGTAAGGCTGAGTGCCGGGCAGCAGGGTCCCCTTCCCCCCTACTTCCTCCCCTACCCCTAAAGAGGAGAGAGGAGCCCATGTGTTCCTGCTAAACAAACAACTCCGGCCAGGTAGGCTGCATTCCCCTGCAAGGCAACCGAGAGAGACCAACTTTGGAGAGCCGAGCTCCTGTGGTTCTCCAAGCCCAGATTATCAAAGTACATGCATAGGAAGGCTAGAAATAATTGTGGAGCCTGCACAGACAGTAGTCCATTTTTATCTGCAGTGTCTGACCCTCTCCCCAACAAGATCTAGCAAGTGTTCCCGCATATACTGTGCATGAATAGGAAAACAAAAAAATCCTGAAACCAGCAAGACTGAATTATAGAAAACCTGATGGGTTCCCTCTTCCAACTGTTTTAAAGCTTGGAAAATGTTTTTGCTTCTCAACAGAAGGATGTAAACAAATGTCATCTCACCCTCCCTCTCCAGCTGCAAAATGATTTTGGCAGGACCTTCCCTACTCCCCCAACCCTTGCAAGTGTGTGAGCTATTTGTAAAATTTCTAAGCTGTGAAAATGAGCCAGGGTAGAAGGGAAGAGGGAGACACAAAAAGGGAAAGCTATTGTAGAATTTCTTAACATTTTTTCAGTTACTGTTGAGATGTAAAAAATGGAATATGAAAGTCTTGTCTCATCCACATATGTGTGTGTTATACTCTGTATCCACAGTGTAATGGCTGAGTTATATCAAAGAGAACCTCCCCCACCTAGAGTTACGCATGCTGTGTACCGTTTACTCCAGATACTGGCTGCCTAGTGGTGGGTAGGCAGGTGGGCAACTCAGGACAGAGCCCAATGGCTTTAACAACATATTCCAAACCCAGATGGTCACAGCAGTTCAAAATCAAGGCATAACACATTTGTCAAGTTTGCAGTCTCTCTGATTCTTTATGCTAATTCCAGGCACATGAAAGTAAAGCAGATGCGGGAAAGGCATTAAAAAAGGCAAACAGCTCCATTAAAGAGTCTAAATAGATTCCAGCATATTGGGCAACACTAGTGACAAAATGCAATTAAAAGGATACCTTCTACTGGACGTGCAGTGTGGCAGAAGCTTCCTTTTGCCCTGATGGGTAATGGTGTAGTTCACAATCTTTAAAGCTGAGATGAAGAGTCATCCTTTGAAAGATAGTCCAAGAGATCAACTCAACACTGGAGCCTTATTTTTTACTGAAGTTCTGCATGACTTTTTGATTAATTGCTTATCCTGAAACGAACAGAGAAAGCCATAAAAATACTCCTGCAAATGCATCACCAATTCACTAGCAATTATTTGCTATTTATAAACTGGCTGATATGGATATGCTTTTACTACCGAGGAACAAAGCACATTGCAGAAATTTTAGTCAACATTGTGTGTCAGTGATACTTCTGCAAAGATGTTTTTTGTTGAGCAAGGTATAATAATCCTTTAGACATTTTGAATATTCTCAACTACTAAATTGAGAAAAAGAATACGTGGGTCCCAATTTCTTTCTAAAATCTTACTCTTAAACTACAGAGCTTGTTTGGAAAAACCTCTCCCTTGCTTCAGCCTCTTTCTGTAGTGTCTGCATGCAGGCAAAAAGGCAGGGCTCCTAACAGTTACAAAAACCAGGACAGAGTGAAGTTGTAGCCATACCTGCTTATATATGGCTTAAATAGGTCCTATTTCTACTAGTAGAAATATTTGCTATCTAAAGTACAGGTGTGAAGTATTCTGAAAGGATATTCTGTCTTAGTTTATGGAAATAGAATTATAATAGGCGATTGGAAAATCATTCTGAAATCCTTCAGTCATGTATGCATAAAGATTAGGTTTCTGAAGTGGTTCTTAGAAAAGGTCATCTGTTACCCTGATTACTTAACAGTGTCTGAGATCTTGTACTTTTCTTGCCATGAAAATGTTCAAGTCAGGATTATACAGAAACTTGGAAAGTCATGATCACATGGAAAAACAGTCACCCACTCAGTACACATAATAGCTAGTCATGTTCTGAAAAAGCAGCGCTATAGCTTTTTTTTAAAAAAAGTTCTCACACTCCTATTACAGCTGTGGGGTGGGCTTACCATTACTTTGAAAAGGAATTAGATTTGTAAATTCCTTCGGCAATCTAAAAATCTGTTCATTGAGTGAAGAATTGAAGTAACCTTTTGTCCTCGAATGTGTGTTTAACTAAAATATTCCAGCCTGGCTCATTTTACACTACTTATGTTCTGAAAAAAAGGCTGCAATGCTTAAGAAATAATTAATTTATCTGTTTAAACAGTTAATAGTACCAACAATTAAAATAATATGTAGCCTATATTCATATTCAGCTTCTTTTATAACACTCATCACTGCAATGTCAAAAAAGCAAAACCAAAAAGAATACTACTTACGTTTTTTTCTGGACTGAACCTTATTAATAAGCAAAAGTATAATGCATTGAGAGTGTTAGGTAGGCCAAACCAAAAGTACGAAGTGTTACTCCATTTTGGCTGGCAGCAAGTAACACGCGGAGGCTGATTTGTTATATATTTCCTTAGCTAAGATTGTCTCCTTTCCCTTCCCTGGCCAATGGCTACGTGAAACGCTTGAATCCTCTTCATTCCTATGAACAAATTCACCTATGGAAGGGATGGTACTGCTTACCAACAAAGACAATGCATAATGTAAACTGATCTTTTTTTATGAGGGCTGATTTTTTAAAAAAGTGGACGGAATACAACTGGTGTAAATTATATATTTCCATTTTTTATTTACTAAAAATATTAACAAATATGAACAGAGACCTGACACATGGGAATAAGAACATTGACTTATAAATAGGAAGCAAAACTGTGCCACACTTAATTCCTTGCATTATTTCATCTTGCAGTCAGTGGATCTGCTGTTGAAGACAGACACTGGTGTGTGTAAGAGTGGTACAATGTTAATAAAGGAAACTTCATAGGTTTGGCGAGCATAGTTTCTATACACTTGCCTTTCATTACATTTTGTTTATTGCTATACCAAAACAAACCAAGAACAGTCCATTAATTTCACTGAATTTTCTTGAAATATTTGACAATGAAAAAGCATCGGGGAAATGTATTTATTTAGTGAAAACAATCCATAGGAAAAAAATCTCTATTGGGCAAGTCCTTTAAGGAAAAAAGAGTCAAAATTTGTCCTTTTTTAGAGAGCTTGTTACTTTCTTTTGTTTTGAGAAAAAAGGCCAAGTGTGGCACTGTTGACATTTTCTTTCTTGTTAGATCAGTGCTTTTCAGTAAAGCACTCTTACTGTTGGCATGGAACTGTAAATCTGGAAGGTGAAAATGGAGAGAGGAGTACAGTATTAACTCTGTATGGCACATTTTGCTTTATTCATCATATGATAATGTTTTGTTTATATCATTCTCCTAATTTTTAAAGTTGTTACTTGACATTAAAAGGAGATAAATATTCCCTTCAGCTATAGTGTCCAAGAACTAAGCAGTAATAGTAGTATCCAAAGAGAGTAACTCTTCCTTTACCTTCCTGCTTTCTAAGAGAATAAGGGAAGAAGATGGTGTATGTTATTGGATATGGCAAAGGGAATGAATGTGGCAGTACTGTGCCTAAAAGGAAACAGAATTGATCTGCCTCCTGAAGCAGATCTAGAAGCTTTGTTAGGCATATGAGGGCAGCACGTTCTTGTTGCTTAAGACTACATCAATGGGACTTCCAGGCTCCATCAGTTAAATTGAAGAATTCTCTCTCAAAAATGAGTAGAAAAGGGAAAAGCTTAACTTCTGTTTCATGGAGGAGATTTTTCTGTATATAAAACCACACCTTTGTCTTCTTCCTTAATCCTTGTGGAGAATGTGCAAACAAACCAAGAACTGAAAGGACAATATTTACAATCATGCTTGTACACTATAGCTCCTGGTTTTTTGAAGCAGTGCTTCTGACAGTATGTTAACAGCTTTCCAAATATTGTGAACCATCTGAGCTCTTCTTTCTTCCTTCACAATGTGCTGAGCTCACGAGTTAAGTCTTTTGTTGATCATTAAAAAGGCATGTACCTGGGGCCAAAAATAGTCTGACTTGCCAAAATCTTGAATCCTATGTGTGAAGTTATTTCCCTTATAGGTTTTGACCCAGTTTTGGAGGCAATATATGACAAGTGACCTTTCATGAAATAACCCGTGTTTAACCTTCTGCAAGCTTGCACTCATAAGGGAAATGCCTTGCTCTACATGCTTTGTTACACCGGAAAATAACATTACGTATCCAGAGAAAAATCTTACGGCAAGAGAAATGCTGAAGTTTTGTGATACTTGGATAGTTCTGGGCCATGAACTCCTGTGTAGGTAACATTTCTCCACATTTGTAATACTGCAATCAATATCAATACACAGGACCTAATGATATCGCTACCTGATTAAAAGGTTATCTTGTATTTTGCATTTCCTTAAAAAATCATTCAGTATAGCAAAGCTGTAGATAAAGACCCTCTGCATATATAATTTTTCAATGGGACCCACTCTAACAATTTCTTCAGATAATGAACAAAATCTGTATGACAATATTCAGGTGAGACAAATGCATGAAGGTGTTATAACAGTCTGTTGGCCTACGTGGAATTTTTTGAAGCAAACGTCTATTCAAGGATTTTTTCATGTACTGGGGCACAAACCTCCCTTTATGCATTTTCATTACATGGGCAAATCCCTAAAAGAACAAAATGCAGGTACAGCATTTCCTTTGTACTTCAGTGACACAAGCTGCTACACATTTTTAACTCTGCCTGACATCAGTGGAAGATAAGGACAAGCTCTTTGTTATATGAGCTATTCTGCCCTGAGAAGATTGTACAACTTTGGCTAACACATAGGTGCTGTGTTGTTAAAAATAAAACTTGATGGTGAGTAGTTCGTTTTTTCTTAATATAGTGGGAGTTGGACAGCTAATTCCTTAAAACCCTTTTGAAAAAAGCCACTCTAAAATGGTAGAAAACTTAGTTGGCATTTTCACAGACAGGCACTAGTTAATCTGCTATCATATGGGGTGTTATTTAAAGTCTACAGTGAACAATATTTACCATCAGATTAAGGGCAATGAGGAAAGCATTTCTGAAAACCCGCTCTCACAAAGTTGGGAAATACTAATCTATGTATTATGAGATCTCAGTTTTAACTTCCACATTGAAGTTAGGAACTTTCATTTTCATTTCTTCCCTTCCCAGAAATGTGTCCAGCTGCCTCTGGAATTAGAATTAATATTGATGACAATAATTTCCCTTGTATAGAGACATATTTGCATAAATTGACTAGATATTAATGGTTTTGGTCCCCACTTATTTTAAACTATGTTTTGCAATATAATGCTTTCCTTTTGCATCATTTTCTACATACCTTTGTGAGATCTCTTCTATTGAATTTTTATTTTTCTGCTATGTAGGCCAGCTCTTGTTACACAGCTATTTGTGCTGTGTAAGCATTCTTGAAATGGGAGCATTGCTCTGATACCGTTAATCATTTGGTTATTGTCTTCTGACCTGTTACAGTAACAACAGAGTATTCTTTAACATGTTGATCACAACTGTAACTAACATTTTAATAACATAATGCTAGCCATAAACACAATGAAACATCAGTATCATTCAGCTGTGTACCAAAGCAATGTTCCTGCAATGTGAAAGCAAGATCCAGCTCAGGATTCCTCTCTGTCTGTAACTTAAATGAAGTTACTTTTTAATACTTAAAAGTACAGTGCTTCTTGATCAAGAAATCATCATGTCACAGAAGCACAGTGCAGGAGCTACATGGCACTTGCCATGGCTTTCACCAGTGAATGTGCTTATTTTTATTTATTTATTAGTTTATAAACTAGTCTTTCTTGATGCAGTATCTGGGACACTGTATATAATTTTGCAGAAAATTAAACTAAACTGGGCACAGTGCCCAGAAAATACATCCCCTAAAAAAAAAACTCAAGGGGTCTCAAAATTAAAACTAGTAAAACAAAAAGGCAGCAAAAAATGGTCAGTGATGCAGTGACCTGAATAGAAAAGACTTGCATTGAACCCTGAAGACACTGATAACACACACCATAACTTTCCTTTGCCTAAGGCAACAGCTTCTGCAGGTGGGCCAATTATTTTGTATCACAGAGTAGTTCAGCAGGTAGCTACATGGCATATACATAACGGCTAATCCCACTCCTACAGAAGTCAATGGTAAAACCCCATAGCCCAGAATCATAGAGTTAGATGTTGCCATGCTGAGAGTTTCAGAGCTTAAAACTTAGTCACTAACTCTGGATCCACAAGGCTGATACAGGTGCGTGTGCTTATCTGTATGCCTAAGAATGGATACACTCAGCAGGACACTCAGCAGTGAAACTAGTCCTTAGAAGATACACCAGAGCGGGACAAATCTCTCTCTCTGTCAGATATAGTTACTGCCTGCAGCTCTGCAGAAAAAGTCCACAACCAGCATCAGGTTAGGCCTGGCCTAACTGTTAGGAATCCTTTTGCTTTCTCCCTCTTTGCTAGCATAAAGCTTTCATCCTGTTTCTGAACTGGCTTCAAAGCAGCAAGGAGTGTTCCTGTGCAAGCTTTGCTCCATCTTAATGACTAGGACACTCATAGAAGTTAGAAAAGACATTTTTGATCTCCCCTTCTGGATGGGAAAAGCTTAGATCCCTGATCATGAGGAGTGCTATGCCTACTGGATTTCTACATGAAAACCAGGTGACTTTTCAACTTTGGTGACATTTTTGAACGAAAATGGCCAACACCACTGCATTGTGTGGTGCTCTGTGCAAATGCATGTGTGAGAATTTACTTTGACAGGCCTTGCTGGTAATCTAGGTAGATAACTAGTGAAGATAACTAGTTTGTGAAAGCTATAGACAGGGGCTAGGTGCTGAGGTGCTCAGCTTAACCAAGATGGCAATGTTACTGAGCACATGCAATGGCAGTACTTTACAAGTCTCAGAAAGCTTAAATTATGTTCCTACAAAGCCAAGACAGCTAAAGAACTTAATGTGTTTCTGTGTATTACTGCTAGCGCACTGTCTAAGACAACCTAAAAAGGGCCTTGGGTGCAAAGCCTCACAATGAATCTGATTCCCTGATTTTGCTGTGAATGGAGCTGGTTTCTCCAGCAGACGTTATGACAGACTGCATCTCAAACTAAAAAAACCCTTGGAATATATTGGTAATGCCTTACAGATTTTGCAACAGGTTAATTTTGATTTTGTTTGGTTTTCAGAGCTCTTGCTGATGTTATGCGACCTCAAGGTCCTTGTACAACAGATCATATGGAAAGAGATCTAAACATTGTAGTACATGTGCAACATTATGAAAACATGGAAACGAGACCTCCTCCAAATAATTTACGTAAGTTGCATTATAACTTTATCAATATCTGGAATGCTGGCACTAAAATGAACATTATCAAACAAATATTGCTGGATGTCAAATGAGGATTGACAATACATGTATTCTTGCAAATTAGAAATATTCTTTATTACAGAATTAGAAATATTTAGGATTTCGTAGTGCAAATAGTGCAACACTAAGAGAAAGCCATTTTGAATAGAAAAATTAGTTATTATATTTATTTTTAATTAGTTGTCTTGGTTGACTAATATTGGTTTTGTATCTTTGTTTCCTTCTACCTGGTGTTTTTGCTCAGCTCATCAAGCTATGCCTTATTCTATGTTTTGTTATACCAAAATACAAATCGTTAAGTTTACAGCAAGATTTAACAAGATGTTTCATAGGGCTGTAATATCCAATAGGAAAGCGGTCTCATTAAGCTGTTATATCATCTCCACTAGTAAAATAGTTAAATACTTTCCTGGAGAGCATCAAGTTGTATGTGGTTTTCACTTTCTCATTTTTTTTTTCTCTGTAAGGGAAAGGAGAGAGGAAGATTATTATTTTAAGTTTTATTATGGCTATATTATTATTTAAGATTATTATTTAATATTTTTATTCCGTATCTGCTATTACGTGTTTATGTTATTGAAGGCAAGGAAAAAGTGCACCTTGGAGCTTCAGAGGAAATATGGTGACATATTTCCACATATGGTGGCTCTGAAGTCCTAGGCAACTTCTTTCTCAGTCTTGTATTAGACCACAGTACAGATCTTTCTCATGCTCAGATACATTTTCCTTTTGTGATGAACAGTTCCACTGCAATTTTAATTTGCATGTATATTTATGTATTTTATATTCATCTATATCTTAAATATATAAGTATACATGCATACAAATTATAGGTAGCATATTTACAAATTCAAGTTCAATGTATTTATAAAACAAAAGGGTATCATTCAGGAAGATTTAGATTGTTAGGCAGTGGATGGCTTTATTCTGTGCTGTAGATCAATGTAGATGTGCATTTTACCGCAAATATACTTTTACTGCATTGGTATTTGGATTTTGAAACATTTCAAGTAGATGCACTAGTCTTTTCCTTATCTTTCTGTAACTATAGAAAGCAGAAAATTTGCTTATATTTGGACAAAGAGTGAGTTTTATTTGGACTGCACTGTGCAGTTATTGTGAGATTTTACTGCTTTCTTTTGGGGAAGGGTGTAAAAACAATGGGAGAAAGAGCAGATTCATATGCTGTATGTACTCCTGATACTTGTTTTTTGGTAGAGGCTGACTGCGAAATTTCTTATGCGCATGGGTACAGAGTAATAGGAGAGAATAAAAGCTGTGACCTCTAATAAAGATACCACATATAGTAAAGTGTGACACCTAATCTGTCTGCATTGCTCTCCAGCAAAGTACTTCCACCTGGGCCTGTGCAGTTCTACACTGCAGAGGGGGAAGTACATACATACTGCAGCATTACATCCCTAATTGTATAAAAACACTGCTTCTGGAGGGGAACTTACGCTTCTCTAAGGTGCTCTAGCCCCCTGGAGCTGAGGTGGTGAACTTCTGAAGGTTTAAGGAGGATGGGAATATGCACTGTATCTCCTTTTGCTCTGTGAATTAGCTCTTTGCTGATCTCTGATCCTTCCTATAACCATGTTTTCAAGAAGAAAAATGCCAAATGGTAATGAAGTTAGGGTACAATCCTTCTTTTCTCTCATATGTGAAATGTTTATTCAGAATCCCAGTTAATGAAGGAGCCAGAAAGTAATGAGATTCTTACTGCATTGATTGTATCCAGATTTTTGTAATCATCACACTGAGATATTTTGCTTAAAACTCTTTGTATACTACAATATACGACATAACACAGCAGGTCTGTAAACTCGTTGCTTGGATTTGAATTCAGATTTAAGCCCTGCTTCTATAAACTCTTGCATATAAATGCAACTCAGAGCCACATAGTTACTGCATGAAGAAAGAAAAAAAAGATACATTTAATCGTACCTTAGGATCTTGGCTTATGATGACCCCAGACATCTGTACTACCTCTGTCACAGAATTTGGCTCTCTGGCACAGATGGAAGAATTATATGTGAAACAGCTCTTGCACCACTGCAATTTACAACATAGAAGCACTACTGCTACTTCAGAGCTATCTTAATCCATTGGGTAATGAATAGGGGCAGTCCCAAGACTGCTTCACATGCAGCTCAGGCATTCCTGCTACAGATGGAAACCTTAGAAACAAGCAGCTACGATGGTAACTGTTTCAGTCTTTAATCAACTTTATGGATTAAGTCAATCATTTTAAATTGTTCAATGCAGACCTTGAAGTGGTGAAATTACTCAAGGCATTCTATAACTGGTATTACACACATTTACTTCAGCAAGTAGATCATTATTCTATATTTGTTGCCATTATATTTCCTCATAAACTCATCTAAAACATGACTAAATGACCTACTAGAATTAGCCAGAACATCACAAATTATTAAAGTCTATTGAGAGCATGTGCATTTATGGTGCAGAAAAAAGTCTTTATAAAGAAAAATTATTAAGACAAATTTTCCAAGTCCAGTATCTTAGCAATTTTAAATTTTATAGTGGTGTTCTTGAAACACTACAAGAGTGGATATTACTTGCAGAAACTTTGGCAGTGCAGCATTACCTACTACTAGTGCTGGAAAAGTGACAGGCTTTTTTGGGTATTTTTACAAGCAAATAAACCAGAGTGAATTCCAGCTTTCGCAGAAATTCTATTCCAGATATTTACTGATACAGAGAAAATAAAACGGTACAAAATTATAGCATCAGACACTTTGATATGTATTTTTAAAGTTTTCTTTTCTAAGTTACCACTTTCTATCTACTAGTCATCTCAAAATGAGACTTGAAAGTTTGAGACTTGATGTACTTTCCCCATTGGTCCAGAGATATGAAGAGGGCAGGAGGAATTTCTTAGGCATTATGTACGCCTTCTGTATTGTGTTTTTCAGAATACTGAAGACAAACTATTGAAGGCCAAACATTATTAAAAATGTTCTAATTTGAATGTTCATTTGCTCTTTCTGCCCTCTTGAAAAACATTTTGCCGATGCTGCCAACCCATTCTGAATGTGTTTTATGAAGGGGAACTCTGTCAAAATGGCAAACTTTGCATGATCTCTGACACTGAAAATGAGTGTGTTTTTGTTTCTGGACTGTTGGTTACCAGAGGACAAAGATTTTCTAAGTTGCCTGCAGCTAGCACAGTTATTTGCCAAAACTAGCAGTCCAACGGAAGGCCAAAAGTAGAGATCTCTCTTCAGCATCTTCCAGTTTACTCAGTTTCTTGTCCCTTCTTTTCTGTCAAGAAAAGAACAGCCATATTGGACGTTCTGGAAAAACACAGGTTTTTTTCTTTGCCCATGTGAATCTGGACAGCCTAGAAGCTTTTTAGTAAAAGCTATTTTGTCCTTAGTGGTTGTTAGTTGTCATAATTTTCTTCTAGTACTGTGCTTTTCTTAGGATTACTTTTCCATTCTTTCCTTTCATTCATACACATTAGAATGTAGTAGTGCTTTGTAAACAAGCAGCAGATATCTGCCAAGAATCATAGCATTCAAATTTTCTAATATGGAATGTTAAATAAAATAAAATGAAAAAAAGAGAGGACATTTAAAAGTTATATTAAAAACATAAAACCAAAAGCAAACCTTCCTGCAGAATTTGAGTTCTTTTGTTCATCTTTGACTTTCATGAATCTTAAGAAAGCAGCATTCAAGATTTTCTTTTTTCTTCTTTTTTTTCTTTCTACTTATTCTGTTAGAAGTAAGCAATTTATTTAATTTGTTGGGATTATAACACTACTGCAGTGGCAGTTAGGAGGCTTTGTAGCTACATCCTCATTTCTGAAAAGTGATTACTGCTATTATTTCTAATTCATAATCTATGACAACAGAGTGAAACAAATACTTAAGTTAGTGCTATCCACAGTCACTTTTCTTAATGATCAGTAAAAGCTCTGTTACTCTCTCCTCAATAATAACTAGCCTTGCACTAGTATATTTAAAGCATTTATGCAGACTCCCAAGATAAAGGTGACTTTAAAGGGAAGCCAATTCTGTATTATGGAGGTTTTAAGATGAAAAATGCTAGCTTTTAGTTGGTTTGACATGTATGGATTATTTCTTCATTTTGAATTTAACAATAAAAAAAAAGAAGTGAATTGTAAACACACCACTCAAAGAAGGAAGTGTTGCATTGTATCAAATGGCCAATTTTAATACTGGCCAAGGATTTTGCAGCACATGTGATTAAAATGACTTTTTCTCTTCTTAAATATATGCAAGGGAATAATGTGTCTGCTGCCACATTTGATTGTCAGTTGTCCTGGATACTTACTGACTACAAATGCTAATGCTGAAAAAAAACCTAAGACATTTCTGTAATTGGTGCCTTATGATAAGTTAACTTTTGTTATTTGTTTCTGTGTTGAGACAGTAAACATTTAAATAGGAGGGTATTTTTTTAAGTTCTCACATATTAGAATAAGTCTTCTGTATTGCGTATTCCTGTGCTTTCCTCCATTTCTGTAAATAGAAGCTCAGCCTCTGTTTTCCAGAGAGAGAAACTGTCCTTAGTTTGACACTGTGAAAATACAGTATAGAATTTTCAGGAATTTTTTGCAATCTCTTTCATTCCTAGTGAATATGCTCTTTGTTTTTGTTGTTGAATGTAGTGGTCTTTGGCAAACTAATTATTTTTATCTTTAACATATGTAAACATGTTTATATCAGATGATGCATTGTATCGCATCGCCTAAGCATAATTCCTACTGTTGCTCATTGGAAATAAGCATACAGGCATATCAAGAAACTTTAGTAAAGAGAAGTACTATTCTTTGAAATGCAAAGCTCTTTAAGTATATGAAACATGATAACTAATTTACTTACACAGTAACTGTTGGCCAATGAATTGCATAATATTGAGGAAGTAGTCACTGAGAACATGCAGGTATTAGTGTAACAATATGCTTCTGGTGATATGGGCCTTGAAACTCTACTAAAAACCTTGTTCAGACAGAGGGTTGCAAAATCCAAAGGACCGAGCAAATAACTGTATGTTTGGCCTCGTTGGTTTCTAAGTTGCTTGATTACAGTAAAATGCTTTTTTTAGGCCTGGCTATATGCACGGGTCTAGCCCAGAGGAACTGGACTATGTTCTTCCTAAACTTTAATTGGCGGTTCGCCTCCTCACTTAGAGGGACAAAGTACAGTCAGAAAAGCTGAGCTGTACAGACAGGGCTCCAGCCATGTTTTGTGAGTGAAGAGATGGACAACACTAATAAGGTTTCAGCCAAGAAAAAGATAGTTTTAGCACAGTGACAGAAGAAGTGAAGAAGTACTGCTGATGGAGTGCTCCGAGACAGTGAAGAATGAGGGAGAATAAAATGGCTAGCTTAGTTGGAGGACGTACTTAGTTCGCAAGAAGCTACAGTGCTGTGACAGAGGGAAGGGACTGTAATCAGTAAGTATTGGGAATTTATTTCCATTTAAAGCCTGAGTCTTCACTGCCAGTATGCAAAAACTCATTTTACTGGGGTTTCTATGATCTATCTAGGAAGCACCTTAATACTATTGCACTAGTATAAAAAAATCTGATAATTTAGATTAAATAAAAAAATCTGATAATTTAGATTAAATTCCTGAGCTAAAAACTAGTAGACTTAAGTTAACCCTGGCAGAGGGCTACTTGTTACATTTTGGCTGTAATATACAACAAGGAGGACAAATTCCACATTTAAATTATACATTTTGCAAAACTAATCATCCAAGAAAAAGGCCACACTACCATCACCAGCCATGTCAAAAGAAATATTGTATTTTTTAAACATAATTTTTGTTTGAGGCTAAAAGCTGCAAGCTGCTTTGTCACAGCTATCTTGGGACCACTTTTTAAACCACTTTAAATTAATTTCTAGATACTGACTTCAAGTGAAATTATGCTACCAGTAGAACTTCAAAGCATTAGCAAATTGGTGATAAAATTTTTCTTGATATAGTTACAGCTATAGCAGTGCATTCCAGAGCTCCAAAGCTTCCATGCTGGAAACAAAATTTCCCATATAAACTTAGGAGTCTGAAGATGCATTTCTCTTGCAACTCAGTCAGTCACTGTGAGACAGTAATGTTTAATCAGTTCTGAATGTGTGTTTAGCCTCACAATCATTAATATAAAAAATGTTTCTAATTTACATTCAGATTTTAATTCAGATGCATGATGCTGATTTATGAGAAGATGCTATGAAACTTCTTGAAACACCAATGAGTATTTTCAAGGAAGTTAATTACAACCTGAGAATGAGAGCTTCTGAGTTTGTTTAGGAAAGACAAAAAGTAAAACAAATGAAATATCTCATTTGTCATTGACTGTTGTACATTTCATCAATTAATTTTTTAAAAAACAGAATGATTTTGAAAACATATTTTATATATATTTTATATATATTTTATATATATATTACACACAATAGCTTTTTCTTAATAATTACACCAGTCTTCGCCAAGTGTAATATGTCAGAACTCTAGCAATGCTCCTACCATACAATTAATTCCATGCCTTTGGAATCATCCTGTTGGCTTAATCTGGCAAATGAAAAAAAAGCTAAAGCAAATAGTAAACATAAAATTTTGCATTAACAAGGACTGAGGGATTGTATCCTGGGTTTATAACCAAACAAAACTGTGAACTTAACATCATTACGTATGTTCAGTGGGTCTCTTCCTTATTCTAAAATATTTCTTGTTAGATACAATTTTATTGGAAACTATATGAGAATGTTATGCATCCTACCTGCAATTTTAGTCAGTGGGATAGGGTACCTACCTATTGGGTAGGTCTTCATAAGCTCTGCTCCATATAACATTGGGACTGAACAACGAAGTTTTTGCTCTTTCTTTATTTATTGTACAATAAGAACAATTAGATTAGGTTACTGCCTTGCATCCTATCATTTACTTCTAGTCAGCTTTTAATGCAGATAAATTTGACATATCTTAATAAAAATATTCATCAATGTAAAATGTATTTGGGAGAAATACAGTTAATCACTGACATTATCCTTTAGTGGCAATAATCAACATCATGGTAATAAAATTATTTATAATATATTTTTACACTTTATAATGTAGTTTAAAAGGCTGAATGATTATTTAATAAAACAAAAATTATTGTCATAACAGAAGAGAGCATTGCTGTACTAGACTATTATATAGGCAGCTTTGAGTCACACAGCAGCAGACTTCAAAAGCACATATAAAGGATGAGACTCATTTTGCTGTCACTGGGGTGCAGATTAAAGTACTTTGAAATGTTACCCAATAGTACAGGGATGTATTTACCATCTACAAGATGAAAAGTTCAATATCTATATGTGGTTTGGCTTTGGAAAACAGTTATGTGTTTCCCTTGTGATTCCACTTTTAATTCCGTACTATCAGTGTAATAATTTAATAAGGGTTTAGTTCCACAGGTGTTTGTTATTGGGTATAGATATGTCCTGTCATCAAATACTCACCTGAAAACAAAGGCAATGCTTAGACGAATAAGCATCCTCTACTGTTTTGGCACTTTGCAATCTAAGTTTTACTTATTAAATTTTATTAATGAGGTGCTATTCCTATTATATACTACTCAATTTAATATCTAAAATTGTATTTTGTCTTTGGACAGGTACACTGAATAATAGTATTCTCAATGTTGAATAAGTTCCAGTGCAAAATATTCCCACTATTAACCACAACTGTCAACAAGATCAATCATCAATGCTTCATACCTGTTGCAATCTTTCTTGTCACTGGGATTTTTGCTGTCAAAAACTGGTATAGGAAACAATGCCAAACTAACAGGAATCATGTTTTGAAAAAAAAAACAACCAACAACACAACCTTTTTATGATTGTATTCTGTCAGATTTTAGCTCCTTAAAATGAAGAGGATAGAGATTGAGATTTTTTTTTTGTAATATGGCATGAGTCACCTCATTGAAAGGCAAACAAAAAGTACCTTTTGCTTTCACTGTTGGTTTGCCAACATCATCACACAGACAAACTACACTTGCCTTTTCCATGCCAAAACAATATCGTTTTTAACTGTTGACTTACAGCTTAATCATCTCTCTAAATCCATTAACTCCCACCCTCATATTTTGTCTCAAAAATCATAGATTTGTAACACAAAAGATAAAAACATAAATTCATTAATACTGTCCATGCATTCAGGCGCAAGCATTAACTATTGCAAACTGATATATCCACAGCTAAACATATACTATTTATCACTCTGGCTGTGTGAAACTTTGGTACTGTATTTTAGATGTTAAAATGCTCTTATCAGAAATTTAACATTCTGTAAAATTACTTCCCTCTTTATTTTTTAATCAGTCATACTAACTTTACCAAGCAGTATTAGTACAATGGTTACAAAATAAAGTAGAAGAGGTTGGCTGCATACATTAAAAAGCTTATGAATACACATCCCAGTATTATGAGGCAATTGTGATATGCTATTCAGTGAGAGATATTTTCACAAATTTCAATCTACAGTTTCAATCATAAATGATTTGCAGTACCTTTGTTCTATGTTCTCTGCTTTATGTCATGACTTCCCTTGAAACGTACACATCGGCTCTGACTGGTATTATTATCATAAGATAAAGTCAAGAAGGGAACTGAGTATGTTTAATATTTATGAAACTGCTTTGTTGTTGGTTTTTAGAATAGAAAAAATAGTTGAAAAAATCTCTGAAACCATGATACAAAACTACATTGATAATCATTCCCAGATGATTACAATGTGTATTTTAATGTTTCCCTAGGTATACTAATAAATTTAATCTTTAATTTTTATGTTATTTAAACGTTACTACATTTAAATGGCCTTTAAGAACCCTTCAGTAACATATTTTTGTTTTTAACTCATACATTTAAGAAACATGTCCATGCACGCAAGCGTAAGGCTATAACTATACTTCTGAATCCATAATGAATTTGTAACATAATCCAAAATAATCCAATTGTCTTTTACCACCCACTCCTTACCAATTAAAGGAAATGCACATTTGATAAATAGTTATTTATACACATACACGAGTATACACAAAAGAGAGTATGCATGACAAAATTTGGACACTATTGGAGTTAGCAATTTGTTTAGCTGGAAGTGTCCACAGTAAACTAAGTGTCTCAAACACAGAGCTGTTTTTTACCCTGAAAAGTTTATTCTCACTGTGTTAGTTCAGCTTTTACACTCTACAGCATGAGCCAGGAAAAAAACCCAGCCTTTCCCATGTAGACAGTTGCTCTTCCAGGGCTAATCTGATCATTCCTTATCACTTTTGAACTACTTTGTTTTCTCTTAACATACTCTCCATGCATACTAAACCTTGTGCTTCCTATTGCTGTCTCTTCTGCTACCTGTAACAAGCTGGTCCTCTGTGACTACAAATACTGTTTGATCATGCTAGTTTTTGTTGGTTTAGAAAGTCTGTGGTCAGTCATTCTTGTCAACATATGAAAGAATACCAATAGAAAAGTATGGCAAATGTCTACTAGCATTTCATCTTATCAGTGGGGCACTGAAGATTAACTACTTTCAGCCATAAATTACAAAATGGTAGTGGATGTGATTCAGAGGTGGGGGTAGGCACAGTCTGTGAGCCTTGCAACAAAAGTAGGATTTTGACAGTGCTTACAGTAATGGCTAGTTTAAGCCAATTAGATGAAATTCTGATTGGTCAAAAGCCATAGTAAAGCATTCACCATCTTTAATGGCTCAAGGATTTTACCCAGGGGCACTACAACTCACTTCAGACCTCATATATATCTTATTGAGGGGAATTATGTTTTTGTTATTAATCTTGAATAAGGAGAGAGATAAAGGGATATGCAGGAAGTTTATCTTATGGCTTTGCAAAAATACATTATACAGCTTAGAGAATTCAGTGTTGGAGAAGGAAAAATGCATGTTCATTGCCAAGAGTAATAAAAGCTAGTTGGGGAAGTGCAGTGAAAACTACCAAATAATTTACCAAATTAAACCCTCCTGAGAAGTGTTTTGAGAAGCCAGGAGGCTAGAAGTAGCTTCCAGCTAGATGTACTTTCCATTTTTGTTCTGATTTCAGGAAAGTTTGGGAGTCTGCAAATGAGGAAAATGTCCGTGCCCTTGGCACACAGGAGAAAGGGAACCTTTCATGCTCTTCTTCCACACTCCTCCCCTTTGGCAGCACAGCTGCTGTAGTTGAACAACTGTTGTCACCCCCAGTATGGAGAATAGGCCTCTTGGAGGGCTTGTGCGGATGCTGAATTCTCAACTGCTGAACCCTGGCACAAAATAGAATTGCAGGTGGCAGCTTTCACTTATGTAAATGGTCTAAAATTTCTCTGGAACCTTACGTGAGTAGAGAACTGAGCACAGTGGAGATTTGTTTCGCTGAGGCCCTTCCAAGTACGGGGGGATCCAAGTCAGCACGTTTGCAAGGGGGTAGTTGACCAAGAACAGACTAACTGGTCTGCTAGTCTGGCCATGTGGGTTTGGCCTATGTAAAACAATATGCTTATATAATTCGGAGGCAAATTAGTAGGTGTATTCTTGAGCATTCCTGTGTTAAAAATGAGGCCTACCGACTGTATTTTATAAACAGCTTTCAAATAGGAAAAGTGGTCCTTCCAGCATCTTTCTCATCCAGGAGTTAAAATAAGGAAGCTGACGGTGATTTATATATTTTTGCTCTTCTTTTATACATCTGAGGGCCCGAAGAGTTGCTGTGCAACATGCTCTCAGCAATTCCTGCTAGGGGCTGGGCTAAGAATCAGGAATGTGATTTTTTCCTAAAAGCTTTGCTCTACCTCATCAAGTAACTAACTCTAGTTTAAAGAATGTGTTTTGCATTTATAATAATGGTTTAAACTATTTCTCATTTTTTCAAAGCTGGAAGGTTGGAGAACTACATTTCTCCCAGAGTAATCCAGATTCTTGTTAAAGTTTCAAGTTAATTTCTGAACAGCCAGTGGTACTGTGAGGAAATGTTCCTTATCCTTTCTCAAAACAAACCTGACCACCATTCGATTAGAACAATTCCAAATTTCTAGTCATAGCTCTGTAGTTAAATTGCCATTGAATGCTTTACTTAGTTAAATGAACTCCTGTAAGGATTTTTTCAGCAAAATCATTTACATTTATGATTGATTCCTTCTTTCCCATCATTTTAACACTTTATTTTTCTTTGGTTCTTGCTTTTCCTCCTTGCTTACGGACCTCCACTTAAGAAAAGAGATGTGTGAAAAGGAATACTTTTTTTCAGAAATAATTGGCTTCAACAAAGATCTTCAAGAAACCACAGAAAATCAGAAAAAAAGCATGCACTCTGTGGGATAAGTCATTTGCAGAAGGTTTTTGCATAGACGTTTAACTAGAATAAAGATCTCTTTAAGAGTTATAATGAGCAAATTCACTTGTAACAGCCATCTCCTTATTCTCTAGTATGTGTCTGGGGTTTATCTTGTGTTTGCAAGTTCTTGCATCAAAGCCAGAGAACTAAAATTTTACCTTGGGAGCCCAGTGTACTATTCCTTAACCATGCAAAGGCATGATTGTGATGATAGAGAGGCTAGGAGCTAAGCCTGGATAAAAATGTTGTAGCAAAAGCAGTGACAATTACCAGAAACTTCTGAATCTTGGAGAATATTAAAAGTAAAATTATTTATGCTTCTTTGAAGATGTCCATATTTTAGCAGATATATTATAGAGGGTAAGTATATAAAATACAATTTATATTATTAGGGTAGCTCTTTCTCTGACTTGTTCATTATATTAATAGCTTAATGTGCCCATCTAAGAATTACCTAACTCACTAATTCTTTTTCCGACTGTGATCCTATACCTCTTATAGAGAGTCTAAATAACTATATGCAAATAGATTAGGCTTATTTCCTCTCAGAGTAAGCAAATTACAACAGAGGAAAAAACACCAGTGCTGCAGGATTCTTTTCAAGCGCATACAAATGACACTTTATAATGTGATGATCTTGCATTGTCATAATCTAGCATTTTAGAGCCATTAACATTTACTTGTGAAAATCTGGTTTGAAATATTTATTTGCAAGCTACACCTTATTTCCTAGGTGACACCATTTCCACCATTTCTACAAATATGGAGACATAGATGAAGATGTCTCTGGAACCAGAGACACAGAGCTAGAGTTATGCTGCAAAATGTGAATCACCTATCTACTCTATGCATAGGAAAAGATTTTTGGATTTTGTAAGCGTCAAAATCACCCAAACATTTTTAGAAAGGAAGACAAGTCGTCCATGAAAATCTGGTCTCTGTAACTTAGTGCTGAATTTGCCCACTGAATAACACTAGTGTTCCTCTTTCCTCTTTACCATCTCTCATGTCTCTTCATCAGGAAGAGGAAGGATTGTGCCTCTCCACTCCCACCCCTCTGCATCTCAATAACCCATACGCAGTACCTCCAGTTCCTCTTGCATTTCTTGATTTTGTCTGGACAAAGGACAATATTCTCTGGCTTTTTCAGAGTTATCCATTCTGGTATACATATGCTGACTGATCAGCAAACAGAACAAACCAAGCAAACAACTATAGAGTTTGTACTTCAGCCTTTTGTCTCCATTCAGCCATTTGTTTTCCTAACAGCTGTAGAAACATCTCATCCTTGAGATCTCAATAACACTAGAAGGGACAAATGGGTTAAAAGTTACTAGAGGGAGTAACAGATAGCTAGACAAAAAGAAATTACATTAGCCTTGTTCTCTTTTAAGAACAGTAAATCTAGAGTTATTTACTGACTGCAATAAAATGCTACAGGGCATTGTTAGCACGAAATTTAGATCCATAAATCAAGTAAGTATTGAGATGCTGCTCTGAGAGTCTGTAATCATCAAACAGGGAGATCTAGTCATCAAAGGTTGGGAATGCCAGGAAAATATGAAAAGAAGGATAGAATACTCTATGGCACATCCCCTTCGCCATGGATCAAAGAAGTTATCTATCAGGATGATGCCTGGTTTGTAGTGTCTAAATTAATTGTATAGGAAAGTCTGAAAGGAGTTGGGATATGTCAGAAGATCAGATCATAGAGGAAAATACAGGCTCAAAACTTGGCAGATGATTTATTAATTGCTAATTATTCTTATTTCTACTTTACATGATATTAAGTGTATGCTAGAAGCTTGCAAGTGGAAAATCCACACAATAGTTAATGCAGTTCAAAAGCAGCATTAATCCTCCTTTATGGCTTGCAGCACTCTTGGGAAAGAAGATATTGCACAGCTTCAAGGATGGTAAGTCACTGGTGTTAAGCAATCTGAGGCTAACTAGCAGATTACAAAGGGAGAAGTCCTAAGTGCATATTTCCTTGTATGAAATCTGTGTATGTAGAACTTTCCCCATGTACTTGTAGCCTGTATAGAGTTTGAGATCAGTCACCCTGGAAGTTGGTGAGCATGAGCTAGTGACTTTAAGAATACTCTTCTCATATAGTTACTGATAAGTCTTTTCAGCTTTGAAGGAATTAACAGAAGAGGAATAATTTTATCTTAATTATCATCCCAGTAAATTAAAACTAGAACATATGCATGTCATAGTCCAACATGACAGGCATGACTGAATCCTGGCAGTCAGTACGTCATGATCAATACTCTATCATCTGAAGAATCCTACTGAAATATTCTCATAGTAACTTGCAGCCACGGATTTCACTAGATTTCACCTCTGAGATAATGGCAAGTAGTATGCAGACCGTTAGCTCTGTCTTGTGGATTTGATATCAGTGACAGCTCCTAACTCTGTCATTCTCACCAGCTTTCCTCTGATTAAGACATGGGGTGCTTTTTTACATCATACACAGGACTAAAGCAGGTACACACTTCCTCTTGCATTGAAACAGTTCCTGACACCCCCTCCATATAAAAAATGGTGAGGCCTTACAGCTGGAGCTACGTCCATATAAAGCAAACCTGAGCTTTTTTTCAGTCTGACTGCATGCAATCAGATGCCTCTGAGCATCAGATTATTTTTGTGCTTCATATTGTAGAAAGGTGTTGCAGAAGGTAGTGCAGAGCTGGCTGTGGTCCAGCAATACAATATTATCATATTTATGGTTAGATACCTACAACTGGATAGCGTAGATTGCTGTTGCCACAGCTGTCTGAAGTTCTATCCACTGCTATCGCTACAAGTCAGAGCAAACTAAGTTTGGCAAACTACAGTATACAATATCAGCAAGCCTGGCAGATCAAATTCACAAATGAGGATCAGCATAGCTTAACATAAAGAAACGCCAAATGAAAAGGTAACTTGCTCAGAGCAGATGTATTGAACGTATGGGATGAGAGAAGCTGTCAAAGGAAGATGACAATGAAGAGCCTCACTTCACAAGGAAGATGTCAGAAAGCACACAGAGGGAATGGGTTCGATTTAAAATGCTCCAGAGATTCTTTTTACAAAAAGGATTCAAAATTTCAGAACTAGGTAGAGTGTAGCACCTGGAGCTGCCTACATAGCTCACTGAACTTTCAGAACAGAGCGCTGTGTCTGCAGAACAGTCATTAGCCCCATGGGTAAATTTACCTGGACCGACCATTTGGCACTGTATCAGCTTAACTCATTTGGTAAATGTTTGGATGATAACCATATTACATTTTTCTTTTTAAGCCACAGATAAATAATATCAGAAAGAGAGTAAGCAAAAATGAGCCTGAAAACCAAACTCATTTTACAACAATAGTAATAATAACTTAATGATATACCCAGCTGTGACTCAAAAGCAGGCCAGGCAAAGTCTCATTCTCCGCACCCCAAGGAGTATCTAGTGGATGGTACCATTGCTTCAGCTCAGTCTCTCTCTCTCTCTCACTTGATCTCTTTCTCGCCCATCAAAGCTTTTCTTCCCTTCATGTTTGTGATTCTGCTTTTCTGTGCTTGACAGTTGTAATGAAGATATGCCACAGTTAGTGACAAGGCAAGTATTCTGGAAAAATTCTGCCAGAAGAGATAAAATGAAATAGCTAATACCTGACATTGGTTTCTAGAAGTGATCACCAATATGTAAATTTATGTCATGCTCTGTAACTTACAGAAAAAAACGTATTTGTTTGAAGGTCATCATTAATTAAAAAATCAATGAAAACACTTATAAATGCATGGAAGAAAATAACTCATTGTTAAAGTGTCATTGTGGCATAAGGGTCCATAAAGGTGATATGGGAAAAGACAGTATACGTTTGTCTCAGCTTCAACACCAAGTCTAGCTGAAAAAGTGTTATGGATTTTTAAAAGCTTGAAGTTGTGCTACTTGGCTTAGAATAACAAATGTAGGTTTTTTAAACAAATAATTGTGTTTTCTGACATACTTTAACATTCCTATCACATCAAGATACTGCAACTCTATATATGTTCTATGATGGAATATGACATTCCTCTTCTCTCCCCATCAAATTTCTGAATTTCGGCCACTTATGTACAAAGCATGTGTAAGCTGCCACAGTATACATAGCAACATACATTGATATATATACTCCCCACATGTGCTATGTAATATATAACATGTAGAGCACATAATATTCTCAGTGCACCACTGACATTGGATCAAAAGGGTAATTGGGGAGTAACATAGTGCATTTTTTCCTCAGCTGTGTAAGCAATCCTCATCTTGCTATCGCCTCATCTTTAAGTATAGCAGGGGAAGAACCTGTTTGTTATTAATACACCTTTATATGAATATATAAACAAAAAGAGCCTTCTAAGAGATGCATTTTCTAATATTATCCATAGTTACTATTACAAGATTCCCTGAACTAACTCATTGCACATTCTGAAGCAAACAAATGTATTTTAGCAGCGGCAGCATGATCTTTTCACCCATTATTTACAATGCTTTATAATTATGGTAAGGATTAACTCTACAGGCACAGAAAAATCAAGAAATTTGTATCTTCGGATCTTAGGAATTAGTGCAAAATAATGTGAAAGTTACAATAGCATACTGATCCTGATATAAAACCGGGGAAATTCAGGTATTGTCTTTCATTGCCTTTGACAGTCTTTGAATGCCATCCACTATGTTTTAAATAAATAGGCTTGAGATGTGACAGTATAATTTGTATCAGCATAATACTATAATAATTTCAGAAATATAATATAATAAACACTATCATTGTTTACATAATCAAGATATTCCCACCTCATAATCCAAGGATGCTTGTAACAATCTGTTGTATCACTTACATTAACGTTATTACCTACCCTGGGTACACTGAGATGTAATTTAAAACAGAAACAACAGAGTATTGGGGATAGGAAATGCTGATCAAAACCTTCAGGATTTCCAGAGGTCACAAACATCCTGGCAATCTGCCAGGATCATAGTTACTGACTAGAGAACACTTTGCAGTTTCCTTGCAACTCCAGGTTAACAGTTACTAAAATAAACACTTCGGAAAAAAATAAGAATTGGTACTAATCAGGAGCTCATTTTGGGTGGAGAATGGGAGAACCCTAAGTTTTCTAATATCTATAATACTTCAAATAAGCGTATTGAAATATTAAAAAATGTAAAATGACTACCCAGGCTAATTTATTAATTTTTATGCAATTCACTGAAGAAATTAGCTTAGTTAGCAATGGTGGTTCAAAAATCAGATATAAAATCTGAGTGTATGAAAAAACTCCTTCTACTGAAGTGGATGTAGTCATTGACAAAAACATACTGTCATGAAAAAAGAAAAAGCCTTAAGGGACTGGATGGTGATTAATAGAATGTGGAGCTTGTCACAGCTGGATCCCCAGTTTAAATACAGTCGTAGCGTGTATAACAGTGGCCAGTTTATAAGTTTGCAGCCTAAACTATCTGTCACTAGATTTCTAATCCTTTGAGCATTAAATATTCTGGAAAGAAACAAGTTTGCCAGTTTCTTAGTAGTGTCAGTAACCTGTTCTCTTAAGCAGACAGACTTGCTAAAATCAGAAGTGAGAGTGTTTATTAGCAAATGTTTAATTTATGAACACATTTGGTCTTATGGAAGAAAAATAAAGGTCTTTTAAACAGAAGCATATTAGCTTTATTGATTGACTGAATTTCGGGTGGAATTGTTACTTGGGGGAACTAATTCTGTGACAGACTGACAGAGTAACTGGGCTATTTGGTAAGGTGGCGTGTCTCTGCTTTCTCTTCTCTCTCACTGTTGTTACAACATGCTTGGGGCTAAAGTAATCTCAGCGGTATCCGAGTTCCCCCACTGTGGGAGAAAAAAAGGGAAAAGCGAATGGGCGAAACTGTGATCCACCAGCAATATGCTCATATTGGCCAACCTCCATCTCTGACCACCTCTTAGCTGCACAGGCTGTGTGAATTCATAGCTTTTAAAGAAGAAATGGGTTCTATTAGATCTACTATCTATACAGACACCCCCTGTATAATACAAGTCCTATAATTTTACCCAGCAGCTCCTATAATCAGCATGAGGGCTGAGAAGCCAAACTGCTGCTATCCTTCTGTACTGAGGGTTGTATTTTAGTGACTTTTTTTTTTTTAATGATAAATGCTTGTTTAATTTTTTCTTTACTTGCTTTGGTATCATATATTAATACAAACCAGCAGTGTAAAATACGCTTATAATCCTGAGAGTTCTGTTAAACCCTAACTGATAGTAGAAAAAAGGAGAATACGAATGGAAACAGCATATACTGAAGATTTTGCTTTCATGTGAATGCAGTTAGAGCTTTTCCCTTAATCTAATAGGATAAGTAGCTGTATGAGGAAATCCACAGACACTGCAAATGTGCAGGAGGGAGAAAGTAGTGTTTGCTTGGTGTTCAATGGTCCATGTGCAATAAGCTGGCAGTTCCATCTAGTTCCTACTGGACAAATGTCTACATCAGAAATTCCTGTTTCTTCTCTCCCCAGCTGCACATCTGGAAGTTTCAGCAGTGAAGCCAAAGGCAGAATTAGGAGAGACAGGTCTGCATTTTCAAAGCTATTTTGTTTTTCATTCTATAGATAAAGATACGCACACAAATAAATTCCTATTGCATATGAGGCTGTGAGATTCAGGACATCAGTTAATTTCCTGAATATCTGTGCGTGACTGATCAACTCACATGCCTTTTGCCAAATTATTCTATGACATCTATTCTGATATTCCCAAACTTTGATCTTCTCCTAACAGCATTTGCCAATCTGATATAAACAGATTAATACTCTGTCTCTTGAGAGTAAAATAACGTTTTAGAGTTTTCAGTAGTTAGTCTGATTCCTGGATGATAGACTTGTAATAAATGATGTACAGGATGGATCACAGCTTTAATTAATTTTTTAAAAGATGTTGAAATTATTCCTTATTACTGGTAGTTCTTCTATAGAAAATGTAGCATGTACATAGCTCAACACAAACAAGTAGTGAATACGTGGTAGTTTGGTATGGCACAATTATTGTTGGCATTAATTTGGGGTGTCTTATTTTTGGATTTTGCCTGCACAAATAATGCACTTCAAAAACCATGTTCGCATAACCTCTGCAGCAAACCACAGTTACATGTAGCTCCCACAGCTCTATATACAACCAGCAGGAAACTGTCAGTCTTACTTTGATCCATAATATTTTAGCTTGATCTTGGCCAAGATGTGGACCTTTTTTTTGTAATGTACCATATACAAACTATGGAAAAGATTGTCAGGCCCATTCTTGCCCAGCTGCAAGGCTTGGGATGAGAAGGGCGAGGAAGTTGGTGCAGTTGGCCAGAAGTTCCCTTAAACAGCTAGAGCTGCACCATCGTTTTTAGGAACCATAGTGAGCACCAGGGATCGCAGCCCTTTTACAAGGAAGAACAGGGCATCACTGAAGTTGTCTTTGTAACAGCAACCCCAGGTAGTGCTTTAGCTTGCTAGGAGCCAGGATGGGTGGCATAGCTTTGAGGCTATTGTAAAGCACATCGTGACTGAAGGAAATACGGAATTAGGATGTAAATTGTGGAAATGCAAAAGACTCTTTTCAGCTTTTCCTTTAGTTATGGACAGTCCTTAATGACAATGAGCTCTAAAGACTACATACACAGTGCTACGGATTTATAACTCAACAAAAGCTAGCAGCAATCTTTAATTTTTTTTTTTTTAATCTTGACATATTGGCAAAACCATGCAATTTTAAAAAATTTTCTCAATGGAAAGATTTATATGAAATCTTTTCATATAAAAAGATTTCAAGCACTATATATGTTCTTCTTTCTCATGAGACAATGGCTGCTGACTGTCCAATGCATTCTGCCACAGCTAAAGATTCACAATTCTCTCTTCAGTCTGTGAATCTTTTCATGCCTATTACATCTTTTTTTGGTCCTCCAATATTCTTTTTAGCACTTACATGTGATCCCTGTGTGCAGCTGATATTATTGATTTAACCCAGAATTTATACTTTTCACCCTCAATACTTGCAGGTTTGAAACAACATTTAGCATAGCTGGAATGGGGGACATCAGTATCATCCATCCTCTTATTGCTATAAATGGTCCCTACTGTATGAAATGTGTTTTAATTTGTGGGCAATATCTTGCTAACCTAAGTGACTCCCACTTTCCCATATAATTTCATAAACCTTAACCTCACTCTGTGCAATCTCTGTAATTGTTTAGATGCATAGTGACTTGTCATTTGCATCCCATGAAGCTTTTATAACAATAGCAACTTCAATTAAACTATGTCACTTGGCTTCATCATACTTCCCCCAAAATATCTTTGCCATCAACATTTTCGAGAGTGGCAATTCTCCTGAGCTTTCCAGAATTTATAGGTCACAGGTAAAACAGCATGTTCTCTGCAAATGTTAATGAGTTTACAAACTGCTGAGTATTATAATGATAAATTTGATCATATTTCTCTACTGACTTTACACAGTCTTGGCACTGCAATAATTTTAGCTTATATCTGCTCTCAAAGGGCCCAATCCAAAGCTTATTGAAGTCAAGGAAAAGAGGCGTGTTAAGATTAGCAGCTTTTGATCAAGCCTGAGACAGTCAGTGCTGTAAAAACATTATCTGTGCACTTCCCTTATATGCAACTGACATCTTGCACCACTGCGAGCTACTGAATCTCATTTTCTTTGCAGCTTTCCACCTGATCAGGGAATCTATTAAAGTCCAAGCAGTCAAGGCAGCTGTCTTGAGTCAGATAATTTCCAGCTTCCTAAATAAAGGGAACTAATATAATATCTACTTTATGCCCACATCACTGTCATAACTCACATGGTATTGTGGAGAGATTTCAGAGAAGAGGAGGGCAGAATGCAAGCAGCAGTGATTTCTAAAGGCCTCTCCCTGGTCAGTCCTCTGCTTCTGCAGTAGGCTCCCTTCTCCTGCTTTTACAGATATTTTCACCAACCTTCTTGGGCACAGTTCACTTTACAAAGTAATTGCTATAGCTCTTAAATGTATCCTTTCATACCTGCAGGGATATAGCGCAGACTGTGAACAGGAGAGAAGGTTGCATTGCTGTTTAGTGTCTCTGCTGATACCAGTACGAACAGAGAACTGTAATTTGACATCTTTGCTGGGCATTTTAATATATTTACAGATAGAAAGGTGACCTTTGTTTAGAAAGTCTTTTTATTTCAGGAGGGTGCAGTTTTTTGTTATGGTAAATGATGGCATTAATATATAGCATTTGAAGTGCTAGTAACCAGACTTAGCTCTACTTTTAGAAAGAAACAAAACTGTTTACACCTGCTTTGTTGAACAATCTTCTACACAAGTTAACTTAAAAATACAGATGACAAAACTAACCTTTTTCAGATGACAATCTCCATGAAATACAGACCAAATACTGAAAATACCTAGTGGTAACATATCAACTATCCTTGTCACTGAAAAATGTGTCTTAAACACCAAAGGTTAGTCTTCTATCAAAGGCCAATCACAAAATCACTAAACCCGTAAAGGCAATTGTTCACTGTGCTTGAATCTATTAGTATACATGTGTGAAAAAAAAATTTATTCAATAGTTCAGTCAGATAGTCTCAATTATGTCAAACTTTAAAATCAATGTGACCTTTTTTGGTATAGGAAATGATTTAAACTCTACCTTGCCTCTGACATTTAAATATGGGGAACTATACCATTCATTTACTTACCAAGATAAATAGAGATTAATGGAGGATGAACAAAGCAAAGCGGACTCTTATAGAAACAAATTAAATTGTTAGAAAGGAATGAATAAATAGGACTGCTTCTGGCTTTTTTCTTTTGTTTTTTTGCAAGTCATTAAGTTTACTTTTACACAGCTTAGGGACTAATAACTAGAGACAAGTTACTATAAGCACCTGTCACCTCTGCCAAATAAACTATTGTCTGTTAATGAAATAAAATTTTGTAAGGGTTTTGGTATCATACTGCTGAATGTCACTTGTGGAAAAGGTTATTATCTAACATGATTAATGTTACCACATATACTAAATCATATGCAAGTATCAGAAACTTCCCTTCACATTACCAATAAACAAGATTTCTGTTGTTTGGTTTAGACACTTGGTGGACTGCTTTGGAGGTCCACTGAACATTTAAATAATAGATTTTATTTTTAAGTTGAAAGTGGTTTTGAAGTACTTTCGTTTGCGGGCCCTGGTATGGTCAGGTGTTTCTGAAATTCAACTATATGACTATTTTACAGTTTCCTAAGAGCCTGCTCTCATAGTAAGAAAAAGACATAGAAGATGACTGTTGCCATTTTCTGTTTTCCATTTTTTGCTAACACTCTGAGAAAATGAATAGCACAAGCAGTAGTCCTTTCTATGCAAAAATAATCAAAGAGCCTCCTCAAAGGACAATGTTAATCCTTCCCTCTTCCATTCCACACAGTTACAATGATGAGCTAAAATACAAAATTACCCAAGTCCTCAATGTTAGACAAAACTAAAAATACATCTTCTGATCTCAGACTCTTGTATTTTTCTTTTCTCCAAAGCATATGCTCTAGTCAGTGTAATATATCATGTAAAAACACTCTGTACACTCCACGTACTTTCTAAATATCTGGTGAAATGACTTTTTGACTTTTTCAGGGCATAGGATGAATGTACAGTGAATTCACAGAAAAAGCTGTATGTGGAATTTCTGAGATTACATTGATAGGTGTAATTTATTTTTTATTTACAATTTCTCTGGCCCTTAGTTTTCTTTTCTTTCCTGCTGTCTGAATTCAATATCAAATAACTTTGCAATCCCACAATGCTGCTTCAAGCTTTAAAAAAAATGGACTACAGCCAATGCCAGTTTTGGGCAACTATCCAAAATTACACCAGCTGCATAGTGCAAAGTAAGTTTCATTACCCTTGTATCATGTAGCCACAATTTTCTTTTTCTTCTCCCCATTCCCTTGAGGAATGACCTCCCTGTCTGGGTTGCTCCCATCTAGGAAATGTGCTAATTGTTCTTACTTTGCTTCCTAACATGAATTGTGTTTAATGTTATGCCTGTTAAGTGCCCAAACAGTAGTTTCATTGTACATCATGTACTGTTTGGAAATGTAAAGCATAAGCACTGTTCAAGGTAGCATATGGTGCATGATCCTTTTAGCTCTTTGTTTTGAAGGTGAACTTTAGGTGAACAGTATTCATTATTTTATATTTCTTAATGTATTAGAAATTTCTGTCCTAGTTTTGGAGCCTATTGGCCACAATTCTGACATCTTTAAACACAACTTCATTAGGGAACTAAACAAGTCAGCAATATACACAGCAATAGCTATGCTGGCTGTTTCAGACACAGTTGGAAAGTGTGTGTCTCAAGTCTCAAAATCTGAACATTTGCACTATACCAATCCTGATTTTGTAAACACAAATAAATACAACAAATAACCTATTATTCCAACATATACTTAAAATATAATATATTGTATAATGAATTGTTTGAGTTAAAACAAGTGAATAATTGCATTTCATGAATGATCAGTGGATTTAAAAATATTTCCAAAACAATGATTTTTTATACCAACTTTATATAGCAAGATAATTGCATAAATGGGAACATCAAATAAGCAGTTTAAGGTGATATACCCTGTACTTCTGAACAAATTTATGGCTACAGTTTACTACATCAGTGACATTACTATCAATTCATTGTTTCTATCTACGGTGGTTATGGTAGTGTTTTCAATATGAAATATCAGAAGAATTATAAAAGTGAAGAGACACAAGTATTTCTCAGATTATTAAGAGACTTTTCACAAAGTCTATAACAAGTCCATATCTACAAAATCAACAGTCAAATGAACCTCAGTCATACAACTCTAAGATTAGCTAACAGATCCTCTACTTCACCGTAACTGATACTTCACAGCTTAAGAAAAAAAAAATGTTCCATGCATTACTAACATTTCAGTGGAACATTGTTGTAAGTTAACTTTATGAGGCAATGTAACCGAAAATATTTCAGCATGTCTAATTCCATATTATATATGGCAACGGTCAACATAATCCACACGCTGAACGTCTCCACCCAAAGCTCTTACATTTCTGTCCAGTCCTTTTCAATAAATAAGCACTTAGTTTGGCCAACAGTTCATAGGGGAACTGCTGCTGGTTCACATGGGAGTATGCAGGTACCCCGTCCAGTAGGTGCCAGTGATGCCCATACCAAAAAGCTATTCAGTATGAAGTAGGTCAAATTAGAAGAGAAGTTGAGCTGGAAGTAGAAAACAAGAATTTTGGAGTAAAAAGAACATGTTTATGCTGGGTTTAAGAACGCTATCCTGCTCACAGTGTGAAACACTAGTGCTTCTCCTCCAGCTCCTCTTGCAAAGCTAAGCAGAACTTTGCTTTTTGAGTAGATTTTGTTGAGGACTGTGAGGGGGTAGTATGCATTCCATTTATAGTACACCCACAGTTTTTGTTATTGCTCTTTTATTAAAGGCTTGATAGACAGAATCATTAGCTGTGCAAATTATTTTCTTACATAAGAAGAAGAGGGTGTCATGTTGTGATGGTTCAGGGGTGACTAGCAGCCTTCGTATCGCCCTGCTTCTGTGTGGGTCCTCCCTCCAGCTGCCAGGCCCTGCTTCTGCTGCTGGGTCATTCCATCTTTACTCTGCATCAGAAGGCTTTGCAATCACCCTGTTCCCATCATCCTGTCATAAGAATGCAGTGAGTGGTGCCATGGGTCTCTGGCGAGTCTCTCAAAACTGTCCTCTTGTGCATCCTGCAGCCCTATTGCTTTTTGGACAGGCAAAACTCAAGGTTTTCCCACTCAGCTCCAGCTGTCTCATGACTGCTATATTTGCCATACACCATACTCTCCTCTACAACTCTATGATTACAATAATCCGCAGTAGCTCCTTTAAAACAATGCAGCATTCCTTTACACAAAAAAACAGAGACACCTGGCAAAAGTATTAAAATTATGCATGATTGGTGTACCTGGCTCATTTTTCTTAACACCTCAATGACCCACATGCCTCAGGTAGCCTGTGGTTCAGACAAGTTGTATCCTTCTATTCTTTGTGGCTGTGGTGTCACCAGACAACATTTTCAGCAATAAAACCGCTCGGAGTGTGTTCATTTCAATTCCTAGCCATTTTCCTTTTCCTGCCTCTTTACTGAGGAGTATCACCCTCCGCCTTCCCACCAATTACAATAGCATCGCTGCTTCATGGCTGTCTTCTGAGTCAGACTGAAGGGCTGTTACGACTTTAAAGTAATTTAGCAAAAAAAGCCCTGGATATGTAGTTAAAGCTAGACTGGTTCCTCTCACCTAGTCCTCAGTGTGGCTTCACAAAATGGGGCTGGAAGAACACCAAGGCAGCCGGCTACAGCCTGGGGGTATGAACAAGCTCTTTTGTTGGCATCCCTCCACTTTTAGCTGCAGACAGCTCATATTTCTTCTGTAGACACAAGGTTTGTTTTCAACAATTTAGTGTCCTTCTGAGTTTGAAATACGAGAGAAATAAGCCTGCTAATCAGATTTAAGCCAGGAAGTGGGCACCCCTAAATTAATGGCTATTTTCTTAAGGACTCTTAATTCCTTTAAGAACCTTTGATTTCCTTTCTTGCTGATTTCCCAATTGCTCAGAATTAAACTAAGCAAATCCATTCACATATTTCAATGTACCAACAGAAGTTGCGTAGTGATAGAGTAACTGTACATTAATCCCATGTTCTTCACGTATGTATACAGACATAATAGACTAGGCAAGTAATTCTTCCTAGAAGAGCTAATCAAAGGTTTTAATTTAATCAGTTCATTTTATGTTCATGTCTTCTGTTTTGTCAGCCTAGTACACGTAATAAAAATTTAATCTCTTCATTGTTTTAGTAATATGAACCACTATTTTACAATGAGTACTTGACCAACGGTCATAGCCAAATGAAACAACATGTTTGCTTGCCCTCACAGGGATTTTTAAATAACTGTTCTAATTCTATGCCTTGAATAAAATAGTTTCTTTCCTCAACAACACGAGGGACAAACAAGAGAAATGTGAGGCTTGTGTTGATTCCGCCCCCCCCCCCCCCCCAATTTTCTGATAGTGGCTTAGAAATCTTTCAATATAAATAATTCCCAGTACATGCATAAATTGTCTACTATGCCATGGTTTTCTTGAGTCTCCTAGGAGCTCTGTGAGGCAGGTATGGGAAAGGTAGTGCTATAAAACCCCAAAATAACCTTGTTTTTCTAACTGAAAACCATTAACAATCATCAAAATAGTGGTCAATAGAAATGAGGTTTCAATCCAAAAGGCATAAAAGAATGAGTGGGAAATAAAGTGATTTTTCTTTCATGGCCAATGACCTTTCATTTATGGCCAACAGAGTACCGGTAACGGTAATGCAAGCCTGAGAAACCACTATGAGGGCTATATGCTCCAGTGCGACAATGCTTTGCCCGTCAGAAGCTTTCACAGAACACACTGAAAATAAGTAAATGGTCCCCTTGCTGTGGAGGCCACGGATAAAAAGGACTGTTTGCCTTGCTTCCTTTTATCTTGGAAGATACAAACATGGTCTTTTTGATTATTTTTGTCTTTTCTTTCAGCCTATGCAGGCAATCAGGCAACCCCGGAAGGAACTAAGCATCTCAATGACCGCACTGCGGAAAGCGGATATTCAGCCTTTCCATTATAATGTTTTACACAATGATGTTTTCTAAATAAAAACAATAGGTTCCTTTCCCCTCTTTTTTTTCCTGTCAGACAAGCCTTTCTAATGGCATTTTTATAAATGCTGGTAACTTTTGAACTTATGTTTATACCATCATTCATAGCATTGCCATTATCACCATGGAACATACTGGTGAGAGAGTATCTTCTTTCCATAATGCTTTTCTAATAGCAAATTTCATAAAGATGTTGATTTTAATTAACTGAGCAGATTAATATGCAGATTAAAATGCAATCGTCTGATGGATTAGAGGAAGCCCAGTAAGCCGTTCATAACTTATGCCAGATTCAGACTAATTCAAGACCCAGAGAGCTGAAAGCCTCCTTTGACAAAAACAAAATTACAAACCTGCTGCATTTGCTGTCAGAAAAGCTGCCTGCAATTAAGATCTTTTGCCACCAACAGTGACAATAAGAGTGGAAATAGGAATACATTCAATGACCTGAAATGTAGGCAGGTATCAATATCCCTCACATTTTATTTATTGGTATGAAAGAATTAAACCTGCTTGTCTCAAAAAGAAAAGTTCTTGAATATTATACTATTTTTTGATATATATGTAGTTACTTGATACTATTTGTATTAGCTATATAAAATATATTAAATCACTAAATATTGTACTATAATGATGTGTGTACACACACACATATATATATTTATATAAATTTATATAACAATAATCCTACTTAGACTTCAAAAGACAAACTTAACGAGATTTCAGAGAAGTTACCAATCCATGGTCAAAACATGACATTTTAGAAAAGATTTTTCATACTGTAGAGTGAAGCAAAGGAGGGGCACTTTGATACTACATATATATTTAAAAATAAGACACTTCTCTTCTTGCTGCTAATAGGCTCTCTGTTGTCTTTTTGTGCTATATAAAATTGTTTCCTGCATTTTTCAACCCTGATTGTAAAAATGCTATTTTTTGCTCCAGCCTTTATAGATAGAACAAAAGGAACCAGCCTGACACAGAAAAGCTCTTAAAGACTCAGACTTATCCATGAGAAAATTGTCCCAATGTAGGACTGCAGAAAGCACGCTTTACAGGGTATGCTGAGACAGCCTCAGTATACTAAGTACTAGAGACTGTGGAAGAAAAACAGGCATTGTAACCAGCTAGGCACTGCCACTACACCTCTGCGTTCACTTTCTGACAAGCTGGAAGTCTTCTTAACACCATGTGCCTTTCCTGTGAATACAAGACACTATCTTTTGAGGTGTTCCTAAGGTTCTTGTTACTAACACCAATCCATTTTAAGACAGCTTTCCAATTCTCCCTTTTCCACAGACTCTCCTTGTTACAGAAAATACCTATAATACCAGTAAAATACACAATCCAGGCACATTAGCTAGCTGAGCAGACTGAGACCACTGATTGTTATTTAACAACTTTGTACAGGTACTATGTAAAATAAATAAATGATTTAATAGGCTAGAGGAAAAAATTAGAAGGCTTGACTTCAGTTCCTAAAATTTTTATAACTGACTTCATGCTTTCTAGTAATGCTGAGCTGGTAATCCTATTAGTCAGCTCCCATTTTCATGGTACACTAATTTGAATGCTTTTATTATTTTTCCTGGAATACATGGATTCTGCAGGCACAATTTCAGGTACTCTGCCATTGTTTTGTGTCGGTGTGCTCCTGCAGCTGAAGATGGCATTTCTGAGAAAGCAGGTGTGTGGCCAGAACATCCCCATGACTCAGTAATTCCTGGCTGCCAGAACTATCCCATAGGACTTTTGGCTGCCAGTTGTCATTAACTTTAAATCCATTATTCTTTTGTGAGGAAAAAAACCCCAGCCTTCCCAGTCTTGACTTAAGATACACTTATACAAACAGATCATGTTTATGTATCACATGGAAGGGAAGTACATGTTGGTTGAATTAGAAACGTTGCCCAGTATCAATTTAGAATATTCACAAATGAGTTTTAAAAACCACTGCAAAGGGGGATCCAATATTACCAGAGAGAAAAGAAAAGTAGTGGACAATTTGCTACAAGTCACTTGTTTCAAGATGACCTTTATTTCTATATTGTGGTGCATAATAACATATGAAGGTTCATAGTACCAACCCTTGCCATGAAGTCAGTTATTTCAGGATTTCATCACTTATTATTTCAAAGGAGGATCTTTACATTGCTATAGCTCATATCCTCTAAAATGATGAGCCCATTTTTAAGGGCTGTGGCTTTTACAGCCTTTTTTTCTCTCTTTCACATACTTCTCATACAGTTAAGGTTATGCTGTCTTTTTATCTCCTAGAAGTTGCACACACTGATCAGTGTTTTAGTGAGAAATTAGAGAAGTTATAAAATATGTTTGTGTCACTACCCTGGAGCTGAAGTCAATAAACCAGTCCTTTTTCAGAGTGGGAAGAGTTTTCTAACTCACAGAAAAAAAATGAATAAAATGACATTGCAGCAGCCATCCTATAGATCTGCGCATAATAATTACCTAAATTAATAAATTTTTAAAATGCTGCATTCTTCAAAGTCTTCATGCATACAAGGTGCACTATACAATAAGCAATATATAGTCATAGAGTCAAAATTCAGGGTGGAAGAGACCTTCAGAGGATATCTAGTTCAACTGCATACTCAAAACTGGTCTAAATAGATCAGGTTGCTCAGGGCCTTGTCCAACCGAGTCTTGAACACCTCAGAGGACAGAGATTCTGTAACCTTGCTGGGAAACCTGTTGCAATATTTAACTACATTTCTGCAGAGCAGCATCCTTGCAGCTTGCACTGTTGCATGAAATTCCTTCACAGATGCAAGACCTCATACTTTCTCTTGTTGAATTTCATGAAGTTCTGCTCAATCCATTTCTCTAGCTTGTCCAGGACCTTCTGAAGAGCAGCCCTGCCCTCCAGTGTATTCGCTGCTCCCCCCAATTTGGTGTCATGTGCATACTTGCTGAGAGTGTACTTCATCCCATTCTCCAGGTCATTATTGAAGACATTAAATAACATTGGTCCCACTGCTAATCCCTGAGGCACCCCACTAGCTATTGGCTGCCAGCTGGGCTTAGCACCAGTGATCACAATACTTAGATCCTAGCACTCCAGCCAGTTTTCCACCCACCCTGACTATTTATCCTGTCCATATCTCATGAATTTGGTGATAAGGAGATTATGGCAGACTGGGACAAAGGCCTTGCTAAAAATTAAGGTATACAACATCCACTGTCCTCCCCTTCTCTACAGAGCTGGTAACCTCATCTGAGAGAGAGCAATGAGGTTGATCAGGCATGATTTGCCCTTTCTAAATCCCCGCTGGCTGCTCTCAATAACCTTCTTGTCTTTCATATGTTTAGAAATGGAGCTAATCCCCTTAAAAGCCATAACTTTACTAAGGACCAAGGTGAGGCTGATCATGAATTTTATGACAATAAATTGAGTTGTTACTGTTTCACTTGCATTCAGTGAAAAAAAAAAAATCTAACAGAATAAATTACTAAGTAAGTTTTATGTACTTCAACACTACAAGTCAGTGGCTTCAAATATGGGAAAAAGCTACGAACCTGTTTGTAGCAATAAACATCTCACTGACTGAAAAGGGATGGAAGTAGCATATTACCAAATATGAGATAACCATGAGTCAGTTAATTTCACAAACTGCTATAATGGAGGTATTTTGCTACTATTGGCAAAAATTATTGACATACTTTATTAAAAGGCAAATAAATAACATCCCATTTCTTTTCTGAGGATGTATGAATAAGAAACTCAGTTAAAAAACCCAACCTAAATCACTGTTAGTCTTTGGGACTCATCCTGTAAAGTGCTGAGCAAACACTTACTGAATAAAATGAGCCTTACTGAATAAAATTCTAATTAGAATAATTGAGCTTTGATAACTGCTATGTCATTAAACATAAATTGGCTTTAAACTAATTGTATTTGCATTGTATTATGATTTCTATTAACGAATGCATTAACGTTTATACTCTGCAAACTCTTCTGAAGTAAAATATTAAAGTCTATACCACTTAATCTGAAGTGAAATGCCCTTTGAATACAAATCTGGCATGGCACTAGTGGAAAAGGTTCTGTAAAGGAATATAGTCCAGATCTTCACTGTTTATGATTAAGACAGGGGAAAGGTGACTGTTGGCTTTTTGGACTTCCTCCATTCTAGACAAGGGGAGCTGTGTATTGGTCTCTGCAGTGTAAGTCAGGGTACGGTGTGGGGTTTCTCTAATTTGGGCCAGCTGCCACCAATCCTGCAGAGCCTATGATGTAGCCTCACTAAACTGCTTGCTCTAACTATACTGCTTATTCCAATAGTAAAGTGTACAGTGGGATCCAATAATTTTAGATATGGTGAAAGATAGGAAAATCATACAGCCATTTGCCACTTAAAAAACAGAACTCCTACCAACGAAACCCAATCCAAAATAAGGAGGTAAGAGATTTAAAGTGGTATTGAATATATCATAATTGAGCTACATAATGCATTTCTTTTTGTGGCATTGAGAAGGAACACCATGAAGTCAGTGCTAACACAAACCTCTCCTGTTGGGCAAGTCAGGAAAACCCTGTTCCTTAGTGATGCCAGGTCCCATTGCCAAGCATTATTGGCCTTGTCTAGGGGAAAAAAAAAAAAAAAAGCAAACCACCACAAAAAGCCAACACACCAAACCCCAAAACCTGCTTTATGCAGTTTTAACCTGAAGGGGAACCCGAAGCCGTGCATAGAGAGGTGTGTTCAGAATGGCTACCAATAACTAAGCTTTTGCTCTGGGAATTCAACTTTACACATAAAGCCTCTTTTTGTGCAGTTGGTCTTGCCTCATTTCATTTCAGTTGCTATCAACAGACAATAGTCAACAAATAATCATAAGAATTATTTGTCTATTTGGACTCAGAAACATGAAGCCTGCGTTGCTGTTCTTGTACCTGTGGCATATAACTTGCCACTGCTCTTTGAGCAAATTATTACAATTTCTACTGTAAATTTACAGTCCAATACAAAAGGAAGAAAAAGGTACTAATCCTCTTAAAAACAATTATTTTCATCAACATTCCTAATGTTGACCTTATTCACTGGAATATTTGCAGAAGGCAAAAACTGGAAGAAAAGAACATGGACACAAACTTGTTTAAATATTCACATGAATATTCATATGAACAGGTGCATTATTTTCTAGTTATTGCTTCCATGAGGAAAATTGTGCTAGTTATGAAAATCAGGCAAAGTTCAAAAAGCACACAGTAATAAAAGTATTAGGGAAAAATTCTGAGTTTAAAATCTGCTGCTTTTCTATTAAAAATAATTGCCTAGAGCCTATTTTCAGGAATTTGCATTTCCAAATTCAAGTAGACTAAAATAAAATAATTGATTAATTATATGCTAGCTGACCATTAATTTTATTTCATAAACCAAATCATCCAATTTTTTGATTCAAATATGTTGAATATTCAGTGGCATCCCATAATTCTGAAAAGGAAGGCAAGGATATGAAGATCACTTTTTGTCTAAATAATTCTAAACAGCTGGAAATCTGGAACTCCATTCCAAGAGTTTACAATACCTTACATGCTAGAGGACAGATCTCGCTGTTTCTGTCCTGAACATTTGCTGGTGTTCAGTACTTCTGTTAAGCCTTTCAAGATAGTCCCAGTTTAACTCACTAACTGATACCACACTAGTACTGATATTTGGACTTCCAGAAATTTGGAAACTGTTGTCTTTTTGCCTAGGCATCTACTGCAAATATTTTACACGATGTGAGTAGTTGCTCTGCAAACCCAGACCAGAAATAATCCTCTATGGAGATGAGCTTTATCTCCAGGGTTTGGGTCAAAGTTGAATGTGAACTTCTCTGGAACTTGGTGCTTGCAGGGAGGTTTTCAGCTGGTATTCTCAGCCATGTGAGATAAGACGAGGATGGTTATTACTGTCACAAATGATAAAGCCAAAGGTAAACAAGGGAATTTCTTGACAAAGCAGTGCCTTACATTTTGAACTTTAAAATGGAAAAAAACCCCAAACAATTAATGCCTTTTTAAATGTGTGTTGCTACAGATATCTTACTTGCATAGTTTGATTAGCCCTCTCAGTATTTTTGACTTTTGAGTTTTTGACAGTTTTATAGTGAAGTCTAACTCATTCAAGCCACTGCATAAAGTGGTGTACAAACGAGAGGCTATACCCCTATGCCCCTGGCTCCCTGTAATGAATGATGCATTGCACTTCAGGTATGCAGGTAGCTGTCTTGGAAATCTCAGGGGAAAAGTAGAGGTGGACATACTGCTTAGCAAGTCTGATGCCTTTAAGATATGCTGAACTCAGTGCAATTTACTGCTCTGAGCATGCACCTGTATTCCTTTTAGCATGAGTTAGACTTACTGTAGACTTGACTTCCTACTTGACTTCCAGAGATCTGAGTATCTAGGATGATATGATAAATCACTCTCTTAGATAATATTTGTCAGCATCTCCAGGGAAACTCACTTCTTTAGAAGTTGTGACTCTCTAGATGGATATTAATATATAGATGGAGTTAAAGTGGTGGTACCACCAAGTCTCCCAGCATTTTAAGAATGATGATTCAGATGTGTCCAGTGGTATAAGCATACCTTTCATACCTACTGAAAAGTCAGGTTGTCTTCAAGACTTTCTTTTCTAGAATTATGCTCTACATTCTACTAGAAAGCTTTGCATAATTGCATATTATTGCTTATTTTAAACAAATGTAAAGCAACATAACCAAATATAATACTGTAGTTTAAGTGTAATGACTTATTTTTACTTTTTCGACTTTCAACATCTGGCAATTTTTTCTGAAGTGCTGTTGGTCTAAGACAGTGCCAAGAAGTTCTTTTTCAAATTAGTATCTCCATCTCATACGTCAGAAATACCAAGTGTGGTTTACTTAGTTCATTGCAGTGCTGTATGGATGTCTATTTAAGTGATCCTTCATGTGTTCTTCAAATATGCAAATAGCATAATCCTTGCTTTTAAAGAAATAGTTACACTTACTAATTCACGTTAAAAATGCAACCTTACTGCAGCCTGATGAAAAACATCGAGCCTGCCTCCCTACATTATTCAGTTTTCACCAGAAGAACTCTGTTGACTTAACTGAATTTAAGCTATGATTAAAACAGTGTAGGAAGAAACTGTAACAAACGTAGCTTATACACCATAGATGTAATAATTTATCATTTTTTTCATCAGAAACAAGGATAAAACACTACATAAACTTAGCACCTGATAACAGAGACAAAAACTAGTTACTGCCATTTGCAAATTGGCCACATTAGGGCAAGGGATTCTTAAAACTTACAAGGGGACCAACAGAACGAAGGTATATTGGGTGAAAAATGTGCTGTAAAAGGATCTCTGGAGAAGAGATAGTACAGGAGGTAAAGTGCTGCTTTGGTGTCATGTCAGCCACCCCATTCTACAATCTACATTCTACGTCCCCTATTAGAACACACAAGAAAATCTGCTTTCTGGAACGTATAGGTGTCGTTAGTTAGATGAGCAGAATTCTTCATAACAAATAAAAACCTACTATTTTGAATGGTGATTTTAATAACAAAATGGGAAATGTAAATGGTCTGTACAATGTTCTACAAAGATTAAAGATGGCAGAAATATATTTGAGTTCAACAGATTGTCTTACGGTGAAAAATAACTTTGTACAATAGTTTAAGTGCTGAATAAAATGTTTTGTGACAGAAATTTCCTACAAAGGAAAAATTGAAGGAGGCATGTTTCCAGTGTAGGGTGCATATATTTGACATACTGTAAAATTCACAAGTATTTAATTGTTGTATTCGTTACATATATGCAGTGAGCTCTCTGCAGTTTTCAGCCAGTGTCATGTCTGATTACATTATTTTGAGCTAAATGTTTCAAAAGTCACAAGCAGCCTTTGCTAAATGATTATCTATAATCAGCCATATCTATCTGATTATCAATGACTTCGCTGGCTAAAGCACTATACGCCTTTGGAATGTTTACCCCTTAGGGCTTTGCTCACACTGTAGTTACCTGCGCATGACTTTTTGCAGATGACTACACGACTTGTGGGAGCCTCAGCTCTTGCCTAACAGTTGAAATTTGACATTGATTAGCATCATCAGTGCAGGGTTTGTCCTTTTCCGCTCTATTGTTCACAATACCCTTATATAATCTATATTTAGGAACTATAACGACTTCTGTATATATATTGCTACATAGCATTAAAAGGTCTGTTAGAACCTCACCCTCAATCTAATAGGTATAGCATTATGTTATCACCTAACAGCATGCAGTGATACAGAGGGAAAACTATAGCTTTTCAAACAAAGCTAAGTTGAGGATAATTTCACTTGGATCAAAAGCTGGATCTACTTGTAAAAGCTGAATTTCATCTAACCTTTGGGCATTGCACGCACTTTGTGCATATCTTTGGGAGGAAACAAGAACATAACAGATTATAAAGAAAGTAGTGTTCCTGCCCATAGATTTTTTATCTTTTATTAAATGTGTCATGACTGGTGGATTCAGATATATTGTTTTGTAAATGTAATTGTTTTTCATATCAGTATTAGGAAAGTAAACAGGATTCAATCTAATTTATGAGACACTTTAGAAGATGATTTGAAGCAGACCGATTACAGTGTATCAGTCTTAATTACAGTATATATAAACTAAATAATATGAAATATTAATCTGCTGTTTTCAGACCAAGGAATCAATACACAGAATGGAAGTTATTTTTTTCCACGCACTTAAGTCAAGAAATGAAGAGAGCTTTATGTAGTTTTAGGATAGTTCTGGAATTTGACAATTAAATTAAAACAACCAAAATCCCATTCCTCCAAAACAAAAGCATGAATCTTCAGAACTAAGCACTTGACTGCTTTTCTTAATTGAATTTTTAAATATAATCTATTTTTCACTTGCTTCTTGTAATGCTAAATAAAAGCATAAATAATTGAATTGAAAAATTAAATTAAGGAGAATCAATTTGTGACAGATTTATGAAAGTATATAATGGCTCTTACACAATATTTGGTACCTATACTACTTATTTAAAAAACAGATTTCCTACGTGATCGTAATGAATGTTTCCAGAAATATTACTTACTTTGTTTTACTTCTCTGTTTCTGGGTTTCCCTCTTCTTATTGACACCCTAAAACCATAACTGTAAAGCTCAGCCCTGCAGAAGATTCTGATTCAAACTTCTTGATGCACAGGAAAGATATTCCCCATGCTTTAGCCCTTAGACTTGCAGCCTATTTTTTCCACTGAGTTCAGGATTGAAACCTTTTTCATGTGTGTTGCTGCTGGGCACTGAATACAAGTTTTAGCCCTTGGTCTCTAGGTTTTTAAGGCTTGAAGTTATGCCTCAAATATGTTGTGGTGCTCTTTGTGTTCCACTGGCACACCAGTGGAACAGCAAGCACCACCCTACCTGCAGTACAGAATGATTGGTCTCAACATGCAGCAGAATTTCACACAAAGAGAGCTAAAACATTCAAGTTTGAATTTCTAAAAAAATATTGTATGAACCAGTAACTGATAAACTGTGGTTTGAAGTGGTAGAGAAAGTGAAGCTCGATAATGCAGGCAAGCTGCCAAATAGGAAAGTCAGATTTTTCAGCACAGACAAGACCCTTAAGCTTACAACTATACTAGTAAACAGAACGTACTGGGAATAATCTTCTGGCTTGAGGTCAAATGGTATGGCAGAGCACATGTCCACACAGCTAAGTATTCTCACATCTCAGACAGAGTGCCACCATCCAAACTACTTGTTGGGAACAGTCTGTGGCCTGTGCTGTCACCCAAGCCACGGACATGTGGGTCCGTGCTGCTGGCCCACGCCAAATCTGCAGAGACTGCAAACCAGTGAACAGTATGGACAACTGTGTGCTAATGCTGTGGCTGAGACAGAGGCCCTGTTTAATTTACTGTTACAGTTTCATTATCTGAAGGATTCACACTTGAGCAGATTTCAACCAACAAAGTATAACTACAATAGCCTAAAATTATCCCAAGTTAATTTTAATCTCTTAAGAATTTTGTATGCAAGTTTTGTGGCTTTCTGGTACGCAGCCTCTCGAGGCATGCATGCACCTTGGGCTAAATTAATCAGACTCGAGGACATCTCCCATTCTGGAGCAGCTGGTGCTGCTAGATTACTCTACCAACACTAGAGTATTGTGTGGCTTCCACTGCCCTCTGGGGCTGGCAATCACAACGAATCACAGAGTCGTGACCACTGTGTTGAGCTTGCCTCCTCCAACCTGCTCCAGTCTTTTCTCTCCTCATATCTATTTACTGCATCATGGCTTCTCTGAAGGTCAGCCATCCAGCCTCCAGAGCAGTAAGATTTTGTGACTAAGATTTGGCATTTAAATTGCTTTTATTTTATTTTCAAGGCAACATTTTTGCTTTTTCTCTTTGAGTATTAGTTATTCAAAAATGTCAAAGACAATTTCCAAGGAAAAAAAATTTTTTTTCCTCTCTCCCTGTCTCTGTATACACACAGAGAGAGCTATTTTTCCTCTGTATTCTTTTCTTATACTGAGGATAAGCATACAGGTTGGGGTTATTGGTTCATTTGTTCAGCCAATTTTGCAGAACTGTCCTTGGCATTCAGGGACAAATAATTCTTTCCAATCAGCAAAAAGGAGACAAAAGAGATAATCCAATACTGCATTAGATTTGCAAGCAGTTCAAGGTCTTATCAGGCTTAAAGATCTTTTTTCAAAGAAATGTAGAGGTTTTTCAAAGAAATACATAGAACATTATAAACTAGAAGTAATAGTTATAACAGTGGAGACAGTAGAGCAGAGGCAGTATATGATTTCCTTTCAGATTCTGATGACCTTGACACTGTAATTATGAGCAAACAGTCCATTATTTTTATGTCTTTAAAAAGACAATAATTGCCTCTACATTTCTTGATTGCCAAGAAAAGGGATTTTGATACTCATTCATCAATTACTTGGAAACACCTAATATCAAGGTTAGTTCCGAATTCTGAGTTCAATTTGCTGAAAGAATAAATGCCAGTAAATTTTCAATCTACCAGCCTTGGCCCAAGATAGGTCTTATCATAGCAATTAAAAAAACAACAAACCAAAAAACCCCAACCATAGTTGCCATTACCTATCTACCAACAGATGCAATTTGTATTTTTTTCTGCATAATAAACAATTCTGTTCAATTAAGAGTGAAATACATCACTGAATCAACAAGTAAAGCAGGAAGAAATTGCTTAGGCAAAGATACAGGGACTAGGCTTGAAAGTGCCAACCATCCTTTCTTCCTATTGGTTTTAGAGCTCAGCATTTCACAAGGTCTGACCAGGGCCAAAGTAATCACTTTCATTTAAACGCCTGCACTATTTCACTCCAGTTAATAGATGTCATGCTTTCGCATGAAGTGAAGCCTGAAGAGAATTGTATCGTGTAGAGTGAGAGCGCAAAAAGTAGCCTAAAAACAAATCAGATCCTGAAATTAAATACTTTGCCTCTCCTACCTTCTAAACATAGAAGGGATCAATTTAAAGGCAACATAACAGAGGCGGCAGTCAGTGCCTGCTCTTAATCTATTAGAATAGCTGTACCTCATTTGGACAAAACTCCTATTAATCTTAAATTCTGTGTGAAAAAGAAAAGTAGGCATTGAGATGGCTTTCACTGCTGGCTTGTGCTGATGGCCAGTATAAGGTCTGTGCATCAGTAATTTCTAAAGGCAGGTTTAGTTGGAGCTGGACTCCTTCCCCACTGGCAACATGAACTGGCCAGACATCAAGAAGCTGTGTTCTCCATGAGCCATTGTCTACTACAGCAAGCTCCCCCCGCCGCACACACATGCTTCTTTGCTTTTTAATTTTTTTTTTAAATAAAATGTTGAGCCTTTTTGATTTTTTTTTTAAAGACAACACCATTAAAATGAAACAAATGAAAACAAAGCACGAGGTGAGAGATTCTACCTCCCCTTGTATGACTTCCTGTAGTTTCCACTCCCTTTATGAATGAATCTTGCTCTTTTTCATATATTTATTGACATAGTATAAACCAACAATAACACTGCTTAGCAAAAGTCTTAACCTGCATACCAAGCAGCTAGAATTGTACCTCATAAAGCTAGATGCATCTGTTTCCAGGGAAGCGGTAAATCAGCTAAATGGGTTTATAAAGGTTCACTTGCTTTTGCCACACCTCTCTCTCAATTTATAATTCTCAAAGACATATATGGAGAGGCCTTCCACCTTTTCAGGGCTGCATATTTGAAACACTGAAATATATGTATATGAAATTTTCTGATTATTTGAATCATACATTTGAATGCTTTTACCAAAAACAGTGAAATATTAGAATAAAATAATTCCTTAGACACAGATTTTGTGAGGCAGATGCACACTTGCAGCATTTTAAGGTTTTCACAGTTCCTTTGATTCCAACAGCCTGACTCAAACACTTCATGTTAGCCATGTGTTTGAAGTACTTTGTTAAATGTACACCAAAACAAGAATTCTTTGGCTAAGAAAGACTCGTCCAATCTTCCATTTATGAAATAAAACAGATCTTACCTCAGCCCTTTCACTTTTGAGAGACAGAAAATTCCTGTTTCTGCTTGTGAAGAGACTGGTGTCAGAGAAGTTCCCAAGGAAATGACAAGCTGTAACAAAACATATTCTTTGTGAGGTGAAGTTCATAGTCAAAAGAACAATACAGTTTCCAGGTCTCCTGTATTAAGCTTTTCAGGTGAAAACAGATCTTCTAGTACCAAAAATAAGATTCAGAGACTGGTTCTGCAAACAAATATAAAAATAAGGGTCGCTTCACATGTCAGTATTCAATCCTATAAAGTCGCTAGACTTTGCAAGCACTTGCAAGATGTGAATAAGGTTCAAAAATCCCCATCCTTTTAAGGAGCAATTACTTGTTTTAAATTTGCTCAATATTAGAAATAATAAGGATTTTGCGTGATTTAAGAAGAAGGCTTACATTGATTTAAAAGACATAAGAATACTTTTATCTATGGATTCAAAAGCAAGTCCATCAAACTCAATGGAGATGTGTCTTTTCTTCAGGCTCTGGATCAGGCTTGATTGCCAGTTTGATAGCAGAGGCAGCGTTTTTACTGAGAGCACTCTAATGGTACCTTACTGCAAACAGCTACAATTTTAAAAAGAAAGAATTACAACTCTCTGCAATGAACAGAGAACCCTCAAAATAGTGCAGTAAAATTGTGATTCTGAGCAGATTTGTGCTGGCATGCATTCCTTGCATTTGGAGAGACTTGGATCTGTCAGGATTTGGGTGGACTCGTAGCTACCATCCCTGCCATATAAAATCCAGTTTAGATCCCAACAAACCCAGAGGTTTATCAGAGTACGTAATACTAAACTATATCTCTTAATTAGCAATCTGGAGTTAAAAAACCCAGCTTTTGTACCCACCTGATGGTCTTCAACTTTTCTTTGGTCCTCTTATATCCATCCAGGACCACACCTAGGCTTTTAACGAGCTCTTCGTTTCTTCTGCTGATCCTGGAGTTGCCATTACCTTCAATGGCATTGTTTGTTTTCACCAAAAACTAAGTTTGGTAGTTATATTCTACCACAAAAGCCCTTTCAGCTCTTCATAAAAGGGGTAAATAATACAAGCTCTGCTGAAGACCTGATTCTTGTTCTTGGCTTTTTTGACAGCTGGTTGTAATTGCAGGCGACTCAGAGAGGCCATGTGTCTCAAGGGCTTCCAAAACTTTTGCCTCACCTGGGCAAGGAGATACAGTTTGTCTTAATGGTTCCAGATGGTTACTAGAGGTTAGTATTGCTTAGCTATATTGCATTGATGATCATTCTCAGAGCAGGCAAGCAGTAATTAATTGATTCCATCTGTATCTACTTTTGGGCAGAGAGTGATTTGTGATGATCATTCCTACAAAGCAGCAGAGGGCACACCATTAACAAGTCAGCCCTGATGGGCTATAGTGGTGTTGAGAGACTGACAGAACTGACAAGGATTTCCACAAGAACATTAATATACAAGTTAAGCTATTGCAATGAACTTACTGTAGCTTGAAGTTTGAATACAGAACATACATGTAACCTTGCTATGCTATTCAAGTGTAAGAATTACTTCATGACAAAATTTGTCCAAATACAGAGACACTTGAAAATATCATCTGAAACTACTATTGTGTAATCTTTGGTTAGAAGGTCACATCACCTCAGATAAGTGCAGCACTTTCTATTAAGGTTTACCATTTAAAAATGAACCAGAGATTCTTTGTCAGTGACCTATTTTAGGAAACGCAGAGTGCAAGATATTACAGTGCATATACTGAAGTTGTCTTTCATGACTATTTTTGGAGTACCTACTATTCTGATAGGTTATTACAATTTCATATTCATGAAAGAACAATGTAACTTTTTCTGAATGCTACAAAGGTTCCAATATTTACTGTAAGCAAGGATCTTCTAGAGATCAAAATGAATTCAAACTGAATCTTCAATCTTCTAGAATTCAAACTGTTCAAATCTTAGTCTCATAACTGTCACTATACATGGTCAGAGCTAGGATCCGTATCGTGTTACATTCTTATTCTGAATCATTCGGGTGATGTAAGGGACTTTATAGGATTTGCATAAGAGTTTTCTGAATTAGTATTTTTGGAAGTTGTCTTCTTGATGTTGGGAAGCCCACCAAAGAGCCAAGTTCTTCCAATTCACCTGCTTAATCCATAAAACAAGATCTGCAGACAGTTCCTTATTTCCATAAGGCAATTTCTACAGTATTGAATTACATAGTTTTGATGCATTTCATTGTTTGTTTCCATAGATGTGACTCATTGTATCACAAAAGAAGCATTTGAAGGACAAATGCAGAGCTGTTCTCGTTACTGATGGCAGTTTTTCCTCAAAGAAAAACTTGCTGGGATTAGTACTTGAGTACAGTCACTGCTCCTAGACTGATGAGCGAATTTCTCCATGTGAAGGATGGACTTTAGTTCATCATATTTTAGATGGGTCTTTCTGAGTATTCTGTACATTTTGAATAGAAGTCTAACCAATTCTGTAAGTGGATTAACTTGATCACAAACGTGCTAAAAAGAGCCAGGTGAAAATTCAATACTTGAAAACAAGTTACCTACATGAAGGCCAGCACTCTTTCTTTTACAAAGGCAAACATAGCTCATGCTATTATTTACCACTATTTTGCAGTCCCGGTAGAAAACAGGTGACAATAGTATTTCAGTGTAGGACTATCTATAATTAAAATAAACTTGCAAGTAATCTATTCTGGCTATACTGTAGTAACAGCTGTCAGATTGAGCAGCACTTTGTAAATCACCTTCTGTGTAACATGCAAGTGTTAGAGTTATTTATAACTAACCATATAAACGTCACAAAGGATGTTTGGTGATTCACAGATGATAACGAAGAACATACTGTGAGACAGACATAGGAAAGAAAGCAGCATGTTTTTTTAGACAGAGCCATTTGGAGTTCTTCACACTATTCCCGAGCAATCCCCAAGGGCATCAGCATCGCCACTGGATTGGACTTCTACTCACTTTGTTTGAAAACCCAGCTCTGCTGCAGCTAGCAAGAATTTTGCCCTTGTTTTTCTAAAAGCCAAACTTTCACCCATGGCTTAATGTGACAATTAATACTATCTTAGCATGGAACAAGTGAAAATTTGAGTGTGGCAGGTTTGCGTTGAGTGCAATAATTCCCCAGGTTCTGTCTACCTCTGAACCATCAGATACCACTCATACATATGATTAACTAGCATATATGCTATTTTGCTAAATACGTTGTAGATGACAGCAAAAAACTGGCCCAGGGATTCCACCAGCCTGAGGAAAAAAAGGCAGGTTTAAACCTGTTCTGGCAAACTCGCCTAAAACTGTGCAAAGCAAATATATTTCTAATTTGATAACTGTGAACTCTTTAACATCAGGATTTTCACAAAGTTAGCAAAAATTTAAATAAAAATTTTAAGTCTGTCAGAATAGCCTAGGAAAGGAAGTCCCATGCTATTTAAAGCTTGATAAAGCCCAGCTTTCAAACAGATTGGCTCCTCCTTTCAGCTCTTTGACCAGAGAAAGTATCTGCTCTGAGGACCTTGACACCACTACATAGAGAGCTAACCTTGAAGTTCACTGTTAAATGTATAAGATAATTCAGGACAAATCACAGGTGTTTCCTCAGACTTCCAAAATTTGTATGCCACTGACTCCATGGTTATATGTTGCTGATTGCTGCGGAAGGAATTTACAAATATATTTAATTTTTAATCTGAAGGCCTTTGGTTATGGTGTTGGCCATTGTTCTTGTGCCTGATGACCTTAAACCTCTCTCCTGGCTGTGATCTGTGCTTTGTGATTTCTGGTTGATGATCATCATATGCAGCTAAAATGTAAGAATTTAAAAAACTGATAAATATAAAATGATTTTAGCTATATTGAATTGATTGCTGGAGATTTAAGCTCTGACAAACAGGGAAAAGCTTTCTTCCTGGTTACAGGGCGCTCTCTCCCCTTCTGCTGTTTATGATATTTGATCAATTGCCTCACTCAGGTATGACTGAATCTGCCAGAACTGGTAGAGATTAGATTTGTCCGGAAGTTTATTTTACAATTTTGGGAAAGAGCTGGATTAAATAGATCTGTGGACCAAAATTTTGTGATGCGGCTTTTGGGGAAGAAAGCATTAGGACTGGTCTTCCCATACTGTAATAGTAAACACACACCTGTGTGAGATCCACAGCCATCAGCTCAGAGCAGATGAGTAACTCAGTATCCTAAATCACTGAGTTGGTAATCTTTCTACCAAAGCTGCAATAAGAAGTAATACCTAGTACCATATATGGATGTATTGCTTTTTCAAATACCAAAGCTTTTCTACTGGCAAGTAAGCTTACAGTGCCTGGTCAGCTCATGTAGAACAATGAACAGTTATTACAGAAATGAGCAATTTTTGCTTATTGGTCAATTTTATACAATTGATCGTAGAGAGAAGCATCATTCCAGTCTCCAGGCTCCTAGTCATACTTCAGTCTTGTATAGCTTACATACTTCAGAATGTAAAGTAGGTCTATACAGAGGGATTAAGGTAGTATATCGAATGAGAAAGCAACAGAAAGGAGATTTTTTTAAAAAATAAATATTCATCAGTTAAAAATTAATTCTCATTAGTTGTTTCTAACCAATAGCACATTAGTATTTGCACTACTTTAAAATCAGTAGGGATATAACATTCTGTCACTTACAAGCATTAGAAACAGTTGTTAGAAGCATTCCCTAATCATTGACTGAATTTAATTCTCTCTGGTTGACAGTGGTAGTTTTGACTGTAATTACTGGAGATGGATGATTTCAAGGGCCAAAAAATACTTAAGCCAAAATTTACAGATGGAAAACAAACTTATAAATAGTATCAGACCTACAATTCATTGACGGCCATTAAAATTTTCTTTATGATTGTAATGTAATAGAAAAGCTACAGCTGCATCCAGATGTTTTTTCTTTATTTCTTTTCAACTTCAGATTTTATTTCCTTTTAGTCTTCTTTTTTACTCTGTTTTATAGCAACTCTCAGAGAAATCATATTACAATAAATTTGTCTTTTCAAAGCACTTCTAAAACCTCATACCATTACCTGGTAGCTAATACAAATCTAATCAGCTCATCTACCATAAGTTTTCATTGCTTGTTGAAATAACAGCTCTTAGTTGCTCTTGGCCAACATAACTACTGCCTAAAAATTGCAAGCTCCAAAACCACCTATAAAACAAGCAAACAAACAAAAAACCCACAGGCTTTATAAAGGCAGAAACAGTCAATCAGATCCTGACAAAATAGACCATCTAAATGTTATGTTTATTTAAATTCTTCACACTCTTTCTTTGAAAAGAAGAGACAGTGTCCACATATCCTTCACAGTTCATTAATCTCACCAGGATACAATGGCATATTAATCAAAACTAGTGAAAGGAATGCTGTCCACAGCTGACTGTAATATACGCAAGATGTCTCCTTGCATTTCTTTGGAGAAGCATGTTTATCCAGCAGAGTATCCTTAAGGATTTAATTCCAAACACAGGCATCCCCACCATTTGCCTAAATAAAAATGCAAAGGATCTTCTGTCAAGAATTCCTTTGCTTTACTTAAAGTAACTTTGTTGTTGAGGAAAAAAACAAAAAAGTTGGAAAATTTTCTGTTACACCTCTTTAAATTTTACCCAGGAGTTAATTTATAACTTCAGTGAGATGGGGAAAAAAGAGATGAGATGGAGACATCTGCTGATTAAATGTCTCACAATTAAAGAAAATGAAAATGAGTATTAGAAAGTAGAGCTATTTGTATAGCTTGACAATGGAAGAATGTATATTAAAATACGCAGCTTTGGAGCATACCCTGGCGTTGGCAGACTAACTACAATATAGAAGTTTGGGAAGAATAATGATAACAGATTCTTTGGCTCTGCTTTCACCACTTTGATGGCTAGAAATCAATACCACAGCTGCCATAGAAAGTAATGCCATTGACCGTGCGTTCATTGCTTTTTCTATCTTCAGGAATTAGGTTTTTGAAGTTACTTGCGATCAATCATTAGTTTAATCATTGTTTTGCGGTTTTGTGTTTTATCAAGCAACAGATATTGACCTTTGAGGTTCTGAATTTTTAATGCAGTTTTAATTCGTAATAGTTCCCTGCACTCCACTGATATATGTATTTTTCCCATACCATTATAGTTGCAATCAGAAGTCCATACAGCAAATCTAGAACGTGTCCATGAAGCAGCAACATATGAAGCTTTGAAACACTTGCTTAGAACAAATACATTTTAAATATTAAGAGGTAGTAAGTAACATAATAACAATAACTTAGAACTAGACTTTACAGAAACCATACACACACTTTTAATTCTTGCAACAGCGTGCTCCAGACTATGTCTAATTTACTGTATTTATTTAGTTTAAAAACTCTCCCTTTCTTGTCTCCTCTCCTCCCCATTTGGAAAATATATTCACTTTGCTGAAGTATGCATCTTTCCTAGGAGACCTAACTATTGGTCTTGAGCAAGTCCTGATAACAGACATTCCTCAAACTATGATTTTCTGTATGTTAATAGCACAGTTAATGTGCTTATGTTAATAAGACATTTTCAGTATCTTAAAAAAAACCCAAACAACCAATACAGGAAACACTATAATTTTCTACATTTTTCAGAATTAAATATAGGTGTAAAATTCAGAATCCACTTGGACATAAGGATTGTGCTTTGGCACAGGTGTTGCTATACTAAACTACTAAAGTAAAAACAAATATAAGATCAGAGAATACTCTACCAGGGATGAATTTTGATGACAGCTGCTTCTCTGACTCCAAGTTTCCATAAACTGCTACAGACTGAGGAAACCATTACAGCCATCTGCCCAAACCCTGCAGGAAGTGCTTTCCCTACCCTCCCGTCATGATCCACCTGACAGAGTGGTGGGGCCATGGCTTTAAATTAGACTCAGCCAATCCTCCTTGAATGGGAGGACTATGAAATCTGTAGGCATTAATTAAATCAAAATAGCATTAGGCTTCCTCTCATTTTATTGAGATTTGGGAGACCCTGGGAGCGAGTAAATTGACAAAACCAAGATGCAACAGGAGAAAAAATCAGTATGAGTTAAAATATATTTATAAGAGTTATATGAAAACAAATCTGCAGTGTAGAAGTCAGGTAATATCCCAAGTGTTTGGGCTGTTTTATCTGACCTTTAGAGTCTTTATTCAAGGAACGTTCTACCACCAGCATAGACCCCGTCCCCCCATTGAGTAATGGGAAGATTTGGAAACTGAAAACTTATGCTTAAAACATACATATTTGACAAAATTAGAGCATATATAGGTGTAATTTTTTTATAATTTTCTCAAAATTTTAAAGAATCTGTAGATTGATATCTGTAGGAATATGCTGTATTTTAAATATTTTCTGTATTTTTCCCTTTAAGAACAAAAAAAAAAAAAGGAAAAACGTATTTAATTTTAGTTCCTGAGTTGTTGGGATTAAAGTTTAACTGGTTCAAAGGATGTACATGCCAGAGAAAACTCTTTTATGGTAGGAATAACTGGACATGTTTCCATGTTAATCTAACTGAAGAACAACACTTTCTGACAGCAGCTCTTTCTTAAAAACTGTGTCTTAAATCCGGTTCCTCACAAAGGAGACTCCAGCTATTCTAAAAGGCCGTTCATGCACTGCATTACATTAGACTTGTTTTCAAAATCTCTTACACTTTTTGCTACTATGCTGTTTTGCCTCTTTAACATAATAATAGGTGCATATATCTTATCCCTTGTTTTTTTAAGTACTAGGGAGCAAATGCAGTAAAACAATGTGAAGCAGGAATGCAAGGAACGTGGACAAGATCAACTCATGTTTTAGTCATATGAATCACTGTTTTCTTATGACTGAATTGTTAATCTACAGTTTGGCGTTAATCTATAGTTTGGTAAAGAAATATATTTGTTTTACCTGGAGGACATAAGAAGGGGTGGGATCAAGTAACCCATTCCTTGCCTAGCATGGGTCTTTGAGAAAGAACCAGGACCACTTACAGCCCTGGCACAGCTCTGCTGCTTCTCACATCCACACACAGAACATTATTTTCCCTCCCCTATTCTATAAGATAAAGCAGATAGGAGAGTTGTCTAGGCACTAAGGAAGTACATGCTGTACCCTTTCTAAGTGGATGCAAGAAAGTGTCCCTGTATGAGTTCTGTCCCCTAAGCTACAGGGTTTCTGCATCCCCAGCTCAACGCTACGCACGTGGGCCCTCGTCTGTGACCTGTTATAGTCAAGGGGAGTCACTGCAGTGACTACAGTGGGCTTTGAATCCAGCCCTGGAGAGGAGTTAAGGCTTCACGCGTCAGCATAAAGAAAGGCTGAAAAACCTGACGAGCAAAACAATTGCTTTGAAATATTTCTTCATTAAATTCTCATAGAAGGGACTCTGACTATCAAATACCATGTGGCATAAGGAAGAACAAGACTGTATTTTCCAATTTATGAATCGCCTGATGAGCGTTAACCTTTCAAGTACTGGGAAATAATCAACCAATCCCCCAATCAACAAAAAAAGTTCATAAATAACAAATATTACATAAAAATCACATCACATTTAGGCACGTTAAATGAAGAAATCTATGTTTATGTGTTGCTGTAAGAGTCTTTTGTTTTCCTATGTTGTTATATTTCTTTACCATGTGTTTTTCTGTTTACACGACAATGCACTTGTAAAACAGAGCAGAGATTTTAGCCAACTATTACATATAGATTGACATTAATTGATGCTGAATATTTTTTTTTTAAATCTGTATTTCAGCAAGATCAATTTTTAATATGGCTAGCACTGAATTCTCTCATATAACATTTTTCATTCATCACCTCTACAGTTTTATGCCTTTCAGCCTTGCAGTTTATTTGTAGTTACTAATTTTATCTGCTAGTAAAACTTACACATAGGTCCTTTGTACAACTAATGTCCTGGGGTAATAATAAAAAATAATCCGATTCCCTTATCAGAAACGTAAAATGTTGATGTTGCTCTACTGTTGCCCACAAAAAATGGAAAAAAATGAAGGTCAGTCATTTAATGGAAACAAATATTCAAAAGAGAGAAGTGCTACATTATGCCAAAGATTTGATTCTTGTCAAACTCCATTTGATAAATGAAAACCTTTCAAAGTAAAATGACTAAGTCTTCCTAACATGTAAGAAGTGAAGTTTTATTGTTTCCCTTTCACAATCCAAGAAGATAGTTTCACTGATTTTAAGTTAGTCCCTTTGCCTCGGACAAATCAAATGCAGCCACATAAAACTGCACACTGAAACATAAAACCGCATTCTGAAACAAACAACATTACAGAGAGCTGGAGATCATAAATGGAAAACATGAATATTTAGGAATTAGGACACTAGAGGTAGAATGGTCTGCCACAGACAAGAGAGATTTAAACATGAGTTTAAATTACTCACAGAGGTGTCCTCGGGCTCTGTTTTTGATACTGCTTTGTGTTGTCCAAAGATGAACACTAGAGTGCAAATGAGAGTTGGTCTCAGCTCATCCTTATGCTACCAATATTTTTTTATTGTATCCTTACTGGCTTTCTGGCTTTTTTTTCCATTTATCTAAACAAAAAGTTTAGGAAAGTTAAATAAGAAATCTCTTAATTTGTAAATTGGAACTATAAAAATATTCTTTCCAGCCACAAAGAATCTACTAGATCTACTCCTCAGCATCATTCGGCCAAGGTATCTTTTTAGCTAGTACAAAGAATACCAACAGAAGAAGGAGCTGCTCTTCCCCACAAACCGACTAATGTTTCAGAAAGCGAAAGCTGTTAAGAAAGAGCACACAAGTCAAACATTTCACATCTTAGTCAGTATTGATCATCTTGGGCTTTTTTATTTGAGGTGGAAAATGTTTTAGAAAACAAAACAATGATTAAAAAATTGCCTGGATATTTATTCAGGAAACTTTTCATCAATGGTTGCTTTTAGGTGATTCTCACATGGAACAGCCAAAGCAGGCAGTTGCCCAAGGCAGCAAACTGGGACAGGAAAACAGCCATTGCCCTCTTGTTTACTTTTCCTCTACCAGAGCTCTGAAAAACAGACCAGGTCTGCTAGTAACATTATGCTAAAAATTTCACAAATTGATGAAGGAAGTCATAACAGCCTATCTTACAAAATACCTTTCCCTTCCAACAGGAGAGGATTAAGGCCATTAGAAGGAGGCAATGAGTCAAGTTTGAAAGGGAATTTCATGCTGCAAATACTGGAGCTTCCATGGAGAGAGGCCACTCCGCAGCGCTCGCTAGGCTCAGTAGGAGCAGTGGACACCTCAGTTAACTTTGCACCCTGCGAAGGGCAATGTGCTAGTGAAAGACTATGAGCTGGTTCTGGCAGTGTAGTCCAAATGCATGGAGGGAGACATGGGAGTTCATGGGGGCCAGGGCTCACATGTGTGTCTCTCTCCAGAGACAGGACTTTGGGATCTGATTGAGAGCAGAGGCCGAGGGAGGAGACATTTACAGCAGCCCAGTGCCGTTCCCAGAAGAAGGGACTGCAGCGGTGGGTGGGATGGGAGCCTGTTAAGGGCATTTATTAACTAGTGCTATTAAATCATTCTTCTAGCACAGCCTTTCTAGCTCCCTGTACGGTACTGACACCATGGAGTAGGAGCAGAAGTATTTCCTCCTGTTGTTTTTTCCAGCACTAATTTCATAGAGCTGGGAAGGGGGAATGTGTCAGAGGATGGCTCCTCCTGTTACCCAGTGTGTGGCTTGGTACACCATCCTTCAGGGTCTTGGGAAGGAAAGAGGAGCATGCTGGAGATGTGCAACATTTGCTTTTGTATTTTTATTTTCTTTTTCAGGTCATGCCTCTGTATGTCTCATGGGAGCTCCAAGTGATTAGCCACAAACTCTGGTTGATGATCCTTTTAAATGCAGTTTGCTGTGCTCCTGTAGAAAATCAGACTGTCCTTCAGGCAAAAGCAGCATATACAAAATACGATGTATTTGCTAAAAATGTGCCTTTCCCTCTTTGAAGTTGCCTGTAATTACATATCAAGGGAACAGTTTCATGTTTACATTTTCAAGTATATGGCTGGTTGTATTTAGCATAATATTTTTCATCTTTTCCCTTTCTTGTTGTACTTTTTGTGGTCATAAATTAAATTAGATTGTTACAAAAAGAATGAGGATTGAGAGCAAGTCATAGCAGCCCTGAAACAAGAGGCCAGCCACCAGTAAGGCACTTTTAGGTGGTGGCCACGTCCCCTGAGCCTTCTGAAAGCGATGCCAGCTGGCGCTCTCTAACAGTTCCCATTCAGAAGAGAGTCTGGCTATTTCCCGTGATGTCTAATGCCCAAAGGGATCTACTGACTAGTCTGACATCACTTCTTGGGGAGAAAAGCTGGCCAGCTGCCACAGCCTCTCCCCCCTGCAGTCAGACCAAATGTCTCTTGCTCAATAAAGCTAGCTTTGGGCCCCTGGGTTAAATTCTTCTCTTGGATTCAGGAGCATAAATTCTGAAAGCCTTAGTTGGTTTCAAAGGAGGTATTCCAGATTTACACCAGTTTTCTTGTGATCAGAGGCCAAAGTGAGGTCTAGAGTACATAAAATTAATCCAGGCTTTTGGTCTAAATTTATAAGGTTCCTTTCTAAAGCCTTCAAACAAGATTTATCCTCTGGTTAAAAATACATTTCAGTTGACTTCATCTTTTTCAGCCATTGAACAACATTCTAAAAATCTTCTTTTGCCACTAACACAGCATTTATCATTTATATAATATATGTGGTTACATGTGAACAGTACCACAGAAATAATTTCAACTATAAATTTACTGTCTTCTTTTCAAAAAATAATTGTGGCTTTGTGATTTTTCTTGAATTCATTTATAGCTTTCATAAACATTCTCTGAAAATTTTAATAGAGTAATCTATATTCTTTAGGTTGGTAGTTAATTTTCTTCACACAAATAGACTGTTAATGCAACTTTATGATTGCAGACATGAGTTTGCAAATAATGGCCTCTAGGAACTATGCACTGACATCAGTGGGATTTGTGTGTGTTTCTGCAGGCAAAATGTCACTCTATGTTATTAATTTTTGGGCAGTATTTGTTTGCACATTTCGGTTTTTTAATATCTTGGTCATTAGAATTAGACAAGCTTAATGATGCATATTATAGTTTAAATCTTTGAATACTTAACATATTCTTGAAGTATTTTCATATATTTCCTGGAAAAATTCCTGCTTTTTTGTCAGGTGCTTTAATGGAGGGTTAGTATACATGCTATTTTGTGCTATAATGGATATCAGCTGCTTGGGACAGCATTTAGGAATCCTGGACATTTTTAAGGAGATATGCTATTGGCATGTTGTAGGTCTGTCTCTTATTAAAGTTGCTTAACACTGCTTTGTAAGAGCATGTTTTCAGTTGCAAGCACTGAGAAACTTCAACCACGTGAGTTGTATTTTCTGTGCTGTCTGCTTCAGGCTACTTATTTTTAGCTAGAGAAAGTTTCAGACAGAGCAATTCAGCCTTTAAAAAACATTTAGTCTAGGCTCAGCAAATAGGTGGGAGAAGGGCATAGGAAGTGGCAGTGGGGATGGAGAAAAGTGGGAACCCAAGGGAAGGAAACTAATTTGGGAGACAGTTACTGGGAAGGGGAAAGACAGCTCAGAGAAGGAGAATGGAGGAAGGTATTACACCGACCAGTGAGGTCTGCATTAAAGTGAATGCCAGAGATGAGTTTAAACTGGAGTCTTGAAAAGTGAGCTGACAGAGATAGAATAGAACTGGATAAGGAAGAAGAAACTGAGGAAGGAAGTTTTTGGAGGAACAGGGCAAGCCTTGGAAGTGGTTTCCAGGAGGACTTGCTCCATTACCTTCCCATGGATTGTGGTGAGGCTAACAAGCCTGTAGTTCCCTGGATCCTCGTTCTTGAAGAGGGAAGTGACATTTACTTTCTTCCAGTCCTCGGGAACCTCTCCTGATGATGACGATCTTTCGAAGATAATAGCTAGTGGCCTTGCAATGACATCAGCCGCTCCCTTGGCACTCATGGGTACAGCCTGTCAGGTCCCATGGACTTGTGCACGTCCGATTTGCTTAAATGCTCCCTAACCTGATCCTCTCCCACCAAGGGTGAGCTTTCCTTGCTCCAGACTTTCCCAGTGGTCTCAGGGACCTTGGATTCCCAAAGGATGGTCTTACCAGTAAAGACTGAGGCAAATAAGGTTATTGAGTACACCAGGCTTTTCCATGTCCTTCGTCACCAGGGCCCCAGTCCTATTTAGCAGTGGGCCCATGTTTTCTCTTGTTTTCCTTCCATGCTGACATACTTGTAGAAACCTTTCTGGTTGCTGTTCATGTCGCTCATCAGATTCAATTCTAGTGGGCTTTGGCTTTCCTAACCCCATCCCTGCAAGCTTGGACAGTGTTGCTATTTTCCTCCTGGGTCACCTGTCTCTGCTTCCATATCTTGCATGCATTTCCTTTATGGTTGAGTTTAGTTAGGAGCTCCTTGGTCATCCATGCAGGCCTCCTGCTGCCTTTGCTTGATTTGCTGCTTGCAGAAATGGACCATTCTTGAACTTGGAGGTGGTGATCTCTGAAAACGAAGCAGGGGAGTTGCTGGAAAAGAAAACATGTCCCGAATGTTAAATGCTGCCTCAGAAAATCACATTATAACTCTGCATCTGTCAAAGGTTTCCTATCCTCCTCTCATTAAGTGAGGCATTTAAACCAAATTTCTCATAGCCATTCATTTCTTATTTTCTAGGTGTCTATCCTGAGCTTCGGTTGATTGACAGAAATGCTGAGCGCTATTTATTGCAAGTGAGATGAATAATGATTTGTAATTTGAGCATAAAGAACTTTACTGTTCTAAACACCATGTTCAGAGCATCTCAACAGCACACCTCCAAGTTAGAGGATACTTTTGACCTTCATCTCTCTGTGCCTCAATTAAATGCCAGCCCTTATCTTGCAAGAGTTTGTGAATTTAAATTAATTAGTCATTGTGAAACCCTCAGAGACAGTAGTGATAAATGAGACAGAAAAGTCTATGCGGGAACTATTTCTCTTCTGAGACGGTTTGAACAGTGAGAAACAAATAAGACTGGTGCCACACACAGCATAAAAATTGTATCAGGTGCTGAACAGCTTCTTGTGAGGACTGTTCACCCTTGGCACTTAAAAAGCAAGGGTCCTATGGAAAAAGTGCTGAGAGATTATGAAATGCGTATGCATGAAGAATACAAGTACAGCTACATAGACAATCTTAAATTTTGGCATTTTCCAATTTTTAAATGATGATCTTGCAAACTTTGAAGTGTTTCTACATGTAATTATGACAGTGTATTTGATACCTCAGCAGAATAGGTGGTGACATTAGAAGGTTTTGTTGTTTGTCACAGCCCTTCAGTTTTTCTTTACTTTGTGACTCATATTTTTATTAATATGTTTTCATTATTAACACTCAGAAGTTTTTTTCATTAATGAAACTACAAGAGTGTCTCTGGTAGTATAAGAAATAGTCTCATTAGAAATAACACGTTTCTTAGACACAATACTGAACTTGGTATATAGTTAATTATCTATCCGTGTTTTTCTCTGAAGTGAAATATATGTCTTAAATGGTCTCTAATCACGCATTTCAATCAGAGCTTACACTGTCTGCATATCTTGATTACTGAGAAAATAAGGTAATGGAAAACATCTATATTGCAAGGAAAAATACATATTTCATTTTCATTAACATAATGGAACACATTTTCTATAGAATTACGGTACTGTAACCACTGCAGCTTTGTTACATATTTTGTTACATTCCTTTATTTTCACAGGTTTAAAGCTTGGCTATAAGCCTAAGCTAGAAAATTAAAACACAAACACTCTCCCCTGTTACCTTTCAAAAAAATCAGATTCTCTAGTGCCAAATTTTTAAGTTCTAACTACACAAAGTTTTGTTCTTTCTAAAAGATGGGACATGCATTTCTGATCCAATATTTGCCATTCAGACAGCAAAGTGAGAAACTTTTCTCCTGTTCACTTCAAAGAGATTTAGAATTAATGAACTTCAAAACTGAGAATACAAGCCATTGGATAAAAATTTTGCTGTGGTTAAAACCCCGTTGAAACCATAGAGTCAGCATGGTTTTACAGCAAGCTGAGACTGAAACAAATGTGATGAGTCAGTGCCCACATGCTGCTGGACCTTCAGTATTCTTAAGTCCATCTAAACACGTGTCTGCCTCTGATACTACTGTGAAGTTGTTCCACAACCTAACTTCTCTGCTAGCTAGAAATCTGCTTCTACTTTATCTGTTGTCAGTATACAAACAAATGGTTTTATGCTGTCCCTTCTTCCTCTGCGGTATTTACTTTGCAGATATATTTTCCAAGAGTAATCACGTCTCCTCTCAGCCTTCTTTTGTTGAGCTAAATGAGCTAAACTGTTAAACTGCCTCTCACAGAATAGACTTCTTGTGCCTGTTCTTTTGGGAATGCCCTCTCTGCATTTCCTGTGTTTTGAATTTAACATTTTGATACGGCTGTCCAGAACAATAGTGTAGAGAAAGTCTTTCAAATACTTTCCATAGCAACACTGGTATTTCCCCTTTTCCAGTTGCAAAACGCTTCATCTGTACTTACAAACACTGTACTACCTAGTAAAAGGCATGTTTTCCACAGCTGTGACATGTGAAAGTTTACAGGTATCCTAAATCTAACATGCCCACATCTTTCTCCTCATCTGCTATTCCAGCACAGAATAGAAGACTGGGACAGTACCTTGAAGCAAAACTGCTGGGAACACAAACGATATGCAGTGAAACTCTGAACCAGACCTAAATTCTTCTCACCAGAGTCAAAGCAACTCATTCTTTATTGCAAAAAGAGCAGAAAAGAGCACATAAACACATAACCTACAGGAATATTCTTTAATATTTAAAATCCCTCTGAAAATTTATGATTGCTGCGTAGTAATGCTAAGAGCAAAATTATAGAAATGAGCTTACAGAAAGCCAGTCACATTTCTGCTGAATGCATTGGAGGGGTAGGGAACGGTGGGGATGGGAGCAGGATTCAAGTTCCATTGCTTCTATTTAATTTTGGGATATCAGGAACACACGTAGCACAGCTCCTCAGGCAGCCTGGCAATACTCCAACTCCCTGCTACATCAGTCCCCCACGAATGTTGCCACCTGCCCCTCTGCCAGCAACCCTGGGTAGAAACTTGTGTGAATTACTTCTTGTGCCTGGAAGAGACTGCATGACTAACGGCATCCTTTCCGTGCAACCTTGCAATCACCACCATAGGAAGTTTACACTTTTCTTTTATGTCATGTATACACTGAAAACTATTACTCTGAATTGTGACAACTGTCAATTTTCACATAATTAAAGAGGGCTCAATGTAGCAGAAAAAATGAACGTTTGCACTTGTGCTCGCTCCCCTCCGCCCCGTCGCGAGAAACAAATGTTTAATTTGACCAGATTCTGTATGAGGGAAAAAGTGGTACTCAAAGGCAGCTGGAATCTGAACCTTCAAGTTTTAACATGACAGTATAAAAAATAATTTTTCATTAAAGACAATAAGTATGTGGTTGATGTGTCAGGTATTTCACAGTCTGAGCTACCAGCCATGGAAGTTTCAAGAGGAATCTGTATATACGGCATGCACCAGTTGATGACAGAAATAAATCTTTCACGTACAATGGCAGAGGCAGAATTATTCAGCCCTCACAGACAAAATGAAAAGCAGGATGATCCTAGGTGATATTTTTAAGTCTGTACCACTATTCAGGATTATGCAATCATTCATTTGACTTAAGAAAACGAGAGATGAGAAGACCAAAGAAAGGGATGAGGTCTTCACAGCTGCCCAGTTTATTAAAGGTACCAAAATATTGTCTGAAAAGGCCATACAAGAAAGAGAACTACAGCACAGTGAATTTAGTGAACCATGAAAAATACGGCTGTTTCTTTCAAGCCCCATAGGTCTCTTTTAACAGTTGCATGAAACAATTTTCCTTTGTGGGGGCTTTTTACCTTTTTTAATAAATGGTTACCATTATTTTTATTCTTGATAAAAACTACATATCCTGTGGGCAGTAAGGGCACAATTCTGTCTTTGGGAAAGAATTCTAAATGTTCACACATTCCTTCTATGCAAAAAAAAAAAAAAAAAAAAATCACCTCTGCAAAAACATTTTGCTGCTGTCAACAGATTTTAGTGAATTTTTTTTAAGTCAGTGCTGATTTTGCAGGTTAACTGCAGAAGTACTTTTTAGTTTGATCAGTCACGTTGTTGTTAGGGAGTGATGGGCAGCTGTGGATGCTGGCGAACCTGGACTGTGCACTGACACGGTGATACCAGGATGGCCATTTGATCTGGGGAGGTGGTCCCATGGTACCCCAGGAAAACACGCTGCTTGCCTTGCTCCAACTGGTGCAGAAGCAGGTTTTGCTTGTGTGATATGGTCAGAGGGGTGGGTTTGGTTTATTGTCTTGCTCCAGCTATGGCAGTCAAGTGCAGGGCTGCCCAACAGATACCCCAGACTGCACCGATCCTATGGTGTGCATACCTTAATATCCTTCTTTCATTTCCCGACTTTTTACCACTACCCATTTCCTCTGCCCCAGTCCCTTCCACAACACCCACCTAATTACTTTTTTCCCCGTTGCTCCCAGTTTTGCTACATCCATCCCAAATTTGCCAATTCTGATACCATTACCTAGGTAATCTTGGTCTTTTGTGGTCTTAGTGATGCAGTTACCTTGGTGCCTTGCAAGATGTTACTCCCCCAAAGGTCTCCAGAACACCTCCCCAGTTATCTGTGAAGTTGGGCCTTCTCTTCCATTTCTCACAAAACTCCCCCTTAACCACCTGTGAAACCCAGCCATCCTGCACAGCGCTATCTGTAACTCTAGTAATTTTCTCACACTCTTATCAATCATGTTCAGCACTTTCTCAAGTAATGTCCAGTAATTTTCCACATCCTGTTCCCTTACCTAACCTTAGGCCAGGACTTAGTCATTGACCTAGTTATTTGCTCTAATGTTGATTCCCTAAAATAGGTTTTCCGTATTTCTTTTTCCCATCCTTCACTCAATCCAGATGGATCCTCTTCAGTTTCCTTAATTTTCAGATCCCACTGCATCATTTACCTGTAACCTTCTTCCTTACTTATCTTTCCCTCAGCTCAGCTGATCCACTTGTTCCCTGGATTAGGAATGTTACAGGATGAATTCTTCTTTCTCTTCACCTCCTCCTATCAGCCTGTTAAAATCTGAAGACGGTTGCTGGCCTGAAAGAAATTTAGTTAACCACAGAAAGACTTCAGCAAAGAGAGGAGTCCTACTGTTAGGCAGAAGAAGATGGAAGTGTTTATCTCTAAAATAGTGGTGTAGCACTAGTTCTTCTAGTACACATTCTTAATCAACTCCCACCGAGTATTTTTGAGTACCGAAGTACAGACTCTGATGCAGGAGGATAACTGTATGCTTTTACATATATAGTACAGGGAAGAGATAGTATTGGCTTAAGATTAAAAAAATTAGGTGTCCTTAACCTGAAGCACTTTGAAACCCCTTTTTTTTCCCCATAAATTTCTAAAATTCATGGCGCTCTGAAGGATTTCAAGTTAGGAACCCAAAAACTGACATATCCAAAATAACTAGAAACTCTAAAGATTTTGTTAATAACAGTGAAATATTACAGACATATTCTTACATACTCCCATCACAGTGCGGTACTGAGACAGATACAGCACTCTGCATTACAGCTTTTTGTCACTTCATATTTACTGTCTACTCAGAGCTAAATCCAACCAGCACTGTAAGTCTCTGCTGTGCTGAGTTGAACATAGCACTCCAGCAGCAAGGAGAGGATCTGCAGAGTAGGAGGAGGCAACACAATGTGTTTGGAAGTAGATGTCGTACTGATGGGACTACTTGGGTGATTAAAGCGAGCAGGGAAACTGAAGTGATAATAGAGGCATCAGGATGACTCCAGTGAATTTGAGGTTGTTATATTGTGTTGGGATAAGGCTTGTCATTTTCCCCTTTTCAGTGCTCCCCATCAAATTTATAAAGTATAACAAAGATTTGAGAAATTAGTTATTCAGATTTCATTAATGTCTTTTGGCGATAAGCACACATTTTGACAGAAAAAAATTATAACTTTTGGATGGTCTGTAATGTTGTTGGTTTTGATGACTCAGAACTTTCAGTTGGTTTCATACAACTGAAATCTCAATTTTACCCACATATACAACCATATATTTCATTTCTCCACCCTGCCTAAATCTTCTTTTCTTGTTTTTTAACAACCAGTGTTTTTCTTTTTCCATTACGTATGGATTTACCAGTGCAGCATGTACTCCTTTCTGTCATATCGAAGTGGAGAAGCCATGAGATGGTTCTGCCTCTTATTCAGATGAGGCTGCGTCCTACTCTGTCATTAATTATCCAGAGCTACAAGAACATCCCCTTATTTAACTGCAGTGTTAAATTTCGTCATATTCTGAACAAAACCACATTAAAAATCCCACACTAAATGCAAAGTGATGCTGTTCTCTCTTAAATGTGCCTGGAATTTCACTACCATGAACTTTTTATGAATTCAAATCTCTTATTACTATCCCTTATTTACATTGGGATAAAAATGGAATTGAAAAAAGAATAAAATAAATTTTATCTATAAATTTTATCTTCAGATTCACCAGCCCAAATCAGCCTCTCAGTTCTCCCAGCCTGCACAAGAGAAGGCGGCTGGTACAGTAAGGGAAATCTCCTGAATAGGATGGCTTCAAGGTGAACAAATCCAGAGGCACCTAAGGCTTTAAAACGTCATGACAGCATGGTGTTCTCAGACACCTTTCATGAGGGCAATGACGGTATGGTAATGGGAATGGTTGTAGCTTTGCCTAAAGCAATCCTGTTTCTTCTCTGAAGTCAGCTAAAAGCTAAATCTGGAAATTCCAGAAAAATGGTTCATTGGTAGGTGGGAAAACTGACATTAGCATTGAGTTAGGGGCCTCGGAAGAAACAAACTGCCACCAGAGGTTATAAAGGACTGGAAGCTTTGATGTAGCTGGAGCACGGCTCCTTTGTTTTCTGTTTGTAAAAAGCTCCCCTGTGGAGTTTTTGTTTGGGTTGTTAAAATCTGTTTAACTCAAAGAGCTGACAGTAAACACTTGGGAGCAAAACTGTCTCTTTGAAAGTCTTTTTGCTGTTCAACTGCATTGGCCAGCCCTGCCAATTTATAGCTCTGTTAGCTCTCACTGCTCCAAAGGCTGCTTAAGCAAACAATTAAGCTTTGCTGATCACTCTGAGCACCAGAGTGGCAAAATATGCACTTTCTCTATAGCCTAGAAGATACCCAGAACAAAAACATTTTCTCATTCACTGTTCCCCATGCCATGATGTTAGGCAGCTCGAGGTTTCTGGTTTTAGTAGTCAAGGGCAACCTATGCTTAGCAAGGACTTCATTTCTGATGTATCAGAGCCCTGGACTAAGAGCAAAACGAGTATTAAAGGCGAGTGTCGTTTTACACTTAATGTTCCTTGAGTAAGGCCATCTCTGTTGAATGCCTAACACAGTCAGTTTTGATCACTGATCAAGGTTGTTACATGTTACCCCCACATCAACTGATTTGATAAGTACTACTCATTATTTCCAAAATAAACTAATGTGGTTCCTGTCTCATGCTCACTGCATTGGCTGCCTCTTTCTTTTGCCAGGATCTAAATGATGGGCACAAATGACTGCCTCACCACTGGCTCCATCTTGTGCATTTAACCCTGAAGCAGGAGAAAGGTTTAAATGCAGCATAGCAGCCAGAGAATATTTATCTGATAAAGTGGTTCTTACAGTCCAGGTGACCTGTGTACAAGGTCTGTGTACCATGTCAGCTGTCAGATTGTGCACCTCCAGCATATGATTCAACCTACAAGCATATGCCTGTGCCATCGCATTCCTACCTAAGGGCAGCCTCATAAAATAAGATTTGGGATGTCTGTACAAGCAGAAAAAATTTTGCTCCAAAGTGTAAGCCACTGTGTGTGTTATCAAAACTTACTAGATTGAAATAGTTCATATATCAGGAATCTGTTGTGCTAGGTTCAACATAACAATACAGAATTAAAAGATGATCTGGAAAGTTTACTGTTTGTTCTGTTCTGAAAAGTCTTCTGGGGAACTGGTAAAATCTTTGCCTCTGTAAAACCAAAACGACTGAAAGATAAGCTCTATGAGAGCACCTGATTTTATATGGGAAAACATCTTTGGAAGAAAGGAAGCCAAACTTTGACAAGTTTTTCAACCAGTTCTAAACAATATTTAATAAATTCCATCTCTGCTAGATTTTAGACTGTCTTTTCCTTTCAGCCTGAGATACCTAGAATAGTATCATTCCAGCCAGGTCTTACGGCCTCCCCTCCACACTCTTCCCTACTCCAATTTACTCAGGTTGCCATGGCTAGAAAGTTGATGGACACAGTGTAAAGAACGAGCATCTCCTACTTGCTTTGGTACCAGTACCACTTTTTTCCCCCTAAAAACAGTAATAGAAAGAAGTGATTGAGAGTAAACTTTCTATGCTGTAATCCTCTGTGTAAATGAGCAAAAGGGCCCTTTGCGTTTGTCTCGGTGCTCAAGTTCCCATACAGATTTGTAAGCATAGCAAACTGCTTTTACTCTCCTGGCAGTTAAAGAACCTATTCCCACCGCAGAAGACACTGGATGGAAAGTCAGTACATAGCAGTTGTTTGAGAAAAACAAAGAAGGAATTTTGCTTAATACAATTATTTTATACTGCTTTTATCTACCAAGAATGGCAGCACTTTTTAGAACATTTGGAGAAGGCAGGAGGTGTTTTGTGGGAAGTAGTAATGAAAAATTCATGAAGGATTAAAAATAGTTGGATTTTTTGGGTTTAATTCAGAATCTCTTTATATTTCCCTTAGTTTCCTTCCCTATTTATATTGAATATAAACAAAGAACTTGTTCTAAAAAAGCTAGATGAATGGGAATGAACTAGAGTGAAATAAGAAATAAATCCAATAATTTCTCAAGTAGGTGGTTGAACTCTAGACCCTATATCCATACCTAAATGTCAAAGTGGTATGGTTTGTTTAGATATTCAGACCATCCACAGATTTATCCACAGTTGCAAGGAATTTGTAGGTGATTAATTCCCTGAGAATCTATCCATTTTCATTTTTTACCTCAGAAATGATGGCCTGAGACACTGTAGTTGCATTTAGCTTTATCTGAACCTTTCGCTGAGCCTGCACTCCTTCTCTTTCACACTGCTTGAATAAAGTGTATAACACAGGGCTGTGGAGACTATAGGGAGAGGGATAGAGAAAATGCAAGAACAGAGATAACTGATGTTATTCTGAATCCTGTTATCTGGAAGATCTCTTCAGCTGTAGCCCACTAGATGATACCAAGAGGAACACTTAAAGTGCAGTTCCCTAGTGCAGGCACCCTAACACACTCTTTTACAATTTTTCCTCCCAATTTACCCAGGCATTTCCAAGCCTTCAAAAGACTGCAGAAATGAGGTAGCAAGAGAATAGAGAAAACACTGCCACTCCTGAAAGGCATGTAAAGCCCCTACAAGAAGACGTCCAATCCATTTTGAGGTTTACATGACACCAGAGTACAGGGTGACAGGAAGATTTTTGAGGGGTAATTTCCAAACTGGTATCTCTTTCTATGACTATACCTGGGCTTCTGCATCATGCCCACTGTGGTTAGGTCTCAGAGGAGCAAAGCAAACGTGCCATCGTTTTTCTAACTTTCTTCTATTAAAATCAAGTTGTATTTGGTCACAGTGACCCAAAAAAAAATAGGTATTTGGTAGTTTCATATAAAGCTGAAATCAAAAGAAGAAAACTTTCTATTTCTACCTTCAATTACTATTTCTCTGGTAACATGTTCAAGGATCTTTAGACAGCTACGAAAAAAGAACCCTGACTTAGGATACTCTTTCAACCTTTAAATTTCAGAAAGGTTTCAGGGTTAATATTATTTTTGCTTGTTTTCTTTTTCTCACTATAAATACAATGAGCAGAAAGATGTTGCCATGGTGAGATTTTATAATGTACTTAAAAGCACTTGTTACAGTTACGTACCACAGAGCCACCTTCACTGTTGTGTGAATTGTAAAAATATGTGAAAAATCACCCCAAAGAAGCAGATAGTCTACTGTCTCAGATGTTTGCAATACTTATTTAAAGTACAGATGTCACAAATATTTTAGCAACCACTATATTATTTGGAGACCTATACATTTACACCCAGAAAGGGGGAAAATGGTTGAACAAAATCAATACACCTTACATCTAAAGTGTCATCATTATCTGAAGTCCAGCTTTGTAGTAAGCTGAATCAGACATTACAAATGAAAAATAACACAGAGCTCTTGCAATCCAAGTTATCCATTGCTCCACTATGTGCTTGAGGACATTTTTGTGTAGACCCATGTGAAATGCAATGGTTTTGCTTTGAGCACTATGTTGCCACTGCAAAAGGCAGAGTTTTCACAAATTACTGAGGTATAGCATCATAGATCCTTCTCTCAGGAAAGCAATAGCCTGGGGGACGGTGCTGCACTTTAGCTAAGTCTGTGCTGCTCTGAAAATAGTAGGCTCTGAAGCAGTTACGGTGTTACCACGCTCTGCCTCCTGACCATTTGACTTTCTTACTGACATCTGGAAGCGTACCTGTGGGCAGTGTGCCCAGGCACTGCTGGCAACTTCCCTGTTCCCTTGGCATGCTCAAGCACGTGAGTACCCAGCAAGTTCTAATTTTCCTTGAGTCTGAACTTGAAGGCTCACTGTCTGCATAGCTTTTAAGTCTGAGAAAACTCTGCGGCTCATCTTAAACAGATAACATGGGCTTGCGCCCTGGAATTTCTCCAAGAACTTTAGAGCACTTCAATCTCTGACACACCTGTAGCATGTCCATACTGCTTGTTTGTCTGGGATAGAGCCAAACAGCTCCCATTAGAGAGAATAAACTTTAATTAACATCTTTTTCAAACAAATGTTTTAAGCAGACACAGTAAGGCTTTCTCACTAGCCCCAGAAGGAAATATAACTCATCCCGAGCTTATCACTATCTGAAATAAAATATCATACCATTCTGAGTCCAATTGGGGAAACAAAGCTCAAAATAGTATTTTCAGAGCTGGATACAGTTATAGTCTGAAGAGGGCTGTGCAATTGCTTTCTTGTTATGTGAGTGCTAGTTGTGCCAAGCAGTGCTACTGGAAAGAATTAACTCCCTGAATTTCCAAAGTGCCTCTTCTGAGGTTATAGACTCAGCTGTGCATCCACGTGAGCTGGGGCAACAGCAGAAGGCAGCATGATTCTATGATTCTTGCACAGGCTACCTTCACCTTGGATGGTATTTTGCATAGGCTAGAGAGAAAGGAGTCACATTGATTTCCTTCCTTTCACCAGCACTAACTCTTGGCTCCACATCGTCACAGTGAGGCAGCCAGCTTAAAATGCCAAAGTATTGAAGAAAAAACCCTGCAGTAACCCACAGCCTTTCACTGCCAGAATCAGGGACTTCAAAAGCTCCAGCGGAATTATGGTGATTTATACAGAATTTATGTGGATGATGCATGGTGGCCCTCTGTATCAAACTAAAATCGTGTGTATATACACACACACAGAGACAGAGACATATATATACACATACACTCACGTAATGAATTATCTATTTTATGATATATCATATCATATATATATTTCTGGAATTTACTCAGATTTCAAAAGGTTATGTAGATTTTTGCAACCAGCATTTCAAATGTAAACACTGCACTACTGCTTTGAAAAGATGAAAACGGTGTTAAACAGACTTTCAGCATCAACCTAAAACTGTAGCACTTTTCTGATAACATTTCTAAGGTTGCCTGGTCTGTATGCTGTATTTTAGAGTTCTGAAATAGTTGAATTAAAAAAAAAATCACTGGTTACAATCGCATTCAATACTTATGAATCATTTAGTTCAAAAGCAGGTACTCAGTTAACAACTGTATGGGATATACCTCCTGTGAAGATAAAACCTAAACACTAATTATTGTTAATAAGTGGTGGCATATAGTAAGGTTAAATATCCTTCAAAGGATTACAAGCAGGTGTAAATATTCCTGAATGCCTGTGACTAAATGTGGTCCCAGTCTGAAAGCAACAGGGATTGTACTGTTATTGCAGTCCAGTAACACAAGACAAAAATGTGCTCAAAAGTTAATAGCTAAAAAGAACAAAACTATAATTTTCAGGGTAGGGATTGTTTTACTGGTATGTGGTGACTCTGTACAGTGACAGGCGATAGTAAGGTCATCACACATAAGGGTAACCATCCAAACAAAGACAGCTACTACTATAGCTACATCGATAGAGGGATGTGGCTTTGCTGGTACAGTTCATTGGTACTCCCATAAAAGAAGAGTGCTGCTTTGTTTTTGTAAAGCTTCGGTTTCTACTTAATATTTAGCACTTGGAATCTGGATAATTACAAAATATTTCTATAAACATGCACTTTGGCCTTTGACCTTTCTTCTGCTAGAATCAGTGAGAAAATTTGTGTGGACCAGTCCTAAGAGGTCAAGGCATAGGATGAAGTCCTAAGGGATCAGTTCAAATTCTACTACCAGACAAATATGAAACGTTGCATTTAATAACAATCTTCATCTAACATAAATGAGAGAGAAAAATGTGCCTAGAAAAATGAGAGTCACAAATCCATTTAGTTTTCAGAATATATGCATATACCATTAAGAAACCTTAAATATATTTTGAAATATTGTCAGGACATCCACAGTTTGAGACAAAACTTTTATCTTCTGTCTTTTTACTGATAATAATGGAGTGACAATCATTTTTGGATAGTATGGGAAAGACATTATCTATAGCAGATGTGTATAACAATTGTTTGTTAAAAAACTTGCACATATCCCAATAAACTGTTTTGAACATTTAGTATAAAAATGTAGTATTGTGACCTTTGAGAAACAAAGGAGGTTCATGTCAAATCAAAGTCGAGTACTATCTGATAACATGCAGATAGACCACAACAGGAAGAATAGCAATAGCTCTTCTCTAGATTGTCCTAATTCACCCAAATCCACTCTAATTTTGATCCACAAAAAAAAAAAAAAAAAAAAGTTAAAGAAACGTGGCTTATAGCTGTGCATTGTTGAGTAATATTTTCAGGTCCAAACACTCTTTAACCCTTCCTGATTATTTGCAGCCTATGTTTGGTCTGAATAAATCCATTTATACAGTGCTATAGCTACAGAATAGGAAACTGGATCGTGTATTTTGAAAGCAACAGGAAAATATTTTCAAAGTTCCATCTGAACACACAAATACTAACTAGCAAGAAGAAGAAAATACAAATGAATAAATCAAAAAAAAAGAAAGAGGAAAGATAAACTGACAACAATGGTTATGTAGAAGAAAACTATGCTCAGCAGGGTAGGCAGTTTTCAAAAGTTCAGAACTTTGTATTTCTTTATGAAATATGTATAAGCTGTAACAGCCCATTCCTAGCTACATTCCTAGCAGCTGTATTTGAAGTATTAAACCAAGGACACTTTAGAGTTATGAAAGAATAGAAACAGTTAGAACAGATCTTCAAAAGTGTGAGTTGATATATTTTACTTATGGCCATGAGTCTCAAAAATGGCTGCACTGATTTTTTTTTCCCAAAATTTTAAAATAATTTAGTTTTGAAAGGGAACCTTCCATACAGCAACAGAGTTCAGCAGTTTTAGTAGGCTGAAAAAGGGTCAGTCAAATTGCTGTTACACCCCAAGCTGCACTATGGTGGTTCAAACCATCGCAGCAATGCCTAGTGCTGCTACATGCACCACCCGCCAGGTCTCACTGTCAGCCTGGAGATTTGCATGGTGTGTTAGTGTAAAACAGACTCTTACTCTCATTTACAAACTACCTTCAAATTATGCCCTCTCCGTTCTGACTGCCAAAACCACTGAGGTATAGTGAAATTCAATTACGGGTTAGGATTTAAAGAGTCTGTAATTTTGGTCTTACACTTCCAACTTCCTACATAATCCCTCTGACACGTATTTGACAATGTATCTTTGTCAAACTGGCTGGGGGTCCGGCTCCTCAGGAAGAGAAAGCGTGACACAACCGACAGAAGTTGAAAGGACATCTCTCGCTGTTATGCTCGGTAGGCCCTATTTATCTCTTATGCCCTCCGTCCCTCTAGAGGAGAGACGAATGTGATACTCCTTAGTTCATTCAAGATCCTTACTAATATGCTGTCTACAAAAGCCTTCCCTTCTGCTCTGTATGACAGGCTCTTTAATGTCTCTGTTCCTCCGTTGTGGAAGAACAGCACCTATACAAGAACATGGAGACAAGAAATAGCCTTGTGGAAATTATAACAGCAAAATGGAATATAAGTATGTTCCACATTGCAAAATACAAACCATATTTTAAAATTACTCTACTGTTGTTTTAAACCAATAACCCCTCTAAAATAGGCTATTGAAATAACAACATATATACATGCATTCAAACACATGCAGAAATAGACAGAAAAGAGAAAAACATTATACATAAAGAAATAAACCACTCTATCTCATGCATTCACTTTTTTCAATTGCTTATATTAAATCAAAACTAGGAGACTTAGCATGTTATATACCAGTATTTATGGATACACTATCTATTCTCACTGTGACGTGCACGCACATTTTTGTACTCGTAATTTCTACACATATGCATTAGATATGTGCCCTATTTTTATCCTGTCGTACAAGTAAAGGAAAAGATAATCACGAAGCCATTTCCCTGGCAAACGAAACAGTGAAGACAAAAACATTATCTCTGCGGCCATCCATCTTGTGTGTTATTTGGCAGAAATGACAATGTTTTTCAGTATTGCCTTTTCTTTCTTTTTTACGCTGTGTTTTAGCAATTTTAAAGTATTTTTACCAGCGGAAAAACCGCACGTTTTCATTCCCGTGTTTCATCCAGCGTGTTGCAGCGCGTTTCCATGGCGACGGTATGTGTGGTTGCCGTGGGGACGGCGGCAGCCAGCGCTGGCTGCAGCGGGCGCGGAGTCCGGAGCCGTGTGCGGGCGGGGACGCTGTCACCCAACGCCTGAGCGCAGGAGTGTTTTATCCGTAGCATGCGAGAAGCCTAATTGAAAATCAAGTGGGTTCTTCGTTTGAAGTGAGTTATGTGCTAGTGGAGCAAAAGAGCTCCGATTGCAGGGAGACGGGAGGTATGAAGAGATGAACTGAATAAAAGTGTTGTGATGATTCAGTGCTGGTGGAGATTTCTGCGTTGAAAGCCTTACCCATTTCTATGGTATTGATTGAAATAAGGGTTACAATGGGATGCTGCTACCAGAATTGGGCAAGTGAGCAAAAACATATCGAAAAGAGTATCGAAAAGCAATAGTACCGGAGTGTAAGTTGCGCTGCAGCAGCCCTTTCAAACAAAAGGCTGTGGAACGTTGTCTGCCACTCTTTACGCAGGAACTCATCTTGGAATTAATCTGTAAGGCAGCAATGCTCTCACTGAGATTACCTCCAAGAAGTACACCAGGCAAGTTAGCATGTGATTTCGTACAATGCACTAAATATTTGGTGTCTTCAAGAAACTTTATCTTATCAAACAGCTGCATAGAGAATCACATGATTCTTTCTTTGCCCCAAGGTTTCTTTTCTCTTCGAGCAGTTTCTCTTCTTCCACTAAGTTTTAGTGCATAGTAAACTGTAGCTGGATGGCAAACTCTTGGGGAAGACATTACAAAATCAAATGCAATGAGCCTTCAAAATGGCTTGGGACTCCTAATTGCTCTGACAATACTTCTTCTGGTATTAGGATAAGTAATAACAACAGATTGGAAATGCTTTTGAGCAGATCAAGGAAAAATAGCTGCTGCAAAGGAAATGGATAATGAATGCTGCACTAACAGAGGGTGTCTCAGCTGCCTCTTCTTGTGAAAAAAATTATTATACAATTTCTCCTTCTTACCCAAATAGACTGATTCAAATAAGAATTTGCATTGGCTGACAATAATCAATATTTATGTCTCCAGCCTCTTTTACAGATGCTTTACAGAGTAAAGTGGATAGATAATTTAACTCTTACAAAGAAATTCCGTGAAATCATTGTGAGTCATTATCAAATCAGGATTTTGCCAGCCTTCCAGCAACCTCCACTAAACCTATCCTGAGTACTGGCAGAGCTGCATGCTGTTGGAGAAGCATTAGAGTATTTATTTATTTTTTAATCCTTGTAAGCAAGTGGAATTTCTGGGATCTTCTTACTGATTTTATCATTTCCACTTTGAATGCAAGCCATTCACTAGATGGTTTCCAAAACACACAAAAAGATTGTCCCTGTTTGAGTAGCTTGCAACTGAAGGACAGATCATTTAATCTATTTCAGAGAAATCAACACTGGACAGTTTATACACAGTTTGAGTTTAATGTAATCTAATATGAAATAAGAGTCAAATTACTTCCTTATCATTAGAAAGCTCAGCACTACCATTGTATCTATGTTTCTAAAGTTGGAGCTTTGTTCTTTTTATATCTCATCTTTTGGCTTTGACAAGCCAGCATAGTTCTTAGAGCAATATTGCAGATGTCCTTTGCGCAACATGACCCAGTCTCAAACTCTTGCATTGCCTTTGGCAATCAACAGTGAAATAAATATATATTTATGACTCAGTATTGTAACTGTGACTAGTATGCTAACCTCACTCATTCTTTCTGTCTGTCTATCGTAGTTATTTCTAGGGCACCACACTATCTGAATGCTAAAAATTGTCCTTGACAGGAGCCGAACCCACACATGCTCTGTTTCTGAAGAAGCAGTGTAATTTCTGGCACATGAATACCAGTTCTAATTAGGGAAGAATGAATCTCTCTAAATAAAATAATTGACCAGCATGGTAGCCCCACACTTGAAGTGGGCTTAAACCAAAACTTGGCTGCAGTCTTCAAATTCTGGTAGTTGATCCAAATTTTTCATTTTTCCTCCCACCCCCACAACTCATTTTTCCATTTTAGGATCAGGGAGGGGACCTAAAATACCATCAAATACATATTTCTGGTAGGTCTGAAACTAAGAAATACAGGAAATCTGAGGAGTAGTGGGCTGCAACCCATATCCTCTAAATTTTATGTAACACGGCACGTAATTCAGTACTTCTCTGGACATTTTTTAGGTCCTCACATTAGTATTTCTTAGCAAATTTAAATTTGGGAATATGCTCAGAAACCTAACTTATCTTTGAGAATAGCAAACACAGGAAAATAAAACAAATTCCATGTCTAGCAATAAAAATAATTCATACTTTATATAGCTTATTCCCCTAAGTTCAGATATGTTCATTTTTTGATGATAACGGAAACATGAATGGAAAATGGGCAGAGGCTTGTGCTCTTATAATTTTAGTGTGCTCTAAAAACAGTTATGTGTGTGTCATTACAGAGGAAAATGACTTGGCTTCACAGACCTTGTCTCCACTCAAAAAAAGATTTTTTTTTATTGCAGGGTTAAACATATTAAAGATTTTATGTGTTCTAACATTACTAGAGAAGGGACACTTGTAGCAGGGCAGGTTAACGCAGCATCTCCTATTTGCTTTACAGTAGAAATGACATGTGCTTTGGTCATTTTCATGATGGGTTCGATGTTTAATTATTCTGTAGAAAAGGCATCCCTTTTCCAGTTTATGCATTAGTAAGTGCTGTCCCAATTTGCACATCTAGCAATCATTAAGGAGGAAATTTTGTGCAAATAAATTGGCATTTTATATACCCAATGTGGTAATTAATGTCACAGCTATATCTACAGTGCGATGATTTTAAAAATAAAGACACATATTCTAAGTCATATTGAAGGAAAGCTAGTCATTTTGTTTACAATTTAAAACCACTGAGCAACTTTAAATACCCAGCTTGGCTGTAGGTATGGGCTCTTACCCTAGACAAGAGAGAGAGATGGAGTCCTTAAAATTTTTACTTGGAACTGGAGCCTTTTTTGGAACATATGTGCTAGATGTCTAAAACGATTGCTTTGAAACCGCTCCAAATTTTAACCTGTGTGGCATGCTTCTCCTGTTACTTTGTAACCCTCCTCATAAAGTTCAGCCAGTATTGTTGCAATGAAATGGCAGCAACAAAATGACTTATGAAACCATAGTTATTATGTTCTGATAAAATTTTTGAGAGTGTGTAGGGAAATTTTTAGTTAATAATGCATAAAAGTATAGCCTATGGAAAGAAAATCCATTTTTTTGAGGTCAGGGCTAAAAAACAGGCAGATGTGAATATAAGAGGAAAAAAGGAGCTTTTCTATATGCATCACAATATATTGCCTGATAATGATCTGAATTTTTATACAAATTGGCTTTCCTGGGTAATCAGGAATGCAATCTTTGCACAAAATCCACACAGTATTGTATTGTTATTGCACTGATACAGTACCTATGTACTACTTCATGCCTATACAATGAACCAGGCTGAAATGTCCTGCCTTCTTTACACACCTCCAGAAAAGGCTACCTGTAGCCTTACCTATCCATAGCCTTAGTTCATCAGTTTACAGATTGCTCTTTTCTAAATCTGGCATAAGATCAAAGCCCAGAGAAGCTGATGGGGTTACTTGTTCTGGTGCTAGTGGGCTTTTCTTTAAGTCCCAGGAGGAGGAACAGAATTAGAACAGACATAATTTACCTCCTTTTTTTAATTTTATAAGTTATCTTCTTTTTTTCCAATTATATACAATAAACCCCCTAGAATTTAACAAAATATTTTCCAATACTGTTAAAAAAAATCTAAATGAGAAAGAATAACCAAAATAAAAAAAAGTTGCCAGTCAAAAGTGAATGAGGTAAGTCCTCGGGAAGTGCTCCAAAGCCCTGCGGGCCAGGTTTTGTGTCAGGACCCACCCTAGAGGGACTGTTACCAGCTGGCAGAACAGAGGAAACTGGAAGGGATAACAGAAAATATCCACGGCACTAAATTTAAATGTCACTCATACTGACATTCAACTGACATCAAACATACTTATTTTTATAAAGGTTTGAATGCTTAATATCGTCTTATCAGGGAAATAAAATAAACAAATTTCACCATTACATCAAATAATATGTAGAACACTCCAATCCCACTGATCACAAGGACAGAATGAAAATCCCTTGTGTTTACAAAATAGTGTAAAATATTATGCTAAATTTTACTTTGCTGTGATCAGTAATGAAAAATATATAGATGTAAAAAATATTCAACAATTCTGGTACATGCATAGAGGAAGAGCACTACTCTGTATAGCTCAGAAGTCCGGACGCTGCAGGAAGAGCAGCTAAGCTACATTAGTCAGGACTATCCCACCCAGATCTTTAGGCAAAGCTACTGATCAGATGCAGTTGCTCGTGAAAATATTCCATTTCTAAAGAGGCTGCATAGACAGTAAAATAAAAATCAACATGAAACAATTACAACATTAAAAAATAGACATTATTCACCAGGTCCCATTCTCTTAGACACGGTTATAAGGCAATCTGTGAAATAATGAGTAGTAAAATAGCCAATATTTTTTTCAGCAGGGAAGCAATTGCTCCATGTGGCTCCGAGTGCCGTTCAGCACTTACTCCATATATTTAAAATCTCTTTTTTTAAGAACTGTGCAGCTTCCTCTGTTCTTCAGCAATGGAGACTGCATGATAAGTAAAACCATTGCTGATGGAACAATCTCAGCTATTACTTTAGCTATTACTTCATAAATAGAAATTTGCCAATATCATTCTCTACTTGCATGCCCATTACACAAATGGGAAGAATAAAGTTTTCTTTCTCTCTCTAAAATTTTATTTTCAATTTACCTAAATTTAGTATAAATGTGGCAGACATTTTAATTACTGACAATCTTAAATTTGAAACAGCATGAGGTGAGGAGTCAAGGAAAGAGATAGAAGGGTGGGATGGTCAAAGAAAGGTAGAAAGATAACTTTATGCAAATATTACTGAAAGGGAAAAGAAGAAATCAAACAAAATTACTAAGCAAGATGCTTCCAGATTTGAATGATGTACAGGGAAGAATTAGCAACAGTCCCCTTAATTTGTTACTAAATTACTTTAGATAATATTTTTTTGCTAATCACATTACTCTGTAAACAACAGGTTTTTTTCAGAGGACCCACAGTCTCCAGTCAATTCCAGTTGACGTTAGGCTGATCTACTTACAGTGAATGACATAATAGATGAAAGGGAAAAATAAAAACACAAACCCCAAGAAATCCAAACTAAATCAATCTCCCACTGCCTAAAGAACAGTTCTGTCAATGGAAAGTCTCTTGCACAAGGCTGGCAGAAAGGGATGCAGCCAAGCAGTCCTACTGCAAAAGCACATCAGAGGCAGGACTTCAAAATGCAGCTGAGGTTTGCAGCCCGTAGCACAGATGCAGGAGGCTGGGGAAGAAGTTGAACCCTAATTTGTATCACCTGCATGACCAGCAGTCATCTCCAACAGACACAGGTCAGGTTGCAATAGGGCATACTGTTTTTTCATCTCGCTCAGCAGCCTCCTGGATTGAAAGAGGGGGTGAGCATTGTGGTTTCTCCCTTGCCTATTGGGGAGGAGTAACCCCTCTAAAGAAAGCTGCTGCAGCAGCTTAGCGATAGATAGATCTTAATTTTTCTCAGTGTTCAAATGAGAAGGCATAAAGTGAACATTGTTCTTCTGGTGAAATAATAAGATTAATTTTCCAGTTCATACAGAAGGTTTTGAAACAATAATAAGAAACGTATGAGAATGAAGGATTCATTAACAGAAAGTGTTTGGAGGGTCTGACATTATCAGACATTTAACTGAGCTGTTCCCTAAACTTCCCAATACCATCAGCCAGCTGTGGGAGCCCAGCATTTCTGGGCAGCACCCTTTGTAACTTTTGCACTTGAAAACAGAAATCATCAGTTAGGACACAAAAATGAAAAGTTTCTTTTTCATGTATTAACAACCAGTGCATATGGCTTCCATAACCCTTCTATCTCATTCTTCCATGCAGAAGACAGAGCAGACAAGTAACTAAGATCAGCAAAATCTTACCTCCCTTGTAAAGAATTACATCATATTTTACAAAAAAAAACCCAAAACACTTAAGCATGGAAAAGGAAGAAAAATGCATGTTTTTACAAGAGAAACACTTTTTTTTCTGAAAGCATCAAAAATCTCTTAGAATTAACCACACATCTGGTGCTGACACACCAGGTTAGAAGAAACTGCTAAAAGGAACTGGCTGGAGTTCCTATGAACAATAAACAGACAAAGCGTTGACAAAAGGAAAGAAGGCGGCTTCCTGAGCCGCATCTCTTGAGATGCAACCACATCAGCAGCGGGCTATAACGCAGTGAGAACCTGAGCAGCAGCTGCAGCAGATGCAAGAGTCAGCCCAGCCCTGGGAGGGTGGAGAGAGCAGCTGGCGGGGGGGTTGGTGGAGGCTGGAGAGCAGCAGCCGTTGGCTCTTGGGTCGCTGCTCTGTGGTGGGTTCCGTGGGGAACACCAGGCAAAAGAGTGAATGTGAAGATGAGAAGACTGGGAGCTAAACCTATGGGGCAATCAGCATAGTACAGTCTGGTGGTTGTGAAAGGAAAATTTATGCGGTGGAACAAAAGGAAAAAAAATGTAAAGTAAGAAATGTCAATGGTCAGATTCCTCAGATTCGGTCTTAGTCAAAACAGCACTAGAGGATTTGCCTGTGGTAAGATGCAGGCCAGTCCTTCAACGAGCTTTGTGTGTGGCATTCCCACGCGTGCCGACTTTTTAAGGTTGTTTTTCTCCCAATGGCAATGTCACAGGTCTTCTCTCAAATGTACACTTTACAAAAATGAGCACGGACCCAATAGTTTATAATTGATTACGATTCCATTAGGAAACAGCAATAACTGCAAGTCTTACATAATCTAAAGACAAATCAATTCTAAGTATATTAGTACTTTTAACACTTCCAAATTCTAAGTTAAATGCTGTACAAATTACAAAATCCTCATTTAATTACTTTAATAAATCTTGTTTACAGATGACTGTGAAAATCAGTGAAAACTAATTCACTTTGTTCTGTCTGCAGTGCTGACAAAAATAGAACAAATTTCTTTTTACTATGGTCTGGAAAGTGGAGAAAAAAGCTTTAATTGAATATAATCACAATATGCTATCAGCACATGTTATTTTCCCACTATTATAACTTGATATTTTTAAGTTTGAGGAAGGAATTCCTTTTATAGGAAAGGACTTTTGTTCTATTTATTATGGAAAACAAATGTTGAATATAAACTTGGTAACATATTTTATTTTAGCTTAAAAGATTTGTGTTTTAAACACTGTTATCTGTCTTACAGTATCGATGTCCAAGGCATTTACTGCAGGAGTTCATCTGTTGTAATCATTTGTTAATGGTTAGTGATCAAAATACAGAAGGATTTGGCCCAGTATGATTACAAAACGTGGGCAGCCCCCTGGGCCATACAAACCAGTTAAACATTAGCATTCTTTTCAACTTCCTTCCTGATACATGAATTAACAACTTACCTAGGAACCCAAAGGATACACAAGGCCCCCAAAATGGGTAGAAAAGAAGCTTGTCCAGCCAAAATTAATAAGCATTACCTCTCCAGTAAATACCAGTATAAATCTCACGGTGTGTGAGGTATGCCTAAGGATAGGAAACTTAGTCATCTGTTCATGCTGACATTCATTAAGAAAATACCTTCCAAATCTCTCTTTCTCTCTTTTGGAAACTATAATTTCTGGTGTCATATCTTGCAGAAATGTGGATCTCCACTGTAATAGCCTTTGACATCTCACAGTCACGTAGACACTCTTACAGTACATAGATTCAGAAGACTGAATCTTTCAATTATTGTCTTCTGATCTAAACTATTCAGTTATTTCAACTATTGACTTACAATTGCTTACTGACCTAGTTCCACCTGAAGCAGATCTGTTGCCAGCACTGTCTTTATCAAAAGTGCTCATTTTGAGGGCTTAATAAGAATAGTTGCGTATACAGTTGGTTTCTTTCAATGTATTTGGAGATTATTTCAGTATCCAATTAATAGCTGACATATTATTGTATGTAGTAGGGCACAGCATACACACACAACATGTTTCCTAATTACTGCACAGTACTATTAACATCACATTGCATGTGCAGTATTACAATTCAAAAGCATTTTAAGCAGTCTAATTTTCTTCAGGCTTGGCACAGCTCTTTTCTTTTGATTCCTGAAATATGAACCCTGATCTGAGGAAGTGAGGGCTGTGGACATTTCCATTGTTCAGCAGTGAGGAACAGGATTTGCATTCAAATGAACAAAAAAAAAAAGAAGAGAAATGGTCTATAATTAAGACAGCGCATACAGAGATTCATTGATAAAAACTCTAAAAGCCGATGATATTTTAAAGGAATATGTAGCAAAAGAGAGAGTTCAAGGATGCTAGAGCCTTTCCAGTTAAGCATTTGACAGGATACTTATTTTAAGTGACCCAGTTGGAACCAGTATACCTAACCAGGCTAACTCACATGGGGTAGACGAGGCTAAGAGCTGGATTTAGTTAACATGATGCTAAAAATACCTGTATTGACTCTGTTAGAGCTGTACCTAGTGCTATTACTAAGCTGAAAATTTAGGCTCTGCAAACTAAATAATATCCTGGCATTTAAAACATCTGGCACTGATAGATACCTGTTTAGAGGAAGTGAAGTTGGAGCTTTCAGAAATAAAGAATAGTGTAACAAAAGTTCTGAAACTTGATGTAAAAGGTCGTTCTCTTGAAAAAATGTTATCCCTGAAAATAAACTCCATGAGGACTCTAGAGGTGGGAGGAACCATTATCACAAGCCTGAGTGATCAAAGTTGCCTAGAAAACTATATTTCTTGAATATGGTATGTAATAAAATATAATTAACGGGACCAAACAGTTTATTCCACCAGAACTCTTGACACTCACACAAGCTACGGAGAGGAGAACATTATTTTGAAAATGAAATTTGTCCTGAGAAACTGTAAGTCTGCGTTGCCTCTGGGAGGAAGAAGAGTCACTATTGATCTGCAATCACATATACCCTGATACATCAACATATTACTTGGTGCTATGAAGAACACTGCTCCAAGACAAGACATTCAAGGAACTAATAAGAATTTGAAACAGTAACAAGAGAGTTGATATTTAAGTGTTCATCTTTTTATTCCTTTTTTTTTCTAGGAAGACACTGCTTTCTGCAGCAGGCAGTATGGTGTCTGTGTATGTGTGTGTTTTTGGTGTAAGTCTGTGTGAGTGCTTTCTATTGCATCAATCAGAGGCTATTAAGCTGTCATAGTAGAAAATCAGAGCACTATCTTTTAAAGGAGCATTTTTTTAACTATTACTCAGATATTTTCCTTCTCCTTGCCATCACCAGAAACAGAATCCTGACATTTAATCACTGAGTAACTAAAATGTCCTGATCAATTTTAATGATAGGCTATAAGATTTTTGAAATAATATTTTTCTTCTATTCATGGATTATATTGGCTTGTTTGACCTTCTTACAGAGACAGAGTTGAAAAGCTTTAGATCTTATTAATAGCCATTATCTCTAATTTCAGAGTGTGCAATACACATAATACTGACTGAATTTCTTAATGATTGCTCAGTCTGTGCATTGGGCCAGTGGTCTCTGAGGTTATTTTGTCCATGTGTAGTGGATGAGAATTTGGTATTTTCTCCCCCAAATAAAATCCTTTAGGCCTGCCTGATTTCCCTATATTGTTAGTTGAAAGCCCACAGAGTAGAACCCAGTTCCTGTAAGGCTTTGGAAATCCTAACAAAAAAAAAAAAAAAAAAAAAAAGCAGGACAGTTTGCCAACACGTGTGGGAGTGTAGAGATATTGGCAATTGTGATTGGCACAGCTATACTATTTCATCCACATGTAGGCAAATCTGTGCCTCACTGACTGAAGTGAGTAGGACTGTAGCCCACGGGCTATAATCCCGCCTTTATCTTGCTATAGCTAGTAAATAAATACAGCTATAGCTAATAAACAAAAAATACTACTTTTAAGAAAAATGTGTGAAGAAACCTATTAAACACATTCTTTGACAATTGTGAAACTTCTCAGTCCTTGAGCAATCTCACTTGGAATGATGCTTGCAGAAACTCTCCTATGTTCCATTTAGATCAGGTTATCCTATTCCCAGTCTGTAATTTCCCCCCAAAATACTGCACATTTGTGCTTTTTTCCACTTTGAGACTCTGCATAAAAATACTGCAGTTTTCATAAATTACATGTTTACAGTTGGAGAAAAGCATCATTTGCACCTCTTGTATAATCCAAAGAACTACTCCATCCAAGTTAATCTCAATTATCAGTGTTTCCTGAAAAACAGTATTGTGGAGCTCTGCATGAATTTCCTCTATGATTCTTCTACCAATTTCAGTAACAGGCTGGTTTTCTATCTTTCTGTGCTTTAAATTCAGATTATGATATGACTGTTAGGTTTTTTCCTTGATCCAAACTTTAAAAGCAAAAAGATGCTTTAAACGTAACATAATGTTTCTACTGAAAATGCATTAGCCAAAAGAGCATTCAGTTCTTTCTTATGTAGACATGTTATTCGGCTAGGACTGAAATGAATAAAATGTGGAAACAATTCTGTTTAAAAAGTTCCCAGCTTTGCTTGGTTATTCAGTTATCCTTGGTTGTACTCTAAATTCCCATAGTTTTAATTATATACAAACTGATCTGCAGAAAATCTGGATTCAGGTAAACTTGGGCAAGTCGAGACATCAGAGTTCATGCTCTCTCCAGAGTACACTGGAATAGGTGTCAGTCCTGTCCTGGTCAGCACCCATCAGGGAAAACAATGACCATGACAATGCTTTTCTTGGAGTGATGTGTGTGCAGTGTGCAGGAGAGGAAAAGGACCTCTGTGGTACATGCAATACTCCTCCTGCTAAGGGTTAATACTTCCTTGTCAGAATTGAAGCAGCAGTTCTAGTTGCTCTGTGTTGCACTTCAGATGGCTTAGGTCACTCTCTAACCTGGACACCAGCTAAACACCCTGACAATCTGACTGACATTTGTCATGCCCATCTACAGCAGATACTTCTGTCATGTTTGAGCTTGCTGAATATATTAAAATTAACAAGCCTGTAATTGTTTCCACTTTCAAAAGAAACAAGTGTTTTCAAGCAAATGTTATTTGCAAATAACTGTTGGGAAATTTGCATATAGGAAAGTTAAGTGAATAGTCTGTTCACGTTTATTGAGTGTATAGCAAAGACAGCGGGGAAAATTGTCTGATGTTTTGATCCCAAAACCATCCATCTATTCTCATAGAAGACCATGATTTATTCATCTAGATTTGACTATCATTGTTAAGAAAGAGTAATTCACTCCTGAACTCTGAATGCTTCTTACTGAACTTGAAGCTAACCCCCCATCAAAGAGCAGCTGAAAACACTGAGACAGTTTGTTCCTTTAAATCCTTTCCTAATGCGTGCTTATATCTGAATTATCCTACTTTTCATTTCATTCAGCAGCTCTCACAGATACGACCTGTTGTTGGATTTATGGTAATCCTATACATTATTAACAACTCAAGTATTTTTCAGCAAATGAGATGTTAACTCATAATGATATTTGGAATAACAGTGCAGTAAGTTTGAACATCTATGTTTTAGGAGCTGTTGATCTTTCCATGAGACACTGTTTCTTCCATTGATATTGGAGAGACTGTACACAGACATTATCTGTATTTAGTTTACAGGAACACTGTATTATTACAATAACACAACAATAATCAATCTACTTACATAAGGTACACATACGGAATTAGCAGCAGTTCCGCATATTTTGCACTATGTTACTCAACTCATCATAAGCAAGTGCACAAAAAGTGCACCCTACAGATTCCCTAAAACTTGAGCAGACCTTCACCTTTATCTCTGTCATCACTCCCTCTTGCTTGGTGCCCTGTAGGTGATGTATATCAGTAAGTTTCTTTGTGCATTTATTCCCTCATTGTGGAATCTTTCCTAAATGGATATGAGATAGTCCTTAGCAAATAATTGCAGTTCTACTTTTAAAGGGGAAGGGAATTATTTTACTTAGTAAAAACATGGAGCTGAAGGTAAGTTATCAGCTGATGTAAATCAGTGAAGCTCCATTAACCTCAGAGGAACTGCATCAAATTAGCCAAGCTGAGGACCAGACCCTTAATTATTCTCTCAGTAATAGACGAGTTTGACCTTCTGCCTTAAGACTATGGCCACTAGACAGTTTTTAAACCTCAGCTTTTCATAAGCAACTGGGATTTCACTCAGAGGAACTCAGATATTAAATGCAAATTAAAATGTGTATTGAGGATTCTCACTGTACACTTTAAACATCTAATACAATATTTAGACTTTTCACTCTTGCTCAGTTGAAAATAATTTTTTTCCTTGCCTGTATAGTTGTCCTGGTTTCAGCTGGGATAGAGTTAGTTTTCTTCCTAGTAGCTGGGATAGTGCTGTGTTTGGATTTAGTATGGGAATAATGTCGATAACACACTGATGTTTTAGTTGTTGCTAAGTAGTGCTTACGCTAGTCAAGGACTTTTCAGCTTCCCATGCTCTGCCAGGTGCACAAGAAGCTGGGAGGGGGCACAGCCAGGACAGCTGACCCAAACTGGTCAAAGAGGTATTCCATACCACATGATGTCATGCTCAGTATATAAACTAGGAGGCATGGTCCGGGAAGCAGCGATTACTGCTTGGGGACTGCCTGGGCATCGGTTGGCGGGTGGTAAGCAATTGCATTGTGCATCACTCATTTTGTATACTCTATCATTATTATTATTATTATTTTCTGTTCCCTTTCTGTTCTATTAAACTGTCTTTATGTCAATTCACAAATTTTACCTTTTTTTTTTTTTTCCCCCCGATTCTCTCCCCCGTCCCACGGTGGGGAGTGGGAAGTGAGCAAGCGGCTGTGTGGATTTGGCTGCCTGCCGGGTTAAACCACAACAATGGTTTAATTGAGATTGCTTCTTTAAACTTATTATTTCTAATTGAAAGCAACAGCAACAGAACTTTGGTGTGCATAGATTTAAAATATTCATTTACAAAGAAAAAAATGCTTTTGCCTAAAATTTAAAATAAATTATCACAGTCCTGTTGGCTTTTCAGAAGTAAATGTCTCCTTTTATTCCTTAGAGGAAATAGCCAAAGCAAAAAACTTAGTTAGCAATGGGCAAAAGAATAAGTAGTTCCCAAAGGATTATATTTTAGATACTTTGTTCAAGATCTAAAAGCTGTAATGGCATCAGATAAACTTCCAAATTATCAAGCTGGTCAGGTTTCATTGAATCAGGGATTACAGAGTGTTCAAGTGTTCCAGGCATCACCTGAACCTGGGACTGCACGTGTCAGGGAAATGGCGCAAGCACAGTCACTTCTACATGGCCAGTTTGTCTTGCTCCCTCTTTGAGCCAGGGCCCGGATTCCCTTGCTACCCTCACCACACTCGTGCTAATTCACTCCCAGGTTCCTTTCTGAAGTGACCAACTGGTTTTCTCTGAGAGGACACCATGGCACAGCTGCTATGGTATTTTGCTCTAAAATCCACCAAACCGGCAATGTGGATTCTGATCCTGCCGGTTTGCTCCTCCAAGGACAGTTTCTCAGTAACAGTCCTTGTGTCCCCATATGCCCTCACAGCATTCCGAGGGACATGTAATACACACCTGGCATCATACGATAAAACCACAGTCTTAAGAGCATTTTAGGCACTTTGAGTGCAAAAGATGCATTAAATAGTAGTAATTAGGTCCCCAGGTCACAAGGGTACTGCATAGGAACCACTTGATCTGCTTCTGCTAAATAAAGGAGGTCTGAGGACTGATCCCCGGTGCCAATGCCAAACGGCACTCAGCAGCTCACAGCTACGCTGCATAGAGCTAGTTGGCTCGACAGTGGAGGAGTCAGAGAAAACTAGCTGGAATGGTCTCTGAATTAGGGAGCAAGCTGATTGCTAGGAAATGGAGCAATCACGGGCTAGTGCCCTGACTATATTTTCAAGTGCTATCCAGGATAGATAGAGTTACTTTAACCCAGTGGTTGCTAGAGCCGAACATATTGACATAATTCAGCAGCAATGGTCCAAAAGGAAATACTGAAACAGCATGTAAAGAATCAGAGATGTGACACATCCACTAGAACCACTACTCATACTAATTTAGGGCATATAAGCCATGAGTTCCTATTTTGTCCAGGAAAGTAGTTACCCACTCTTCCAAGAGCAGTGTACACTAAAAACTAATTAGTGGCATGATGCATTTTAAACCAATATCATCATTTATGTTATGGAGGAGCACAGGACAGCTGTTTCTTTTGCAAACTATAAAAGTTTGTCTCTTTTTCTTTTGGTAAGGCAAAGAATAAGAGTATAAAAATGCTGCTTAAAACTAATGAAAAACTTTCAAGATTTACATGCTAAATTTAACTAATATCTTTCTAGGAAAGGATAATTCATGCTTTAGAGAAAAGAAACTCGACTTCAGCAAGGCAAAGCAAGGTTTCTGATATGATGCCACATATACAATTACTATTTAAGATGGAGAAGATGGGACTTGTTAGAAATGTAGAGTGGATAAGAACTGCAGATCATCCTGAAAGCAACTATTGGGCTGCAGGGACTTTACATGGAGAATTCCTAAAAGACCAGTGCAAGGGTTGAGCTTATTTGATCTTTTCATCAACAAAAATATAACAAAAACTAGGAATGTGCTAATTGAATCCGCAGATGACAAAAGTGAGAAGTAGATGCCATATGGGAGATAGCAGTATCATGCAAGGAGAATGATCTTGAGGATTGAAATAGCAAAAATCAGACGGATTCTGCCAGTATAACATAGAATGCCGGTACCTGGGGACTAATACAAAGTTCCGGTAAAATCTAAGGGCAATTTGATGACATATGATGTATTCATGCCGTGATCCAAGGCACCAGAAAGGCTTCCTGGTTACTACTTGATACAGCTCTGGTCACTTGGTCCTGCACAAACAAGATATACTAATCCAAAGTGCAGCAAGTGTAGAGAAAGACTTAAGAGAGGTCAAGGAGAAAAAAAATTCTATTTTACAGAATAAGATTAAAAGAAGCTGGTGTGGCAACCCAAGCAAAATGACAGCTGAACAAGAGGCAAAACTGCTTTTGGCATAAGTATATTGGAGGGAAACACCAAGTAGAAGAGCTGTTTGGGCTAACAAACGAAGTTGATACAGGTACAAACTGGTGTAGACTGGCTTTGCATATACAGAGTTTGCAAATAATAGATTTCTAATCATGAAAGGAACGAGTTCCTGAACCAATATCTCTGTCAGAGTAAGGAAAGCAATTGGCCTCAAAGCAAATGTGAGCCATTTATACCATAGTTGCCTGAGAAAGAAAACAACTGGATTTGATAATCCAGAAAGTCCTATCCGATCTTATTTTCATGTTCCTACATTTTCATGTTCATGTTCATCACTAATGCAGTGATGAGAGAGATGGTTTCATTTAAATGCCATAGAGTATTTGTGATATATAAATATCTAACTTCAAAAAAAAATCTAACTTCTAAAATCTTGGTCATAGAGAAGAAAATGTGAAACACCTCCTGTTTAGAAGCTGAAACTCTCTTACGTATACACTTGGATCGATACAAGGTTATTTCACTCCTAAACTAAACTGAACAGCAACAACATCTTGTCAGGACAAATAAGTAGAGGCAAAGATCTACTAGTTTGTGCATCAGCTGTATGTGTGTTTCTTACTGATGCTATACTTACTAAAAGCTAAAATAGCACAATATGAAATGGAAGCTGTCAGGTGGTTTATGCCCAAAATTCAAATCAACCTTGAAGTTTGTACAGCATGTCCTCTACATTTAAACTATATCTATTTTAAATTCATAGCCTTCTTGCTGAGGGAGAAAATCAACTGGCAATAAACGCTGCTTATATTTTTTATTCTGCTTCTGCAGTAACTGCAGAAGGTACCTTGTTTAACTAAAAAAAATGACCCTGACATCATCAGTGTAAACGGAAAAGCAAACAGAAATTACATGTGTTTCTAAACAGCATCTGACACCGAGAATTCTCCATGCAGAAAGAAACCTCTAGGGATGTCTGTGCCACAGAGCAAAGATCCTGAATCAGTACCGACGACACAAACCCTGGGACTAGAAGGAGTTGTAGCAGACTGACATTGTGAACCAATTAGCCATAGTGCGAAACAGAATTTATATACCTTTACACAGTGCCACACTAATTATATAGTCACACTGCTTTTGGAGTGTGAGCTAATACTCAGAGGTACCTATGAAGATGTGGGGATTTTGAAACTGAGCTCCACCCCGAGGAAAACATGCCTAGTAAGTTCAAACAAAGGAAATTTTGCACTTGCAATCACCTGTTCTTCATTTGAAATGTATAGCCCAGGTTATTATCCACAGTTTTTCATGCACAGGATCTACTTGTCTGATTAGGAAAAAATACTTTTTTGAAAAATTGCTAGATCACTGTTCACAGGAGAGGAAGTGAAGCCACCAGTCAGACTTGCCAGTCCCTTTTTTATTCTGTGAAGATTTCTTAGGAAAGTTGTTATTGTCAGGCTTCTGTTTTATTTATCTCCTTTATGCTGAAAAAGCAGTTTACTGTACCTCCTTTGGGAGCTCTGGGATAATGAAGATGTGGGAAGGTATGGCTTCAGTTAAGCTGTGTTAGTGAGAAGCAGAGGAAAAAGTCCTGCTGTCCCTACAGCAAGAAGTCCTAGGTCAGGGCGGAGGCAGACTGCAAAGGAATTTCCTAGCATAGTATTAGTTATGTTGTATATAAAAAAAGCAATATAATTTTCTCTCTCGCTCCAAACTTGCTGAGGAAACAGCAAGAAAGAGAAAGAATGAGGGGGAAAAAAAAAAAAAAAGTTTTAACAAGGGAAATCCACTCTCGACAGATGAATTTAGGGACAAACTAAATGAAGAACAGAGGTACCTAGAGGGGAATTTGGGCAGAATTTCAGCAACTAAAGGCAAGATCAGATAATAAAAACAGGAGACGAGCATTTTTCAAATGGAAGTTATCACCCATATTCTGAGACTTAACAGACACTTTGTTTCTACTTCACTGCAATGCAAAGTCAATCAACTGTACCTAAGCCACCTCCAGCAATTCAGACCATATACAGATCAGGATAGGGACACTTTCCTTGCCTCCTCTTGAAATTGTGCACTGTAAATAGGAAATACAGATTCAGAGGGATATCATGACAGTGATTAAATGTTATAAATTTTGCAGTAGGGAGCTATTGATGTAAATAGCGTTGGGAGCAGCACTGGGTTTCCTATACAACAGGTTCTTTGCAGATGTCCGTGTGCGAAGTTAAACCAGAACATGTTCTGCACTGCCAGTTCACAGTGTAAGATCAGGTACATAAACTGGCCTGCGAACAAGCTAGCTCTTTACATTGTTCTGAGGGATAAAGAAACACTAACATTCCTAAGAATTTAATTTACAACTATTTTAAGGATATTTTATGCTAATAGGGCAGTCCAAAGGGCCTTTAATGTAAACGAGGCCCTGTGTCTCAGACACGATTTCAGCTCATGCATCTGAACAATAATAAATACTTAATTACCTCCAGGGTCGTTTTGGGGCCTAATTAATAATGTGTGTAAAGTGCTCTGAGATCCCTTGGATGAAAGACAGTATGGAAGAAGAAAGTACAAAACGTATTTTGTGAAACATAATGTTTTATAAACCAAAATAAAGCAAAGAACAAGGATACCAAATGGACAGGCACGACTTACTTGCTAGTTTTCATACCCTCTCGTGTTCTCCACTGTGTGCTCCCGTTACACTTAACTCAGACTTATGTGGTTGAACAGTTATTTCTATTACAATTGCACATTATCACCTTAGACGAAAGCACAGCACAGGTGCATTCAAGCCTACAAGTGCTGCATGTAGAAATAAGTATTTGGAAAGCCATGGGCACAGCATTGTAGAATGTGAAGGTTTTTGCTTTGTTGCTCTGCATATTCTCTGCATACTCATGCACACATTCTAAAAGAGAAAAAGCCCGATTCACTGGGTTGACACCTGCCTTGGCAGTCCTACAGCACTGAGAGGAGAAGAGATGTGTCCTCTCTTCAGTGGAATCCTGTTGGAGGGGAAGTGCCTTCCCTAACCTTTAGCAAAGTCAGCAAAAAGCTGCCTTTCACATCTAAGTATGGTTTGCTTCCCCACTCCCCAGTTTCTTTGGCGCTGTTCTCACAATTTTAATTAGTAACTATTTTTATGACCTCTTATCTCGTAAATGTATCAACCTTAAGACATTTTCCAAACATTCTTAAAACTTAAAGATGATTTAATTTTAAGAAACAAACTCTATCACAGGAACATAGGAAGACAGACAATTCCTGGGACACTAAGGCCAGGATGTCTATCTATCTAGCCATCATCCATCGAAAGAAATACAGCTCCATAAAAAGCCCGAATAAAAAAAAAAAAAAAACAAAAACCAAAACCCAACCTTTTTTTTGAGTTTTAATAAACGTACCTATCTTATGGTCTTATGTGTATAAAAACAGTCCCCGTTATAAATGATCCATATCGGCTCCTGTTACAAAGTACATCATTGTGATTCAGCAGAGATGAAAGGAACAGGGAGTACCAAGCGATAGACTACACAGAGAGGCTTTACATTACACTGCCAAGGTCAGCCCCCTTGGGTTCTGTTCTGTCAGCCATGATGCCATGTCTACATGGGGAAAGATAAGCAGGAAAACAAAGGAGAATTATTTAAATAGAGATGTAAATTTAACGTATCTTCAATACAGCCTTGAGTTCATGTGGATACTGTAATTCAGAAATAAAGCTTGAGTTGACCAAAGTAAAATGAATTTACTTAAAGAGAATTTGTTTCTGATGAGAATATTGCAGAAAGGAATACTTAAAATAAATGTATGAATACTGCAGTAAATTAATTTGGTTTAATTTTGTTTATGTGTCCTTGTCTAGACATGTTTTTAACTTACACCCCTGTAGCAAACTTGTAGAACAAAAGATCTTTTTAAATCTTTCTATGCATTTCTTAGCCTTTGAATAACACAGGAAAAGATGGACGTACAGTCTTGTTCAATGACTATTGATATGAATTGCTGTTGGGGGAGGACTGATTTTTAACAGAGGCCTGTAATTTTGTAGGTGAATCTCTGTGTTGCCAATTGTATTAAACTAAATCAACATTTTGCCTCTACAACTAAATGTGGATTTAAGTAACGGGAGAAAAACATCCCTCAGACAGTAAAAACTGAGAGTCACTGAACGATGCAGCTTGTGAGCCTCCTCTATATATCAGAATAACTGCAGCACTTCTGCTAAACAACATGCTCTTTTGTGAGAATGGATAGAAACCACTCGCCATCAACAGGACTCCATGAGATAGGGCTGTGCTAAAGATTTCACACTGTACTCTGGACTACTGCTTAAATTATATGGGCTTGCTCACTTAATGGCTTTCTGACCCTTTTTATAAGGCAAATCTGTGCTGCTTTCTTGCCAATAAGTATTTTTTTGTCTTGGTATAAATTAAGGCAGTAACACAGAAAGCCAAAGCAGCAAGAAGACAGAATGCAGAAGCACAAACTTGCAGGCGGCAGAAAGGCCATCCACGCCCACCATCCCCAGCGACTCCCACGGGTGGCAATGACTACTGCCGTACTAGTGGAGCATTTGAGACCAATCTCACCCAAACATACTTTTGTGAAGCTGGCACAATACAGAGAAACCTTTTGGAGCCATTCCATAGTTTTCAAGAAACTGTCTCACAATGCAGAGTAGGTGCCAGATACTTTAAGAGGCAATAATGAAGTGTTAAGCTTTGCTAAACCTCAAAAGAGGAAGCATGCTGCAAGTTTTCTGCATGGGCTGAGTAGGAAAGCTTTTCTCTTTCCAGCAGTCTGATCCCACGCTTAGTGAGGTTCACCGGGCAGTTTATATATTCATAATGAAAGATCCTTTATAAAGAAAAACTCCGTGTTCTCATTTACATTGATTTGAATGAGAAATAATGCTATAATGAGGTTAATGCAGAACTCAGGACAAGTGTGTGGAATATCATTTTCTTTCTTCTATTACAACAAAAATGTTTAAGACACATCTGGTGATAGGGGACTGAATCTTAATGTAATATGCTATATGTTGGTTAGACAAACCAAAGAGAAAAATAGAAGGAAAGGAATAAAGAGAATGATCCTTGTGGAAGCAAGGTCATTACGTAGGATCAATGCCCATTTGGACAACTCACAAATGCTCCAATGCTCATATGCAATTCATTTGAGTGGTTTAAAAGACATTCAAAAATCGATACATGAACATTCTGTTAAGTGCTTAAGTGGTTATAAGGAGCGTGCATGCTGTTCTCAAGCATTTGACATGGTAAACAGGCAAAAATTTACTTCACTAATGTCACCAGGTAGTGGTGGATAGTATTTATATAGATGGCCTCTTTTGGTTATTGAGTGGAAATGATTAAACCTGTAAAAGCTGAGATCAAGAAAAGGCACAAGACTACATCACCTGCCATCGAAGGTATTAAATTATTGAGTAATGGAGTTGTCGGAATGGGTTTGTGTTAACTGCAAGGGAGCCATGCTATTGCTATTTTGTGAAAACTCAGGAGAAAGAATAAAATTGGTCTGTGTATTTATTTACCTTAGGCTATTTCTGTCACTTGCCACAACTGTAGTGACATGAATTTTCTTTTCATCAGAAAAAGAAAGAAAACTCACAACATGGCAATTTTTGGCAAGCTTAACCAAGTACAAGAAAAGCTCTTCTTGTCAGATTTCCAGCTCTTTCCATAGTGTTATCTGTATAGTAGATGGTAACAGCATGTGCCATATACAGCTGCATCATACAAACAAAAATACATACAATAGCGATTGTATGCTGAAAATTTTCAGTGGAAAGCTTTTTCTATCAATTAGGCTGTGACAAAGACGCTGCTTGCATTTTCAACTTCACAGAGGTATAACTACAATATTTGTAGAGATCTAGAACTTAATTTATAGTGTGGATCACTAACGTAACATACCTCTTAGGCACCATTGATTCTTGTTGCAACAAGCCGTTTAACTCTATTGTAAATGTTAAAAAAATTGAAATAGAATCATCAAAGGTTTTTTTTTGGTAATAGAAAAACAAATATTTATGCCAGTCACTGCATAGACTCTGAGTTTAGCTTGGTTGTACTAATCCTTAAAGAAGCATAAGTCAAATTATGAAGAATTTTCTTTTGCAGTTGCAATTCAGACACACAGCACATAATCCTTATAATTAAACTGGGAAAAGGAAAATAAAGAAACATCAGTTTTGATTAAAATAAAGTCAGTTGTATTTTTAACTTCTATGGTTAGTTTCACATTTGATTACCTAACACATTAAAAGGACATTTTATGCTATTTGTTTTACTGTAAAGTGAAATGCTGTTTTAGGCAACTATGTGGAAAAAAAAAACCACAGACAAAGAAACCAAAAAGTTTCGTCCAATTCTGCCGCTGTGTACATGTATGTATGCAAACAGTTCCCCTGAGATGAGAAATGTTATTCACGTGCATACAGTTACTTTTGTCTGCAAGTGTTTACACCATTGAGGGCTTAGATGTCCATAAAGGTGAGGCTTTCATTGCACATCAAAAAACCCTGCACATAAAACTTGTTGCTGATATTTCAGATGCTGCTTGCTGAAGGTGTCCTGAATGCAGGTTTTAGTAGGTATTGTGATCACTGCTGGTAAGATACAGATACTTGTCACTGATTTCTGGACCAAATTTTAAATACAACTGTGTAAATATACCACTTGCTTAAAGGAAGCACACCTCTCGTATGTCTTGATGGGCTATATTTTAAGATCATGTCATTCACTTTTGAGAAGCACAGTTCCCTCATGGACAAACAATTGTAAACATTGTTTAGTCTACTAAAGTAGCTGTTAAATTCAGTGAGGCTGATGGACTGGTGCCATCACTTTTGGCAGTCATTTATCTCTAAAAATGTGTGTAATAATATTATTACTCTGATCTGGTAATCTTCTACATCCACTTTCTTACATGCTAAGGATCGGATCAGAGAACTGTACTCTTGTCTTAGAGTTTCCTAGTTCATGTCAGTTGAAATCTTCTTTTCTACCTTAGCATATTTTTTTAATTTATGAAAAATTATTAATTTGAAGAAGCCATAAAAAAGAATGTTTTTTATCCTAAAAACAGGGTCAGTAGGATTAATCTTCAAATCAAGAGGATTTTTTAAATTTCAAAGTAACGTGATTTTTTGTTTTAACTATGATCTTCCACCACACAACGTTTCACGCTTCATAAAATGAAAATGAAATGCTACAGGTTTTCTGTCCTAGATCAAAACTTTGATGTAGAAGCAGATATTCTTAAAAGTTAATCTTAAAAATTTAATAAATCTTAATGAAAAGAATAACAACAAACACAAAAAAAAGAAAAACTTAAAAATGCCGAACTCTTTACCCCCAGAAAAACCCACAGCTGAAATACCATAAGCATTTTTAAAAAAAGAATTCAACATCTACTTAGGATGTCCATTTCCTTGCACATAGACAAGAACATGAACAAAAATGAAAAAGTCATATCTGTCATACAAATGAGACACCAAAAGGACCTGATCCCACGCAAGGCTAATTGATTCTACTGGCATTAAGCACATGAAAATGAAATTGCGCAAGTGTTAACAGTACAAAAATTAACTGCCAAACTAATGCAAATGATTGAACACTTCTGTTGCTAAAGATTCTCAAGGGCACAGAATGGCTGTCAGCACTGTGGTATGTATCATGAGCGCTTTCATATTTCAGTATGTAGCTTCATCATATTTTTCTCTAACTTTCGTAGGCTATTGTCGATTTCCCTAGAGGTGTCAAATACAGCTCCACTCCGCTGCCTACTTTCATGTATATAGTATGCCACTTCTGCCAGATGATTAACGTTAAAATTCTTAAAAGTAAACGCATTTCTCTAGTTCAAATTCTATACCAGGAGATAACATTTTAAAGGATGGTAGTTGTAGTTATTTGCAGTTACTAAATGCATTCATCTTTATTTTTAAGGAAGGACTGAAATTTAATAATGGTGCATGGTGGGAACTGAGAGATTTATTTACTTTGTTAGGAATGATTTATGAAAGTCTGGTTATGGGAGAGAAAATGACTGCAACTGAAGGTGAATTATTGTGCACAGTTAACTGCATAACATCTTAAGTACCTATAAAAATATAAATGACAGCTTTAAGGTTCTGATGGAAAGAAACATAGTTGAGATCGCTAATCAGCTGGGAACATATCAGTAATGTAAGTCTCTCCTGAAGCTTAGACTAAAGCTAAGCTTTTCCTTAGCTTCAAACTAATTCAATAAATGTTCTTCCTTTTTCTCTACCTGTTATAACATGGAAAACTTCTCTTGCAACTCTTCCAGGACTTTAGGAAAGATATTTTTTAGATAAAATATTTCAAAAGAATCCTAGATCCCTGGTCACTGGAGCAAGCCAGCATTTGGGGAGTGCTGAAACTCAGACCTGTGAAAATTATTCCTGGGGCTACCTACTATACACATCAAGGATTAAATACAGTTCTGTTACCATTTCTTGTTAATGAAAGACTCAAAAAAGAGAAACCCATGAAACTGTAATGTAGTTACAGAGCACTACGTAAAAGGCAATATGTAACTAAGAACCATCCCAAGCACCAGCACTTCCCAAGAGTGGTAATCGTACCGCTAGGGAGCGAGGAACAGGGTTGTCAGCGAGGTGAAGTGACGAAGAGAAATCTCAAACAGCCAGAGCAGATCACAGTGGGACGGCTGTGGACTGTTATGCAACAGGAGAAGAGTGGTGCAATGCAGACGCTGCCTGAACAAGGCATTAATCTAGGAGTTAAACGGTCAAAGGGATTTCACATGTTTCTTAGCATCTGCTGATAGAACTTCATGTAGCTTCCTGATTAATTAAGGTCTTAAATAATTGATGAACTTCCTTTATAATTATTACCTTATAATAGTATCTCATCTATGCTTTTGAGTGAGAACAGGTACGGCAGAAAGTCCAGGAATCTTCATTCTTCCCATTTGCAGCTTACAACAGTATTGCCCGTTCTCCTAATGAGCACACAGCAATCACAGATGTCAAGAACAGCTTGATGCAGTATATTGGCACGCTCCTAGGGAACGATACCACCTGCCTTTTCATTCCTTCCAATGGGATTTTTATAACTTTGTTTTATTGTAACATAGTAGTTTCCTAGCAATATGCCAGGTAAAGAAAGATTCCACACAGCATATGAGCCTTTGCTTCTGCTCTTTTACTTAAGGATGATGTTTTCAACTGCTGAAAACCACCAGAAAGGCAGAAAGACGAGCAAAACTGTTGTTGATGCCATTATTGTTCAATGACTTGGAAAGGACAGCAGAGGGAGTTTTATCATCTTAAAGTGTATTCATGCTGTCTCTGTCCTTCTCCCTGATATGTGCTTTAGATGAGCCTTTTGTAAGGGTGAAGAAATTCTGAACAGAACATTTTTTTGAAGAATATAAATATTAAGAGATGTAGGTGCTGGAATATGGAAGGAAAAAAAAGTAAAACAACGAACAGATGAGTTTCTGTAATGTATGTGAAGTCTGCAAGTCAAGAGCACAGATTGCGTTTTGAATAATGTGTTTTGTATAGAAAGTGCTCCAAATAACTCAGCAGAGAACACAGTGTGTAAGTAAGACAATTAAGCAATTTTACCAATTAAGCTATGGTCTACCTCAAAATGAGAGTCATTATTTATAGCTGAGATTGAACACTGATAATATTTATGAAACAACAAGTTTAAAGGGGACTGGAAGAAACCTATTTCCTTGTAATACATCTAAAAAGGAGATCAGTCTTGGGTATGAAATAAACAATAGGCCAAAACAGTCTAACCTAGATACATAAAATGCGTTCACATTCAAGGATCCTACTATGTAAGTGGCCTAATTACATTTCACGAATCCCAGAAAAATAAAATGGGAGCTGCACTCAGCATCTTTGAAAGTTGTATCATTTTTATTTACGATGCCTAAAATGATATTTCTAAACTATGAAGGCAGCTTCAGAACTTGCGTTTTGAGGGAGTGTGGCTAGTTCAATCAAATGGCAACTGAGCTGGGGCCTCCCAGAAACGTAAGCTTCTTGTGACTGCAAAGTTGTGATTTGGACGTCAAAGATGTCTTCTACTCTTATTACTAAATCTATTCCTAGCATAAAAGAAAGCACAGAGAGATGAAGTCTCAGATATTTACTAACTTAAATGATAATCAGAAGGGGTAAATTGATGGTCTCTTCCAAAGTCTAGCCAAAGTACAAGGGGAATAGCAAGACAAAACAGCAAGGCAAACCAATGAATTCTTAACGAGACAGAGACAATAGGTGTCTTCCTCCTATCACTTTAGATGATGAAACAATGCTGAAGACAAGTTAGAAAAAAAGCTTAAGATATTTTATCAGTTAGTACTAAGTATCTGCTGAGCTTAATGGTTTAAAAACCATAACTTAATATTTAACTGTCATATTATGTGATTGCGTGCCAATAGCCAGGCACATTAATACATCACTTCTATTGACATGTCTTTAAATAGAGAAGATGGCACATTGAACAATTCATATAGAACATGACATCATGAAATGAAATCATTGACTCTTGCTTTTCAAATTATATTTTTTATAATTTGCTGGACTTTTTCCATTTCCTATTTTGTTTTCTTGTCAAAGCTAACTCAGTTTTGGACACCTTTTGATTTTGTTTTAAAAATTCTTTTTTTGACCCCAAAATCTTTTAAACCAAAAAATTCCAATCAAGTGTCTAATCAGGATACCAGAAAGATATATTAAATTTACAGAGATTTATATAGAGAGCAGTACATTTTCAGAAAATGCAAACTAGCAAATACCAGATTAACATTTAACCTTCTCATGATTTCACACAGTAGCAAAGACTAGAAATAAACTAGTGAAACAAACTATCTTGAAATGCTTGAGAACACCTGCCTCAGGACTCTTCCTGAGCTATAATTGTGGTTCTGAGATTAATTTGGAAGTACAGTCCCAGATATAGGAGTCCTTCTGGACACCTTTTGTCCTATTCTGCCAATCCAGAATAGCCAGTCCATATGGCCAAAAGGAGGAAGATAATTTCTGCTGAGAAATTTCTTCCTGTGGCTGGTGGAGAGCATAGTGGAAGAAGAAGAGGTATATCCACAGTTTCGCCATGGCCTACAGATTACAGCCTACCTCTGAAAGGATGTTGACAGAAACTTCAAGTTATAATTACAATCAGGTTGGCAAAACATTGATGGGCTTTGCTAGCAATAGCATGTCACTCAAAATATCTGTTTGCACTATCATAAATTTCACTGGAATTAAGAAAATAATATTCTCAGGATCAGAAGGAGGCCGACTCCCTCTTCCTTTTTCTTTCAGATTTTTATTTTATGTAGTATTTTAGTAAATATGTAATAGTCATATGTTAATAGCTATTTTACTGAAACATGTCTCTCTATCAAGGAGCAGTACAGGAATTTTCAGTACAGCAAGCTTCTTATCATACAATCACAGAATCACACAATGGTTTGGTTGGAAGGAACCTTTAAGTGTCATCTAGTTCCAGCCCCCCTGCTGTGGGCAGGGACATCTTTCATTCTTGGTGGGGGGGACACTCGTGAAATACAAAAAATGTATTCCAGTGCAAGTATTTACTTAAATGCTCCTTGAATGGAGGATGTAAATCCTTTTAGCTGGCTCACAATTTAAGAGACTTCAAAAGGTAGTCTTTGAAGTTTAGAAAAGACCTTTGAAGTGGCTGAATATGCAAAAAAGAAATTAGAGTGTTTAGCACAAAGTACTGAACTTCATTAAGTGTTTTTGTCAATTAGAAAATACAGCAGTTTTTGCATAGCAAAAGAAGAAAATTAGGGTATCCTGTTAACAAAGACTTCAGATATCTCCTGACAGAGCCTCTGAAGTTACCGAAGGGCTACAAACTAACATGCAGCCCCATTAGGAATACACAGACTGGACACAACACTTCCCTCCTGAGATGCACCTGGCTATCAGATAAGGATAATAATTTGTGTTCTTACCAGCCAATTCGGTATGTGCTTCTGCCCATGGGACAGAGCTGCGGCTTTGTAGTGTCCTGTGTAGTTCCCCCACCTGCATTTGTTTAGATCAGGGCAGCATCTGCATCTGACACAAACACTTTGAGCTATGAACTGTATCTATGGTCATGCTCTGATAAATCTGAAAGCCTGAACTGATTTCACTTTTGTTAACTCCCTCTTTAGGCAGGAGATGTACTTGGAGATGCATTACTTTCTGCATTTCATTAAACACTTCTTTTCTCTCTTTTGTAAGTAAACACCAGTAAGCTTAAAGGCCCCTTACACTTTAGGTTTCAACTAATGGACTTAGTGAAGGAGTGCTGACAGCATCTAAGATGGAAACAGTCTACTGCCAGGGTACAGATACAAAGATAATAGTAGTAAACTTCTCAAAGAGTAAACATGAGGACAGCTCCTGGGATGAAATCTGTCCACAAAGATGTACCATCGGCACACGCACGGTTAGCAAACCCTTTGTAAGCTCTCAGTACGTGAGGGACATCACGCTGTCTAAACTAAATGTTGAACAGTTTCAAGCTCAAGCCCTAATAAATCAGCTTGCAGTAAACAGTACGTCCCTTGCAGAGGGCAGATACCACGGAAGTCCTTTCTTTTCTTGCTTATTCAGTCATGATAATGATCTATGGGGGAAGAGGCAGAGCAATCTTCCTACAAGAAACCTTTAAAACAGAATGCAATTTACACTGACAAGTTCTGTCTATAACTCCTTGGTAGCTATGAATACATGAGTAGCTAGTGAATATTGTTATTTTGAACTGGGAAACAACCTGGTGTTTCTTTCTGCTTGATCAAAGCACTGAAGTTATGTGTTTGGGCTGCTTTGGTCTGCTGATTTTACAGCTTCTAATTCTTTCTCCCTTAAGTAAGACAGGGTAACTAAATGAGACACGTTTTCTGATGAAACTGCTTCTATCAAAAAAAGAGAGATAAGAATGCTGTTACTGTTGATCTGTACATTGTATTGCTGTAGCACCCACATAATCATGAGTGGGAGCTGTCACAGAGAACACCATCTAGGCATAAGAAAGAGGGAACAGATGGATTCAGGAAACAAATGGGGAGTCCAATATAACAGTGAGACAATATTTGGTGAAAAGAAAAGGGGAGGTCAAAGCATACCAGCTGCATAATCACTCAAAATTTTCTGTCATCATATGGGAAAAAAGGCTTTAGGAAGGGATATGGAGGCAGACAACAATTAGCTCTGTGAATGCTGATAGGAAGCTCGTGCAAAGGGTGAAGATCTGTGTTTGAAAACGTAACAGATGAGTTATCAAGCTGGTGTTACTGGTACAGGAGAGGTTGGGAGCTGATGTATTAAGAACATCAGAGCTGACAGGTACAAGGATATAGCATAAAAAATATGTGATACATGTTGGGACATTTTAAGTTTTTCCCAGGTGGGATCCCTTGATAAATAAAGAAAAAAGTATCAAACATCAGTTCTAAAAGGAGGAAAACAACAACATAGACATGAAAAATCACTTGTCCTAGCATTGAAATAGGGAAAATGCCCCTGATAAAACGAATACTGATCCTTCAGATTAATTTCTTGCCCATATAAGAATATCTTTCAGGGGGTAGCCAACATCTACATAACACTTGTTTTGTCTGTTGACTGTCATAATACTTTAGGCTACAGCTAAGAATAGAATTGGCAGAGCTGAAAGGCAACAATAAAACAAATGATGTATTTTTATGGTATTTTAATCCAGACAAGAGCAGAAGGCACTAAATGCTCACACAGTAAAAAAAGACCCCAACATTTTTAAAACCAAAGTTACTGATAGCTTACATTAGCCTAAGTAGATTTGAGTTCATGACAGAACCAAATCTTGGAAACTTCAGATACAAAGGTGTAAAAATCCGAAGCTGGAAAGTAAGATATCAGAGGGTCCTCTTGTCATAGGCAAATCTTCATGCCTCCTAGTTAGAGATGAAAACCAAAACTCATTAAAGCATCAAGCTATTAGGTTCTGCAACACACAACATGTGCTTTTACGCAATTCCCTACCATATAAGCCTTTACCATCATCCACATTTAGACATTGAGTCTTATAAAGGTAACTAAAGATAAGATAAAGAAGATATTGGAAAGTAAAAAAATAATTTTGGTAACATCAGAGGATTTTTTTAATGTTTCAAAATTTTTAAATATATAAAGACTACATGTGTAACTTTGGAAAGTATAGTTTCATGGATATTTTTGTAGAAAATAGTACGCTAGCCTACCAAATGAACAAGGGGTTTGGCTATGACTTACATATATTATATAAATTAAGAGTTATAGGGCCAGAATTTCAGTTAGTGTAAACTGTTTCAACTCCAGCGACTTCATATGTTACATGCTAATGGAGCAAAGATGACTTACACTCGCTGAAGATCTCACCTACACTGTTCCAAACTTTTTGGAGGAGTCAGAAGTGGAAATGCTTAACATCTGAATTTTCCCAATGGCAACAAATGAGTATTTAGATCTTTCCAGGCACTTGGATCACAGAGAACACCACTTGAAGGTCATGGATGATATGTTTTCAGTAATTGCCATCTAATTTCAATCTGCCTCTCTCCATTTAGTTCTTTTTTATTGCTTCCTCCGCCTCCTGTCTTTCCCACCCTCAGCTCAGGGACCTCTATATTTCTCTCCTTGGCTGGCCCCCTTTAATAAGGCCATGCCTGGGTATTTTATTACTCCTTAAGTGGTCCCCTGTGTTTGGAAGCATCTACTCTCCAAATCCAACTGCATCTTCTGAAGCTGAAATATGAAAGTATTTTGACAGGATTTGTTTTGAAGAAGGTGAAGACGCACGGTTGGACTGGTGATCAGCTGACTGCCTAAAAAGTAGCCGTTTCTGATGTCACCCCATTAACCAGACTAGATTTTCTGTGGAAAATTTAGCCTATTCACCCTTTTAATCCTGTTGATTTTTATAAGTTTTTGCTTGCAGATATCTCGATTCCTAAGAAATATCAGGTATAGCTGTTCATATTATTCAACATTTGGAATATTTTACAAAGTTAGGGTCAAGTGCTACTTGCATTTAAATTACTAGCAGTTATGTCATTGACTTTAATAAATGCAACATCAGGCCCTGGTATATTATTTTTGGTCAACCTATATGTACTTTTGTGTCAATGTACACAATATGTAACAGTTTCACTGAAATGGCTTTACTTTTTATACAGCTAAATTATATAGCTCTGACTGCTCAGTCTCTCCAATTTTCAAGTCACCTATGTCTACTTTTTGACTTTCTAAGCTTGCTGAATCATTGCAATGTATGAGTCATGCTCAGCATTATTGTATTATATTGTCAGATGTAAGAAAAGAAAAATAACACCGTTTATCATAAACAAAGATTTTAAAATTTATCAAGCAATGATTATGTATTCTCAGTAATATTGCTTTATATCAGAAACTGTCACAAAAAGATTTTACTGATTATAATAAAAAAGTTTAAACCCTAACAAAATCATTAATACATTTGTAGGCATTAATCCACCATTTATCTTTACCACATCTTAGACAGGAGCATTTGAGATCCCATATACTTTATGAGGAAGTGAGGTTGTGACTTGGTATCCTTGGTATCTTTCCCACCTCTTGCAGTGCTATATATGCTTAAGGTCAGCTTTCATCCCAAAGGTGACTGCCTGAATGCAGTAAGGGAAGTGAATGTTACTTGTCTACAAGCCCAAAAAGTTCATGAGAGTATTTTACACAATTGTTGTGCCTAAAATATGCCATTTCCTTGAGACAGGACAGAAAAAACAGTTCTGAAGGGAGAAAAAGGAAATTTAAGAAACTTACTATGCACTGGATGGTTCCCACGCCTCTAATTCTTTCCCGTTTGACTTCGGTTTCAATTGCTTATTACTTTTTGGTATTTTAACTATTCAGACTGATATATAAACCATATATAACTATTCAAACTGATATAAAACAAGCCAGTTCTGTAATTCATGTTACACTCTTGTTCAACGTGAAAGTTCCACTGAAGAAATATATTCATCCATTTCTAAGAAAGAGGCATAGGAAAAACAGATTGCTTGTCTCCTTAAGAAGGTTCAGTACCTTAAACAGAGACTTTTGTATTTTAGGAGGAACACTGGCTTATGTCAAACGTATCAGCCCCACTTGCGTTGGGGCAAAAGTTTCCCAGATATTATAACGATTAATCTGTACAATCTCTGCAAAACCCCTCCACCACGACCCTGCTGTGCCACCCACGCAGGGGTGGTGGCCAAGCTCTCCCTTCCCGGCAGGTAAAGCACAAGTCATTCCACAGGACTCACCCTCCCTAAAGGCACACTCAGACTTTTCCACTGTGATTTCACTTTCTAGTCTTTAACAGTCTGCTACATTTGTCAAGTATTATGTATAACAGAAGAGGGATGTAAAGGACCCTATTTAACGAGATCCTTCAGGAACAAGAAAAAAGAGAATTTGCTTTCCTCCCAGCAGTCAGACAGGCCAAACTCAGGCTTATTGGGACAACGCAGCGCTGAAGGGGTTAACAGTTTCCTTCCTCCACTCCCAGATTCTCTGCTATTTAATTAATAGATATATTTTACCCCACCTTCACCTGAAAAGCTGAATGAATTGGCAGCACTAGGAAAACATAGAAAATACAATATGTGATTGTGTGATTAAAGATTATCTTATAACGTATTCATATTAACTGCATAAAAGGCACTTCTTAATTTCTGCATGCTTAGTTTTGCAGCCTTAATAATCTTTTAACATCTTTGCCTGTAGCCTTTTCTGAAGCAAAAATGTCTTATTGAGTGATAATTATCGAAGCGAAGATTGTATTATAAACATTTAGAAGGTGAGCTATCCTATACTTGTTGGTCACAGTCAGTGCATCCTTATTATGCCTAAACCAGCTTGATATTTATGCTATTACTAAATTGTTCTTGCCTTTTCACCAACAGACTACCAAGCTTATTCTGAACCAGAAGAATGTTTTCAGCCTTACACTTCTAAGAAGCATTTCCAAGAAAGACATTTAGTCATAGCCTTGCGTGCAGCCCAAAGTGACGGCTGTAACAGAAATACTAATATGAGCAAGCTTCTCAGACTTTGACTAATTGCTGACTGCTGACTGCTCAGTTTGTGAAGTCTGAGCTGAGCTACAAACATACATACAGCTCTGCAGAGATATGAATCAGAGCAAGAGCAATTAGTTAAAAAAAAAGAAATCAGAAGCTGTTAAAAATAAACCACGTGATATTTTTTGAACTTAATTGTCCAAAATTATGCATCTTCAGACTTTGCCCTGTATTTAGTCACTCATAGAACCAAACATGCATCAATTTTCTTTGTGAAAACAAGCATTTGTGTCTAGAGTCTTGATTTGCACGTGTCAGTTAACGTTTGTAGGTAGAAAATAAAAAATGGCACGTGAACACTTCCGGTATAGGCTGTGATGTTTAGCTACTGTTAAGATTCATAAATGACTGAAGTTGAACATAAGACATGATAAACAGCACAGAACTAAATACCAAAATATCCATGAAAAAATATGCTACTAGATTGTAAAAGAGAGAGGATAAGGAAACAAGAAATCTGTGTGACATTTAAGTACAGAATCACAAAGAAAACAGAACACCTCATCAGCTGAAACAAAGTTAAAGACTGTTTTAAATGACACTGCTGCAGCTGAACCCTTTGCTGCTAGACAGAAAACCAAGTAATATTAACGAGGCCCCTACCAGACATTTCTCGTAAGTTTTCTCTGTAGTTTAGAGAAACTCTTTCAGGAGTACTGATGAACATAAGGTAAAGTCAGGATGCTGAAGGGCAGGGCTGCCATTCAGACAGACTTAGGATTGGGCTGGGCGACTGGACCAGAAAGAACCTCAGGAAATGCAGCAAGGACACATGTAAAGTCTTGCACCTTCAGACAAGCCTCCCACAAAGCTCTGCTGGAAAGGATCCAGGAGTGCTGGTGGACAGGAGGCTGAGCGTGAGCCAGCGTGTGCCCCTGCAGCAGTGAAGGCCCACAGTACCTCCAGCCTGTAGTAACAGGAGTGTCACCAGTGGATCGAGAGGAATGATTTTTTTCCTTTAGTCAGCACTTGTCAGACCACCGCTAGAACAGCATCCACCTCACGTACCAAGCACTCTGCATTGTGGGAAACAAATCTGTTATTCCCAGAACAAAAGAAGAAAACAAACCAGAAAGCTTGAAAGCTGCAAAATATGAAAGTGTTATTTGAGACATGAACATTAATCCCTCAAGGTATTTTCCTACTTCATCCTCCTTTCCCCTACTTTTCCTCAGACTTTCAGATGCTTTATGAAAAGGATGAAAAAAAGCTTAAAAGTTCTATTTTGGACTGAAAACTCCTTTCTTTCTCATTGCCCCAGGATATATTTGATTCCAATAAGCTACATGAAAAATCTATTTGGGATTTTCTGATATTCTTTCTGTCCTGACCTATTATTGTGTCCTCTTTCAACACTTTGTGAGAATGGCAATGTAATAAGTGGATATTCAGAGGCTCCCTGCATACATGGAGCTCAGATGCAGCTGCTAACCAGCACAATTCAGGTTGTTGCTCACATTGAGAGGTGTGGGTTTTTTGTTGGTGGGGTTTTTTTTGGTTATATAAGGAGTATTCATACAAGGACAAAAAATGCTTAACTAACATTAAGTAAACCTTCAAGACTTCAAGCTTCATAGATAGATATCTTGTCTGACAGGGAGAGATAGAACAGAGTTGGTCAGAAATTCTCAACTTTTTAAATTGGAATTTGGCAAATCATCAGAACTGTTTCAACTCATCTTCCAATTTAAATTTAAAGTTTAATTTTATATTGCATTTCCCTGCATTAGGAAGAGTGTGGCCAGCAGGTCAAGGGAGGTGGTTATTCTCCTCTGCTTGGCACTGGTGAGGCCACATCTGGAGCGCTGCGTCCAGTTCTGGGCCCCCCAGTGCAACAAACACAGACATCCTGGAGTGAGTCCAGCAGAGGGTCATGAGATGATTAAGGGACAATAAACACGCAATAGCAGAGCTGAGAACTAAATGCAGGTCCATCTACCAAGATACATGTTTCAACATTCATACACTTTAAAACTGTAATCTATGTTTGGATGTAAAGAACTTGGTTTTTTTTAATGCAGCCTTTTCCGAAACTGTACTAGCTGTAACATTTCTAAGATTTGAAATTGCTGATGAGCAGGGAATATATCCATGACTAGCAGGTCTTCCAGCTCCCTGCATTCTCATCCCAAGGCGTGTGCTAGCTCTTGGAGGGGGATCTTGCGATTAATTCTTTTGGAGTTTCTTCTCACAGTATTATTTCCACAGTGCTTCTTCCTAACTGAAGGTCAGGAGTTACTTTCATTATCTTACAAAAGTGTTTGTCCTCAAACAAATATTCCTTGCCACCATCTCCAGTTATCTTGAATAAAGATAAATGAAGTTGGCAAGAGAGTGTAAGGAAGGCGAAAAGTAATAAATAATAGAGCAGAAAATAAATATATTTAAGCACTGCAGTATGCAATAGGTCTCGGAGAATTTATTGCATTTTCTCAAAAAAAAATGCAGCTTTCTGAAAACAGCTGGGTGGCTACCGTTGTCTGATTTCTCTATGCGTTTCCAAATTAAGAAATACAAGTTTTGTGTCACTTGATATAAAAAATTAAAAACTCAATTTAAAAATGCTTATATGTTTATTGAAATTGACTTTTCTAGTTCATTCTGTTCTTTGAAATCTTCAAAATTAAAAAAAAAAGTGAAAAAAAGATATTTATTGTCAAAAGATCAACATTCGGAATGACATTGCTTTGTATATGGATAAAAGTGTTTCGCTGCATTTAGTTCTCCTAGCTAAGCGCTAGTCTCTCTGTTGTCGTTCCATGTTTCTCGCACTTCAAGTCCATTTCTCAGCAGCAATATTCTGGGGAAGGTCCATTCAAAGATCTCTATAGGGAATTCACTGACGCCCCTGGAGCATTACAGGACTTCTATGTATAACTGCTTTAAAGTTCACATTTTGGTATGCTTGTTTTGTAATTTAAGATTTTTTTTTTTTATATCTATTTGAAGACTTTGTAAGGCTAAATACTAAGAAATCCTCATTAACGTCTGGCTTATTATAGATCAACTCATCGAGTTATTGTCATAGACATAAAAATGTATTTACATATATATGTATACACACACCCATTCAAACAAATCCCTTCTAAATATACTTTTAGGGAAATAATACCTTCGATTAAGCTTTAACACCTTTCAATTTTTTTTGCATTTTCATAGGCATTTGAAATGTTTTGTTTTTAAAAAAAACTCTTTGAACTCATGCAAGGGGATTAGCCTTTTAAATTGAAATCACACATTAGGGGCATGTGAATTAATTAGCAATGGAGTACCTTTCAAAGGGAATTAATTCCTTTCTGACATAAATTAAACATCTCCTTTACAGCAGGTTTTTTTGACTTCTTCATATTGTTTTTCTCTTTTTGGCTCTTGCAACTACTCAAATATGGCTTTTCCTACTTAACACACCCCACTGGGGCAGAAAAGTCATTTGCAGAGAGATTTGACAATTTATTGTACTGCACGAATATGAGCTGCTGTTTACACAGATGCTACATATCTCCATGAAAGAGTTCCACAATTTTGAACTTAGTAAAAACCAGAGAGCCTAAATTGGATATTCAAGGAACAGGCTAAACTAAACCGTTAGATCATGGTCACTGTGCAAAAATATGGCTATATATACACAGATTTTAGGCTATATTTTGAAGTACACATTGTGACTCAATGCAATTTGGAAACCCCCTTACTCCTACAATTTGCAATAAAGATGAATTTCTTATGAGTTCAATTACAAAACAGTTATTTTATTATCAAGTATTCAGTGTTCAGTATATTATCATTGGAAAGTGAAGTATTTCAGGTAAAGGAGTCACAGAATGTGCAGGCACCAACTGCCGAGAATTTAATTATTAACAAGCTTAATCTGTGACATGCACCATTCAAAAACCGTATTTCCTTTCTCTCAAAACACCAAGTTCCACCAAGAACAGTACCTTAGGTATGTGTTCTACTTCATTTCTTTTTTCCTCAACGGCCCACAGAGCTTCACTGACCAGTGTGTAAGGGTTTTTGCCTTCCATGTTCTTTCTAATCCATTCCACACTTCTAATTTCACTCTGGAGACCATAGTCCATGTAGACTGTGACAAACAGGTCATGATAGCTAGTACTAATTTACATTAAAATATGCATATGTATTTTAAATTATTTTTGACTGATCTCTCATGTCCACAAATATTATTCTTATTTTTTATTATTCATTTAGGTATAAAATATTAATGGACTTTTATTCACTAGGTGGCTTTACTCTGAGCATCTGTTCTCAGGTAAGGGATGACAGTGAGGAAAAAGTGTTAATTCTAATTTATTAAGCCTGAGGGGGTTTATAGGTTAAAACAAGCACTTTTAAACTCAATAGAGACTGAGGTTTCAGGATCCATGATTGCTGCTAAGCTATAAGCCCAGTAAAAGACTGACTTGACTTCCAGTATTTCAATGTTGCTCCTTCTTTAAATCCACTATCAGTCTCCTGATCTTTCCTGAGAGGGACATTGGGGAGGTCACCTTAATATTAACTGAATACTGTCTGAGACATGAGCTATCTCACCAGCGTTGGATAAGCAGGAGCTAAATCTTTACTGCAGAGGGCGAAGGTAGCCCCATGGGCACGTTTTTCCAGCTGGGCTAATTCAGCTTTCTCAGCAGGGAGCAAAACACGAGTGTAAGGCAGGTCTATCATGACCAGTGCCCAAGCTATTTCACTGAGGGTAGGATCCTCACATAATAATGCACCGGGCAGGGTTGACACACTAGAGCATGTTGAAAATATGTGAATCCTTCCTACAAAATCCCGCAGGAGGAATGAAAACTTGCACCAGTCACAAAGCTCCTTGGAAAGACAAGTATGATACATTTCAAAAAGTCCTTCAAGTCAAATGCAAAATTTACATTCAAAGTACTGGTAAAAGAAAAAGGAATCGCATGGTGAGTTTACCAGATAAACAGAACTGTTAAGAAAGATGACACAGCATTATTACCAAAGTTATAATTCAAATTGGAGCATAAGGAAAAATAATCTCACCTGCTTTCTTTTAGCCCTGTTCTTGTAAGTCTGCTTACCACTAAGAGGTTCCTGGTTTGAAAGAAATCCCTGTTTTGACACTTTATCCTACTTTGCCAGTCGGTCGTATTGTTTCTATGACACACTATGATAAAATGCGTTGGGAAGACATGAATTTTTAAAACAGAAGTAGACAAACAACTCCCAAAACTAATCCCCTTCAAATTCTGAGGAATCCTGAATGCCACACAACTTGACTTTTTCCGAGAGGTATGACTTATACCGACGTTGCTGATATGGGATTTAGAAGACTTATGTTTCATTCATGGCATAGATGCAGATCCCTGATACGGTTCAGTAGAAGTTATTTAACGTCCTCAGTCTCAGTGCCCTATCTGATGAAAGGGAACAATCACACAAGCAAGTTTAGGAACTCCACTGAATATAGTGCAGCACTGAGATAAGCGAGGATGCAAATCAAATAGCTCCCTAGATAGTTTTGCATTGATTTGGTAGCATTCCTTTTGAGCTAAGTAGACAAATATTTCAAAATCTGATCTTATACAGGAGAGGAAGCTCTAAGCTGCCTTGGTAATGGTCTTTTGTGAGAGCATGTCTAACCTGTCTCATGGTGTCGTGGTTTAACCTGGCAGGCAGCCAAACACCACACAGCCGCTCGCTCACTCCCCTTTCCCCCAGTGGGACGGGGAGAGAATCGGAAGGGTAAGAGTGACAAAAACTCATGGGTTGAGATAAAGGCAGTTTAATAGATCAGAAAAGGAAGGGAAAATAGTAATAATAATAATAATAATGATAATAATAATAATAATAATAATAATAATAGAATATACAAAAAGAGTGTACCCGCCGAGCAATGCCCCAAAAACCAGCGATTGCTACTTCCTGGACACGCTTACCATTCATATACTGAGCATGACGTCATATGGTATGGAATACCCCGTTGGCCAGCTGGGCCAACTGTCCCAGCTATGCTTCCTCTCAGCTTCTTGTGCTTGGGAAGCTGGTAAGTCCTTGTCTAGCAGGGTACTTAGCAACAACTAAAAACATCAGTGTGTTATCAACATTCTTCTCATACTGAATCCAAAACACAGCACTAGGAAGAAATTTAACTCTACGCAGTCAAAACCAGGACACATAGATAATCTGCCTTAGTGTACTAGAAGCATTGCAGACAATGCTCCATATCATAATAGGGTACTGTATTAAGAGATGAGGTTTTTTTTCTTAAGTGAAAGCAACAGCCAACCTCCAGGATGCGGTGAAAGACCCAAGACCCCACAATAAAGTAGATTTAAAATAGAGAGGTAACAGCTATGTAGCCTTGAACAGACAAGGGTTAAGTGAAAATACAACAATTTCTTATTAGCCAAATTAATATTGTGAAGAGCAAGGCGAGTGAATGCTTTTCCACAGTGGAAGAATTCCATAGACATCGCTTTAAGGGCAGCTGATGACAAGACCACCACCACTCTCAGTGGATCCCTATTGATCAAAAATTCAAACAAAAATGTGAAGCAGAAGAAGGAAGCACTGAAAAGTTATAGTATTTAGAAAAAAATTGAGATATTCAGGAAAAGTTGGTGTGCTGCTTAATTCGGGGACAGAGAATTAACTCATGTTTATAAGACGAGATGATGTTTAAAGAAGGAATGGATAAAATAGGACTATACGCATAAAGGGATAAAAGTAAAAGGGAAATTAAGAAACAATGATGATGGACCCGGTGACCTTTGCTGTTCCAGTAATTACAGTTATTATGTTCCTAAGTTATGCAATTCTCTCATGGTTGTGGCTTGTATTCTATGAATAGGACCCTTAGTGTTAAAGTAAATCAGGACTTGCGCTATTTTTGGTTCTAAGCTAATAATTAAACAAACCAAAAAAATCCCCCAACACTCTACATTCAAATCCTTCCCCCATGCTTGAATAATAGAATGAGATACAGGCTGCCAAAAATGGAGATATTCAGACATGAAGCTGCTACTTTGTGCTAAAATCTTCCCATTGTCTGTACATACTTCAGCAGGAGGGTAAGTGATTCAGGCTGGGTATTTATTTAAGAACATAATGTTGGCAAAGCCAAGGTTTCAAAAATTAGTTAGGCGTCAAAAAAACCCACAGAACCCCACCGAATAAATTTAAAGTACGAAATTTTTAAGAAGCATACATTTTTGAGTTTGTTATTTTTTCCTTTTTAGATTTTTAAACTTTAGGGTATACTTTTGTAAAAGTTTTCGTCTTTTTGTGTAAGTAAGGCCTGAACTTCCGTGCAACTGATCCCTCCTCTCCCTTGCTCCTCTTTAGATGAGTTTCTTCCGGACAAGAGCCGGGATTCTGATACAAATAGAATTTGAGAAACTGAAGCTTTAGACTTCAGATTTTTAAAGACATTTAGGCACCTAAATATGAAGCCAAAATTCTAGTGTGATTTTCTGCCTCTTTAGGCACTTAGATACTTTTAAAAGTCTGTCCCCAATGCCTGTTTACTCGTATCAGGGATGCTACAGCTACAGCATAAAAGACAAGGGCACATCAGATCAAACAAAATAATTCCTGATGCAAAAGTGTGAACAGAAGCAGGTGATATCTGTATTCAGCAGTAGGTGAAAATACTAGGACAGTAATCTGTTTTCTTCTTAATTCCAGTCCAGTAAATTGTTGGAAGAAATCCTTTTAGAAAGCCCACTGTGAAGAAGCTGCCAGCCTCTGTTGACAGAATCAAGGTTTATAACTTACGCTAAAGGGTTGCAGGGGGAGAGCAGTACCTATGGCACACTGTGGGGAAAGACCAAGTCACCATGCAAAGATCAGGAAGGGCTGGGACGGGCATCACTCAGATGGGAGGAAGAAATTCAGATATTTTAGTTGACAAGACATGGGCAGATGCGTCTCCTGCTCAGCTTGCTGCCTCTCTCTGCCCCACACAATAGAGAGCTGAAAACATTTTAGTACATACATTTTACTCGAGTGGACCATTTATTATTCTTTCTTGACACTGGTTAATGCATCAAAGTTAGAATCCTGGGATTATTTCAGGTTACGTAATATAAAATTAACTTTAAATAACAATAAAGTTAATTAGTGATTTTAAGGTAGTAATTAATCTGTATCACAGTGCTGCAACTCCTGCTCTATTTCAGCCTTGAAGAAAGCTGTGGGTTTCCCATTGCGCCATTCCCACCTCAAACATACGGCAAGATGCCTGAGGCCAAGACTTTACTGGGAGCAGGAGTAACTGCCAAACGAGTACTTTGAAGAGTTACAAAATCTGGGCTCTGCTGAGTCAAGTGTAACACACAAACAACCTATTTTTCTTACTACAGAGTGTCTTTTTACTATTATTATATATTATTCCTGCTACATGGAGTGGTTTTGAAATCAGTGGTGCAGAAGCTCTATTCATTTCAATGGGAATGAGTAAAAGATTGAAAATAGTATGTAGAGCAATATCTGCTCAAACCACTGAAGGAAGATTATCCCATGAGATGAATCAGTAACTCCATTATGTTTTCAGGCCAAGTTCTTATTATACAGTTTCCTGTTATAACTGTAACACAGATTCTCACTGAGTAGATCCAAAGGCTTTTCTTCAACACAACTAGCCGTTATTTTATATTTACTTTTACTAGTTATTTGCAAATGGAGCTCTGATTCCTACAGAAGCTCCCAGATCTGATCCCCCACCAGTATCTTTCTCCCTTCCTATCAGCAAATACAGCACTTAGCAAAAGCACAGCAGATGCTTTGTCTGTAGAAACTGGATCAGTTAAGGGAATTGACAGTCCGGAGAATTTCCATGTTGACAGAGCTTTTTAGTTGCACATGAATGACAGGGTCAGTGGAACAGGGCCTGTGCATTTAGTTGGGTTGAGAGGTAGAGAGAAAATGGAACGAGCACTTCATATCTTCTGTTTCCATACAGTTTAAAAGCGTTTTGACTATTTTCAGATCCTGTATCACCCATATAGAGAACTTTTTTAGGCACCAAGTTTAAAATGCAAACAATATGCTGTAGTATTATTATTACTATTACACAAAATCCTATTCAAAGGCAACAAACTTTCCATTAATTTCAATTACAGCTTTCCGTTTACTACCAACCATTTTGAAAGTCAGTATGCCATGGTTGACTGCACAGAAAGTAGAGTCTTGTGCAGTCATAGAGGCTGGCAATTATATAATGTTACACATTAAACCAAGTTCATCAAATACGCAGAGTCTTTTAGGTGATAGAAAGGTGCAAAGATAGTCCATGAGGTAGTCTGAAGCATCAAAAAATGCAATTGTGAAAGCACATGCTCATCTGAAGTGTCACAGCTGATTTTGCAAAATTCTGCAGTATGTTACTGGAATATTGGTATGTATTCCAAAACCCAGAAAGGTACAAACTCACCTCAGCTGGTAGTCATCTGACACAATATAAGTCTTTTGCTTTGGTTTTGGTTTATCTAGAAGGCACAAAGCACTGTATTTCTGAGAATTCTGTATTGCAATCAAGCAGTATATAAAAAATGACTGGAGAATGTTTAACATTTTTAGTAAAAGTTGAATGCAAATTGCATCACAATGACAATCTGCGTAGAAATTTCAAGACAACGTGACATATACCAGCTATGATATTATACTACTTCCATCGTCACAAGAGATACTGTATAATATAATGCCATATTGACTGACTCCTTAGTACAGCAGCATTTACAATGGGTGGCACTGTAAAAGAAAAAGGTTGTAAACTTTATACCGTGGCATTTTCAAATTGACAGAAATGATGATTTAAAAGAACTGCTACAAATATTACAGCTGTCCAAAGACGTTCGAGGCAGCGAAATGTTAACACTGGGAGATTGTTTATCTGGATAAAGCTTGATATTAACTTCTTTTGGCTGAAAAAATAAAAACTCTTAAGATGCTTTTCTGCAAAATGAGATGCAGATTTTCCAAACAGCTCAGTGTTTATCTAGACTTTCAAATAAACTAACAAGATACTGAGCACTCATTGAGGAAAATATAGGCTGATAGCAAAACAAGACAAGATGCCTACCCCCAAAAGACCTTTTAGTCTGCATTAGAAAAACTTAGGAAACAATACAGAAGTAGAGATGGTCAGACCTTTATGAAAAAATATTTTATTTCAATTGACATTGAAACCTTTCCTAGTATTGACTTTTTTTCAACTCATTGTTTCTCAGATTCAGATTGGATTCAGATGCAGTTTTTGATATGTCCAGATGAACTGGACTGTGCAGCTGCTAAATACTCTGGGATGAAGATTAGGCTCTGATTTCTATTTTTCCAACAACCACCCAAAAAAAAGCAGTAAAGGTTAGCAAAAACTTATCATTTGTCATGAATGAGATTTTTTCATAATTTCTTATTTTAGCCAGCTCTGACTGTGGAACAGCATGAGAGATGAAAGGAGAGGCAAGCGTTAAAACAGAGGTAGCAGTTCTGCCAAGAACAGCAAGCACACCCGTGTTTGGGAAAAATAGGGTAATATTCTGATTATACCCATGTATTTTCCAACTGAACGTTATATTGAGCATGAGGGGGTTTAGCTCATATGCACACAGCAGGTATAATCTCATTCCAAAACTCACAGGTTACAGGAAATACCTATGACCCACGACTGCACATTGCAATGCATTCTTCCCCATCTCTTCCTTACCTCTATAGGACATCTCTAGATTTCCTATCAAAGAAGTAGATAAAGTAAACAGCTAAAGTCTTCTTTGCCTTTAATAATACATTCCACTGTTCTGTAAGAGTGTATTGGTAGTAGGAGGAAAACAGCTGGGAATGTTCAATTCCTGTGAATGTGGATTTCATCAAGATTTCAGAATTGTTTTCCAGAAGATTTCTTAGCACTCTGTACTGCTCTGTGTGAGAGACATTTCAGGATAGAGCAGAGGTTTGAGAAGATGCAGATGTGCTGAAGGGATTTAGAAGCAAGAAATCAAAACATTACAATAACTGTAGCACAGTGCACTGTTCCTGTGCAACAAAGAAATAATTAAAATGCTTAAGCCAGCATTTTCCAAACCACAGGAGCTGATCAGCTCCTTTTTTCTCCCTAGAGCTGGAAGAGGTCCAAGAAGGAGCAAGTGTATCACTTTCATTCTCTACACTGGAGCATCCTAATTGAAATTTGGAGGGTGGGAAAGACGAATGGATTTATTTTAGGAATGGGCACAGGAGGAGAATGCTTTGGGGAACTTCAATGCCTTTCTTTTGGGCATGGTGACCACATGACCATTCTTAGCTTAATGACAAACATGTAGTCAAATCTGTTTCTTTGTTCTTGACCCCATTCAAATAAACAACCTCCTCCCTGCCATAAAGCTTGGACAGAGACTAACCCTGAGCTACCAAGCTGCACATGACTGGTTCAGTCAAAAATCCAAAACAAGACCCAAAATTCCAATCTCACAAGACTAAAAAAGAAGGCAGGAAATAAGGTACATGAAAGTGTTGCTTGAAATGGCCATCTAATTTTAAAAGGAAAACGCTTGAAATACCAATGCAAGCATAGTCTACTCTAGGAAATCAGTGATGTAATGGATTTTCTGTTGCTATCTGATGACAACATTTTAATTTCATCACTTACTATATTTATTGTATATTCTATACTACATATTCTATGGGATTTAATACTATAGCTTGTTCAGCTACAGCAAGTGTTGGCAAAAGATTTATTTCAAAATACTCTTGTACCATTTAAAGAATATTAATAGTGCAGTAATTTCTGCAACGTGACCTGATTTCACCATGCTGTTGAAACTCACAAGTGAAAAGTATAACCAGAGTTTGTTGTATATACTACGATTACAGCTAAAGTTTAACCAGAACTGACTGAGTTCTGGGTGCTTTTAAATGAAGCTGGCCAACCAACAGGACATGTATTTATGCCCTTTGAAGACTAGTTGGTGTTGCTATCTTGAATGTCTTCTACTCAAAAAAGAAGCTTTTCCTGGGAGGACATCAAAATGTTGCCGTGCAATGATGAACAGTGGAAATGATGGCATTTTTCCCAGAAAGTGTGATTATTCAAGGATTTGTCCACCAAAGGACAAATAAGTTATTTCCAAAATCTTTGTGAAAACCTCAGTCTGATCAGAAATCTCAGGATTCTGCTTTTCCTTGGTAAATGACACATTTTAAAATGAGAAGCAAAGCTCTATTTGTCAAAATCTGAATGAGTGACTGCACTTAAAATGTTTAAAAAATGTGAAAATGTGGAGGCAATACAGCTAATGAACCATTTGATGGATCTCAGTTACTTACTGCTGTTTCTTTTCAAGAAAAAAAAAGAAGTGTTGTCAGGACTCACATACTTGAATAATAGCCGTATTTGTATAGATTTCCCTTTGCATTTCTCAAGCTGTGTTTTATTTTTAAATCTAATTTCATAGAAAAAGATTTTAATTATCAAATTTCTTGGGTTTATATCAAATTAGGTACCATGAGGAAGTCACTGAATCGACATTACTTCATGAGACTAACGTGGCCAACTCATCCCATACACTGTAGTATTATGCACTCATACCATCTTATGTGACTTGGATAATTACCTCCAGAATTGTGAGTTAAACATTAAAGCTTTTAAAAGGTTGTGTCAGTTTTCTTTAAAATTAAATACTAGCAAAAGTATTTGATCAAAATATTTCTGAGTAAGAATAATGGGGCAAAATTAAGATGGTGCCCAAACAGGATTGAAGCAATGGTATGAGAAAACAAGTAGGAGTGTTCCTTGACAACATCCACTGAGGAAATGGAAAATGAATCCCACCTTTATAAAATAATTTGATACTATAATTAATGTATAACACTTGGGATAGGAACAGTACAAGAACACTATAATGGACAAATGTTGCAGTTCAACAATTACACAGAACATTTTTGCTATTAGTTCTTTAGGATTTTTAACTGGAACAGAAGTGTTTTTGTTGAACTGCATCATGAACAAGACAGCACTAAACTGCATGAAATGAAAACATTCATTAAAACTTCATGGAAATGTTGCAAAAAGCATAGCAAACAGCCATGGAAATGTAACAGCTTTAGTAAAACTGTGAAGTCCACTAAATGCAAGTCCTGAGGCTTGTATTACTGATTCACCCAAAAACTTTGAGTACAAGCATCGCACATGAGGATATTACATGATATAATTGCCCTCCGAGAGCCTCTGAAGGTATTACAATAGATTTACTGGACCAATACACACGTCACAGTTACACTTATTTAATTTCCCAAGTGAGCTCTAGCAGAGCATTCTTATTTGAATAACACTGACAACTTCAAGCTCTAAAAGCTTAAGAGTCATGCGATGATTTACCCGGGAAACTTAATTAAAAAGAGTGATTGGAATTTATAGTCAAAACAGTACTGCACTCAGTTCTGATAGATCCTCAAGGTATATTGCATTCTGCTTTGGGCTCAGATTTGGTAAAAAAAGGAAGCGTGTGCATGGGCCTATTCTTATTCAGGTCAGGATTTAGAATTACAGAATAATTCAGGTTGGAATGACCTTCAGAGATCACCTGTGCTCATCTGTGCTCAAAGCAGGGTGAACTTAAATCCTGTTGCTCAGGATCTTGTCCAGTCAAATTTTAAGTTACCTCCAAGATTCCACAACTTCTCTGGGCAACCTCTTACAGTACATCTCTAACAGTGAAATTTTTTTTTCCTAACCAGAGTATCTCATGTTCCAACTTGTGTTCATTACCTCTTGCTCTATTATTTCTCTCCCCTGAAGAGTCTGGCTCCACCTTCTCTCCACCCTCCCATCAGGGAGTTGAAGACCTCCTCTTAGTCTTTTCTTCTTAAGGCTGAACAAACCCATTCCCTCAGGCTCTCCTCACAGTACATGTGCTCTAGGCCCCTGACCAGCTTGGTGGCCCTCCACTGGACTCACTCCACTATGTCAACTGGGAGAGTTGTACTGGGGTGGCTCAAACTCTACCTGTTAGTCCAGCTGTACTTTCCCAAGTGTGAAACAGAGAGGAATAACCACTTTTAAAACCTGTTTAAGTCACTGCATCTGTCACAGATTTGCAGGGAAGGCTTTTGCAGCCAGGCCTGTGGTGCCTGCTGAACAAGTGAGTTGGTGAAATGGCTACAGTAGTTTTTGCCTTTCATCAGAGAGCGACAGAACGAGGAGACTCCGCAACAGAGGAAAAAAAAGGCTCAAGGTCTAACTTCTGAAACACATTCCCTTACAGGAAATCTGGAAGGTCAGACCTACAACTATTTCTCAGCTCTGACACCTGGGGTGGAATTCATTTTCCTAAACATAGGCATCTCCTATAATTTTAAACACCTTACAGTGGCTGACACCCCTTCCTGGGCCTGGCAGATAGACACAAGGCTTACAAGACCTTTGCCTTTCTAGAGAGGCAGCTGGAGGCGAGGCAGGAAACCTCCGATGTCAGAAATGGTGTCTGCAATGGCCACCTGTGGTTACTGCAGCTCAGCCGTGGAGTCAGGGTGGCCGCACAGACCCACCCACTGAGGACCACTCTGACTTGTACTGTGTTCAGCAACTACAGCTGCTCTGGGGCAGGTTTACCTTTGGCACGTTCACGGTGCATGGACCTGCTGTTGAACGTAGACAGCATATTACATTAAGTCCAAGCACGGATACATTAAACTTGTCAGCTGTATAAATGGCATAAAAAGCACTAACCCACAATTCCCTGGTTACAGCAAACATCACAGCCACTCAGTCCTACAGAAGAGAGAAAAAGGAGAGGAATGGCTCCTGTTGTAGCTGTTGGCTTCCTTCCTCTAGCCCTGAAACTGTCAGCTTGGGAATTCAGTTATCTCAGCTGACTCCATCGCACCAAGCCAGATCTGTGCGTCTTGCACATTTAGCCATTGCTTCAGAATCACGTCATGAAGATAGTAGCTCATAAGCACCTTTGACATTTGCCTTTCACAGTAATGTAAGTGCTCTATTTGAGTTGCTATTTTTTATGCTGCTTTAAATGACAGGAGTATCAGAACTGTGCTCTGAATATATCAATTTGCAAAGAGAATGTTACTTCAGTAAAATGAAGACTTCAGAAGAGCTTACAGCAATCTAAAAATATTTATTCTATATATTTATTCTGTGTAACTTATTGTTTATGCTCAGTTTAATAAACGGTTTACGAAGGATGACTAATACCAAATAGTTCAGACAGTATGATGTCTCACAAACTACACATTCCCGAATAAAGCTCTACCTGTTAAAAAGCTAAGCAATGAGTATAAACTCACAGAAAAAAATTAAAACCCACCCCCTTTCCTCCACCTTCAACCAAGTAGCTATATCTGAGCAACTACTCAATAACGTGAGAATGGAATACAAAAGTCACAAAGATGGTATACACAGATGAGAGAAGAAAAAGTATATTACATACTTATCTGATTACCACACGAATAACATTTTCACAAGTATATCTCAAGGGAAGCATTTGCATTTTTAAAATCTTAATGCTTTTTGTACAATACCTACACTGATTTTTTTTTCACAAAAAATTAATAATTTGTGAGCATTTTAATTTCAGAGCTTTAGTCACTTTGAAAAAGACTATCAATCAGCGTAAGTCACTTCCTGAATATATTTTTAGGATAGCAAAAACTAAGAGAAAGATGTATCACAATGCAGAAGACAGGAATGTGATCGTACAACTTTCCAAAATTAACAATGCAGCCTATAATGGGTATTATATGACTGCCGTGCTCTGTCACTCCTGGAGAGACACACAAGTTGAATTCTACAGACACTGAATTCTAGATGGTTCTATATAAATGTTGAAGTCTGGTAGACTTGATGTTTATTCCTTAATCCAGCAAGCATTCCTGCAGCAATGGTCTCTAACCAGTCAACACCTCCGTCCGGAAGCAATTAGTTAGTAAACAGTGATTCTCAGTAAGCTAGAAACACTTGCTAAATGTAAACTATCTGTTTAGGTGAAGCTGCAGACATTTTGGTTTCTCTGTCAGGATCATATTCAGACTCAGCATCTTTTTAAAACAAAATGTTCTTGAGGGCCATAAGACCATTTAAAAAAAGGCAAGGATCAATGAAACTCCTGAGAGTTTCACTCACTTCACTTCACTTAGAAAGTTAATAGATTTATTAAAAATTTTTCCATCTGAACAGTTGTCTCTCTGAGGTTTCTAGTAATTACTGAGTCACATCACATTAGAGTTTACAAAATGCTTAGGAAGGGATTTTAAAACTTCATTAATCTCCTAGTCCCATCTTTGCCACATTACAGAAACGCTTAGGGGCTGGCAGTCTCCAATAAAATAGCAAACTCGGAAACTACAGCAAGTTACACTTGCTAAATCTCGTCCTTTACGTTTTGTAACATGCTGGAACACAATAATGAAAAAGCAGTTAGATAAATTGCATTTAATCTAATAAGCGTGCAGTCCACTCTAATCCTTAAGGAAATTCAGCTTGGTACACTGATAGAGCTGCTTTCCAGGACACACGAACACCAGTCGGAGAGAAAAATGAATTCTTGAGCTCAAACTCACATCTGGGACCAAGTTACTATCAGAGCAGTGAAAAAACAGGAGGCATTACTCCTGGCTTTTCTTCTTCCGGTCTCAACTATTTGTTCCTGTTGTCAATAAAATGCCTCCAACATATTTAAGTGGTGTATACAGAGAGGCACACGGATACAAAATCTGCAAAGAATCTCTTCTCCCTCTCTCTGCCCATTACAGGGGAACTAATACCGGCAATAAATCCAGTAAATTTTTGTCTACTGTATGTCTCCTGAACTACTGGGCAAGAATGCATTTTCTTTTTTCCTTTCCTTCCAATTCAAATCTGAGATTCAGGCAAGATACAGCTTATGTTTGCAACTGAATACTGCGTAAAAGCTCAGAAGCAGAGTTAGCCACAAAATACATGAGCTTTGCTATTCCTAGCCCAAAGCCTTATTCCAAACCCTGATGTTTTTCCTCTCTTTCCTCCACATAAAATGGACATAGTCAACTTTTAGCTGTGAATGAGTTACAAACATCATCAAATGGACAGATTAGGCTGCTATTCTCTAAACAGGTACACTTACAAGCTCTACTGACCTTTGACAGGGAAATTGATTTCGCTAAGCCACCATTTACTGTGCTTGTGCTTATTGACAAAATAAAGCTGCAATTTGCCTCCTAGAGTTTTGTCAGTAACTGCAGCAGAATGTCAAGCTGCAGGGCTGTGGTCAATGAGCTCAAGCCCAAGCCCATCCTCCCCTTGCTTTGTTACAGTAGCTGTAAATCTTGCTGTACGGAACTTGAGCACATAATGCTTCCCAAACAGCACGGTGACTATCACAGCAGTAGTGCTATCTAAATCACACGAAGTGATTTCAGGCAAGGAAAATGAAACAAACATTTTGAAACATTGCTCAAACCACAGAAAGTTAGAATGACTGCTGGCAGTAACTGCAACTGTATTAAAAATGTATACAGATTTTTTTTTCTGCTTAAAGAACCTTCCATTTTCTTAGCAAATGTAGAGTGGTTTGGCTTCCCTGCTACTTGAACAGCCCTTTTTTTATGTTTATGATCCTTATTCAGTCAAAAACTGGCAAAAAGAGCAGTGAGGCAAGAGCAGAAGATCAAATGTTAAATTGACTTGGTATGAGGCTGCTTGACCTCTGCTCCCTTATGGCTCTGTCTTTTTGCTTGATGCTATCCGATACCTCCCTTATAACATCTTGTGTCTTCCAAGAATTTCCAGTGATCCCACAGATATTCCCACTAACACTTGACAATATTGACCTCAAACTCGGACCACTTTCAGTTACTGTTCAATTCCAGTTCAGCTGCCAACTTCCCTATTGCTTCCTTAAGCCTGTGCAACTATTTTTAACATTAAAGAAATAAATGAACATGGGAAGGAACATTGCAACCTTAGATACGCTAGTACCAGATGAGATCTGTTGTTAGTTACATTTGTTTTACTTTTTCCTGTAATGTTCCTCATTCTATTCTTTAAACATTACACAGACAAATTAGATCTGCACAGTGAACTTCGGGCTCTCGGCTTCCTGCGCTCTTTTGTTCTCCAATTCATGTCTCAGAGTTCTCCACCAGCACCCGTCACCATAGAAACTGAGCACATTTCAGTGATTACGTTTGGTGTATTATATAAAACTTCAGATATAGTAAGAAAGCTTTATGGAAGATTTGTAGGTGGGCCTCAAAGATGATCAGCATCTGAAAGTCTGTTCTGCAGTGAGCCTCTGTGTACCGTCACCTCAGGTTTGTCAGCTACTGGGATCTACTCAAGCCTGGCTGGCATGGTGAAGTGAGATCTGCTGCAGTAGCTTAACCTGCTGGTCACTCAGATTAAGATCAGAGACAAGAGTTCTGGATCAGAACACAAAGTGGGATGCATATGGAAAACTATCTCAAGAAGACATCAGGCCCCTGTCTACTCTTTAAAATACTGTAGCATCAGCATGAAGGGAGCTGCGCCTGTCAAAACGAGTAGCGCTAGGACTGTCATCAGCATGCTGGCAGTCCTAAAAAAAGGTATTTTCTTTGTGGACACCGGAGAAAGCAGACGCCCAAGCGGTATTGCCGTTGTTACTGTTGTCACCATTGCTCTCAGTATGAAAAAGGATTTTAGCCACTACAGTACAGCACTATCTCCTCTTAGTTACCTTAGTTTAGTTGTCAGCAGCTCATTGTTGCTAATTCAGAAGCTATTCAAAGGTCAGGTAGACCGTGCTGGTATTCAGACCCTTATCTACAGCCAGGAGACAATAGATTTTTATGGTGGGCTCCATGTTACAGCTTCAGTTTAGCAAGGTGTTTAGGCACACACTTGACTAAGCAGATGACTAATACCACCAACTTCAGGCTCTTCAATGAAAAAGAGCCACAAGAGACCCAGCTCTGCTACTCTTACTAACCTCCCAGAAGTATTTGCTTGCTGAGAATCACAGTGTAACAATAAAACAAATACTAATGTGAATATTAATTGTGCAGTCAGGCCCCAGGTATGCAAAAGAACTTCATGGATGGGCAATTACATCTGCACTCACAGGACCCTGATGCTGCGAATAGGTGCTGCATTCCTGCAACTTGCCAAAAGCTGTAGGAGTAACACAGCTGCTCATATATTTCAGCTTAACAAAACAGATAATCTCAAAACTATTATTAAAATAATTTGAAGTGGATGTAAAAGTGATCCTTAATTAATGGGAATGATTCAGTGTGTACTTTTGTGGAATACCAGTCTATACTTATTTTTGAACCATAAGAGGAAAAATGTCAGAGTTGAGAATTATGTTGCTTAATTCATCTTGCATGGAATATATTACTTAGAACAATAGGAAGATGGAGACAGAAAAATATATTTAAATAGGAATGTATGTCAGTGTTTTCTGGTCAGACACATGAAACTCCACCAATATGGCACAGTAGGTGTAGGAACACCAAGCTGATGTGCTCCAAATTTTTTATTAGAAGAAGATGATTCCACATAGGACATTTTAACCTTTTCCAGAAGTATTTTGTATTGCATTAACAGCTTTGATATTTTTAAATATTTTTTCTACACAGCCATTTTTCCTGAGGCCACTGTTGTCTGAGCCAAGAAAATGCTTCGTAAACATTAAGTAAAAACAGAGGAAATTAAAAAAATATATTTTTTTGCTCATCTACTAATTCCCAACAAGTTACACAGAAGTTCCATTTCACGTGAGATGGTACTCATGTCATCAGCATTTATTTAATTCTCTGGGCCAGAATCTGCCCTCATCTGAGTTCCCTCTTTTCCATTGTGTAAATGAGAGCAGTCCAGCTCTGGCTGAATGAAAGTGAATATTATTCTAAGCACAGTATTGAAAGAGTTAAACAAAGGGGGAAAAGATAGTATTTTAGTGCAGAATCCAAATTACTAAGGTAAACAAATCCTGTTTGTGACCATTAAACATGCATATGAAATTTAATAGGTAATTAGTCACAATACACATACACTAACCATTTTACAAAATAAAATATCTCGAGTAGTTACACATTTTGATCATTCATATTAATGAAAGAAGTTAATGTTTTAAGCAGCTGATTTTAAATATCTGTCTCAAGGGAAGAAGGTACTTTAGATATAGGTTGATAAATTATCCCACCACACAGTAAAGCAACAAGCCCTGGGTGCAAAATGCTGCTGGATAGGATCTGACATCCATTTTGTACTGGCACGAAGACTTTACAAGATTTAGGGCAATGAAAAATGTTAGCCAGCATTTGCACTTAACACACACTGCTCAACCACAATATTTACCACAGCAAATGCAGCATTGGAATGGCAAAGACTAAGGATGTCTTTTCTGGTGGCAGTAGTAGAAACAGCTGAAGAGCTCACACAGACATCCGTGGGAGAGCCTTCCCGTGGCTCCCTCGGGAGGGGAGTTGAGCCCAAGCTCAGAACGAAGCAGCCTTTGCTCAGTCATTCACAGAGGCAGCGCAGGCTGGATTGGGAAAGGCACAAGCAGCTGCAGGGTAATGGCACCCCCAGCATAAAGGAGAAAGGGACCACACTGATAAAAGCTAGCGAGGACTCGGCTGTAGCTATTGCTCTCCCAGTTCCAATGGGTGAAACTCCTGGAGTGTTGTGCACAGTCCCAGCTATCGTCTGTGCCTTTCCCAGCACTGGGAACAGGGCGTTGGTATCAATAGTCAGAGCTGTGCGCTCTGATCCTTTTTGTTGCTTTTCCAAATGAGAGGTGAGGCAATAGATGGGGAACTGCCCACCCTTCTTTCCTTCCTTCCTTCCTTCCGAAGATGAAGGAAGCAGAAGGTGGAGTCTCTCCTCCTTTTTTGCTTTCCTTGTATCTCTCATTCTCCAGTTTGTGAGATGGAATGAGGGTAAGGCAGTTTCAACTTAAACTGGACCTTACACTGAAGCCCAATGCAACTGTCAGTGAACACGAAAATAAATTCCTTCTAACAGAGTAAGTAGGCTTCAGATGCCTGTTTGAGTGCAACAAGCCCCCAAACCTGCCTGCAGGAGTTAGCACTACAGAAGTTACAGTGACATGGACTCCAGTCTGCCACAACAAACTACTGCAACCATTGAGGCAGATAAAACCAGTTTGTTTACAGATTGTGGATGTCTAGTGGATAAAAAAAAATCTTTTGATTTATACTGCAAGTTGGATACCATATATTTGATGTAAATTTGAGGCAAAAATATTGGACATTGTAGCATCACCTTTCCGAATACAACCAACTATGAAGTATTTTTAGCAATTCAGTAAAGAATTCGGAACAACAGACGGAGGTCTACAACAGATCTGTATCTCTTACTATTGCTATTGTTACCTTAAAAAAACTTTCCTAAAACTACCTGTTTCATCCTACTCAGTGCCTAACAGCCATCTCTTCCCCCTCTTTTTTTCCTTTATTTGCACTTAGAAGTTAACTGTATTGGCAATATCATTACAGGTAACCAGCAGCTTCTGATCTCTGCTTTAAAGACGCAAGATCTCTTGCAGAGAAATTAATCAGCATGAAGCAGGCATCAGAAATTATTTTAGTAATATGCAGAAGACGGACAGTTGTCTTCAGCAGAAAGACTAACTTTTCTATGTTACAAATGGGTGATTATAGGGCCTGAAAAAGGAGCAAGAGACAGTAAAAAACCAAAGCAGGATGAAGACTACATTGTAGAGAGCCTCAATCTCTTTTTCTCTATGTAAGGGAAGATGGTGTGTAGGTCACTACACAAGACTCAGGTAGAAAATGAGCCCCCTAACTTCTGAAAAAGAGAGGGGAATTAAAAGAATGGAGTTGCAAGGCACCGAGACTGGGTGCTGGCAATGCAAATCACCTATGAATGAAATGAGGCTGAATTTCCTGTAATATCATGGAGAACCTTCTGCATTGCGCATCGGGAGACAGAGGGAAGCACAGGGCACAATTCAATTGTACAGTCCAAAGCAGAATAAAGCAACTAGAGTGAGTTTATTGATCTAAAGAGAAAGATAAAGCAATAGGTGTAGATAGGAACATTCTTCTTTGTTAGTGACATGATTCCAACACATTTACTGACCATTCAACTTAAAGACCGTCTTCGTTATTGCCGTAACATCATTCTACTTACACTCATTACTCACTTTGACTCAGTGCATTCTAGATGCACAAACCACAAGGAAATATAAATATCATTTCTATGCAGTTTAACTACATTCCATGCAGTTTTCATTTCTCTGCCTAATGGGAGGGACTGATTCTCCATTCTTGCTGATGCAGAGAAGAAACATTAAATCTGGATTGCTGAGCAGCAATAGATTTGGCACTTGACATTAGAAAGCATGATGTAATAGGGGTATTGATGAGTCCCTCTAGGTTTAGAAATCTTTTAGAACCCCCCTTTTTTTGTGTAACAGCTTAAAACACAAACTAGTCACTCACCCAGACAGTTTATCAGTGTTTGCTGAGTTTAAGTGCAAGTCCACTTGCAACAGCTTTTTGTCTGCCAAGAATACCTGTGTCATATGATTCACTAGACAGAAGATAAAAGAATAGTTATCAAAGGGCAATGTCAGTGTTTCCTGAGCAATAAAACCCAGTCTCATCAATAACCTGCACCCAGAGCCCCCAAAACTCTCCCAAGAAACAAATAAAAAATCATTGGCTGTTGAATCAAGGCTTAATAGGATTGCCAGAGAGAGCACTGCAAAGTGGAGAAGCTAAACAAAATCAGATGTTGTTCACAATTACGCAAGGATGAACAGAACTCACTGGGGTTAGGCTGATTTCCTGCTGTCTTCCTTGTCATAGCAGGATCCTCACCACAAAAAATAACCTGATTAGATAGAGTTCTGTAAAAGAAAAAAAAAAATTGATCCCACAAAGGAAAGCAAAATTCTATTTATTTTTAAAAAGGAAAAAGACTCAACAAAGCAGAATAAAACAGTGATAGCATGATAGGCTTAGTGCTGCAGGTATTTTGTATAAGAACTTCTGACGCTATGCAGTACATAAAGCACCCATGGGAACACACACAGCATTTGCATGTACTGGAAAATGATAAAGGAAATGACAAAATAACATAAGTGAAAGACAGGAAGCAGTGCTGGAAGGTGCAATTCTTGTGGACACTTTCTGATTGGACTTCTCCTGAGTCCAAAACAAGGTCCAAAGGTCGTATGTCATCTACAGTCTCATTTTTCCCTGTGCTGTACACCGCAGTGGTACATCACTGACAAAAGTGGAGGTTCAGTTTCTGCCACAAAAAGATAACAGATGAGCACAGAGACGAAACCCGACAGAAGGCTGCCACTCCCCTAACCCACAAATTGTTAGAATGTAAATATGCACCAAAGGATGAGTGCTTGGTTGGGACCTATCAGGAAAGGAATGACTCTACCATCAATATACATGATTTTGTCTTGCCATTACTGTACTACGCTGTATTAGCTATTATGGTATTGTTGGTACTATGGAGCACAATAGATGTTATAACTGATAGAGATGTAATTCCATAAATAATTTTCACCTCAGAAGCAAAGTTGACCTGCCCTCGTCCTCACCACTGTCCCCTCTCCTGTGTTGCTCTTCAAAAAAAGAAAAACATTTAAACCTGATAATTTCATGACCCATTTTACTGTGCAGACCCACAAACAGTTGCATCTGTGCAACTGAGCTGATGGTAGACTGCATCATGGGAGGAAAAATAAGAGACTGGGGAAGAGTGGGAGCATCTGAGATGGTGGCAATGAGTTGCAAGAAAACATACTGAAGATGTAAGCAGAATTTTACTTTGTCTTTTTTCTTTCTACTGAGGTGAATTATAGTAGAAGTGAAAAGACAAACAGGTGAGAACCTCCAACTATGCCAATATCCAAGCATTTGAAAAATGAACCAGGGGAAACAGGTAATTACACTCCTTGTGCATTAGCTGTGACAGCATGTTAATCTTAACACACAGCTCAGGGTGAATAAACAAGTGCAAAGAACCTAGATGTGAATATAGCTAAAGAAAGAAATGCTTAAGAAAACTGCCACATATATCAACTAACTATTTGCTCAGAACAGATTTATTTCCCACCAAACCCTCCAAAAGCCCAGTTTGGATTTCAGAACATATAGGTATAAGAGGGAACTTGCTTTCTCAGAAATTGATGTGAAACTGGAACATTTTGTCTCAGAAGTTCTGTGTAGGCTGAACAAACTTTTCTGAGTGATACTGAGGACCAGTATTAGAATTATTATAAGTGCTGAATTTCTGGTTGCTAAGATGCACTGACCTCTCTCAGGGAGCACATTGATTATCTGATGTATCTTTCAGAAAAGCAAGAATGCAAACCACAGCCATTTGGAAATTAATATACAGTCCTTTCAGTGGAGAAGTTTCAGATTTAAGTGGCTATAGCCCACTAGGTAAATGTCATCTTCAAATAGGCATCAAAATAAAATCTGAGGAAATTTGCCATTTATTTCTGTCTCCCATAAAAATATAAGGGCTTGGTAATTCATGTTGATTGTAAGTCTTCTACCACCACTTATGATAACTGTGCTTGGCAACTAAGAGCATTTGGGGAGCAGTTTGTGCACATTCTGTATCAATGTTACGAAATTTGTAAAGCAGATGGAGTCTCTCTGCTACTCAACTTAAACACCCCTGTGGCTCTTATTTGTCAAATACACACATTGCATAAATATCCTGATTGCTTTTGTCATCAAGGAAATCAATAATATCCTCAGTCCTCAGCAAGAGCCCTTCTCAATCTTTCATCGTGTGTGGTATTTCTGTGACTGAGGCATATGAATAGAAGATGCTTATAGAATCACCGTCCAGGCTGTCCAGCATCCTATGGATGAACACTTTTGTTCGATAGAAAATTTGCCAATGAACATTTTCAATAACAAGATCATAAGAACAAACAGACAGAACACTGTGGTTTTATTGTAAATTTGGGTAGCTGCGCAAATGAGACAAAGGTCCAATGGGTGAGCACGTTGCCATTTTATACACCACAGCTGTGTGACTTCTTAATAGCTCTGCTCTCCACAGCAGAGCTTAAGATTTCCCAGTTGACTTTACTGCTATATTTAACCAACTAAATATAGAGAATACTTGACTCAGACTTGTAGAGTGCCAGTGCACTATTTCTCACAAGACATCCATGCTAGCAAATACAATTTATGCTCTGGAATAATGCCGTGTGATGTGTGTGGGGATGTAACCCCAGAACTGCCCTTGGAGTTCTCCCCTGGAGGCCAGCAATGTGCCAAGGGACGTGGAGTCAGGGATGGGGCATTTCACTGCCCATCCAGATACCCCCAGCCACCGTCACCAGGGAGACTCTTATTCTATTAAAGTGAAATTTCCCTAATCTAATTCTAGTAATAACATTTCCAACATTTCTAATTGTATAATTATCCACTAGACTAGTGACAGGGGAGCGTTATTTTTAATTGGATGGTAGCTTTTGGTGGATTTTTTTTAATTCTGATTAATATTTCTCACTATAGTAAATATAGGTTTACTGAAGCAGTTGGTTTTTCCTTCCTTGCAGAGCCGAGCGTTCTGCCTCCCTAACTCCACCTCCTAGAGAACCCTAGTAGATGTTTTGTGTTTATCCTTTTCGGGGCGGGGGGGGGACGGGACACCACCAGGCAAGCTGCTCTGCTTTACACATCACCTTTGGGATGCAACAAGACAGGCTGGCCAGGGAGGTAACTTCTGCTCCTTGCTAATCTTGAGAAAAGAGTTTGTTCCTTTGCCTTGCTTGGGTTGGAACAGCACAGAAAGGAGTAGCACTATGATTACACCCTTTCGTACATATTCCCTAGAAGAAACTCTTATTGTGGTAAAGTGATATGCATGGGAAGTACTCTAATCAACAAGAGTTTGCAGGGTTAAATGTTTGCTTTCAGCATCAGGTCCTTGAACTCTGGCCTGCTTCATGTCTTTAGACCTATAGAGCCAGTGAAACTACTCCATACTCTATGACTGTGAGCATCAGATTAAAATTCTCTTCTGAGACAATTTTTGTCTTTTAAAAAAGAAAAAATATTTCTTAAAAGCACTAAAATTTGTCACAGTTTTGCCTTAATTATAAATTCAGGTTTTCTTTTTTTTCTGAGGAATTTATAATGAAACAAGCATTATATCTGAACTTCTTTCGCTTTTCAGCTGTGGTAGTATCAAAACACACTAAAACGTCAATATATTCTGTAACATGTTGCAGCACCTTGCTGTGATGTACTTTTCTTTTAAAATGAGATAAAAAAGAAAATATTAATGTCTTATTTGAAGCATATTTTATGCATTTAAAATACCACAACTCAAAAGGACTCCTTTCTTAACAAACCCCTAGGGAGTGCACACGGTTAACAAGGTAACTAGATTTTTCAGACTCAGGCTCTGTTGGAGCAGAAGGAGTGTTGATTCTGTGTTAGCTGGAAAAACACTAAAGATAATGCAGAGAGTGAATGCAACACAGATATGAGACAAACTTCGACATATCTGGATCTAACAGTGGATGGGCTCCTTATATTTCTCACATATATTATCATTGCTGTACAGTGTCTTTTACACAAGGAGATTAAAGTAAATCACTGGGAGAAGGATCAGCACAATTTACCAATTGCATTGAACTTTGCATTTGATTTTTTTGTTGTTTTAACATTTAATGTTTTAACATTTTGTTTTAAGTAAAAAAATTAATATTTTTGTAGGAGCTTTAGGTCTAATTTGTGACATATCCTGGCTAAACATGGTTCCATAAGAAGAACTTCCATTCTGGAGAGTGGAAGGCAGACTGTACCTTTCATGTGATTTCATGTCATCTGAATGTCACAGAGCAATGGCCATTGTGCATCTGTTTTATAAAGCATTTGCTTGAGTTAAGCCTGGGACTTGACGCAGCTAAGAACGTGGTATCAGAATATACGACAAAAATGACAACAAAATACGAGAAATATCCTTAAAGTAACAAGCGTGATATTTTTATACTTTTCCTAATTCGCCTGACAAAAAGAGAGGCAGTCATAAAAAACCACACAGCCGTTAATTCAAGCATATAAGCATAAAACATTCTGCAAAAAAAGCTTCAGCTCTCACAATACTGTTCCTCCTGTCCGTCCATTTGTCCAATAAAGAAGGGAAACAGCTTTATAACTAGAAAAACAACTGTCATATTGTAGGCTGTTATATTAATTAAGTGTTATTTCTTTGTAAAAGTCCAACTACTTGAGAGCATTTGTAGAGCTAAGTTATATACCAAAAGATAACCTAAACATAACTCAAAAAATAAGTTTTCTGCTAGAAATTGGAAAAACCTATATCCACTTAGACAATAAAACACTACTACGTGATTAAGGGTGGGATATTTACTCTTAGGCGCACAGAGCTTGAGGGTTTCCAGGACACTCAGAGGGAGTGGTGACAGAGCAGCGCTGAAGTTGAAGGAGAGATCAGGAGTGCAAACACACTGCAGATAAATCCCTCTCCCACAGAATCATTGCCTTATCAAAACTGTGAATCAACCTCTGACTACTGGCACAGCCCAAGTACCTATTTTTTTCAGTGTTCCTAGTTTCTTCGTATTCATCTCAGAGAAACTGATAACATTTCTCCCTACCTGTGGAACAAGGTCATTTTTCTCAAAACAATGTGAAATCCATGAAACTCTCTTCCTAACTCCACTCATGTACCTCAGGGAACTAATACTCAAGATACGACTGTAGGTACTTTGATACTTAGACACATCTCTCCAATATACAATATATATTTCTCAATAACAGATTTCAAAAAGCAGCAGGGCTTTCCTCTCCTTCCAACCTGTACTACTATGGTAACTTTTAGGTGGGGATGGCTCATAGTTTCCTGAACTGGTCAAGCACTTCTTCAGTAAGCACTTATGAATTATTTAACAGTGGTTTAAAAATTAAAACATCTTTGCTTTTTTAGAATAGCAGATACCTAACTTCAGCATGCCACTTACAAGCAGGAGTTGAAGCAGAGATGAAGTAGTTGCACTTCAGGAGGAGATCACAACTTTCACTGCAGTGGCTGCCAAGCAGGGCAAATGGCACCAGTGGATCATTCACTGCTGGGAGGACTGGGGCCATAACCCGCTTGTTAGCCCATTAACACTTCTTAGGCAGCACTGTGTGTCTCGTGTTTTCATCTTAACAGTTTCACCTACCCCTGTATAGCAGTCATCAATAAATGACTGGGAAGACTACTAGGTTTGCAAAACTAATATGCTTCTCTCCTCTTCTGGTAGGAGTAGAAAAGATTCACCAGGAGCAAAGGTCAGTCAGCTGGGGCACTTCTTGCTTTTAAGCAGCAAGTATTTTCACATCCTTCCATCCAAGTACATAAAGCAGCAGCCAGACTTAAGCAATTAAGCTTCTTTTCAGAAGTGGTTAGGTGGTTCAGAAGGAAAAAGGTTTTCTGAAGGAGTGCATGGGACCTGCCTTAGAAACATGCACACAGACTATTATACAAAGGAGAACGGTTACAATCCCTGTATTTGTAACATAGGACCTTCATTTTGACATGCAGTAAAGAGAAATTAGATAAACAGATTACAAAGAAAACAAATGTAAGAGAAATCAGTGGAAGAATAAAGAGGAGGGATACCCTGGCAAGTTTATAAACTGCCTGTTCCAAAATGGAATCAAACTGTTGTACTCTCTTTAAATCTGTTTTGGTTTAAGCATGTTGCCATCATCCTGCCCCTCTGCAGTTTGTGAATAAGCACACACATAAAAATCTACACTTCCTCACTCTCTCTTTTTCTGACAGTCAAGAGATTTTGGTTTTTATTTAAAAAAAGGTAGCATATTGTCTAATGCTGAATCTTAATAAATACTTGGTTAGAAAAAATGGAACTAAGTTTGAAGCTGGAAAGACATTTTCGTTTTCAGGACTCTTATAAATTCTCTGTCCTCTCCATATGGTAGTCCATCCTATCCCTAATAGATAATGTATGAGACAGAAGGATAAGGAAAACAGAGAGAGTTATACTAATGGAGAAAGATGCTCATTTATCCAAATAGGGTGGCTGCCTGTCTCTGTTAGGCTGCTCCCTTTAAGAAATCCCTAATGAAGAGATTACATAAATTTCAATACTTACTGTTGCCAAAAAATATCAATTGCTGACATAAAAGAGCAGGTATAGGGCAAATTTCAGTGTTTCTGAAATGCATCTTTCACATACAATTGGTTTGTATTTATTTATACTTTGAGACGGCTGTCCCTCTTACTTAGATACACACCAAGCCCCATTAAATGCTTTTCTGCTGTATGTCAATTTATACGCTGATGTGAAGTTAATTTCAGTTCACCATGTCCCTTCATAGATGTTGTAATTAATCTTTATGATGTTTTTCTCAGCTTGCTACATCATGCATACCTGTATCTATCAACTCATATCGAAGGAGTGTAAGGGCTGTGTATCCCAACTGGGGAAAAGGTATAGAGAAACAATCTTTCTTTTTCTAGAGAATACAGATTAACAATTTAAATATACATATAAATTTAAAAGTATAAACCACCTTTTTCAATATGTTATTATGTTTGGGCAGCAGTATTTCAAAGCTACAAGCAACAGTAGAAAACAGGGTTATCTTCCTAAGAACTACATTTTTTTATCAGGGCATGATGCAGGGTTCTCTTATCTTTTGGGGTACAGGGATTGAGCATTCCACATTCCATTCTCCTTAGAGCTTCCTCCTTAGCTGGACTATCTGACATTTTATTCTGTTGTCAGTATATTAATTAATAATATATAATTAATAATAATAATAATTATTTAATTAATAATCAAATAATTATCAGTAAAGTCAAATTTTTGAAAGAATGTAAGTTTTACACCACGTATATTAATTGGAGGGGAGAAGGGGGGAGGTTGGTCACACATTGACATATCAAGTTTCATAACCAAGATTGCCACTGATCTTAGATGAAGGAACACTGTGCTAGGACACACCCATAGAATTCCAGAGAATATATCTTTTTGGTTTGGCTAGGACCAAGTCATGTATACAAGCAAGTATAATGATATGAGCCTAAGAACCTTTCCCAATGGAAAGACTCATAGAACACCTCCCTCATATAGTCACTCAGCCCACCAAGAAAAATAAAAAAATCTTGTTTAGCATATCTTTTTCGTCATTCTGTAATATTTCTGTATATAGTATCAAGAATCAAGGCTGCTGCTTTTTCCTTTACAACGACGCCAGCTTAGAAACTCATCTCTGTTCAAGATAACACTCTAAAGCAATATGCATAAATGATTTCTCTTGGGTGATACAACAGATAGAAGAATTGACAAAGAACCTGTTCAAGCTGTTACATGGGAATTGATACCTAGCTATACCAAAATGAGAGAAGCATGGTCCAGAATGAATGTGAGAACAGAATTTAAAATTCCTTGGGCTGCTGCCCATGAGGTGAGCCCACTCAGTGTGAGCACCAAGCAGATTGTGTCGGGAGAGTCTATGCTTCAGTGTTCAGCAGTCTCAGATGGAAAATGGAAATTTCACACCATTTTGTTAGTTACAAATGCAGTAAACCAAATCTTGCCCTCCAGCATCCTGGTTAATGTGAAGTAACCATAGAAGTCAACAGAACTATACCTGGTACTGGAGCTGGGAGTATTTGGCCCCAATAGCTTTAGAAGAACCTCAATGACAGCAGGAGCTCAGACACAGAAAAACTCTGTTATGTGGGGGAGCACTAATCAGTGAGCCTTTTTAATATTTAAGAATATTTCTTTCCTGGTATAATTTCTCAGGGGTTTTGTTTGTTTTTCAGTTTATGCAGTAGCAAGTTCCCTATCTCCTCCAAGCCCCAACTTTTCCTTAATCTTCTGCAGGGGGCAGAAATGGACAAAGTCTTTTTGCATTATATTTTAGGTATAGTTGAGTATAGGGCAGAAGCGCACACGTTTCCCTCAGTGTGCCTTCTTGCTGTAAGAGAAGGAATCCATGCCATCTCCACGTCCAACAGGCCAGGGTAAGCGGCAGTGACAGGGGAGTCGGAGCATTTACCCACGATTAAAGCTGATTCAGAACTTCCAGGCACATACATATGCTTTCACTGAAAATTAAGATGCACCCTAACATAGTTTGCCCTCTTTTAATTTCAGCAAATTAGAGGTTTTATGGGGGAACATTTTCCAAGGAGCAAGTGAGTTGTGCCGATGAATCTCAGTTATTTGCTAATGAGATGTGTAATTCCTAAGTACCACTTTGAAAATGTACCTCATACTGTTTGAATGTATCCTTGTGTTCTCTAAGGGTGAGGCAATTTCCCTGAACCTCGAAATGAGCTGGTAGAAGGAATCAGTACTTCATGCTTTCTGGGAAAAACCTAAATCACATGGAGCTATATCAAAGTAGCAACTGGTGTGGGCAGGGAATGATTATAATGGCGTGAAGCTGAAAACTTTATTTTAGACTCCTGCGTAATTGCAACAAGAAGAGAATCTCACTGACATGAGGCTGAGAAGAGGCAAAAGTGAATGTGCTGCCATTTATTTATTTTTAAATGGAAGGGACAGTTCAGAAATTGAATGGTTGTGCACAGCTGGCAAAGCATGGCCAGAAAAATAATCAAAGAAAAAAAGGGAAGGGAAGGGGAGAGGGGGAGCGAGGGACAGAGAGAGAGAGGAAGATTACAAGTAAAATCACCACAATGGAAATGCAGCCTCAATATACAAGAGTACTAATGTGGAAGATGCACGACCTCACAAAAGATAACTAAAGGAACTAGAAATAGAATCAAATAAAAAAAAGTCATATTATTAAGCGATCTGACAGTAATTATTACTTTGCTTACTGGTTAAGTGGGTTTGCATAGTAAATATAGTTTTATACATAAAATAAATTGAAACATTTTGGCTTGGTAATATTAGAAAAAGACAGTAACATCTGAAAGCTGAATTTGGCTGCTATATACTTCATTCGAAGTGTCTTCTCTTCTGATGTGTCACTGTTGCTAAAACAGCATGCCCAAAAAAGGTAGCAATGATAGGAAAAGTGAGAGGTCTAATAATTAATAGCAGTGATGTAATTACATGATAAGTCTGTTTCTTTAGTAAGAACTAAAATGTCACTAGAAACAAAGGCTTTGTAATAGACTGTTTAAATGAGTTAAATAAGTTGAAATAAGAGTACTTAGAATGAAACTTCTGAAGATAAGCGTTAGTGGGGAACTGTATGTGGCTAAAACAATTTCTCCAGTATCCGCATTACCCCAAGCAATTCATACTGCTGAATGTAGCCTCTCTCCTGGAGATCCCCAGTTTTCTTTGGAGGTCACTCTGGATCAGTTCTGCAGAACCATCAAGAGAGATTTTGGGAAGTGAAGATCAAGTACCAGCATATTTGAAGGTATTTTGGGGATGAGGCCAAGGTATCTGAAGGAATCCCTCTCTCTAAAACCACAGCTTCCTTTCAGGCTCTGGTACCACCATCATCATATGTCATTCTCATGTGTGAGTCCCCACTAAAAATTGGTCTAGAGCACTGTAACTCTCTTAGAGAAACAGAATTGCTGGGAATCTTGTCTTCTCTAATTCACATTAGTCCAAGTCTACCCACACAGTAAAATAAAGTAACGACGTGATTTTAAAATGCACAAAAGGAAAAAAAACCCTTAAAGTTGTACTTGTGAATTTGGAGGTGATAAATGCAGTAGATTAAAGTGCAAATGTATTTATCCTCTTTTGTTTTCCATTTGCTAGCTGTTCTTATGCACGTAACTTACCCTGTAGAAATCTGCAAAAACAAATTCATGCATGTTTTCTCACATTACACTTTTTAAAAACAAATAACTGTCTGTAGGGTTAGCTCTATCCCTAAGGCTAATTAAGAGTTAAACTACTCTGAGAAGTTATCTTTGTAAATTATAGCTATTGTATGCTATTAAATGTCAATTACTGGGGTAAGCTGATTCCTACTGCATATTTATTAAGATTAATTTATGAGGTGTATTGAAGGCATTATTGAACATTTTTAAAATGTTAATAGATACAATTACTAATAAATCATCCTGACAACAAAAAAATCCCTCCTGTTCTTCACTAAGACCATGAAGCTCATTAAATCTTTCAAATGAAACTCTGACTGTTCTGTCAGATACAGAATTAGTGTTTTTCAGCTATTGCACTGAAACAGAACGGTCTCAACTGCACAGAGATGCTGGATAGTGTCAGTGTGGTAATTTTCAATATAAATAATATGCTCAAGAGTCTCGTCCCTCTGGCTGGCTGCCATTTCTGCCTGCATTTGGTGATATTTTGCTGCCTTCAAAATTGCCAGTTCATGTTTCTGTAACAGGGGAGACCAGCCTGAAGGGATGCAGAAGGAAGTGCTTCTAGAAGTTAGCTGACAAGTAATGGCTTAGGAAATTCCAATATCAAAGATGTAAAATTATTTCCGAAGTCCATTGTCAGAGTAGATTTTCAGTATTTATTCAATTTACACACGATGACTTGAGGACACAGATGACTCTGCCATTTTGTCATTTACAAGCAACCTCCCAACACCTACAGTAGCTGTTCACAAGAAAACACAATGTCAGGGAGCTAGTTTTTTTCATTTGTTTGTTCATTTTATTCTTCTTTTATTGCTATGACCTTTAAAAATAATTATTTGTGAGGTTTTCATTTGATCCTTCATGAATTGCCCTCTCATCTGCTCTTCTTTCCTTCCTATTTCCTTCTAAATCTCTACACAACATTGTCAGTGGGTGCATTCCTCTGATTTTTCTGTTGGCCTTCCCTTGAAACATATTTTCCTAACATTTGGTTCTCTATTAGCCTATGTCCCTGAAAACACTAGCAACATGATTAATCAGCTACTGATCTTTTTCTCCTGCTCCCTTTATTAAAACATTTGGAAGACTATTCTCTGCTGCCCTGGTGACTCCTCTGCAGCTAGGAGCTGGCAGCTCTAGTTGTTTTTCCTAGGGTAATTCATCTTCTTGCTTTCTATGCACAGTTACTAACAAATCAATCAAACTCCTACATTTGAATTTAGTAGAGGCCTCGGACGGCAGGCTACGCTATTTCAACTTGTATCAAAAAGGGACATGTAAAAAAGAGACAGAACTGTTCCCTCATTTTGTTTGAATGGAAACAGCTATTTATTTAAGTCTACAACTGCCTGTAAATCAGAGACATACTTAACAGAAATAGCACAATTGCTTTGGTACAGTAATGCTTAAATTTACCATTAAATTTTTTGGAGGGTCTGGTGTTGTGGTTTAACCCCAGCCGGGAACTCAGCCCCACACAGCCACTCACTCACTCCCCCCCGGTGGGATGGGGGAGAGAATTGGAAGGTTAAAAGTGAGAAAACTCGTGGGCTGAGATAAAGACAGTTTAACAGGTAAAGCAAAAGCCGCGCACACAAGCAAAGCAAACCAAGGAATTCATTCACTCCTTCCCATCGGCAGGCAGGTGTTCAGCCATCTCCAGGGGAGCAGGGCTCCATCACGCGTAACAGTGACTTGGGAAGACAAACGCCATCATTCTGAACGTCCCCCCTTTCCTTCTTCTTCCCCCAGCTTTATATGCTGAGCATGACGTCATATGGTATGGGATATCCCTTTGGTCAGTTGGGGTCAGCTGTCCCAGCCGTGTCCCCTCCCAACTTCTTGTGCACCCTCAGCCTCCTCGCTGGTGGGGTGGGGTGGGGTGAGGAGCAGCAAAGGCCTTGACTCTGCGTAAGCACTGCTCGGCAGGAACGAAAACATCCCTGTGTTATCCACACTGTTTCCAGCACAAATCCAAACATAGCCCCATACTAGCTACTGTGAAGAAAATTAACTCTACCCCAGCCAAAACCAGCATATCTGAATATAAAGATGAATCCCTGGGATGAAAGCACAATGATGATAAACTTGTTAAAGATTAATTGGTTATAAAGATCAGTACAATTAGGGAGTATGCAGACTACCAGCACATTATGTAAATATGGAAAACAATTCCATTTTAGGTGGGATGATTACTGTAGGTGACAGAATATGTTTCCTTTCATCAGTCAAGTCAAAGTAGCAGGGAATTTTCATATTTCACTATATTATTAGGACACTAGCATTAAGAAGCCATTAAATAAAAATATTTCTCTGAGGTATTAATTAGAGAGGCTTTGGTTTATGCTCATAAACCTTTTTATATTCTTTTTCTTAGAAAGGTCATTTCATAAAGAGCTGAATGTTTGCAATTCTGGGTGTAAAAACCTGCAGCTAACGGGAAAAAGAAACTAAATGAAAAAAATTGAAATGAGATGTTACTTTTCATCAGCTCTCATATGATACTTCCTCAAATATACAGCATGTGGGAGAAATAAATGCAATTCTCCCCCATCTTCTATCAGATATTTGTAGGGACAAAAAACATGATCTCTGACAAACAAAGGAGCCTTTTGCTCTTTACAGGCATTCCCAATGCCCCCCGCAGGCACGGAGAAGCTGCATTTTCTTCCTTCCCCACAGAAGCCACTGGAGCTGGTCAGCCAGGCGGGACAGAGGACTCAGTGTACAGGCAATGAACCCGAAAAGGACTGGGCAGCCTCTCCTCTGAGGCCTAGCAAAAGACCTCCTGCGGTTCCTTTGCACCAATGCTTTATTACCCAGAGTTGCGCTGCATGGCTTTCTTTTCTGCCATTCTTCTCTTGTTACTCCTTTTAAAAAGAAGTGGAGGAAGGAAATTGGGCAAAATGTAGATTCACATCACTGCAACAGGCATAATACTTGTTACTGTGACTCTGACCCCATCAAAATAACTCTCACACTCATGTTCTTGTGTACGCTAGTTGAAGAAAAAGCCCAGCTGGCTCCCTTCCCACTCAACCACCCTGTCTTTGCATCACTGAAACAATTTGCTCCAGCAGACAGAATCACGTTCCCAACGCACTGGGTGTGCCGCAAGCACTTCCTCGCTTTCGTAGCCTTGAACGGGCCCTTCTGCCACTGCTGTACTTGTGGCGGGACACAAGGATCCAAGCAGCTCTGGACTCATGTAGCCCAGGGCTAGGAAAAACCTGGTAATCCTCTACATTTCCTCTGGCTCTGGGGAGCAGAGTTCTGCCAAAATGCAACACATCCATCTGCTGGTCCGTCCTAGACCTACGGGGCTTTCCCATGGGCTGCTCTGTGCTGCGAGGACCGAGTTCACATCCAACCATCCATCTAAACACAGCTACACTGCTAACTACACGTGAGCCCATGATGTGCCTGAAAATTACTCCTGTAGGCCTGTGAAAGAAAAGCCACTCTGGTTTAGGGGATGCCAATCAAAATTTACTGAGAACATTTATATAGTGTATAAAAAAACCCCACTTGCCATATGGGCTATATGTTCGCTCCATTCACAAGAGAGAATCTCACCCCTAGTGCATAATCTTTGGTGCATTTTTACACTAAGTAACAGGAGAGCAGAGATGACCTTTGACTGAGCTACCTACAAGGTGCAGTATTCGGCAATTCTGTGAAACTCCTGTCTTACAGTAACTAATCTACAGAGCATAATAGCACATTTCATAACATGTAAGTCTAGCTGTAAACAACCTCTGCTACCGCTGCAGTGTGTCCACAACAAAAGGAGCGCTACATTAGCTCCAGAAAAGTAATGAAGTTTAATGATCCAATTATGCCTTTGTCTTTAATGAAATATAGAAACAGTTTTTTATATGGGCAGAGTACTTTCTCACCTACATAAGCATTGTTTGGAAAAGAACTGATAATAAGTAAAACTAGAAAACTAGATTCAAAAAGTCAGTTTCTAGTTTAGAATATTCTCCACGACATTTTTTCTTGCTGATTATTGTCATTATTTGTTTCCAATAACAATGGGGTCCTGACATGCCCTCTCACACATTTTCAAGTAGTAAAATTTGATTTGAACTATTTAGTTTCTTTCATATTTGTCTTTTTCATTCTCTGCTTGGAGGAGGCCTGGCTGGTCTGAGGGCTTACGATATCAGACACTGTCTGTCACTCCTTGTGTTTCCCTCCTCTGTCACAATTTAATATATTCCGTCCTGCTAGCTGCTATGAATCAGGAGCTCAATTTGATTGGAAAGGAGTCCAAATCGGTGAGCAAGTGGCATTACATAATGACCAGCTACAGTTGGAGTCTGGGTTGCTGTTGTAATTGAGCTCTATAGGTCATAAATGTTTTCTTATTATGTCTCATACCCTTGTCTGTATAGCAAGCAACAGTCTACACTGTTGCTTATAAGCATATAGATCGAAGACATTCTTCTCACTCATGTATATATATGTGCAAATAAGCAGTAAGTCTGTACCCTTCCTCCTTCATGAAACAGCTTGGCACAGTGGGGTTCCTGGAATAGAGACAGGGTCTGGTTTCAAATGTGTAAGCAACAATAATTGCCAAGATTACCTTTTTATTATCCTCATTATCTTAGTCACATGCATAGTTTTTTGTCAAGCAGCCTTTTGTTTGTGAGGAAATAGAAATGATTGAGCAGCTGAGAACTATGGGAGACGGTATAAGATCAAGCTTGGTGCTTGTAAAAAATGAAAATGAAGCCTCTGCTCACAAAACAGGTCAGCCACAAGTCTGGTGTCTGTTTGTGACAACTGAATTAGAAACATTTTTTAAACAGTTCATTCCTACATAAAGGCTAAACTTGTAAAGGTCAGCAGAATGCTGAATTATTTCCTATTAAAACTTCAGTTGCGGAAGGATGCTTTTCCAGTGCAACTAGATTTTCAAAAGATTATGCGACTTTGCTTATATGAATTTTTTTCTGGTTATGCATTTGCCAGAGGAATATGTTCTGCACTTTGGGGTTGTTTTGGAGATAGTAGCTCCAAGACAGAGAAATTCTGGATACATATTATTGCTCAATAATAACTCAATATGCATCCTTTTGTTGTTGTTTACTATCAGAAAAAACCCACAACAGTTACAACTAAGAGTAACAAAGTAATGAAAGCAGATTATGCTTTGTGCTTGTAAGGGTTTTGAAATTTCAGAATTTGGTTTACTTCTGGTTTGGATGAAAACTAAGTATTTTGGCACTCTCTGCAAAAGGCCAGTCCAGCACTGAAGCTCTGGCTGTCCCGCAGCTCACTGGATGGGACACAGCTGTGGAGCTGAGCAGCAGACTGCCGAGGAGCTGCAGACTGGAAAGCCAAAATCCCAGTGCCACATCGGAAAGCTGCACAACAGCCAAGAGCTGAAGCCGTCTCCCCGGCAGCTCGTCAGATGTGCCGCAGAAGATGAGAGAATTGGGGAGCGGCTCTGAGCTTTCGCTTCCCCATCAGCTCGCTGGGCAGACAGCAGAGGTGCTTGGCAGATAAGCTGACAGAGACTGATACAACTTTCAAAACCTGTCCATTTTTCATTAGCTTTTGGTTAAAACCAAATTGGCCCTGGGTAATGCTTTGATCTTCACAAATCAGCATTCTCCAGTCAAAGCATTTCTGACCAGCTTTAGCTGAGGCTCCAAATCACAAATTCCACGAGAGCTGGATGCCTGTCTCCATCAGACTCCTTTGCAAATCCACTCTTCCGAGAGCGTCACATTCTTGGGACGCAGGCCTGATGCCATGGGCTTTAATGTGTTCAGGATTAGAGCCCAATGGATTTCACAGTAAGAACAACCAAGAGATAAACAACAGGATTCTTTAAGACTCTTGTGAAATAGTCTGTTTCTGAAGACTCGGGACAAGAGAAAAACATTATATTTACATGAGTTTACAATATTTACATTTTTAGTCCTCATTTTATCCCTCTTGAAGAATGAAAAAATTACTAATGATTTATGCTATTTAGGAGTGGGAAAAAAACATGAATAGTAAATGTCATTAATGCCAGCAGCAATTATAATTGAATTGCCCATAGACATTTATTTCTGCTTATTTTTCTCCGCACTGATACTACTACAGGAAAACATGAATTCACAACTGAATTTGATATAATTTTACATAGCTAGAATTAAGATTCAATATTTTACTTACATGAGGGTCATGATACTTCTATTTAGTTGACATTCAATAGGCTGTTCTAGTTGCACTTTGTTTTGAAATCAGAACAATTCATTCGAGATTCATCAGTGTTGAGCCATGGGCCCGAAGTTTTACTACAGCGCTTCAGGTCTTTGCACAGACTCCTTTATCTTCAGGTGTTTTGGAAAATAAAAGTGAATTCAGAATTTAACAAATCATAAATTATATTCCTTTGTATTTGCTCAGAATTACTACCTTTTATTAACACTTCTAGCTTTGGTGCTTTCAAAAAAAAAAAAATTATACGCTGAATCCAGGATTCAACAGGCTTGTTCTTGAAAGGGTGGCTAACCTTCCCAAGCAACCACTTATTTTACCTTAATCTTTCCAGGCTATGTATTTTAGGTCTTTCTATGTGTGTTTTTAATTCTTTCTATGACTATAACATTCGTACAGTATTTACAGCTGTATTCCACCAAAACTAAAATTGTAAAGATTTCCTATGTATAAGCCTCGTAGCATCATATTCTAGCACAGTAAGCAAGCCACTGGGACAGGCAACTTGCATACGCCTACTCTCTCGATTAACCAAGGCTGGCCTTTCTTATATGGCCAAAACTCCTACGAGTTTGACTTAGAAAAGTTTACTCTCTTTTCTAGAGTAAATACATCAGGCTTTCTTCCTAAAAACAAAATGGCCATAGTTTATTTCAAACCACTTTTATAAAATATCATTCTCCTCATGTTGTAGTTACAGATAAGGCAGACAGAGTATCAACGCTGTCTGTATAGCGACCACAGTGGGCAAAAAAACAACGGACTTCAGCATCCAGAGCCTTCAACCCTTTCTTCTACTGATAGTATTGCTGTCATGTAAAATCCATTACACTGTCAAAATAGAGAGTTTCTATGAACTAGGCACATATACAATCACCAGCTACAATATATCAACACATTTAAACATGTTTAGTATTACACAGCTACAAATGTAGGAGTGGGTGGTTGTCTGGTTCACATATAACTGCTGCTAATGTACGATAATTGCCGAAACTTTAGAGGTTTAGCACATCTCTCTCAATTCTGTTTTTGGAAACAATCACAACAATAACATACAAAAGTAATATAATGATTTAGATTATTAACAGGTATTGTTACTTACAGCTATGGACAGCTATATCGTTTTATGCTGTTGATATTGGCTCTGATATTGCTTAATTGAATTCTACCTAAAAATAGGTATGAACTAAAGCTATTTGGAGGAGAATATATGAAAATTTTATAACATCTTTTCCAGTGCCTCATGCGAATCTTGGCTATTTCCCTGCATAATCAGTTTGCGTGGTTGAAGGTTGAACTGCAAAGGGCTGAATTCTGAAAACAGCAATTCCTGTAAGCAGTATTGTGGAAATGTGGGATTTTCTCCAAACCCCACTGCATAGAATGAAAATGATCCACCATCAGGGATTAAACTGAGAATATGTGGTCTTTATCCAGAAAAAGACTTAGGTGCCCACACAGTGCCATTGTGTGGGATGGCTTTAGATGTTTAATACATTGTGTTCAAGCACTTTTTATCAAATGGGTCCCATATGGAAAATAAAACATTATGGGTGAAAGCCTGCTCTTGTCCCTTCCTGCCCTCAACCAAGCTAGGACTTCACATGAATAATGTGTCTACATGCACGACATGGTTATGTGTGGTACCTGATCTAGCTGGGAACAGGCTGACTTGGCTTTAGAAGCACCAGTGCTGGGCTGGTTCAGATTTAAAATACAAAAATACTGCTTTTTTCCCCCCTTTATACTGTTTGTGTTATGCTGTTATACACTAAATGACATCAGCGGCTGAGCAATGTGCCTCCCCAAGCAGACTGGTATAAAATGAACAAAAAGTCAGTTAGCAGAATAACTCACTCATTACAAACCACAGCACCTGTTTCCACCTTTGCTCCATAGAAAAGTCTCATATTTTAATATCCTGAAGCATAGAATGCATAGTTTACTTGCAAAAAAATACTTCTGGAAAATAGGTGTTTAATTCATTGTCTCTTTCTCAACTTCGGGCTTAATAGAATAGAATAGAACAGAATAGACTATTTCAGTTGGAAGGGACCTACAACGATCATCTGGTCCAACTGCCTGACCAATTCAGGGCTGACCAAGTTAAAGCATGTTATTAAGGGCATTGACCAAATGCCTCTTAAACACCAACAGACTTGGGGCATCGACCACCTCTCTAGGAAGCCTGTATCAGTGTTTGACCACCCTCTCTGTAAAGAAATGCTTCCTAATGCCCAGTCTAAACCTCCCCTGGTGCAGCTTTGAACCATTCCCACGCATCCTGTCACTGGATACCAGGGAGAAGAGCTCAACACCTCCCTCGCCACTTCCCCTTCTCAGGAAGCTGTAGAGAGCCATGAGGTCGCCCCTCAGCCTCCTTTTCTCCAACTAGACAAGCCCAAAGTCCTTAGCCGCTCCTCACAGGACATTCCTTCCACCCTTTCACCAGCTTTGTTGCCCTCCTCTGGACATGTTTAAGTGGTACTGTCTTTAGCTAAGTCAAATGTCTCAAGCCTTTGTTTTAAATACACAGAAGGAAGTCCAAGTATCAACATGAACAGGCACTATTCTCTAAGGAAACCTTGCTAGGAAGTGACAATAGTTAACATTCTAAAACAGGTAGATACTCATATACCTCTACAAGACAGTGTGCCTACAACATCAAAATTGTCCCCCGCTTATATTTCCTTTATCATAATAAAGGTCAGGTTCTTTCACCAATCTCTAGTCAAGTGGACTGATGCATGTATAATAAATTACAGAAATGCCCTTTGTGCCTCTATTATTTTGTGAAAAGGAATAGCTAAGCAAAGGGCGCTCATCCACCCATGAGGAAAAAAAAATATAAAACATAACAGAAAAATCTTTATTCTCTTCTTATTGAATTTCAAAGAGAAGAGGCAGAAAAGTCCTATTACATTTTTTAGTCCTGCCAAGGCTAAACAGATTAATAATTGGCAGTTAAGCACATATTTATCTGCCTTCTGGGTCTGTCTCCAATCTGAAGAGTGAAAGATCTTGCAATTTATTTCAATAAATGCAATAACTGTTGACACACAGAGGAGGCATTCTTATGGTATTTATTCGTGGGACAAAAGTCTCAGAGTTATACAGCTTTCTCCATCTTACCCTGATTGCAGGCAAACCACAGAATTTTGCTACGGCTTGGAAAGACCCACCCAAGTTTTTTCCATTGCAAATATTTAAATAAAAACCTAATAAAAATATGGAGAGAAGCTGGACACACTTCTAGTTTCCATGTTCCACGTGGCTATTACGTCATTAATATCCATAACATTCAATGAAATATGTAAAGTGTATAAGTACATAATCTTTTTTTTCCTAAAATTTTCTGCAAGATTTAGGATTAATGAGCATTTTGTAATCCCAACATAAGTCAGATGGAGTATTCAGAAGAAAATCTGTTCTGATGCCCTATCCTGCTTCTGTATATATAAAGTTCTCTACTTTTTATATTCAATTGCTCACTCTAAATTGCACAACTGGTATTTAACAAAAGACAAACTCTGTTTCAAAGTTTTTTTCATTTATTTGTTTTTTTTTTGACGTGAATTCCCCTAAGCACTAGAGGATATAATAAATCATTAGTGGTTCTCTATGGACATAAGTGATTCTCCCAAATATGGAATTTAATAAAAAAGATCTTGCCGCTGAAATCAAACGGGGGGTCACTTGTCCATATACTTTCTGTGCATTAAGAACACAAGTTCTAATATAGGTATACGAGTTGCTGGCTACAAAATTACATTGTGTGTGGATTGTACTGGAAAGGCTCAATACTATATGTGCTGTATTGGAATGGCAGACCCCTCTGTCTTGCAGACATTATTGCTGTTTCCTTGCTTATACAGTTTTGTCTAACTTGATTTTTGTTTCCAACTATTTGATAAAACAAGGCTGTAGGATATCATCACACATTTCAACCATTTCTTCCCACTGAAAAACGAAACATTCCTACTAAGCTGCCTCATGACAATATCTAGTTTTCTAACCATACATGAACCCATTCTGTCAGGCCAGTGCAATGACCAAACGCTAGCGGCCATAAAGTTTGTACAGACCAGTTAAAATGAAAAATTGTTGTTGTATTATAACAATTCTCGCCTGCAAATGCAAAAAACACTGGCAGAAGTATATGAAAATATACTACATGCACTGTTCACATTGCAAGTCTTTTGGTGACTTCACCATGAGTACACAAGGCCATTGTGGTGTAGTCAGGAATTGGGGTACTGGACTCTGAGTCCACTACTACTGTTCAACTAAATGTCTACTAGTTTTCTCCTTGGAAAGAGGGAGAAAGAGAGGCAGGTTACTCTACCAATCAAGCAAAGGGATCACTACAACTATCAGCAAGAACCACCCTCGGGTGAAACATGACAGTTGTTTAATAGGTCATAGAAATATTACATAAAAGATTAGAACATGATCCAAAAATCCATAATTAAGATACAGAAGGGAAGATTAAATGATTGCTCTGTGATTTATCTTTAATTATACTGGAAAGGAACTATTAACCACAGTATTTCTGGCTGTAAATATATAATACAGAGAGAATTTTCCTGAAGTAGCATTGATTAAAGCTGGAGGTAAAATATAATAAAGACAAAGGGAAACACATTTACAGCATATTGAGTTTCTGTGGGAAGTTTGAGTAGTGATCCATTATTGTAAACAGAGATTATTTACAGTAACACGCTGTGAGAAGCAATAGTTCTGACAGAATTAATACAAGGACATAGCCTTTGGTCACAGAGGAAGTTCACAGGCATCCAAATATCAGAGCTTCCAGCAGGCTCCCCTTGGGGCAGGGACTGTGCCTTTTTCTGCCTGGCAAATTCTTAACACATCAGGAATAAATAAATAATAATAAGATTGCATGGGAAAGTTTTCATAATAAACTATGTAACATGGAAAGAGTTCATTGCTTCAGTCAGCTGTGCAGAAGCTTCTTGCTCACGAGCAAAGCCTTCGAGACAGAAGGCTTCGAGACAGAAGTCCCGGTAACCCAACCCCACACCTAGCTCCTGTTAATATTGCTGCACCTAGAATTTCAGTTCTTCCAAGGCTGTTCATTTAAGCTGTCATAAATGAAAGCCCACAGAAAACTGGGACCTTCAGCACATAACTGGATTTGACACTAAGGCAGAGAAGGTTGAGGCTTTGGCTTCTACAAGTTTTAGAGCAAGACGCAATTGAAGGAAGTGTAGGAAGGCTGTTGCCAGAACAGTTTTGCTACCAACAAGAAAAGAACAGGACAGCATACAAATCATATGTGTGTGTGCCTGGCAGGAGTCCACAAAGCCTTGTTCTTGGAAGACATTCTGAGAAAGCTAAAGAGGCATTCCGCAATTCATTAAAAATAATGTATGCAGAGTAATAGGTTATAACTAGAAATGTCTGAGAATAGAAGCATCAATTTTATTTTTCCTTTTGGGCCTGTACTTTATTTTTGAGATGAAGAACTGCACTGTGAAAGACCAGTAGGTGACAACAGTCTAGCTAATAAGGAGACAGAAATGATAAAAAAGGTCATATTATAAAGGGACATAAATTGTGTCTCCTATTCAGCCTGCCATCTGACACATTTTACTTTAGGCAGGTAGCATTGGGCAGGCACTCAAAATCTGTCCTGGGTGTTGTTCTCATGCCAAGATGCACTTGGGTTCAACAGCACTGTTAATTAGCATCATTGCTAAATAAACTGTCCCAGTCCCCCATTCATCATTTTCTATCAGCTAATCATGGTTCTTAAAGGAACTTACATTTGATGTAGTGGCACTGTAACAAATTATTGAAACCCAACAACCTGTATTTCTGTTTGAGTATCAATTTATGAAGAGGGAAAAGGTCCAGTTTGGAAAGGTTTCTCACATTCAGTAAACCGATCCAATTTACCCCGCTGAAAGGTAAAGGATTGCGAGACAACAGCTTTTTATTTGGATTGTAACTAAATAAACAAAGTAAAATCCTTAAGTCTGAAATGTCAGTCATTAGTACATTGCCTCATTTAGGAAAGATAATACTGCATGAATATAGATACCAGTTATATACCACATGGAAAATAATGTTCCTTTGGTTTAATGAAAGACAGAACCAGAGTTCAGGGAACTGTCATGGGATAACAACCACCTCACCTCCAAGGCATCAGTGCAAACATAACCCATGTTCGCGTGCAAGGGACTGAGAATTAATTTACCAACTCATTTTTATTCAGTGGCTTTTGTGAAAAGGGTTGTTGATCTCAGTCACTTTCCAGTGACCACATTATAAAACACAGCTCTGAAAGAGAAACTAATAAGAAGTTGGGTCTCATCAGGAAGGTCAAAAGAGATGAATGGGGCGAGACATTCTCAGAGAGGTATGGGGCTTCTGCATGAGGTTAGGGCACACTGGCAATGAGGAGCACAAATAAACACACCGACTTGTGCACTGTGTTGAGGATATAAAAGGTACTGTGAAACTAATTCATCAGCACCACATTCGTAAATTAAAGAGTGATGAGGTATCAGAAGATACGCTGAATTACTGCAATTCAGTTTCTAAATATTAGCCTAACTCCATTAAAGTAGGTTTTCATAAAATACATTCAGACAGCACTTCAGAAATGTTCTAAATTTGCCTGATTCTGCTATTCTTGAAAAGTCTCAGTTTCACTGGGACAAAGTAAAGGCTAGCCTAAGCACTGATCAAAACCTCGCCCTAAATAAGATAGTTTTCAAAATATCAGACCTACATTTTCATACTTGTGCCTCAACTTACCGATAATACAATTTGTAATGAGTAAGAGAGAAGAATGAATAGAATAGTAAGCAAATAGAGGTCATAAAAGGAATAACCTAGGAGCTGAGAGACTTCATTAATTAATCTTTCTTTTAAATTCCAAAGAAAAGAAACTGTCCAACAATTAATTTACGGAGGCCAGTTTCTTCGCTGTAGACTCACACTGTAGGAATTTATATTATAATCATAAGAGCTGGACACCTTTTATTTTAAATTGACTTAGCAGCAATTAGAAGGCAATAATCATCTTCCTCTCTTTTTCTTGTTATGCCACAAAAGGGTGGCACGTGCCTGTAACTTTGTCTTCTCAAAGTAGAAACATGAAAGTGAGAATAGAGGAGAAAAGAAAGTGGATGGGAAATGTGTCTAGTGTGACCATTCTGGACACAACTATGTCAACGGAAGTACTCCCATTCCTGCAGCTTCAGGTGAGCTTGACATTGTCATTCTTCTTCACAACCAAAAAGTACTGGTATATATATTTTCTTACCTTCTCAGAGGAGGGGGAGCAACCTGTGTGGTACATAGAGACAACAATATACCTTCCTCCGGCTGTAGCAGTCTCCTTAAATGCAGCCATGAAAAGGAACAAGATAAGATGCTTGGGATGGAACAAGGGACCCAGAAGGCCTTCCCCAGCCATCTTTCCAGCATGGGCGATATGGCAGCCAGGATGTAAAGGCCCTTCTACATAAGCCTTCAGTGATGGAGGGTACTGGGTTGGGGCGAGATGGTGCTTGTAATCTGTACTGAGGTAGGGTGAGCAACAGCCTCCCAGACAAGCCAGCAGAAGAGTACAGGACTGCTGAAACTGTTCTCTCTCTGTCTTGCCTTTTTGGCTACAGCTACATTTCTAAAGAGACTGCAGAGTTACCTCCAGCTGTGCTGGCCCCTCACAAGCCCAGGATTCTGTCCCAGTGGTGATGCCAGAGGCTGTTCTGGAGGCTGTCCCTCTGCCTGGGTCAGGGTGCCTGTGGTCACCTAGCACCAACGATGCGTCTGGGCACTGAGACAGAGCAGGGAATGAGGATAGCTCCAGAGTCAGTTATCTTGGCTCTCCAGACATAAGGTGGAGACCAAAGAGTTAGGCTGGAGATATTTTCATGGATCTATATCCTATTCCTGCCTCTCTGAGATTGTACAGACACCTGCAGTGCAGATGTTTTTCAGGGAAATGTAGCACCAACAGCTATAAACTTGAAGAGAAGACATGGCTGAAGATGCCACACAGCCAAGTGGTCATTCCCTGCACAGATTATAGGGAGGAGGAAGACACAGAAAAAGGTCTAACTTAGGGTAACGTAGAACAGCAATAAGCAATAAAAAAAGAAAAGGCTCTGAGAGAAATCTGGCAACACAATACAATTCTCTGGCAGGAAGAACTGCAGGTCTCAAATTTACCTCTGGCATGGCAGGATGAAAGAGGACGGTGCGTAAACCATGAGCACACACCCTCGGGACGCTGATCCGACAAAACAGTCCCAGGTGTAGTACTTGCAGCACTGATAACTACAGTGTTAAGGTACATACACACTAAAAAGGAGAAGTGTAGTACATCTACAGCTCATAGCACAAGCTCAGGTGTTCATGTGCCCAGCCTTACATGACCAATCCATTCTGATTTCCACCACTGGACAAGTGGAGGCTTTTTCCAGCTTTCCCTTCATGTCAGCGGCATATCTTGAAGAGTATTCTTGACTAAGCAACTTGCCTATGATAATGTAGCCTTATGCTCAGAGGACCTGTGCCTAGCCTACTGCAGTTATCTTGATAACTGCTTTCAGTAAAGAGTATTTAGAAAAAAATATTTGCATTTTGGCAAAAAGGTTGTAATCTCAACCTCTGTTCAGGTGGCTGAAGTCTTTTAAAAGCCATTGAAATTTGCTTCTTCAAAGCAGCAGGACTTTCACATTTATTGAAACATATGTTCATCATTGTCCCTTTAACAGCAGAGTTACCACTGTACAAGAGGCTGTTAAAATGCAAAAATAGAACTAGGTCATCTTTATGCTGCACGTCAGTGTATGTGCATGGACGTTATTGATCACAGAAATTAAACGTAAGAGGTTCTTAAAATAACATGGGGTTGAGACAGCAGCTATCACCGTTGCCTTTTAAGTCCAAAGGTTCAAAATAAAACAGGAACATTACTGAAATGTTAAAAAGGAAAATAATGTTCCTGTTGATACAGGATTGCTATGTCCAAATTATGGAAAGATTTTTCTCTGTCCTCCCTTTCATCCACTGTCATATCTACTTGGCACTTCCTTCAATAGGTCGGTATGTACATCGTCAGTAGAGAGGATCAAATAATGGGAGGCTGAAGTCACTTAATATACTTTTGAGTGATTCTTAAGATTATTTAACATACTAAAATTAAATGGCAACTGGTAATATGATGTTCATTTTCTTACAAAACTGCAATTTAAAATCAAATAAAAAACCTAAGAGTAAGTCCCTTCCCCTAGTAAACACCTGGGTGATAATTCCAGGAAAAAAATGGACAGATATTCTTCCCCTATTTCTCAGGATAGGTTCTGAAATTCACAATTTTAAGTGCAAAAATGAAAGTATTTTTTAAAATCTATTTTTCCATTTTCTCTTTCTTCTTGTCTCTAGTGCCTAAGCATGAAACAAACAGAATTATTTCACCTCTTGCTGAAATGTCATCAGTAGCCTCACTAGGAAACATTTGTGAGTAATGAGAAAGTTACAAACAAGTAACTGGTTTGTGGCCAGTGTCAAATACGTAGCAAGAGTTATAACCTAAACATCTGCCACACACTGGTAACAATGCCGTGACTAAAGAGACCAATGAACCTTCTAACCTGACAATGCATGCCTCTTCTCAAATCATAGGGGTTTTTAAGTATGTTTTCTTTCTGGTGAGAATGTCAAGCTCTGTAAACAGGATATATAACTTGTAGTCAGACTACCTATCTGCAAGGTACCATGATAACCTCTTCCCCAGGCTGCGTGGTTAGAAGTTACTTAGTTTAAAGAAAATAAGTTGGACACTTATCAGCTTTATATTTACTTTTATAAGACACACTCAGTCTACTTTGCTTGCATTATTATATTTCAGGTTTGACTTCAGAGGCCTAAAGCAAATGAGATGGGCTAAAAATAAGAGAGAAGCTAAGATTATACCATTTTGCCCCCAAAACATAGCATTTTCTTTTTCAAAAGAAGCTATTTGTCTGATCTTCTCTCTCACCTATTTTTTTCCTCTGAAACTCTTGCGCATATATTTGGATAAAACAACATTATCTACATAGAAAATAATTTGAATCTAGCAGTTATTGAAATAACAATGTGGAACACATCATAACCAAGCAGCTAAATGTTAAGCTATTATTCTACATAAAGGGCCAATCCAAATTACTGTGGCTCCTATAAATGCTCACTTATATAAGGCTTGGTGTTGATTGAAAGAGAACCATATATAGGACTCCAAAATACTTCATTTTTGTTTAATTTTTGGTTATTAAAAGCTAACATCTGAGGATTCAAAGAATCAAATTGTCCCTTTTAGAAGACAATACCTCAGTATTCACTAAAAAAGGCAATAGTTTCAAGAAACTAACAAAAATCAGCATCAGAAAAGGGAGGGGTCACACTTGAGGACAGGAAGAGCACGTTTCAAGGGTACTTGGAAAATTTATAACATGTTTCTACTTGATGGCCCAGAAGTCCTGCACACTTAGAGAAAAGACTTGAGTCCTCTAAGTGCCATTATCTTTAAGAACTCACCCAATGGGTGAAGTTCTGTAAAACTGTCAAAAACAAAGGTGTGCTGTCAAGCCTTAAAAGAGGAGAAAGAACACAATTAAAATCATTTAGTAATCATTTAATTCATGAATTAAGGGACAGGGGAAAGGAAGGGAGGAAGGAGTAGAAATCAACAGTTAATTCATCAAACTTCTTAAAGCATCTGGTCAAAACATGGTCATGAAAAACAACTAATAAAGATTTGTCAAGAACAAATGGAGCTAAACCTAAGCAATTTCCTTCCATGACAGTGTAACAGGCCCTTTGGATGGGGGAAAGCTGTAGATACAATAAATCTTGATTTTTAATAAGATTTCAGAAGCTCTTTCTAGAAGGTAAGTGCAAAATGGTCTAAAAACTGCGTTCAGAAAATAGTCCCCAGTGATTCATATTTTTTTAAATTGAAGGATATTTTTGAAATACTGAACAGGGTTCTGCAGGGATTTATTCTGTCTCCAATATTGTGCATTATTTTCATTAATGAGGAGGACAATGGGATAGAGCGTACATACACTTATAAAATTTGTGGACAACACCAAGCTGGAAAGGGTTTCAAAGGCCTTGAAGGACAGAATTAGAATTCAAAAGATCCTAAAAAGCTGGGAAAATGGTGTGAAAAAGCAAGGTGCATCCCTATTAAATGAGACGCAAGGTTCTATGTATAAGAACAATCATCTAAACAAACACAGGATAGGAATGAGATGGTAAAGAGCAGTCTGACATAAGAGGATTTCTGGTCTTTAGAGGATCGAAGGCAGAAATGGATGAACAACACTATGCTGATGCCAGAGAAGAAATGATATGCTAGGGTGCATAAATAAGTAGAGATCCTGCAAGATATGAGAAGTATGAGATGCCAAAACTCAAGAAAGATGTGTTCAGAAAAGCTGGATTTCTGAGACCTCTAATCATTCTATATGAGAAGACTGAAAGCATTCCTATTCTGTAGAGCAGAGACTTAAAATAAATGAAATGCTGCAGCACAAGGGATATTAATCATCTGCTCTCCATATCCTTGGAGAATAAGAGAACTAATGGACTTCAACTGCCTTAAAGGAAATGTAAAACAGATAATAGGACAAGTTAGGTGAGGATACCTAGATAGGACCTAGATAGGATACCTAGGATACCTAGATAGGACAATGGTGAGGATACCACTAGAATAGCATTAGAACTGGACCAGATTGTGCAGGTAGGCTATGGAGCCCCTCACTGCAGGCTTTTTAAAAACATGACTAACATCTATCAAGAGTATAAGTAATCCTTCCTGAGAGGAGTATGGGATAAATGAGGTAATCTTTTGAAAAGCCAGTCATTTATATTTTCTGTGATTCTATGCAACAAGATAACATGCATCCTACTCTGTAATCAGTAAATTTTGTTCTCCGCTATTCTAAAAGATAACAAATTATGGCTATTTCTTTGAGAACAGAACTCTAATTCTTCACCGACCTTCTGAGTTCTTTCTCTGAGTTTTTGTTTGCTTAACACAGAGTAACAAAACAAAAATGGCACTGACATTAATAAGATTTGCACACGCGGATCGGAGAAGAAAAGATCCATAACTGGATATTACAGCTTCACTGTAGAACACTGATATATTTTCATCTCTAGAGACGCTGTAAAAGAATAAACCCAATTATGCCAGAAAGTAAAAAGCACACTCTTCTCCATTGCTGGGTCAGGTATATCAGGACAGAGTATGCCACTGGGATATGCTCAGGTGAGATACATATTTAAGTAAAATATTTCTCAAACCCCACATTACCTGGATGATTAGCTAGTGAAATTTTGCTGACTGAAGGGGAACAATGCTGAGCAACTTCCTTCCAATTTTAACTCTATCTCTGCCTTAAATCTTAACTCTACAATTGCCTTTGCCCGTGAACAACATGAGAATCCTGCAGGCAATTTGTTACCCAAAAGTTATAGGCAGGGGACCACTAAGTTACTGCTTAGTCATAACAGTAAATAACAGAGACATGAAGCCGGTAACATGTTTGCTTTTATAACTTTTATACTGTCTAGTCTTTTCCTTCTAAACAGTAGGTATATTGGGACAGCTAATAGACAAACTAGTGGAATGCCTGAAGTAAGGGAATTTTTAATATATTCAAGCTGCATAAAAATTTACACTTATTGGTCATCAATAACCATTATGGAAAGAGAAAACAATAAACAAGTAAGGCGTATAAACATTTATAATAAATATTATAATGACAGGCACATTTCCATTATGTAAAAGTATATTAATTGTTGGAAGAAAAGTAATTTCATTGAAAGACAAAACAGGCAAAACAAAGAATCTGAGCTGGCTAGTACATCTTAGCAGACTCTTTTTATTTCTGTGAAAAGGTACAGAAGTGTTTGATTTGTAAAACAACTGATACCTTATGGGAAAGTGTAAAGAACATTCTTCTAGGCAAAAAAAATTCTGTTGTGTAAGTCAAATTTGCTGAATTTATCTTTTCCTAATTTGCATAGCTAAGGATATTTGCAGTGCTCAAAGTGTGTATAACTGGTAGGTTTAATTAATTTCTCAACTCTGCTACTTGAGGCAAAAGATGATGAAGAAAACCAGAAACGTGGGTGGGAGTGAGAACACAGCACCGCTCCCTGCCCTCCCACAACTCAAGCACTGGAAATTGATATGAAAGCAGGGTCTTGATATCTCAAGAGTTCATCTGCTTATTGCGTTCTTAAAGGTTATAATCCTCTGTTTGTGAAGCCACAATGGGTTGCTCTAGAGAAGATTACAATGTCACAAATCCTATCAGAGGATTATAAGTCTGTCAGGTTGTGAGTAATTATGAAGAAAAAGCAAACCTTTAGAGGACATAAAAATAACCTTCATAAAAGGAGATATGGTGTCACATAATAAAAGTCTACATGGAAAACCAACCTCAGACTAGCGCTTTTGCAAAGCAAAAGCCCAGAAAATATTACAAGACTGTGAGTGCGATCGTACAGCATGGGGCCCAAGGGAAATGAAAAGCAGAAGAGAGAGGCTTCCAACCAGTTTAGTCACAAGGCCAGTGACTAAACTCCCACCCTCCTTGGATGGCAGTAAAACAGCCAACTGATTTCACAGAACTCTGCTCCTACACACTTGGAGTCTCACCAAAAATAAGGAGCCCAAACCTGAAACATGATGAAGGCCCCATCTCCCAAATCACTGTGACCACAGAGAATTCAGCACCTCACAACAGGAGAGACTTAATCTCGAAGACGGTGGGAAGCTTCCGTCACCAGCTCTTGAATTTAACTGATATACAAAGATGCAGTTGTCTCCTTCCCCATTTGTAACCTGTCACACAGAGTTCAGAAGAGCTCACAGGCATAAGACTTTTATATATATAAATAATTCCCATAGATTTAAACAAAAAGTGTAGCACATTCAGTAAGAAAAAGGCCCTTTTACAGGAACATTGGGTGCACTTCCCTGGCTGGACTCAGATGGCAGCGGAGCCCCACACCTCTTCAGCTACATTACTACTAATTTTCCTTCTTTTATGTTTCAACGGCCCCTAAAATCATTATTCAAAGAAATATAATCTCTGTCTTTCACATAGGTAAGTGGCTGAAGGATGTAGAGAGAAAATTAAAGGGGTGGAGGGGGGAGGATTTGTGTTGTAAAATTAGTGCTGTCCTCATCTGCACTTCAGATAAAAGTATTGAGAATGAAGAGTCCATCTGTTTTCGAGTGTGTGTAGATAGCATTGCCTTCATCTGACAGCTGCGTAGAATTCCACTGCACTGGAAGGAAACTTGGGAATTTTGACATTTAGAAAGAGGCACGGGGCATTGTTTGAGCAACAACAGCACTCTGACTACACAGCTCACTGATATGTCTCTGCAGTTTACCTCTCCTGCCAGAGGAAAGTCAGTTCCTCCTAAGGTATGCACCAAGGGCAAGAGCACCGTGGATTTTCTGACCTGGCTCCTTGACCTTCTTTCCCATGTCCAGATGAGTGACATTGTCTCTGAACATCAGCTCATGAATCTCCCTACTGTAATACTTTCTCATAAAGACTGCATCCACAATAACCTTGTTCATCAGTGTCTCAAATTAGATCAACAAGGTGCTAAGAGTTACTAATGCCATCCTATCTCTTGCCGATTTTCCACCTGAACCAACAGGAATTTTGGTGTCAGTCAGCACTATGAACCCTGCTGATTCATAAACGCTTGCAGCAGGGGATACACTTCACTTGCCTATGCTCTGTGCTGTCAGCACAGCCCACAACGCCATTGTGTCATAAGGAGTTTAATATTTTTTTGAATCTGACAGTGTAACTGAAGATGTTCCTGCGTCCAGCATTTTTCTATTCGGGGGAAAAAATCTTCTCCTCAGAAATCCACTGAGAATATCTGTATGTGAAAGACCATGCAACCTCTATCATGGAAGACAGCAACAGACCAAGAGGTTAATCATGTAGGAAGTGAATAGAAAACATACAGCCCTAGACGTCAGTATGCTGAGAGGCACTCGCATTCAGTGGCACTGTGGAGAATCAAGAGTATAGCATGTAGCATGAGACTAACTCCTACAATTGCTTGATAGGAGAGGGGAAGACACAAGACAGTATGTTTGATGACAGGCATTTACACTGTAGACTGTCACTTCCATTAAACAGAAACATTTTTTTGCTGGATGAAATGCCATCCCACTCATTTCAGATCCTTTTTGTGATGGTGATTAGACGGGTAGGTTGTCTGTGTTACAAGAATGTTTTTGTGATATGGTGCAGAGACAGAACAGATAACTGGCTAGCATAAATTGCCATGAAAAATATGTATTGTCTCAGAGCTATGACATTTAGAGAAAATACAACTACTCATGACTTGTGCATCACTGATGAGAAAACAAAAAAAGTCTTCATATTATAAGAGACAGAGACTTATAGGGATGATTTACGATACCATTATATACAGAATAACACAAGTCCATGTGATACTGAGGGTAAAACCTCATCTCAGAAGCTGCATTGCAAGGCTACAAGTGTTGAGAAATGGCAGCAGTAATGATCAAAGCTTGGAAAGATTGTCAGATGAAGAAAGATTGAAAGGAGTGAAATTATTTACTTCAGAAAAGAGACAAATATTTGAAAAGTGGGAGAAAAGCATATAAAATAATAAATGGTACAGAAGCTGGATTGCGAGCATCTGTTCTTGCTAAAATACAAAATCAGTTAAATTACAGCGCAGAGAAATTAGGATTAGATAATAGAAATACTTTTCAGTTTAGGACTTGTACTGGACCACAGAAAATGTTGCTGCAGAGCGCCATTAATTTAACAAGAGCTGAAATACCATTTTATGACCATGTGGAAAACAAGACCATGCAGATTTATAACAGTTATTGCAAACCAAAGGGATTAAGAAGATTGCTGTTTTGGGGCATAACCTGCATTGCTGTTTCTAGCCATAAACCCTAGTGTAAGGGATAAGCACACACCTTTCAGAGACAATTTTGCATATAAATACCATTGGGGATCTTGCACCCTCCTGTCACACGTTGTGGTTTAACCCCAGCTGGCAACTCAGCCCCACACAGTCACTCGCTCACCCCCCCCCCGGTGGGATGGGGGAGAGAATTGGAAGGTTAAAAGTGAGAAAACTCGTGGGTTGAGATAAAGACAGTTTAATAAGTAAAGCAAAAGCCACACACGCAAGCCAAGCAAAACAAGGAATTCATTCACTCCTTCCCATCAGCAGGCAGGTGTTCAGCCATCTCCAGGAAAGCAGGGCTCCATCACGCATAACGGTTACTTGGGAAGACAAACGCCATCACTCCAAACGTCCTCCCTTCCTTCTTCTTCCCCCAGCTGTATATTCTGAACATGACGTCATATGGTATGGGATATCCCTTTGGTCAGTTGGGGTCAGCTGTCCCAGCCGTGTACCCTCCCAGCTTCCTGTGCATCTCCTCGCTTGCAGAGTATGGGAAACTGAAAAGTCCTTGACTTAGTGTAAACACTGCTTAGCAACAACTAAAACATCAGTGTGTTATCACATTATTTTCATGCTAAATCCCAAACACAGCACTATACCAGCTACTAGGAAGAAAATTAACTCTATCCCAGCTGAAACCAGGACACACATCTAGTACTGGACAGAAGGTGGCTACTAAACTGGATGGACCACACATACTACATATATGTCTATATGTGCACAAACAGTGCTTTATCTAATGAGTGTGCAGCCTGATTTTGAGGTACCAGCTGAACATACCCTTGTATGGTCCTGCACGCAATGATGCTCTGGATGTGAATAAGAATATCCTTCAAAAACACAACATTTAATGCAATGCCCCTGAAGAAAGGGGCAAAGAATCTAAATAAGAACACAATAACAATGGCAATACAATACTACAAAGACAGAAAAAACTCAAGTTATATAGGTGTAGGAAAATGCACACACACAAAACCTCAGGTAGGGTCAGTTCAACTGCATTGGGACAACCTACAGAGAGGCAAGAGCAAGTATATAGGCCAAGGATTTGAGTTTCACCCCAATAGGAGGCTCAGCCTCATGAATGGAGAACAGTCTTATTATCCAGGAAGGAACTGGTCTGAAAGGAATTAGTTTACAGGCATAGTCAAGTTGTTAAAATCCCACAGCTCTCATTATATCTGGGATTTTTCAGAAATAGCACCTGCAGTTTCTGTTGGTGAGGCTTGTAGGAATGTGAGGATTTGCAATGCTGGATGAGCTAGTCTTACAATTAAGTATAATGCACTAAAGAACAAAGAGGCAAATATGCATGTTGGTGGCAGTGCAGTTATGAATGGGAGGGGAGCAATTTTATACTGGTATTCTCCAATCACTCAGATCTATCCTGTTTTCATAGCTGTTATTTTCAATTTTAGTTAGTTCAGGGCATATCTTTTTCTCTTGAGTATCTGAAAATGCTCAACTATTATTATATTTTGCTCTGAATTTTCCCTTTTTTCCCCCTTGACTTCCCAGTCTTCTTTTGTCTGTCTTGTTCTCATTTCTTTTGTATGTGTGTCTGCAGGTGGCTTTTATAGCAAAATCTCATTCCGCTTTCCTGCCCTTCCCCCATCCTCTCCTATTTTGTTACTGCATCGCCTGTCTCATTTGTTCTTTTCCTTATGCCTGTAACTGCTCATTTACTAATAGATTCCATTCTGTGCCTATGGAGTTTTTTCATTTTCCCTGTCTTCAAGCACTGAATCATTGACTTCATTGCTACAGAAAGGAATGAATCCCCAGGCCACTCTACAGAACAGGTTTCACTCTCCCATGGCTGAAGAGGAGGAGGAGAGTGGCTGAGCTTAAGGGACGTTCATGGCAGGTTGTTGGCTCTCAAACAAGCTTATTATTGCAAGCAGCCTACTAGCATCCCTTCCTCTAACCCTGAGTATTTCCCATAATCCCGGCAGCTTCTTGACAAGAATAATCAATCTAGGTGAACAGCACAATATATTCTATAAACAATGCAGAAAACAAAACAAACAAAAAGTTTTGGGGCTTTTGCCTTGTCTTACCACATTTATACATATGACTATGGTGGGTAAGGTGTTTCCACATTGGGTTCTTAATTGCATTTAGTAATTGCTGAGATGCCCATTCCTTGATTTCTGAATGAAGTGCATAAATTAGATATGACACCACCTTAATTGGATAGAGTGCAGCATAACTACGGCAACGAATTACATTGTTGTGGTCACCATGATGCACACTAAAGCAACTCCAAAATTCACAATCAGGGAGGGGTGGGAACACTCCAAAAAAAGGTCTTTCACTTGAAAAATACAGTAAGCTGTTAGCTGTGACATCTGGATACAAGTTTCAATTGCACAGGCTGAGATATAGGTCAAGATAATAAACAGATAATGTAATGATCAGTCTTCATCAACTACTGGGACTGTGACCAGAAGCTGATGCCTTAGACATCTCCAAAGGCTCATTGTTGGTGGCTGGGATGTAAAACCCACTTTCTCTAGCTATAAACTGGTTTTGGTGCAGCTTCCTTCCAGTTCTTATTTTCTGCTCCATTTGCCTCCCACAAGCTTTTCTATACCTAGACCTCTAACAGGTCTAGCATAACAGTCAAAAGCACTCTTCAGCATCTGAAGACCTTTTTTGTTTTTCTTTTTTCCTGCATTTTCTGCCCAGCAGACATCTAGCTTTTGTGTGGTGAGCTCCAGCATGCTTTTTCAAACTCTTCGTTCTGAGCTGGCAGTAGGAAGACAGAGAGCAAACCACTAACACTACATCCAGAACGACTCCTCAAAGTCTTGGGAGGTTAGGAAGCAGCCTGGCATCGTATTTCCTTGCTTCAGCAGAAAATAAGATAGGTTGTGAATATTGCAGGTTTTTTACAATATCACCATTGCTAATCAGGTCTGACTATTCATGTTAGAAGCTGTGGCACAAACAATTTTTTGACTCTTTGTGATGTTCATATTCTCTGTCTTTTAAAAATAAATACATAAATTGGCAGTGGCACAGTGCAGCTGGTTACATGGAATACCGTGCTAGACAATGTACCAGTGTCAGGTTGCCAAACGTAATGTAGCAGCACAGCCACAGCTTTCAGGTTAAAGTTGTCCTCATTCAGTGAGGCCAGCTATTTGCAAATACCAATCACAGAATATCTGATTTATAAGCATGAAGGATTTAACTTGGCACTAGGGGTCACTGATAAAGCTGGTAGGGATTTTTCTGGTTAAACTTTCTTCCAATTAAAACCAATCCCGTGTATCCAAAAATATTCTGAATAATCCAATAGACTATTATTTGCTCCCCAAAATTTAACACTTACTATTTTTTCCAATTTCAGGAAAAAAAAGTCAAAATATCAAATTTCACATTGAGATCTTGTGAAGTAATTGGAGACAAACTTCTTTCTTTCCTGAGAGAATCCCTATTCAGTATTGCTGAAACTGAACCAGCATTTACAAGTATAAGACAACACTGCCGAGGCCAATACCTTTTATAGTTATAAATGTGGATTGCCCCAGAGTAGGCAAGGCAAGTCCTGTCTAAAACCTCCCTAGCTGCTCACGGCTAAGCCTGGGTTCCCCCCAGTGGTTAGACTTACACTCCCCATCACCGTGCCTGCTGCAGAATTTCCGTTACACCATTGTTACTTCAATTACCGACATTTCCTAAATAGCATCCAAATATAGGTGAATTTACCCATCATCATTACATTAACTATGTGTGGAGAAAACAATGCAAGTGTCCCATTCGCTCACTTGTTTCTAGAAGCCCAAAGATAAGGAATCAGGTCACACACAGTTTAGCGAGCTTGCAAACAAATGCAACATTCGCCAGTTATGGCCACTTAGACTAAAATGTAGTATGATTCAGATTTAGATAGATGTATATATCAAGCTGAGATTTTTCTTTTAGGCCCTAGGAGTCCATTCCAATGGGAGTCTCTTTACAAATAGGAATCTTTCTTCAATATAGTTCAATGCACTTTGCCAGAGTTTGGTCTTTTGCTTAATTTACTTTGTGCAAATGGCCAACTGAATGAGTAATTTGAACTGCGTCTTCTATGTAATGACTTAGTCTTGTGTAAGCATCTGGGTATGAATGAGGGGCACTGTGCAGTCAGTGCAGCAGTGAAAGAATGACTGTCATTAATTTGCTTGAAATTCATAATTCAGGAGAGTTCTGGGCTTTTAACAAGACAAGAGAGAGGTCAATGGAAAACATATTTCTTTACACCTTCATAAACACTCAAATAATCAAAACCCAGCAACATTAGTAACCCAGCAACCTAGTAACAACATAGTCTGCCACTGAACACCTGTATGAAAAAACAAGTACACTTAATTAATTTTTCCCAGTACATCTCTTCACTACGTTTAAAGAAATGACTGAGTAAAAATGATAGGTCTAAGTAAGAGACAGAGTTAGAAAAACAGTCCTGTTAACTACACCTTCTTTACATTGTTTTGGCATAGAAATACTGGTGCTCACAATACTTTCATCACAGTAAAATCATGATGTTTTGACAGACTGAATAATAAGAATTGCTACAAGGGAATTTCGTGGTAGTAGCATCTACAAAGTGCTGATTTAGATCTACTCAGAAAAAAATTAGTGAATGTAGTGGTAAAAGGTTGACACCTTTCTTATATTAAAGGTCCCACCCATGCTGGTATCTTTAGAGCTGCACCGTTACCAAAATACGGCTGTGCTAGCATTCCTCCTCAAAAGTGTACTTGTAGATGAAACCATAAAAGAGAGACATTTGGAAGATGTGGATGGTTTGGAAAGAGTGGTCAGCTATTTTATGGTTCAAGCCATTAGAGTAAGAGGCTTTCCTCAGCTGTACTCTAAAGATAGAATAGGAATGGAATAGGATTTTGCGAATTCTCGCTCTAAGAGTCATTCCACTTAGTTACATCAGATATGCCAGTACTATAGCTGAACAGAAACTTATTGAGAGCTTTTATTTATTAGAAAATCACAATTCATTAAAATAACAATTGTTTCTCTGACTTAACAAACTTATCCTTTTCAAGGTAAACCTATCAAAAAAGATTCAAAAAGCGTTCCGATACTTTTTTGGGGAATTCTGGAACAGAAAAGTTTCTGGTTTTCAATCCAAAATAATATTTCTCTTCTAAAAAGTGAGCCAACTTATTTTATATATATATAAAATTTTGAAATCATAACAAAATGTTTCTCCTATTTTAACACAATATTTGCAAACAAAAGCCCAGCTTCAGATTTCATTTGTTTGATAAAAGAAAAAAAACACTTACTGAAAAACTCTTTTGTTATGGGAAAATAATTTCTCATTCAGCTCTGTGTACTACCCACAACCAGTTTGTTCCCTATTAATAACGAGCAAGAAGAATCATACTGTTATTAGATGGCAGCACTTCTACCATTTTTCTGGAGTTGCCTCGAGGTGCCCTCACAACTTGTTTATATGTGTATGTGGTAGGAGGATGTGATTACACTGCTCTGCAGGGGCAGGGGCAGCCTCAGTCTGAACAGCAGAGACTGCACCAGGCAGCAGCAATGGTGAAGAAAGTTAAAAAATGCCTTAGCTTTTCTTTCCTCTCCCAGCAGTAAATCTGTTAACTGGCTTCAGAGCTCCTGCTCATGCACTCAGCTTCATTAATGAGCTCTGGAAAGCCAAGTGGCTCAATTCCCTTAAAATCCTGGCAAACTGCAGGGGTATTTGGCTCCTGCCAAATCCTGTAAGCACTTGGGGGGTGGTCCACTCACTCCATCATAATAAGCCTTCTTTCCCCTAACTGCCCAGCTTTCTTTCTACATGATCATAAGCCTGTTCTTGATGCTGTGAGAGTTACTGTATTGTCACCAATTCAGCACCATGGTTTCATTGCAGGAGAAAAATGCACCCATCTGTGATTTCAGAAGCCATGATAAGGTTCTAGGATTGACAATCAGCTCCAAATATCTCAAAATACACAGCCTGGAGAAAGACTCAGCAAAAAAGATACGCTGAGCGTGTTGAAATCTGTTGAAATTTAGGTTTGCAAATTGAGTGCAGCATACACTTCTGACCAAACTTTTTAGAGGCTGGAACAAACATTAAAACCAACTAATAAATTATGGTATATCTTAGAAAGAAAAGTATCCAGGTTGTATTCTCTACTATAAAGGAACAAATCAACTACAGAATGGAGATGGGGTGAGTGCTGGTATAAAACTGTACATAAGCAGTAATTAGCTCCTGCTTTTAGGTATGTCTGCTACAGAAAATCTTATCTTGGTATGATATTGTGATACCTACTGTCAGAGAAAAGGAGAAAACATAAGGACAAAGTGTGAGCTTTGAAGAAATTACCTAATGATAGCCGTGAGCCAAAATTGCACATTCTGCACTGTGGGGCATGTCTACAGAACACAACATAATGCTGTGCAAATAACCAAGCTGGTTCTGGTATTAAAAGCAGCGTAACTGCATATATGCAGCAGCCTGCCTAAGCCAATTTAAATTAGCCTGGTTATTTAACTGCAGAGACAGTGTGATACTATGGCTTGAGTGATACTCAAGCTATCTTGGAGTAAACTTCAAGTTTTGGTTTGTATCCTAATGTTGCAGCAAATTCATTCTTTGTGTTGGTGTTCAATTGTTTTGAAAACCTATTTTTTAGTTCAAAAATCTTTTTTATACAAAAGTTAGCATGCATTGCTACAATCATTTGTCAGCCTTTAATCATGCCATTAACTGTTTGAAGCACAGGTTTGCTGTACTCAAACTCCCACTTTGTAGTAAATAGTGTTTTGTTGCATTAAATCTCATGAGATATTCTATCTAATCCGTACTGGGTAATGATGTTAAAACCTTAAGACCAATTTATTTTTTTCTTCATGCTTGTTGATTTTCTTTAATACAGATCCACCACAGATGAATAATGTCATGCCAACATCTCCCCTCCTTCCTCAGATGGCACATCAACATTCATATCCCAGCCTGGGACAGATCACAAACCCGTATGAGCAACAGCCCCCAGGCAAAGAGCTTAATAAGTATGCCTCTCTAAAGGCAGTCGGTAAGTAAGCAACACGATGCATGATTTCTCCTTTAGATCAGTACGTTGCACTTGCTGTTGTCAGCTGACATTCTGCTTCAAAGTTAAAAAGAGTCTTGCTCATCTGGACTACTTCATGATAGAATTTCATATAGAATATCATGTTAGTTGGAAAGGACTACAATTAGTGATAAGAAAATTACATGTAAGAATTGGTGATCATATGCATGTGTGTCTATATATGCATACAAAATCACACCATACCTACTGTACATCATTTTTTAGTGAGTTTCACCTATGTTGTATGCATAGCATTCAGCTCTAGTTCTTTATGCTCTGAATATGCCTACCTATCTGCACAAATGAGAGAGAAAAACATCAGATATGTTGCAAATTTAAAGCGTATAATTTAGACACCTGCTAAATACTTCCAAAAAGAGAAGATGTTTGTGTGCTTCCAAAGTAAGAGCTTTCACATTTTCTGCAGGATGTGCATTAGTAGGTCACTGGAGGAATATTCTGAGGCCTTATGATTTCAAACAATTAGTGCATCATAAAGCTCCTAATAAAGATCCCGGTGGTGGCTATTTTCTGTGACTAATTAATGTCATACACTACTATTTTAAGCAAATGGGGGAACATCCTCAAAGAAACAGTTGTGGGGAGGGAAAAGGACAACAGCGGGTAAAGATTTCAACATAATTTTCGTATTGGAGGCATAAGTTGATAATGCTTTTCAGGGGCTAGAAACACCTGCTGCACACCATGTGAAGACAGAAAGCCTTACATTTCAGGCCCCTTCTAGACAATAAAAAATTAAGAACTGGGGGGGGTCTATTCATAAACAGTTTCTCACTAACCCTTGCTCAGCTTACACATATGGATGTTAACATCATTTCCCCATGAATTTAGAGCAGTATCACACGGCCTATTTCCAGACAGAGCTTTTTGGTTCAGAAAAACAGCAGAACAGCTGATAACATTCTGACTTAAGACTCTAGTATTCATCACACCAGAAAATTTTTTCGTAACAAACTGACATTCCTTTATTCAAACTTGAGGATAGCAGACCTCTAATAAAATGTACATCGAAGTCCCATCTCAAATAGTTTAGCTTTGCTTTAGCTTGCCACTTTTGTTTCTCACAAGTGGCATTTTTTAGTCTGTTTATAAAAGACAAGGGTTAATAGCTTTCTGCTGGATTTTGAATACAGTCAGTGTAGCTTTACAATTCCTTCTTCAAAAGGTGATACTGTGTAATGATGTGGTGATTATCACAGATTTATGCACTAGTATCAGGCTTCTTTTTCAGATGTCAATTTAGGTCAAGCCAATCATCAAAGCTAAAAAGTACTTAAGCATAATAAAACAAGAGATGAAACACTCAAAATAAACTTCTCTCATCTGCCCAAGAGCCATTGAATGTACTTTTTAAAACAAAATTATTAAATTAGAACTTAGATATTTCTTGGGTGTCTCAGTACAAGTTTTTAAAGCAGCTAGATTATAACCATACAGTTAAATCAACCTTGAAAGATTGTGCACTTCAGCTCCAGAAGTTGTATAATGCCTCTCAGAATCTTAAACTAAATTAAACATAACTTTCAGGGACATTTTCTTCCAGGAGGATTGCACCATCTTCCCATGCTTTTCCCCTATCTTTCCTATCTTCCCTCTCTTTTTTTCCCTGTAGATCTACTGGTCTTAGACCACATTAGCCAAGTTTTAGATTCAGGTGAATTTTCACAAGAAAAGTACAAAAGTGCTGCATTGTTATCCAAACGTTTCAGCAGAAAACAATAGAGATTTAAAAACTTTTATACATTCACACCTTCTGTCTGAACATATGGAGCAACAGTTAAATACGCTCAGTTTTAAACCACTTTCAGACTCTCAAGGCCATGATTCCTCCTAAGAGGCATCTCTTGAGTACATCCCAAGACCACAAAGCAGTTTTTCCAAGATGCCAGCCAGGCCTGGGTTTGTGACCACGTTGACATCAAGCGAGCCAGACCACACATTGCAGAGATCATATTGGCTTTATGAGAGCTCTGGGAGGAAATAGCAACTGGCCTACATCAGGCCCATGAATATAAATGTAACCTGACAACATCTTTTGAACAAATAGACATAGACTGAGTTCACCCTGACCTGGTATTCATGTCACAGAGTGATGGCATTTTTCATATGCTAACATTCAGAGTCGCATTTACTGATTCTCATAGCATGTTAATGAGCGCATGTAGTCCATTTCCCTTTGCATTCATTGATAGTGGCTTGAGGGTAGATTCATTTGCCACAACAGAAATTTAATAAGGGATGTGTTCTATATTTCTCCATGCGTTTAAGGCAAACCATACTCATTTAAGTGTCTCTTACTCTGCATGGTCCCATTGTTTGGGTGTAGTCCACTGTGCTCAATTCTCTTTTTTAATGGGCGGTGGGAGTCGAGGTAGAAGCATTCCTATTGCTTTGCAGCAACTGTAGCTATAGTACATTAATATCACTCATCATAATGTGGCTGTAAGTGGTAAGAAGTTTAGATATCTGAAAAAGTGATGCTTTACTAGAGGCAGTATTAAATTAATTTCCACACAGCTGCTTTCTTCTGAACTACAGATGTCCTAAAAATTTGGCTGTCTAATTTTAGAAGTGAGCTACTCATCCATCAGTGACTGGCTGTTGTGAAAATTCAGTTAATGGAAAAGTAGGGAGTCACTGTAATCTCTGTTCTGGATCGTGTTCGGGACCTGCATTAAATTCAGCACCTAAGACTCAAGCGCTTGTGAAAACAAAAGACAACAGTGCCATTTCTATTAATCTGCATTGTGTTACTGAACGAGAACAACCAATACCTTGGTAGTGAGGCCAAGCTGTTCCCTAGGAAGCTATTTTAAAGCTACACCCTAGACTCCAAATCATATAGCTTAGCAGAGTGCAATCTGAAGTTGGACTGTTCATGCATGTATGCAATGCAAAGTGTGCATTGCAGAGTCTCTGATTCAGCACAACAGGGGAGAAGCAAGTTGAAAAGGCCAATGTGGATGTATTTTATTTAAAAAGCATAATATTTTTATGTGAACCAGTTCAAACTGCACAGCCAAACCCTTACACGCTCAATGGAAGAGGATATTTTCTTCATTTCTTGTTAGGAATTTCTTTATTTGTTGCAGCCTCCAGAATTCCTTAAGTACTGACCAGTGGCTGCTAACCAAATTCACCTTTTCCTCTTACTGTCTGCTGGCATTTACATCTCTGAATAACGTGAGGACATTCTGTGGCTATTTTATATTCTCAGATGAGTGCTTGGAGTATAACAAGGTAATAGTGAGTTGAGATTTACTTATTGTTTTCCTCACTGCACCAGAATTTTACTCTCCTTCTACCTTAACACATACACCACCAGGGAATAATCAGCAGAAGGTAGCAGACTCCTTGGAAATGAGACAGAGCAACACGCACTTCCTGAAAGAACAGATAAGCAATCCACCTCCTAGCATCCCTAGCCTATCTGACTGACTGATAGGTGCACTCTGTTCATCCATTATTTGTCCATTTTTGAACCAGAGAACCTTTTTTCAACAGTGTTAAATTTGTCCCACTAAGGAATGTCAGAGACATTCAGAGGGAATGTATCAGAGACATGTATCTGAGGGAAAAGGGTTAACAAGCTCTAAGACCAGTCCCACCAAAAGTGGTCACTGAATATCGTGTGGCAGTGAAACACCCAGTGTTTAGATATTTCAATTTTTTGGTCACCTGAGATGACATGATCCTGGTTTCCTTCAGTGTTTTTGCAGTATTTGATTATTTATGTGAAAAGTGCAGAAAGAGGTTTTTCTGCATAAATTATTCTTATTTCCAGTTCATCAACCATGTTTTTACTCCATGCTTAAATGGTTATTGCTCATTTAAGCAATCCTGACATGCCTAAAGCATGTGGATGGAGATCTTCTATCTGAACACCTTCATGAAATTCAAGTCCCAGGACGTACAAGGTAGTTCATCACAAATTTTTATACACGTCATTTGGACACTCATTCAGAAAGCATGAACAATCCAACTTTGAATTCCACTCTGCTAAGCTGTAAGAGTTGGACTCCGTCCTGTTGCTTAATAAGAGTTTCCTAGAGCTCAAATTGGCCTCGCTATCCTGAGGTATTAGTTATATTTATTCAGTCACTCACATTGTTCTGCAAGCTTGGCTCAGCTACAGTTAATTTTCTTTCCTGAGTTTCAGGGAGTGCAAAGTGACTAACTTACTTTAGAACTTCTTGCAAAAAATAAAAAATATCACAAACCCAACTTTTTAAAGTCCTGCAGGACTGGGAGAAAGATCACTCAGCTGCTGGAGAGGTGCACAGATATACATGTAAAAACTGAGAATACAAGTATTTCTACAGTTTAACATGATTTTATATTTCTTTCATAAACCTTCTTCTTCCCCTCTCTCACACACACATACACACACAAACCTTTAAGGAACTGACTGGGCATGACTTAAGACGAGATAACTCAGCCAGTTAAAATTTTGGACAAAAAAAAAAAATACAATGGACAGAATTCCTCCCTGAAACTCAGATCCAGAAAGCATTCAGTGATGCTGGGAGTTTTAGTCTCCTGTGGGATGAAATCAGATCTAATTGATTGGATATAGTGAAGCCAGAAGGAGGATATAATTGGCAGCAAACTCACCATCACATCTCTGAGTCTACAGCTCCCAGCATTTCTTGAAGCTTCACAGTTCTTTGATCCCAAAGGAAACATTAGACAGTGCTCCAGCTCTGCTTGCAGCTGCAAAATCTCTCCAAAGTGAGATTCTGCAAATATGACACTCAAAGAATAAATATCTCTTGTTTAGGTCACTGTTACTATGTAGAAAATATTGTGGCCACAAGTGCGCAAATGTACAAGGCAACATCTCCTTCAAAAAGGTGAAGCATGTGAGAAAACTGTTCTGGTTTGTTTGTCCTTTACATCTACACATACAGAAGGATCCAAAGGGGAAGATCACCATAAGGTTAACTCTAAGGTGTTGCCTTTGAACCATCCTCTCCTCTGATGTGAAATTTGGTGGTGCCTTCTCTTAAGCTTCAGATCTTCAATTTCCATACAATGATTGTAACACTATGCTGATACAAGATCTGTCTTACGAGAATAGAAGTGACTTCACATCTGCCCCCTAAGAATCTGATACCTATCTCACCAGAAGATGAGATTCTGTACCATTCGCTATAGTTCATTGTGCTCTGCCTCAGGGGCCTCTGCACAAAGACAGGGAGGGCTGGAAAGAAATACTGTAATTGGAAAAATGGAAACACACAACAGGGAAAAAGGCCTGCCCATGCATTCACAGGGGTTGATGCAGTCAGCTTTTCGAAAAAATAGAACTACAGATTTATTGGACACAATACGTTTGTGTTACTTTCCTATACCAACCACACTGTTATACTGACAGGTAAATATTAATGTTTCTTTGGAAGGCTTAAAAAAGAATTGTGCTTTCATTTCAAAGAGTAAATAATTTTTCAGCTACTACTTCCATAAGCAGTTGCACAAAAATGGATTAAAAAAGTCTGGGACATGGGAGTAGCTCCCTGGATTTAACACCACAAAAACAGACAGGAAAGTACAGATTAATGCATCATTTGTCATATCCAGAGGGTGATTCAGTTAATGATTTCATATATCTAGAGGTATGTTCAGTGTCATGGATAATGCTAGAATAGGCAATCTGCCCAATTCAACACTGGAATTATGGATCTGTCTCGAGGAAGTATGACATAAAAGCTTGGTATCTTTTTATTATTATTATTTACTTAGCCCAGTGTGGCTGGAGAATTTGAAGATTTTGAGTGTTAATTTTTTAAGGAAGTCTTTCATACTTTAATCTCTACTTCTCCTTCAGGCACAGGAGAAAAGCCAAGAAGCACTCAGCAGCAAGCCTCCCTTTACCAACCCCCCTGCTAGCACTGTTCCCTCAGCCTTCCCATTTCCCAAGTAGATGAAGTGCCAGTGTCACTTGTTCCATGTATGCCTTCTGCTGAGACTCCCCAAACTTCACATCCTGCCCAGTGTGTGCAGACTTTCAAGACCTTTTCTTGCTTCCACGAAATCATTTAATTGTTTTCTCTGTTATTTACCAAACTGACTTCTGATACCTGCAGGCACTCTGTCATAGGTAAATAAAAAATGCTTGGGGAGTCTTGATCAAAATATTTTCCTATTTTATCATCCAGCACACTCATTTCTTCTTCCAGTGAGGTAGCTGTATTTTAATTATAAATATGTTGTTTGTGAAAAGCCTCAGTATCTTGAGCAAGATCAGTTGCATCGCTGACATTCTTTTACAGCCTTTTAAAGAAACAACATTTTACTATAAAATCTACAGGGTGATATTCTTTCTGAGGCTGGAGAATTCTGCTGTAGGTAATCAGACATCCAAGCAGCCATTGCCCGTGCTATTCTTTAGCAAATAAATGGAGCGGTGAAAAGGTAACACTTTGGGGTTACGTTGGTCTTAGCAGAAGCGACATCTAGGCTGCTGGGAGGAAATTGCAAATAGTCCTTTTACAAGAAGCAGTTTTAACACCAAAATAAGATGCTCTTAAATATTTCCATCTATGTTGTCTCATATTAAAAGATTTAGCAACACATTAAACTTGAGAAAGAAAGGAAATCTAACCTTCAGGTCCATTTAGTTAGGTTTATCTCAGGATTTTTAGTTTTCTGGGTTGGATTCACAGCTAGTGATTTGTTTTGTCTGAATTTGGTCCACTACCTGATTTTATGGTGGATGAAAAATGTTTATAAGGATCTATTAAATTCTTGACCTATTTTTCATGCCAAAACAGCAAATTTAAATCTGTGCATCCTTAACTCTTGTTCTTGAAATTGATATTCTTTCCACCTATGTTCCCTACAGTGGATTCCCTACAATGAAGAAACAGCTATTTTTTCTTGTTACCAGCATGTATTTTAAAACAGTGAAAATGAAACAGTCACCAATAAAGTCATAAAAGTTCAGATTATAAACACCACTCCACAACCCATTTGTAGTTATACATCACAGAGAACTCAAACTCTTCCACTAAAAATTAGGTTGGTTTTCCGGAAACCAGTTGATTTTTAAAATTCTTAGTACGTGATAATGAATCAAAATGAAACAAAAAATAATTTTCTCCTTTTTATAACACACAACGGGCAGATCTAAAATAACAGTAACATGAGTCCAGTTGACCGCTAGAGAATGCTAGTCTTTCAGGGTCTTTTTACTGTCTTTTGTTTGTCTTTTGTCTTTGAAGACTGTAGTCTTCAGAGGTAACAAGCTTACAATAACCAGCTTTATTTCCATCTATTGAGATCAGTGACGGCCACAGGAAGGAAAGTAGTAAATCTAAATCAAGTATGGGTTATTTAAACCTATTTCTATGAAACGTTAACGAATTATGCATGAGATCTTTTACAAATTAAGTGTTGTGAAGACATGAGTGAGTGAAACTTTACACTTAGGCCATACCACTAAATAAAAGCGAACCAAGAAAAAACAAAGCTCAGCGTACATGAAGACAAAGTCTAAGAATGTTAAGCATTTTCACTTGCAACCCTTCTTAAACATCATTCTCTGTAACTGTTTTATTTTGCACTATAAACATATATCTACATATAAATATACTTCTCATTTTGCAATGCAAACTTTTTTATTGATTATTTAAGAGTAGAGGTTGATCACAAAGATATGAAAACAATTGTGAATACTTGCAGATAAATAGCAACACTGTGGGATCCCAGCTAAAGTCTAGATTTAATCTGAAATGCGACTTTTACAGTTCCAACCATAGAGCCTACACATCAATTGCACTGGTTGTTCTGAACATACTCCACTCATTTTTTTCCTCCTGTACTATTAGTTGTGCAGGTAATTTACTGCAATATTTTTGCAATAAGAGTTTCATACAGGTGCTCAACATACGATATCCTGCAAGTAGTTCTCAGAGGTGCCAACTCATTAAAACTTATAACTTTCCTGGTGACCCAAATCCCCCCATAGATGTTTTTCAAAAAATTAACAGAAATTTTGAGAATCTGTCTGAGAATCTGAGTTCATCACCATTTTTAAACACCTGCAATGCTTAGAAAGTGTTCTAAACTCAGCACATGGAAGTGAAGTTCTAAATGATTTCAAAGTGTCAACTTTGGATGAATTCCGGGGAAAAAGTTTTGAAGAGAATTTTCTTGAATTAAATTAAAAGTTTCTCTAACTAGAGGCTTTCAGGGACCACTTTTATTTATTAAGTAGTCTTTCATATTTACAATATTCAAATATAAATCAGGTTATAATGATTGATCCAGGATTTTTACTTTTTAAAACTCAAAAGGTGAAAATGAAAAGTAGCTTTTTAAGGAAGGGCTTTGATTTAAATTTTCCCAAGAACTGACCAAAGAGAACAAGAATAATGGAATGAAGCCAGAAAGTACAATTCTGAAATCCCTCTACAATCAATATGCTTAATTCGGGAATAAATTTAGGAATTTTGGCTTTGGGAAGAAAACTCAGTGAGAAACAGACTTCAATTCCTATACTCATACTTTATTTCCCACAGTTCTACTGACTCACATTGGAGTTGGTTTTGTATGAAAGTATTATTTCTTCAAGTACATCAGAATCTGCCTCCATGCGGACAGCAGAGCTTTAAATTATTTCATTCAAGTCTACGACACTTACAATGTTTGTGACGTGAACATGCGTTCAGGTTTGGCTTGGTAATTTTAAGCAGTTATGAGGATTACTTTGTTGCAAGTCACGTTTACTTAAGTAAACAAATAATACTATTTTTGGTTCTAACCAAATTAAAAAACTCAAACCAAAGAAGCTTTAATACTCTTCAGCTTTGTACATGGATATATGTCAACAGCAGTAGTGTGATGTTCTTCAGAACTACCCATGAATACTGATGAAGAGTAGTAAGACAATTGATAGGAATTAATCCCTTATTAACAATATAATATAAATAGCAGCTGTTATCTGTCTGCTATTTTGGTTCTGCAAAGGATGTTCTAAAGACAGTAAATATGTTTAAGAGAAATTACATAGACGAAAGCCACAGAGATTGTTGCTTTACTCCTATGCATTCATGTAATAACAAAGGGCTTGAGGCATGGAGAGAGGAAGAGCAATAGCATGATTTGTAATGCACACAGTTAATTTTTCCAAAAGTGCCTCCCCTGACAGCTTATTTGAAGAAGGATAAGAGGAAAAGAGAAACTAAAAAAAAAAAATCTGATATGTAGTAGCTATGATACTACAGCATCAAAAAAATCACCACGGAAGTATCAGTCTGTACCATCCTAATGATAATATTAACTACAATAGGTAATTTTTATAGTGGGAAAGTTTGCAAAGCTTTCTAGTCTATGGGAGATGCTCCTGCGAAAAGTTCACCTTCCCTTGCAAGGGACCTGCCACAGCGGGGGAGGAAGATCTGCAGCTCAGTGCTGTTGGTTCTCATTTTCACAAGTCATGGTTATGATTGCAGTTCCTGGAAAAAAAGGTAGAGGTGGGAGCTGAACACTCCGCTATGGCAGAAGTCTTGTGTGTGCGCGCACTATTAAATATTCATTGAAGTGAGCTTCATTACTGATTCTTCCTCAACTGTCTGTCAGTCACAAATGCTTTTCCTTTATATGAAGGCTACTCAAAGGGTTCTGTTCAGAGCAGGCATCAGTTCTGCTTTGCCTTTGGGTTTGCCCAATCTGTATGAAAACCTTATGAAACTGATTTTCTTCTGACAGTGCAAGTTTGGCAATTGCCAGGGAACACTATTTCTTTTTAGTTTGACACCCATCTCTGGTTTGGAAACGGCTGACAATTATGCACAAGTCTTTAATAATACAAATGCCACGCAGTCTAACAGGAGGGAGACAGGAAGAGAAGGAAAGGAGAAGAAAAAAAACAGAACTGAATGTGTGCAAGTACAGCTATGGAATTACTTCTGAATTTTTTTTTGCTTAATAACTCTCTCTTGAAGAGGATTCCTTCTGGCAAAAAGAATAGAATAAGATAACTTTGTAATAGAAACAACTTATGCCACAGCCAATTTTGGAAAAAATAAAACAGACTTGAACCCAGAATGATTGCTAAAAATTCTTTAAAATTATAGCAGTTAAGGAACAGATCAAATAAAAATAACTCCCGTAAAAAATAGTTATTACATCACGAGGAGTTTTTTTCATTTAACCAGTACAATTCATAAAGCCTTCAGGCCTCACCCCATATTCAGAAATAATGGTGTAAATCTAGTATGACACCAGTTGAAAGACAGAAAAATGAAGGTTTATTTCAGCACTAAAACCATGTCTTAATTACATATTCAGAGACCTGAACTGGGTCTTCTGCGTCCTCATGCAGCTTTCTACATCATCACAACTAGGAGTATTTGTAGCTGATTTGTAGCTGATTCAGACATATGTTTAAGAGTTATAACCAGCAGTATACCAAAAGAAACAAAAACATCTAACAAAAAGTATTAAAACTGAAAATGAAATTCAGCACACAGAAGAATGCCAAAAGCGATGTGTGAAAAAATGAAATTAGGTTCATGCTAAGAACAGTTATTACAAACAAATGTGGTCAGGAATATAACAGCTTTTTCAGTCAACGTTAAATAAGATAAATTGACACCTTAAGGAAAAACAAACACACATTTTTAGACGCTGAATCTCATTGCAGAACACTGTGAAATTTTTTCCAACGTGACCCACATATTACTTAGTGTGCAGCCTGCCAGGACAGTCCACCTGGTTTGCGGTCTACTCCCAGGAGCAAGGCACATTGCTGTGTGCGGACTGCCTGAACTACTCTGACCACAGTAGTAGGGCCTGTTATTGCACATGACTGCACACTTTTTCTGCAAATGTACAATGAAGTAGTGCTCCTGGAATAGTTAGGAAGCCCTGCCCTTAAACAAACTGAAAGTCCTCACTGACCAAAAAGGTTACAAACAATTTCATATTATTGTTGATGTATGAAAGCATTGCTGCAAACTTTTGACACAATCATATTTGTCCTAACTGACTTGCTTGAGAAGCATTAAAAACTAACCAGTGAAAAAGCAAGCAAGATTACTGAAGGAAGAAGTGGAAGAAGCCTTTTAAGCACATCTCCTAAGTATTAACCTCTTTGGCTTTGGACAGCATTTTTAGAAAGCAAACCAACCCTCACTTCCTATAATCAGTTTATGCTGCAGTCATGCTTTATTCAGAAGTTAAGCATGACAGCATGACTCCTTAGAAAGTTTCTATTTCAAAAGGCAAGTTTTCTTACTATATATAAGGTTTCCAGTAAAACTCAAACTGATAAATATGCCTAAATGAGATAAAACAAAATAAGTATTTCACAGTAGAACTTTTCATATTTATTTGCCATTGTAGATGCCATGAAAGGACATGAGCTGAGAGGCCTTTAGGAAAAAAAAAAAAAAACCAAACAGATTTACAGTTATAGGACAGCCACTGGCTGCATTTTCAAAGAAAAGTTAGAAATTTGAATACGTATTTCTCTTAGACTTCTTTTACAATTTCATCCATTGATTCAAGAATAGAACTGGCAATCTTATTTCCTTCTCAAGTTTATCATTCATTGCACAATACTGAACCAGCAATTTAACATCTTGAACTTGAATTTAACATTTTAAATCACTTGAGGATATAACAACGTAGTGTGATTTTTGTCTATCTGCATGCAACAGATTTCAGGTCTCCTGAAAACATTTACAATAACATGACATAGCCACAATTTGTTTCCAGGCTGACAGAACCTATTATATTCTGGTAAATAAGAAAATCTCTGTTTTTCTTACTGTGGTTAGATACAAGTATTCTTCATGTCATTGGTCTCGACATAGGTACAATGTGGTGTGTCTGGAGTATTTTGATCAAAACCAAATAATGATATCACTGCAGCACTTTGCAAAATCAAGTAATAAATATTGCAATTTAATACTATGTAAATCAATACAGTCAAGTATACAAAGCCCAACTGGAAAAGCTGTTTCACATGTCCAAAGAGAAACCTGCCTAAACTTACACAGTAAATAAATGTCTGTAAAAAGAAAAAGAAAAAATAGGCATTACAGTGCTGTGGGTTTTTGGCACGTTGTCAGAAGAGGGGTGCTTCTGCTCACAGGCATGTGGCTACTCTTATGTTCCAGGGAACTGCAACCCTGTCCATGAGGTACTACACATGATGTCCAGTGCCTGAGGAGTTAATCAAATTCTGTCTTGGCATTCCCAGCCAAGCAGCAGCCTTCGCTGCCTGTAGTGGATAAAGAGAACATTGCTGAGACTGGAGACTCTACTTACCAAGTCTAATTACATTCTTATTCTAAACCATTCCTAATGTTTTGCAAAACTCAGAAATATTCTGGCCTCTTCAGCCTTTCAGAAACTGTCACAAAAGTAATCAATACAAGAGAAGAAATGTTTGGGTCTACATATTTATGTTTCATCATGTCTCATACCATGAAAGTAGAATTTTATTTCACTGGGAAAACAAAATGCAGTCTTGTGTCTGGAGGTGGACAAGCTCCTTTCAAACAATGGCTGCAGAAGAAAAAGTTGATATGATATGTCTTTTCATGCTTGCTCTCTCTCCAGATCACTGTAAGAAATGAGTAAATAGATAAAGTGGTAAAGGGGGCCAGGAGAGGAATAATACAGAGCCACAAAAAGTAGGTTCAATCAAAATTATGGAAGTAATTTATGGGTGGTTCTATGCAGTATGTATTTTTCTTTACCTCTATCAATAATCGGGAATAAAGATCATGAGAAAGAATCCACAGACATAAAATATTATCTTCCTTTTCAGAATGTCTTAAATAAAGGCAAACTGGTATTAGAGCTTTTGAGGGAAGAAAGAAAATATTTAGGACAGAAATCAATGCATTGCAGCCCACAGGCTGAATTCTGCATTCTCAGAGCTCAATGCAAGAATGGAGAAGGAGGGATGCAAAAACGATTTTAAACGGCCTTCACCCTTTCTTAGAATTTAGTATGGTTTAAAATTGCCCCACCTTATACACAGCCACTCCAGTGCCCATGAAATGAGAACAGCTAGTGACCAACCACGAAGTTGCTACATTCCTTCCTCTTGGCCACATACAGATCTATCATATCATTCTACCGACTGCTGGCAATATATGAACAGAATCATGTATACCTGCAACATCTAGCTGTATTCTGTTTTCCAATAGACTTCATGTTATGCAAAGCAAATTCTTCTATGCTCCATGATGCCTGGCAAACCCCTTCATACAAATGACAGGTCATTAGTTATTTGTTTTACTGGATGGAACACACTTTTCAGTGAATTTATTGGATCCAATTCATACCTGGGGACAGCTAATCTGAACTCAGTCCATGTTAGTTTTTTCCCCTCATCCAAGAAAAAACTTGTGCTAGTGTAGAAATGATACTTCTTTGATTTTCAGATGAACTCCTGCAAAAACTCGCACGTAGAGTTGGCTTATATCTTGGAAGCCTTTGAACATATTGTTTTAGATGCCAGCTTAGAAAAGCAAATGAATAAGCAATCACACGTTCAGACAGGATCAACAACAGCACCACCAAAGGCAGCATCCTAGTATTTCCCTGGGCAAAATTCTTGTGTGTCTTTGAGACAGGATTCATTACCCTTTTGTCTTTCCTTGAGTTTTCGCTTTCATTATTTAGAGAGAGAAATGTTAGGTTCCCATAGCTTCAGGTAACTACACTAACGTCTCAGCAAAGTCATGGCTGTAGAAGCAAAGCCTTGTTATAAACTGTTGAATATTACATAGGGATAGCTTTACTGTTACACAGAAAACATCTACAAATAGGCAGTTAGTGTATTTTAGCTGTTATCTAGTGTATCATTGTAGTCATTTCATTGCTATCCTGTCCCCCAGCACCTTCCATTGACTTGCTTTCTGTACCTCTAGCCCTGAATTAGAAATACAGTCTTTTTGTGGCTAGAATAAAGCTGTGTAGTTCTTAAAATATGTTCAGATAGCAAACAATTCTGTGAAACATCTACTGAGAAACAGGGTTCCCTATATATTTTTGTATCTTCTGACTGTGACTGCAAGCTCTCACGGAAGCTTTTTTCCCCCCTATGTCTTTAGAGCTTTTATAAGGGCTCACTCCTTTATGGATTCTCCTCTCTCACTTCAGAGGTTTCTTCCCACTCCTAGGTGTCTATTTTCACAAAAGCTGTAGGACATAATTATCTTTCAGGATTCTACACTCCTCCCATAGCTGTAAGCAGTGGTGCAAGAATTCAGAGCCGTATAATGTACCCACAAAGATAAGAGGATTGTCAATAAGGAAAAGAGTAAAAGAATACTGCTTCAGAATTACCGAAGGCCTCCTTATTTAGCTGTACTTTCTACACAGAAATACTTGTAACTGCAATATTTTACAAGAAAAAGAAAGCATTACACAATGCTAATGCATGTTCACGCGACTTCTTATGCCAAAAGTGGTTACACAGCCACCGTGAAGACTGCTTAACTTAGGGAGCAGAACAAGATTACATAGCTTTAGGGCCACCTCGTAACACAGATAACATACGCTCAAATAAGCACATCGAGAAATCCTGGCCCTATTACAGCCACAAGGATTTTTGCCACTGATTTTCAAGAAAACGTGTTTTCATCCATGGTATTTAGTCTATAAGCGACTCACTGGTTTACATGCTTTTTTAATATAACTGTGGATTATGAAGAAATATGTGAAACTTCCAAGTTTTGTCATGGCCAATCATCAATCAGCGAAAGAACAAAGCCTTTGTTGTTAGTGACAGATTTAGGCAGAATGGTGAAACTTGAATCAAAACATACCATCAAAAGCCCATTCCTTTCTGGCCACTTCATCTAAATGAGCCTAAACTCACTGAAATCTTCCTCGGCATTCCCATGACCTTGCTATCCCAAGCAGCTTGGTAGCCATCTCCTTCCAAAATCAAAATTCAAGGAATAAGGCAACGGTCCCAACCCGAGACATTTGACACTGATACTGGCAAAGTCAAGATAAAAATAAAACAGACAGTTGTGGTCGCTTTAAGGCATCGCTGGATTCAGATAAGAGTGAGGAGTGGAGCAATCCACCTTTTAGAGTATAGACTCATGGTTGTACAACTGCTCCAGCTGAGTGGGATTTAAATCTACATTTCCTACCCAGCAAGGTCCATCCCAGCTTCTGCTAGGATGGTCCCCACCCAGATTCATGTCCTGATGAACTTGTGCTGTGGAGCAGAAGAAAATTCAATATTTATTAGTCTAGAAAGACAAAGGAAGAGAAAGCATCTCTTTAGCTTAATAGTTAAGGCACTCATCTGGGAGGGAGGAGTCCTGCTTTTGATCCTTACACTGTTGCTATATTTTTTCAGTTATTCATTTCATGCACAGCAGGAACAAAAGCCCAAGTTCTCCCCCCTCCCAGGCACATGCTTTAGGCTGGAAAAAATTCATATTTCAACATTTTTTCCAGATGAACAGCTACAACAGTAACTAAATTTGTGGGTGCATTACCTTAAAGGAGTAAAAACCTTATAAAAATATTGAAACTGAGAACATTTGTATAATTAGCTGCCAAGACTGGAGGGAGGGAACACAAAGAATAACACTCAGAATTAAAGCCCTTCTTTTACTATTGTTCATTTGGCAATTTTGCAATTCTAATTCTTTACTCCTTTTGCAAACATGACAGTGATATCTTTAAATCCTATTTTACTGATTTATATACAGAAGCCAATGCAAAAGGCACTTCCATAGCACCTTTCATCTGAAAACTCAGTATACTCTACAAATAGCAATTGATCTTTATAACACTTAACTACCTCCTCCAATGTGTTAACAGCTCATTTTACAGCTGGTGAAACCAAGGCAGAGGAAAGTTGAGTCATGTACCTAAGGTCACATAATAAATCCACCCTGTAACTCCAAAATGTTTCTTTGCATGTTTAAAGTTCACAAAATATTTATAGGGGCTGGTTAAGAAGAAAAATTAACTTCCTGAGATTCACAGTTGATTTTTAAAGTAGTTGGCATCAGGATACTATAAATATGCTTTTCTTGATAAAATATTTGTTACAAAACCATGCTCAATATTACTCTTCTGAATCTTTTCTGCTTTGAAAATCAGAAGTAAAAAAAACTGTTTCTGCACTATACTAGCATCAGGTCACTCACACCAGGGCATAGCACACTGGTATTATAAAACCTGTAATCTAGTCAGTATGCAAGAATGAGGACTGCTTCAAGACTTGCCAAAAGTCCTTTTGAACAACTGAACAATTTGGTTTTATCAATGCTTTTTTTGCTACATTTTTGCTACAATGGTATTTTCCCCCACCCAAGTCTGGTACGTGTGCCTATGTGTAAGCCTGCACGTGCATGCTGAAAGAAGACTGTTTTAAAACATTAGATAAAGAAGCTGACTTTCACTGTTAGCATTTAACTCCTAGGCACACGTAAGAAATTCTCAGGCAAAACCCTGCAAACCATTATTTGATCAGGACAAATACAAACAGCAGCTCTCCCACACTGTCATTGCCACACAAAACACATGCAATCAGCCATTCGTCATGTGTTTGCCAGCTTTCTGCTTGACTTTGCTGACGAGGATTTACACATCAAAGCCTGGTTTGTTCTCTTCAAGCCCAGTTTCCAGACAACAGTTGAGAAGTCCCTAGAAAGGGACTATGGAATAAATTATTTAAAGCAACTTTAATGTAACTATATTTACAGATTTAATCATTTCACTGTATGATCTTCCATAAGAAACAAATAAAGAGTTGAAAGTTTTACATATAACACAGCATAAACAAGAGCAAAATCAGTCTCATAGATGTGTCACAGTCTTTGTGAGGCTGATTTCTTCCTTGCTTAGTTTTTACAGTGGGGGTGTTGTTTATATGCAACAGTAATACAATTTACTCCTCTGTGAGGACATCGAACTTGATGTGTTTGGAGATCTGAGTAACATATCTAATGTCTGTCAAAATTCAGAGATCCAGGACCATTGCTGCCAGTGGGAAAAGGTGCAAGCGAGAAAAACCATGACACTAAGGAAGTAGCTTAAGCTTGTAGTGGCCTTTTTCACTCAGCCATACAAAAGAGAAAAATGGAACGAAAAATCAGGCAATGCAAATATTTGCAATTTTTGGTCACTATTTACATAACTGCATCACCACTGTTATTTTCTAAACAGAAGTCATTATTTACCTTGTCATTGATCATCAAAGGTCTTGATTACACAAGACAAATTGCTGTAGCTTAACTAAGATCAAATTAAAAGTAGGAACTTATAATTTTACACTATCCTTACATGAGATTAGCTTAATTTTTCATTTTTCTATGCAAATTAAACCGATTTAAATGTGAAATAGGCAGACAAATGTATCTATATTAGGAGCTGGACATAATTAACTACACTGAATTTAAATTACATAAGCTAGTGTGACTTTTCATATATAGACAAGGTCTAAGTCATAAGATACAGGAGCTCGCTCTCCTAACCAGCTGACTGGCAGTGCCTTTGACGTAAAAATTTATACAAATAAATACTTGTGTGGATATTCACAATGCCTTTTCTGCAACTGTTTTTCCCAATTATTGATAACAGATTAATGAGAAATAAGCAATAAAGACTGCATTTCCCTCATGTTTTTATTCAACTTGTATATAATACTGTTTTGTGGCATTCAGTTAATACTAACAAATTAAAAGGACAAGCCACATTTAGAACTGGAAAAAGTTCTTCCAAAGAGAAACAGGTACAACTTCTTGATTATTCAGATTACAGATCTCTAAATGAAACACCCCAAAATCAAAGTCAAACTTAGCAGGTTCTCTTTGTAACACATTACAGGTCTATCAACAATTGCAACTGCACATCCTGTACTGAAATTAGAATAGGCTATTATACACATTCTGTGATTTAAAACAGAAGACACCTGTATGCTATAGAAAAGCATTCACTCATCGATTAAAAAAAGAGACAAATGGAGATGGGTAAAACATACAAAGCCTAATTTTATGGCACAGATAAGCAATTTCAGTTCACTGAAGAGGAAATGCCTCTTTAATGACAAAATTAAGGATTTAAGAGCAAAGTCCAGTTGCATGGTCATTATACAAAAAATGTCATGAGATGATAAACAGCAACTGCTTTTAGTAATATTTGTCCCTGTTGAGGGGCCAGGATAAGAGGGATGCAGAACTGAAGCCTGATCTTGAAGATTAATGTGGTGCTCATGGGAAGTTCACCACCTTGCATAAAGATCCAGTTCAGAACTAGAGAGAAGGAGAAAATTCAGAGAGCAACAAAAGCTTCATAGCAATACTGGGGGGGGAGAGAAAAAAAGGGAAAATAAATAAAAACAGTGCAGGGAATTAAAAACCTACTCATCATGAAGGCAAGAGGAGCTGAGCTGTACAGACAGCTACATGTACAAGACTTCTGCAGAGAAGCCTTACATGGCATAGCTTCAAGGAAAATGGATGGATCTAGCCAGGGCACTCAAAAGTCAAATCCAGGCTGACACAATCATATATTCAAAGCACACCACTGCTGATTAACACACCACCATGCTAGTTGATCTACATATCTGGCACTATCTTAAATCAAAATCTAGATTTTTGAAGGGGGTAAATAAACTCTCTTTACGTAAAAGGTAAGATATTAAAAAATGAAATTCAGTTAAGCTCCCCTCCCCTTAAATCCCTGATACTCAGTCTCAAAATTTAAATGAGTTGCTATACTGCTGCAGAATGCATTTAGCTTCTTGAGCATGGTTCATACTTTTCAGCAAGGCCAAATAAATGCCAGCAATAACAACAATCAAACTTGAGCAAAAGCATGCACTGGAAGACACTTGTCCAGGAAATCGCAGAGGGCAAAATCCTAATTTGAGCACTGCAATGCAGTACTTGCTGGCAGGGCCATTGCTGTATTTCTTAGTGTCATTTGCCCCAGAAAATGATGTCAGAACCTGGAATTAGGATTTTCATTGTCTCTAAAATCATAGGGTAGATACCTAACCTTCAGCAACCCAAAGTATTTTGAGCCGCAAAAAGCATTAGTGAACTTCCAACCATTTAGAAGAACAGATCTTATATTTTGCCCTAAGGCATTATTCAACAGAAACGGGTCCACCTCATACACCACTGGATCTTACAGCTGGCTTGGTTAAACACCCACATGACACTGCATTTAAAGGGATGTGTTCTCATACAACAGGGCATCCCAAGATACTCCTATATTTCCGAGAAAGTCTGTATACTTCTGAACACTTCCTAAACTTCCCATGTTATGTGAGATGAGCAGCAGTAAGATTCATAGGACCTGTCCCCATAATGTAAATATCAGCATAACAGAGTGATTTGGGTCAGGGACAGTCTTTTTTTAAAGGGCAACAGGTTTTTGTCTGCATATATCGTAGAATCATGGAATAGTTTGGGTTGCAAGGGACCTTTAAAGGTCACCCAGTCCAACTCCCCTGCCATGGGCAGGGAGATCTTCAACTAGATCAGGTTGCTCAGAGCCCCGACCAACCTGACCTTGAATGTTTCCAGGGATGGGCAACCTGTTCCAGTGTTTCACTACCCTCATTGTAAAAAATTTCTTCCTTATAGCTAGTCTAAATTTACCCTCTTTTAGTTTAAAACTATTCCCCCTCGTCCTGTCGCAACAGGCCCTGCTAAAAAGTTTGCCACCATCTTTCTTATAAGCCCCCTTTAAGTACTGAAAGGCTACAATAAGGTCTCCCCAAAGCCTTCTCTTCTCCAGGCTGAACAACCCCAACTCTCTCAGCCTTTCTTTACAGCAGAAGCGTTCGATCCCCCTGATCATTTTTGTGGCCCTCCTCTGGACCCAACAGGACCCTCCAACAGGTCCATGTCTTTCCGGTGCTGAGGGCTCCAGAGCTGGATGCAGCACTGCAGGTGGGGTCTCACCAGAGCAGAATAGAGGGGCAGAATCACCTCCCTCAACCTGCTGGCCACACTTCTTTTGATGCAGCCCAGGATACGGTTGGCCTTCTGGGCTGCGAGCGCACATTGCTGGCTCATGTCCAGCTTTTCATCCACCAGTACCCCCAAGTCCTTCTCGGCAGGGCTGCTCTTCATCCCCCAGCCTGTATTGATAGCAGGGGTTGCCCTGACCCAGGTGCAGGACCTTGCACTTGGCCTTGTTGAACCTCATGAGGTTCACACGGGCCCACTTCTTGAGCTTGTCCAGGTCCCTCTGGATGGCATCCCGTCCCTCAGGCATGTCGACTGCACCACTCAGCTTGGTGTCATCCGCAAACTTGCTGAGGGTGCACTCGATCCCACTGTCTATGTCATTGATGAAGATACTAAACAGTACCGGTCCCAATATGGACCCCTGCGGGACACCACTCGTCACCGATCTCCATCTGGACATTGAGCTGTTGACCACTACCCTCTGGATGTGTCCATCCAACCAATTCCTCACCCACCAGACAGTCCACCCATCAAATCCATAACTCGCCAGTTTAGAGAGAAGGATGTTGTGGGGGACCGTGTCAAAGGCCTTACAGAGATCCAGATAGACGACATCTGTAGCTCTTCCCATGTCCACCGATGTAGTCACTCCATCATAGAAGGCCACTAGGTTGGTCAGGCAGGACTTGCCCTTGGTGAAGCCATGCTGGCTGTCTCGAATCACGTCCCTGCCCTCCATGTGCCTTAGCATAGCTTCCAGGATGAAGCTATGCTTCCTCCTATAAAAGGAGGAAAAGCCTAGCATAATGGCATCCAAAAATATATTAGAGAGAAAATAAGGGGTGGGAGGTGGTATGGATTTCTCCTGCTGATGTACCTGTAACTGTATCTGGTCCACAGATGTAACTGTGCATGACCTACTATAAACCGTGTAATATTTTTCTTGTGTTCAACTGATTTTTTTTGTCCCCTCCGTCTTTTAAATCCAAATAGCTGACAAAGTCAACGATGACTTCTACACCAAACGCCGACATCTTGCAGAACTGGCTGCCAAGGGGAGCCTGCCACTCCATCCAGTGCGCCTAGATGAAGACAGAGCTTACACGATCGACAGTGGCCTAACCAAACAGAACGGGCAGAAATCCAAAATCACAAAGATCCACACACACCCATTAGGCTACAATTCCCACTACAAGACCTGGGATCCCAACGACCAGTCTCTTAGACGGCAAGCATACACAAACAAGGGGAAGCATGGTATGGCAGACCCAACGTTAAGCGACCCACTGACAACCCGGAGCCAGCATTATTTGGGCCCACAGCCATACTTCATAACTAACAGCAAGACAGAAGTAACTGTTTGAGTTTGTTTTCCTTTTTTTTTTTTAATGAAATTCTTTAAAAACTACACGCAAATACACACACAACACAAACACTCAACTGAAAGGCAAAAAATAAATTTCAAAATAGAAAATAAAAAAAAAAAGGAAATAGAAGGAAGGAACTTCCACCTGGACACTCTTGGTATCCAAACAACTGTAGGCCAAAAAGTGGGTTAATACCATTCAGCAATACACACTGAAGGTTGAATTATAAACTCCATTTGTATTTCACAATGGAACACAAACCCTTGTGACTAAATTTTTTTACTTGAAACTAAAATCCATGATGAGAAGTAGCACAATCCAGAGAAACTTTATGTCTGCTTAAACATTTACACTATGTTCCTGCCTTGAGACAGAGGAAGAAAGAGAGAACAATATACTGTAATATATTATTTCAGAGAAGAATTTTGTATAAAATCTATTAATAAGCACTAGACCTGTGAAAAGCCAAGAGCAAACATCTTGGTACGACCCCTAACATCTATTATTGTACCTTCACACCATCCTATAGAAAGCGCAAAAAATATATATACAATAAGGGACAAAGACTCTTTCACAAGGAATTTATGAAGACTGTTATGATTAAGAGCATATGGGACCTTTCTGGCTGTTAGAGAATTCTGCAGGATGATAACAAACAGCAGAAGATTTTCTTTCAGTTTACTTCATTTGATTTGAAATTTTTGGGAACCTCCAAAATAAGAAGAGACATATCATATGACACAGAAAGCTGCTGGGGGAATAAGGGCATCAGAATATTCCCTCTCAGTCCTCCTGTTTTCAGGCAGATGGTAACAATTCTCACTTTGCAGACTGTCAGGACTTTTTCTTCACCTAAATGTTTTGCCTATCTTCAACTGCTTCAGACTGAAATTAAGCGTGGGTGGTGCCTTTACTGTATACTATTGTTCAATGACAGTCTTGTTTCTCAAAGTGACCCCTCTGTTCCTTTAAGCTATTTCCTCATGTTTTGCTAAGGATGACAAGGGTTCTGCCCTACTCAGCCTCCTCTGTTTGTCCCGAAGGGAAACTGGACTACATCTCCATCAGTGGTTGCACAGTCAAGACTATTTAGTTAGCCCCTCCATTTTCCCAATTTAAACTTTTTCCCTCTAGTCTCTCATTTTGTATTTGCTTTTAGCCATGGTAGTTCTTTGTAGTTCAACTAAATGTTATATGGTATATTGTCTCTATCGTTTGGCTTTCTATAGTGGCATTCCCTCTTGGTGGACTATTTGGTGGAAGAGGCTAACAGACTAGCCTCAAACGTCAAAGAGATCTGGGTTTAAACTAAACAAACAATTGGACTCGTGGTCTTGACTGTGGTTCTGATGAGCAGGATGCCTTGTTCGTATGAGTAAAACCACTCTTGAATTGGGCACTTGTAGTGGACTCGCAGTCCTGGGCCTGTAAAGGATTCGGCACATCTACAAAGAGCTAAAGAGAGTTGGGATGGGATGGCGGTGCTGCAACAGCCTGATGGCAGGCAATGCACTCAGTCTTTTACTTAAATTCCTGCCCCTCCCCCCAAACGAGTCTTTTGGCTAAATCCTAACCAGCTATCTTACTACAGTTGCGTTCTCACCAGCTGTCAATTCTTCTGGAGATTAGTTTTGGAAGAGTATGCAGGGAGCAGTGAGAACTGTATTGTTGTAAGAAGAATTGGAAGTGGCATTTCTTACTGTACTCAACTGACTGGCAGTGCTTCTTCTTAGTCAAGGATGCAAGGGCTAAAAATTTGAAATGTGTTTAAACAGAGAGATAATTTTTTTTAGCTATATCGAGATTGATTTGCATCCTGAGAGCACCGGCATCTCTCCATAAGCGTGCTGCTAAATTGTACGATCATATGTTTTAAGACTATCAGAAGTGGACAAAGCCCACGGGACAAATACTTTGCACACAACCCAGATTCTCCACTATCTTACTTTTATTCCTTTAATCTTTATTGCCTTCACGACTGGCTGACTTAATTTGACCCTTTATGGAATGTTGCTGTTAATCCATATGCTTCAGATACACATTACAGCTGCACTCTAATTCACACAGGTTTCGTGTAACTTGAGCATATTTTATGTGGAAATATTTTAGTAACTGTATGTTCTGTAAGTAAACCCGTGTTAATACTTGTTAACTACAGAGTTTATGATACCAATAATACTTCCTACAATAAAATGTTTGTTTGTTTTTTAAGAATGTTTATTTGTAAACATATGTATTCACTATATTAATATGAATTTCTTACCTGGCAATAAAACTGATTCTATGTGAATCCAACTTGCTCATTCCTAAACTTGTATCATTGGGCCAATTTTTGAGTATTAACTGAGCTTCTGGAGCCTCCCACTGCAGCCAGTGGGGTTCATCTCAGCACAAATGATTATTTGACTCTGCTATTGGTAGTCTCGTGAACAAGAGGTTCTTTGGAAAGCAGCTGCATGTTGTACGCGTTAGATATGTGCAATGTCTGTTACATGCAACGTCACGTAACCCACACAAGGCATGCAAGCCTTGCAAAGCTCCACGTGCCCTGTAAGCCTCCAAGCACACACACAGCTTGTGTCACTTTATCAGTTAATTACAGTTTTGAGGAAAGAAAAAAAGATAAGAATGCACAGGACCAGATCCTGGTCCTCATGAATGCATGGGAATTTTGCAATAAGCTTCAGACACATCCCAGGACTGGAACTACCCAGTAAGAAGAACAGATGAAACGCTGTTGTATATCACTTCAAAATTTTTATATATTCATTACAGAAAAACCTGTACATAATATCTGTGTACCAAGTCTGCTGGAACAGAAAGTCCTTTACAGGCTTTTAGTACTGCTAATGGCTCGTAAACCTGACAATGAACAGAACCTCAGAAGAGTGTGTTTGGGTAGCTTCTTCTCTTTGCTCTGCTGCAATAATATCAGATGAATTTCAGAAGCAGACACGAAGAATCAGGACACCTAGCTTCAGAATCAACTTAGTGCATGACTTGATGCAAATTTTTTAGACAATTTATGATTCCTAGGAAGACATGACACATTATCAGAGGGAAAACATCAATTCAGAAGTGGCTGGAGTTAGCCATTTTAAACAGTAGAAAAGTCTCATTTTCATTATATGCCTTTATGGGTGCCATGAAATAGCCCACTTCTGGTTACAGGAGCATTTCCCTGCCTCAGGCACAACTACAGCAACAACCCCATTCTGCCAGGGGGCTCAGGAGAGACATACGGAGTGCAGCCACAGCGCCAGAAAAATTCTGGGCAGCTCTGCGACCCATAGGGAAGCCTGGGGAGCCCAGTGGAATACAAGCCTAACCTACAGTAGACACAACTTACTGTTACAGCTCCACCACCCACCCATCTAATTCACATGTTGTTTCTATCAGCAAATTCCTGACTGGAATCAGAGATGGCAAAAAGGACAACTGCTTTGCAAGTAGAAGTGCCTCTGCATAGGCTTCCATTCTTCCAGATACGTGAAAAAAAAACTCCCAAAAAAACCCTGCATCTGATTTTGCATCTCTGCATGTTTTTTTCTCTTATGTTAGCCTGAACCTTTTATCACCATGAGCGAGAACTGCACTGGGTTCCCATAAGCATTTCTTCCATAAGGCTTTTTGATATTAACACAGATGCACTGCACTACAAACAAAAAAGTGTATTGCCAAGAAATGAAGATGTTCCATACACAGAGCTATGGAGTCTAAAAGTCTAAAGGTTATCTGGTTTAGACCCCTTTACCCTGGAAACGTCCGTTCTCATGACTAAATCTTTTGAGCATGATTCTCAGCTTACACAAACTGAAGACATGGTGACTTATATAAATAGAGGATCAGGTCTCATGACATTCCATACTACCTACAAGTGTCTCCAGGACTCAGACTTTGGTTTTTAACAGATCTGGGAAAAGATTCATGCTTTGCTCTATTCTTATAGAATGGTTATTGAATTTTGGGTACTAAATAAATAACCCTAGTCTACAAATCCCTTCTGCGCACAATCCTGCGCAATTTATTTAATCCTGATCTCTATACTTGAATACATGAAGGACTTCCAGTGATAAATATAGTCTTTACTGTAATTAGATTTTCTTTCTATTTGGCATGGATAATTTTATTTTGCTAAAACCAGTTATGACAGGAAGCATTATTGTATTAGGTTATATCATCTCATATATCACCCAGTGCTGACAATGTGAAAATAGGATGAGTACCACATTACTAAAATGTGAGCATTGTTATTTTTATGAATAGGAAAGTCAAATTATTGTGTCTATTGATTACATATGACTTCAGATAACTTCAGATAATATAATACATATATAGTACAGATGCAATGTTAGCTTGGGTATGAAAGCTGTTTTTATCTAAAAAGGACTGAATGAAAGTCCTGTTCATTTCAAGTTATACAGCAACTTGCTCTATGCATTGTTTCTGAAATACCATTACATGGTCAGTAAGAAATAGTTTCCAGGATACATTAAAATCCCAATTGAAAAAAAGAAATTGGAAAAACCTTTATTAGTTCAATAATGAAGTCCTAAAGGAGTAAAATTATTATTAACACCATTGGCTCAATTAAATATCAGGAACTACTCAGAAAATTCCTGGTAACTAATCCTCTAGAAATGAGTCTGGTTTGGGAGAACAAAATCTGAGGTTTTCTAATTGTAGATAAAATTATCAATTTACCAGTAGTTTGGCAGGAGATGTAGCATATAATGGCATTATTCCAAAAGTCACCTGGAGTCATGACACCATCCCAGTTTACAAGATGTGCATTACATTTACATTACATTCCTATCGGTTTCTGACCACCCTGACCAGCTGCTGCCCACCTGAAGAGGAGAGATGTACAAGATGATCCTCATGCCATATTCTGCAGTTCCCACTAGGTTGCCCACAGAAGAGTGCAGAAGTCTAACCTGACAGCTTAGGATTCAAACTCAAGCATATCTCTAGTGTTTGCCCAAGACACGAGCAGTGTTTTCTCAACAACAGGCTTAATGTCAAGGGGTGACGTTAGAGGAAATGAAGAAAGAGACTGTGAAATGTGAATTTGTCATTGGCAGCTTGGGTTATTACTCACAGAGTGCACCTCTTGTAGCACTTGTGCTTTGCTCTAGCGAATGGCACAATCAGCCCAGCTGGCTCTCCTGGTATACATTGTGTAGGACCATGTTTAGGAGGGCAATGGCAGATGAGTGTGACAAATGCGGGAAGATAAACTTCAATGTTTTATGTTAAACTACTAAATCAATTCATTTGAAAAATGTGACATAATAGCACATTAATCTCAGCCTACAGATGGGAAAAAAAGAGCCAGCAAATGCTGGCTTTAGTACAGCTAAAACCCCAGGGGAAAACTTTCAATGTAAACACCAACATACAGCTCTAATTTGAAAAGTGGCTGTAAAAAATAATTCTTGGAATTCATGCTTCACGCTTTAGAGATTTCCAGACTCAAATTTGGTCAGCCTGCAAGTAAGATGTGTCCTCATACCTGCCAACTCAATCTGGAACATGAGCATTAAACCAGGCCTTTCCTTCCCATCCAGCTGCATTAATGAAAGTCAGGACCAAATTAGGATACAGGTTATGTCCTGTATTTGCACAAAAGCTGCTGTCAGACAAATGCAGCTGATTGGACCTAGTAAACACTTTTGCACAAGATGCACCATGAAGAATTTGACGCACCTCATTCAGCTGTGCTGGTCTTACCAGGTTAGCAAAACATAAAACAGACATATTTGTCACCAGTGACCACAAATTACACTTTTTGACACTGGAAGAAAATCAATCCTGACCCTAGTTCTGGGGATTCTTCCTATGTCAGAATTTAACAAATAAACAATGCCTGAATAGGCCAGGGCTCCCTGGATAGGCCCTCCTCATCCCAGGACTGCTCTTCTGGCAAGATAATGATGTTGCTTCAATAGCAAGGTGTTCTTTTCAGTCCCATTTAATTTTTCACCTTCAGAGCTTAGGGTCCCTTTCTGGGAAGCAGAAGCTATGGATTCAACCTTACCTGAGGCTGAGATAGGTCTAGAACCCCAATCTATCACTGCTCTGGTTTCACATAAGAGAAAAGAATGAGATGCTACTTGTACCTAAGTGTATGAAGCAATGTTATAGTAAGTCTGGTCCTTCATGGATGCATGAAGAGGCTCTTTGTACCTATCTTTCTCTGCAGGTAACCTGAGGGCAATTTTGCATTCCAAAACAAAATCATAAAATCATTTTGCAAAATGCCTTTTTTTTTTTTTTAGTAAAGGGAGAATTCATTTTTTTGTCTATCCAGGGCTTTAACAATACACTCACACTGTTACACACAGTTGCACCTTGTCTGTTTAAGTCAACACTAGCTTCCTTCGCTTAGCAACTTCGCCTGCATTTAAATTGTAAGAGGCATCACTGCTTGTTAATAAGGGTTGATGTTGCACTGGCAGAGTTCATCTTCTGAACCTGCACACCAAGCGTTGTGTGCATCCCTCACAATAAATAAGGTTGCAAGTACAATAGGCTACCAACAGTGATGATTTCAAATCAAGAGAATGTCAGGCAGTACTGCTCCTCAATCTGAGGTTCAGCTACAAACTGGAACTGAAAAATGGGAATAATCACTAGCCTTTTCAGTGGTCATTGGCAGGGTTATTTTGTCAAGGAAACAGTCCTACCAAGCAGCAAGTGTGTCAGTGGAGCCACTAATACTCCCTGAGCAGAAGCATGTTCTTTTTACTGCAATACAGTATTTTCACTCTCTGGTATTTGGGCTTACACTAACATTTTGATCACAGTAGTTATTATTTGAGATACTTTTGCCAATGTTAGTGCATATAATTCCCTAAAGTAATTTGTCCCCAAAGGAAAGAGAATTTTACCTGCTACTTACTATTTCCTTAAGCAACAGAAACATTGCAAAAATACCATAACTGTGCTCTTTTTCCCTGCCACAGGTGAAGAGAAACTAGGTTTTGCTTTGTTCTTACATGGGTAAAGGAGAGAGCTCAAGGACACCTACTTTTCTGTCTCTTTTCAAGGCAGTGTTATACTTCAGTAGGGATTTTTCGTACACACTCTGCAGGAGACAGCACTGACTACTGAGCACAGAGACATCCTGTTGACTCCCTCATATACTAGGGATGAAAAAAATCATGCAACTGAAAGACATAAAGATAAACTGGACTACTGTGGCATTAATACTGGCTTTGCCATATGCCATGGTTCAATGGCTACTTTCCACCACCCATTTGAAGAGGTCAGGAGAACTGCGTAGAATTTTCAAAACCGATGTTCTCCAGTGAACTCCTGCAGTCTTCCTGAGTATCCCCTCACACCCAGCATCTCACCTGGGATCTCAGCTTCCATACCGATGTAGTAGTCTCAGAAAAAAACCTTCTCTCTCTGTGTACATGTGTACGCACACACACATTTTACAAGATTTTCCACATCAGTCACTTGACCTTTGGAGCCTGACTTCCTAAAACATTTGTGTTTGCAACACCATCAAAGGGTAACACTGATTTGGAAAATCCACCTAACTGCCTTACTACATTTTAGGGGCCTTATATCACTTTGGAAGATGGGATCTATATCCGTAATTTACTTCAGTGCTTTTGAAAATGAAATACAATACTAAAGAATGTGACATTCTAAAGAAGACAGTCTAAACTTTAGGGATGAAAAGTGTCCTTTAAGGCTGTAATGTATTTTACCATTACTGCTTGGGGAATGATAATATGAAGAATGATAGAGAGCAACTTGACAGGATCCATTAAGGCACAGACAGTTTGTGTGTGCTATTATGCACAAGACTCTGCACAAGTCTGCCTATGCAGAGCAAACTGTTCTGGTTTTTACTAACAGTGATTTATGAGTTTGGGGTTCTTTTCTGTTCTAAGAGATGCATCTAAAAAGCACAAGGCTAAGAATGCTCATAACAAAGGTGCCCTGTTGAACACAGCAAGAGACACAAGATTGTACAGCATGACTTTAATAGCAAAGGCCCTGATCCTGTTCTGCTGAGTTAGTAGCAGGCTTGTCAGTCTGCAGAAGACCAAAACCCACGGACAACACACATTCACTTTTTGATATGCAAAATTTTTTAGGCTCCACTACAAGTGATTTTTTTCAATCTGACACCAACTAAATGGTATGGGAAAGGAAATGCAGCAGATACATAACAAGATTGCACAGATCCCCTGGACTCAGTCACTGCTGAGACTACAGTTCAATAAAATAATGGCTGCAACATTGCCTTGTAGCGAAATGCAATTATCCTGCCAGGATCTCATCTACCTGGTTGTCTTGTAACTTTCACACAGCTTATAAGGAGTAGGGAAAACTCCACTCTCAGGCTGTTGCTTGGCTTCAATGTGCACATTCAAAGTCCTTGTAGAAGACGGCTACTACAGCCGTTAGGATACCGAATTCTGCATAAAGTCAAAGTGCAGGTATAAAACTTATCACTTTCTACAAGCAGCATCAAAACATATTGAATTTTGAGGCCCAGTTCCAATTCCCTTGCAATTTGCTGCTTAGCTTCTTAGAAACTCCTGCCTTAGACACTCTTTAGCTTCTCTGACTTTTAGTTAATATTTGGCTGGTTACCTATTAAGATGTTTTTCATGTTTCTACACAAAATGAGTGCCACACTAAATACTGGTATTCTTCATGCAGTTACTTCACTGTGTACAATTTATTGTATTACTAATTGATGATTTTATTAGGTGAGATATCATTCTCCAAAGACAGCAGTATTAGATGAGTATTCAGCAGGAAATACCTCTTTTATCACCCCCAAATTTACTGATCACAGGTTACTAATCACAGTTCAGTTATCTTTGGGGTTGCACTTCCTTGACAGGTTAGTAATAGAAAAATTTTCTTTTTGAAAATCTCCTATATACACTAGAAAAGCTATTCTGCCATTTTAAACACGTTTCTTTTCATAATAGGAAGAGAATACACATATATTCGCAAAAAGGTTGTGTCTGTGTGGAGTGTGAGTAAACAGGCGGAAGAGAGGGGACGCTACACTTAAGTAAAGAGGTAATATTGAGTCTTTTACCAGCTCGAATCCCATTCCCTATATCTATAATATTACAAGCACAACCACTGTATAATAATACTTTCTCATACAAAAGTACTACAGAGGTTGAAGTGTAGCTAATGCATTTAATTAACTTCAGGCAAAGAAGAAGTTGACTTTCCAATAATGACTTTCCAGTATGTTCTATTATATTTGTTCACTCTTCAACAGTGACCTTTTAGAATGGGTCACAGTTTCAGAAAAAGACGAGATACAAAACTGCATAGCTATTCTTTGTAAAATATTACAGTAATCAGTAGCCTTGAAAACTCTTTTCTATTGTCTTATCTGAAAATCGGAGGAACACATATTGCACCTCATATATATATATAAGAAAAGAAGCAGCAAAAAAAGAGACAAATACAGGCAAGACAGCATGGTGTGCAACACCTCCCGTTAATGCTGTCAGCATTACAGAACACTAGCCAAAGAGCATATTACCAACATTAACAGAAGCAAGCTTGCATTAATATGTTTAAGCAGACAGAGGGCATTACTTTATACGGACGTAATGTTATTTTTTCCTCTCTCCTCTGCATTGGCTTTGGGGTTTGGTTGGTTGTTTCTGTTTGGCTGGTAGATTTTGGGTTTGTTAATATCAGAATGGTCATATTCCCATCAACAAACAGAAAACTGAGGAAAAGAGACTATCGAAAATGTCCACTAGATCAAGAGAAAGTTTACAAAACTTAAGAGGTGACTAAGGCTGCAGCAAGAAAAAAAATATAGAATTGATAGTGCTGCCTGTTAATAACTACAGAAGTTTTACACCATCTGCTAATTTCCCCTTTGTCAGCTGCACAAGGGAACCACATGAGAGACACTATAATAAACAGAGGTATTTTTTCCCTCTTGGAGATCATAGTCTCCAGAACCTGTGGCATATATGTTCACTTACACTCAAGCTGTTAATATATACAAGTGAGAAGAGAACCAGTATTTTTATCAATGTGGAATAGCAGCTGAGACAGACAACACAACCTCCGCAGAGGGACATATCCATATGTTACACAATAATGAATGCCAGAAAAATAATACGGTGTTGGGGCTTCTCTCTGAGAACTCTATTCAATGGCATTTTAACTAGAGGTCAAAAAACCACTGTCCATAAAGACTCTGTAAAAACTGACGTAGCATGAGATCTTAGAAAAAAACATTTGGAAAGTACATGCTCCACATTAATCCCCAGACCTGCTTCTATTATCCAGTTAGGACATACACTAGTTCCTGCCAAAGCCCTGCTATGCATATACTATATTTCTTGATCTTTTCTGTTGCCTAGTAAAGGTTTTTGAATTTGCTGCCAATTCAACCCCTGAAGCACAGATGGGAATAAAAAGCATCTTATCTCCTAGCATACTATTCCATATCATGTTTTCTACTATTTTCAAGCTGTACAGTCTCTCAAACTGTATGACATGCCTGTTTCCCTTGGGAGACTATTTCACATACACACAGAATCCTAATACTCCTTGTGCATATTCCTGTATGTAATACGAAGCTGTGATAGAGAAAGGAGCCCTCTGTTCTCATCTGTTTTCATCTCATTCTTTCAGCAACAGGAGGAAGAATTGCCAGAAAGCTGTTTCATAGGTTTCTCATCCAAAACTTCAGACTGACTGAGGTGCTAGCAGGGAAGGCACTTTTGGCACTCTGTTGGTGAGCATAGAAAGTATCTCCTGGAGCATCCTGATCAGAGGTGCAGATTTCTGTCCTGAATTCACCCAGTGACATCTTAAAAGTCAGCTGCTCATTTCTAATGGTAAGGTCTCCAACCAAAAAGACAGCTATAGCAGTAGATATCATACACTTTATCAAGACTTCTGATTCTGGCTTGTGTCACGTTTTCATAAGAAATTTGGGAAATGTGGGTTAAATTAACCTACTGTAAAGTATGACCATAATGGAACAACATAATTATCAGTAAGCCTCTAATAAACCACAAAGAGGAATCAAGCAACATTCTTCAAAAGTTTACTTTAAAATATCAAAATATATTTGTATTTCATTGTCTATGTCAGTAAGGAAAAGTATTACATTTACAGGTAACTCCTGTCAGCTTAAAAAAGGAAAGCAAAATAAGAATCAAAAAGTGTCCACCATATAGCATGGTGGTATGAAATAAACCGGATGGAGCACTGAGGACTAATGCACTGTATCATATATACACACAGTTATTATATATTATAGGTAGGAATAATAGCATTGACATACAAGTTTCAGAATAACAGCTCAGGCAGCAGATCCACAAAACACAGCGCTGGGAATTAGAACACTATACAAACTGACTATGAGTCAAGAAAAATCAGACAGGCCAAATAGGAAAATCACATAAAGTAATCTTCCCACTCTGCTCGGAAGTGATAAAGTCTCAGCTAGGATGCTGTGCCAAGCCTTGGCCGTCATGCTTCCGGAGATATAAGGGTCAGCTGGAGAGTACCAGGGAAGAGAAAAATCAGTAAGGTTATTGTAATCAATAACCTTAAACAATCAGTATGAATAAGCAGAGGTGTAAAGAAAAGAAACTGTGAGGAAAACAATGAAAAAACTACAGTTGTTTATGTTACAGAACAGACAACTGAAGAGAGATATTATGTACAGATTATATAATTTGTAATAAAGAGTCACTGAAAAAAGGATAACACAGTTCACATCTAGTGGAGACAGAATACTGAAAAAGTTAGGCCTCTTCCTGGAAAAGGGAAGGCTCGTGGGGGACCTCATCATAGTATTCCAGTACTTAAAGGGTGGCTACAAAGAGGATGGAGGCTCTCTCTTCACAAGGAGCGACATGGAGAAGACAGGGGGCAGCAGGGTACAAGTCGCACTGGGAGAGTTTTCATCTCGATATAAGAAACAATTTTTTTTACAGTGAGAACAATCAATTACTGGAACAACCTTCCCAGGGATGTGGTAGAGTCCCCACCACTGGATGTTTTCAAGACACGAATGGACAGGGTGCTAGATAATCTCATCCATGCTCCCCTTCCCATGACAGGTTGGACCAGATGGTCTTTCAAGGTCCCTTCCAACCTCAGCTATTCTCCAAGTCTTCAGCTTCTCTGCTTATACCACTGGCAATGCAGGTAAGGAATGACATATATAAACATTGGTGTTGACACTGGTTCATTGATATTTAAACAAACAAAGAGGATTTTTTTTTTTTAATGAAGACATGATATAGTCAGTAATTGACAATAAATCATGTTTTGGATGGCAGTATGAAGCTGTTTGCACTATGTATACTTTAGAAATATAGTCCCTTCTCCAAAGATCTTACATTTGAAGTAGAATTACCTAGCAGACAGAAACTAACACTGAATGAGTTTCAAGGATTTGCTCAATTTACACTACAGCAAAGTCAATAATTGCACCCAGGATTGTAATTATATTCAGCCAGGCCTCTCCTCCTCAGGACATCGCTGTGCTCTAAAAGGCTGACGTCCTTCTGCCACTCCTTAGAGAATCTGGTTTTGATCATATATCTCAATGGACTTTAGCATTATCCTCATAGAAGAAGGCAGAGACTCCAACAGCAATTTTAGAGTTCTGCTATTTCGATCACAGCATTTGTGAGAATAGTGCAAATGTGAAGCCAAGGGGGATCATAGCATTGGTGAGGAAAGGGGCCTCAGATGTAAAGAGAGGAATCTAATTTTCATATTGTCTTTAGCTTATTTCACAGGGTAAATAAGTGATGCCATGAAAGAAAAAAAAAAATCACAAACTCTCTTCAGAAGTACGAGGGGAAAAGAGAAGGAAAGACTCTGAGTGGGAACAGAAGGGGACTTCAGCACGTAACAGGGAAAGATTCTGCACTTAATTCTCAGCATCTCTGTAGCCCTCCCCAAACTACTTTTTCCCTCACAACTTGTCTAGATGGAACTATTGTAAATTGGGTGCCAACTCCAATATTCAAAGAAAAGCAATCAGGGAAATGCACATGTTGCATTGAGCAAGATTTTTCAGGGGTTCAGTACCAATGAGTATTTTCAGTCATGACTTAGGGGACAGACTACAGAGTACACTTGCAGAAAGGAACAATTTTGGACTGCAAGTGCTCATAAGACGTGACTGGAATTCAAATGGTCTTGATGATCCAAGCTATTTCAGACCACTGCAGATCAGCAATGGCATTTGCAAAGTGCTACTACACGAGGACATGAAAAACAGACAAGGTAGGATATGATGTTCTAGGAAACTTTTCTGCAAAAAATATTTTTGAGTTCTAATGTCATATAATCCTTCTACTTAGATGAGTAAGGCTTTAACTGACATAGCATCCAGAAATTTGTAAATGAACTCCAGAAATGAGAAACAGAAATGGTCAGATGATTAGAAATTATAAAGATAGAGAAGACAGCAAAAGCCAAGATAAAATAAAACTTTGTTATTTTAGAGAGTATTTCTTCCTTTTATTATAGAGAAAAGACAGCTATGGAGAGACATGATTACATCTATGTAAAGAGTTGCTGAGAAGAGGAAAATAATATATCCCACTGGAGACAGGAAAAATATCTAGTTGGTGTAAGGATGATTTAGTCAAGTATTAGAATAAAAACCTTTTGACCGGTGTGGAATGACAAGCAATGAAATGGATTATATACAGAGGCTTTGGAGTTTCCATTGCTAAATGATTTTAAAGAAACATTGAACTGATTCTGTCAAGAATGATTTAGATACCATTGAACCCTTCTTGAAGAAGAAAGATGGACTAGATGATCTTTGAAAGTCCATTACAACTCTTCTATTATTTTTTCTTCAAGGCCCACAGTAAAGATGGGACAGAAAGTCTATTCCCCTACACATGAGTTTTTTCCCCACATTTCTTTTATCAGTTAGCAGCAGATGAGAACTGTAATTAGTAGCATAAAGGTATCTGAGGTTTCCCCAAAATTCAGTGTTGTTACACTGCAATTGCAAATCAGTATATAATGTTCCCTAGACAGACTTATACAGTAGCTAAAAGCACATATATTTGGACACACTACAGACTGGAAAAGAATCCTGAGGCACAAACTATTTTAACTGTTATTATGTATTACCAGTATCAACTTCATTCATACATTTGACAGTAGATCTTTCATTCCATGTCCTTACCTGGCAGTCAGCCACAGCCTTTAAAAGGCCAAAATCCTGATCTCCAATATAACATCCCACACAGATGATATGATCTCAGAGGTAAGGAAAGAACTTGCCTCTACAAGTCAGCTTACAGTTACAATCTGAATAAATCATGCCTCTGAATTCCAAGAAACCATTTGAAGAGGTAGAAGAGTACAGAAGGGAGGTAGAAAGGTTTTGAACCAAGAAATAAGATTGGGCTTCCAAAAAATATAGGTTTCATTTCCCAGTCTGAAATGGACTTCCTACATCATTTAGGATGAAACAGTTCCTTTTTTTGTGGTATTAGTTCATTTTAAAAGTGGGGATAAAAAATCTGTAAAATTTGACTGTCAGTTCCCTGGGACAAACAGTCTAGCCCATACTATTTAAGAGAGAAAGGAAAGGAATATATTCCCAATTGCTCCCAGTAGAGTTCGTATACAGACTCTAGTTAGTCCTGGGAAGCACGCATAGGGTTAAAGCTCCAAACAGATAAATTCACTGAGAATTTAGGCAATGATGTCACTGTGACCAAAAGCTGGCCTTAAGACAAATAAATGGGCTTTCAGTATTCCCTGCAGCCATTTGCTGTCCCTTGGCACCAAGATGAAATCATAATGCTTTGTAATTACAGATAAAAGGGATTTGACATGAGAGCTCTCCAAACAAGCCAAACATCCTGGAAAGTAAAAAAAAGACCCAACAACTTGCTTGCATGCTCATTCTCCAGACTCAAGAATAACCATCAAGACAATTTTCTTATTATTAGCAGTTGTTCAGAAATCAGTACTAGATTCATTAGTTAAATCAGTGGGCTTTCCCAGACAAAAAGAAATTTATGGAAAGAGGAGGATTTGAGAATAAATTAGCCAGACTGTAACAATGTCACAAACACGAAAGCCTACAGCTCTGGCATATAGAAATTACACAAAAATAAATCCTACAAACAAAAGATACATTCCAAGCATAACTGAATAACTTAAAGTGTAACCTCCCATTCTTTTGACAGCACAGAGGATGGACTCATCTACTCAAGCAAAGACTCCTCTGAGAAAGATTACAGGGATGCAACAGATAAAAATAAGGAAACCTTATGCACTGCTACATCTGTAATTTAAAAACAGTTCTAAATTATATTTGAGGAAATGTTGCCATCACCCTACAAAGGACAGGATGAAAAAATGGCCTAGAGTCTTTCTCTTCCTATTCTCCTAAGCCAAGATCACAATACATATGTGAAAATCCTTAACAATTACCACTGTAACCACTGTTACAACAGTACATGTCAGTAACATGTTTAAAACAACTAGTTTGGGGATTGTTAGTTGTCCACGTGTGCTCTGTGCTCTGAGGGTAACCCTCTGAAGGTTAATTCTGCAAGTATTTACTTTTTTGGGCTGGTTTTGAGTTCTGGGCTGCTGCCTATATCAGACCCTTGGCTGCAGCAGAGACATTTCTAAAAACTAGTGAGACTGACAGAAGAGACTTCTTTCCTCTTTTGGGAAATTCCAGCGATGCAGGCTATTGCTATTAACCCAGTACAAAGCACTATAAAATAAATGTAAGTTGAATTTATATCGACAGTACAGATGTGCATGTAAAAAGCATAGCCCAAAGTCATACTTATAAAGCATGCCTGCATATATTTTTATTGATGAATTAGAAAAACTGTTTAAAAATCTAATTGCAAGTACCTCACATTTGCAACAGAAAAAAACCAAGCATGTTAATTCTTTTCACAATGAGTTCACCATTAGGAAATGAGGACCGCATTAGGAAACTCAAATTAGCAGTAGCTGTGATTACTTTAATTTTATCCCTTAAAGCCTTTTCTAAAAAATTAGAACAAAAAATACTGACTGTTTTCTAGGATGAACTGTTTCCTCCCAGGTATTTTATCTTTTAAATGTGAAATACTTTGGCTTAAATAATACAAACTACAGATGTGACTGCAAATGGGCATCTGAAAAAAAGTAATCATTACCTAGTCTAGAACTTCACATAAGTTTTAGCCACTAATTTTCTATCTGGTGACAATGCTTTCTTTGATGTTTTTTTGCCTTGCTGTTGCTGTTTGTATGGGAATCATTGTCTTCAGTTTTGTAAACCAATGTCATGGTCTCTACTAGTAGTGTGTTGTGAGGTGTGTTGGAAGAGGATCATTAAAAAGGACTTTTATTCTCGTTTGTACTGGTGAGAATCCATCTCCCTTGACAGATTGTGGAGAAACTCTTATATATGCCAAAGAAATGCCATATTTCTTTTTATTTCGTATTATTATTGCCATCCACAGACAACCATGCTCTAAAAACACTCTAGACCTGGTTGAATGCAATTATATACAAAATATAAAAAGCACAGCTACAAGTTACTCTGCAACTTAGAGATAGCTTGTTGATCTCATCACACTACAGAATTGGTCACTTAATATTTATAAATGTAAATGTAAAACAATTATTCAGCTATTTCACACGGAAAGTGGTGATATTTGCTGAACAATGCTGGCAATCATAATTTAAAGAGTTTATATGCATAAGCTTGACTCTTGAAGAGAAACAGAGATTGCTAAAAGAAGTATAAATTGGATTAATATTTTAAAAATCATTGTAAATTCCAGACCAAACTAATAAAATGCTTCACCGCTGATACCAGCAGGATCACTTCAGAGGCATTTATTTTAAGAAGGAAGAGGCAGCATCATGCCCAAACGTAATCCTTACAGGTACTTTCCCACTGACCTCCATAAGGATTAGCTCACACCTGATGACTCTTACTCAGCAAGGTATTTAAGCACATGCCTTATATCTGACAGTTATCTGATAGTTAAGGGCAGAGGCTCTGGACTTAAAGCTACATGTGTTCTTAAGCATCTTATGGCACTGGGCTCTAGCAGGTTTTTGAAACCTGCGGAGTTATTTAAATCAAAAGGATAGCATCTGAATTTGCTGGATTACTTAACCCAATACAACAAACTGCTGTCTGCACGCTGAGCTTAGTTTCTGGTAGAGTTATTTTGCCCAATATTGACTTCTGTAGCAAGTTTCTTGTGTTGCAATAACTGTTCTAACTGCAACAAAAAGAAGAGTTACCTAAAGTCTTTTATTTGGTGGTCTACCATACTATCTGATGTTGCATTAATTTTATTCATTATTTACATAAAGTATTGAAATAATATATAGTAGGAAATCCTAGCTTGCATATTAAGTTACTTCCATTTCTACATGTATCATTCCCCTTTTCCAATGGGCACTATAATCTAAGCAAATGAAACTACAGAGTTGTAAGACAACTGCAGACTTATCAATATTACTAAATATTCTTTTTCTCTCTTTTTTTTTTCTTTTTTAATAGAATGCCATTCAATAAACATTCTGAAGAGGAAAAAAGTACGGAAAAGGGAGAGCAAGCGTCTGACTGCAAAAAGGAGAGTAAAGTGAAGAGCCTTTTTCAAGCTATATCATTAGCTAATCCTAGTTTTCAGAACAGAAGTGGTCACTGGTAACAAGTGGTGGGTTCTGAAAGGCCCGAGCAACTTAAGGTGATCTGGGATCACTTAGTACATCTTCACAAATTTTCATAATTTGTTGACATATTGTTCCTGTTTCTATATAATTTTCAATTTGTATGATTTTTTTTTTCGGTGGTAGCTTCTTAATCTAAACAAACCTATTTTCAGATTGGAAGTACACATCTTTAATTCTTTACCAGGGAAAATTATTACTATAACATTAATCAGAAGAAGGAACTGCACCATACATAAATACATGTGAAATGATCAGTTTCTTCATTCTCTGTAAAACTGATGCATGGTAAGGGGTATATTGCTACAAAAAAGTGTAAGGAAGAGACTTTCATTTTGGCATGAGATTTTTCTTAAACTTCTTTTATGGCTACCGAACTGAAAGCTGCATTCAGATCCTGGAAGGGGCTTCCTCAAATGAAATTCATGAAATCATGTTCACTCAGGTCATAAAATATAAATTTTTTTTTTCTTTTTGTTTGTCCTCTGTAACTAATAATAAAGGTAAGCAGCCTGTCTTAACAGTCCCCTAAGAAAAACTTACAGCCATCTAACTAGCCTGTGAACTTTTATACATGAGATTCCTCTTGATTTCAGTATTAGTTCTGTGTTTTTAAAGTATGAAATTTTGCCTTTAATAAAATGTTTTCACTTCTACACATTATCCATAGATGAGCTCTTCATTATTTTCTCTCACCATATTTTATCTTTCCGTAGTGACTTTATGCAGCTTGCATGCACTCTCCAGCTTTGTAAGCACTAGCAGAATATACATCATTGGATAAAACATCATCTCCAGTTTTAATGGAAGATTGCAATGAAGACAGATATTTCATAAATGTCTAGAAAGATGGATAACAAGTCAGACAGAATTAAAAAAAAATAGACAGTATCAATCTACATAATATCATTCCCTGTCAAGAAATGGGCTATCTTAAGTGTGTGTAAACAGCAATATTATTCATGGTTATACCACAGCATAATTGCTTGCTGGATTTGAATGAGGTTCCCCTGAATATGGATGAAGAGACAAAGTGAAGATAAAAGAAGCAGCTGAAGCTGGAAACCAGAAAGCTTAAAATGAAAATGATCAAGTCAGATACACCTCCTTTTACTGTGTGTGTGAATAGGAATGATTATTAAACCAATAGATTTATAACACTAGCCAGAGTAAAGTACAATGCAGAAAGAAAACTGTTTCCCAATTACATTCTGCCAATGTGCCTCAGCCTTGACACCCAGAATTATTGCCAGTGGAACCCTAAACCTCTTTTAAATACAGTCTTGAAATTGCTTCAAATTGTATCAGAAGAGCTGGTGATTTTTAGGAAGATAGACAATTGCAGAACCCTCGCAAATCCTTATCCCTTTGTGGCGAGGGAAATCCAATACCTAGGTCACTCGTGCTAAAAGGCATCAACTAGGCCTGCCACATCTTCAGCAGGCTGATTATTAACTGAAAATTGTAATAAGGAACAGAAGGGAATTTAATCTGCCATTGTCAGTGTGTTGCTGTGATTTGGAGCAAGCCCAAGTGAGTAGCAACGCTCAATGTGTAATTCCCTGGTTCTGAAACTAGAGCAATAGGATTATGCCGAAACCTTTTCAAAAATTAGCTGCTGAAAATGCAAAAAGACCAATACATGAGGTGATCCACCTGAACTGCATTCCCATATCATACTGGGACCTGATCCACTACACTCTCAAGACAGGCAGAAACCAGCACAGAAACTGTCATGAAACCCTGACAATAGAACATCTGGCCTGAGGCAGCTTAAAATGAGAAGGCAACCTCCTCTCTGGTAGCCAGTACAGACATGATGGGAGACTTGACATGGCAAAAACAAAGGAGCAGCCCAGAACAGATGTAGCAAACTACTATCACCGAAAACAATAGGAAAAAGATACTGTTTGTCTTCTTCCAAAATGAGCATCTCTGTATGGAGCAGACAGTTGGAGTTTGGATTCCTCTAGACAAATCAAGGCTGTCTTCCTCCAATATGAACATTAGGACAACATTAATAACAGCAGCAAAGACTAAGCTGAAGGAGCAAGAAAAATTTTACTCCATCCCAAGAAAACCATATTGGAGATTGCAGTGGCAGACACAGAACAGTGGATATATTGGCTATCTTGTCAGTCCACACCACAGCTAATTTTTTATAGAGACTAGCTGAGCTGGACACAGTTTTCCCACTACTTTCCCACCTCCTCCACCAGAGAAAGAGCTGAATTCAGATTAAAAAAAGGCAGACTCGGACATTTGCTTTATGAAACATGATTACTTTTGATTCAGTATGTTAGAAAACTTATTTAATAATTTTGAAATATTTCTGCTGCAGGCATTTAAACTTTTAAAAGTATTTTTATTTTAATTTTCTAAATCTAAAAATGAGAAGTTATTATATAGAAAATTTGGATGTTCATTCCTCTGTTTAGTTGAGACTGATGAATCTGAAATCTTCTAAAAAGCTGAGTTGAAAAATGATTCTTAAATGGCATTTCCCCATGAATATTTTGTTTTGACATCTAGGCAACATTTGGCTATAGCTTTTTTTTTCTTGATAAATGAACAATTGACTCCAGCTCCTGACATAACAGTACTAATATCTGAAACTGTCTCCATGTGCATGCTTAATACCTAAACAGGGTACTCATTTCATAAAAGAGTAAAGCAGCTCATATATGTCTAGTCTTCTTTCAACCTTTTTGAAATACAAGCAAACTTTTGAAAAGAATCAAAGGATTCTAAAAGCTTTCATTTACAGTAGAGTATACATTGGGCTCAACTTAAATTTTATTTTTCTACTTTTTTAATTCCAGTTCTACTTGTTTCCTTGTTTATTTGTATGGCAAACTGTGGATTCATTCACTGTACACTGTTAGCTGTCAACTGAAATGACATTTTTTATTATCCAAACCTAGACATGGCCTCCTCCTGTAATTACAACACAATCTTCCTCTGGTAAAATCCAACAGAAATGCACAGTAATCATTAAATTCTCCAGCACTTCTACAGCAAAAACCAGTTATTTAGAAGTTTCTGATATCCTGTTTCACAACTTGTTCAAATATAGTGGGGAAAAAGGAAGTCAAAGACATTTTTATATCAATACTTGCAGGAATTATTCAGTGTACTTCAGACTCTACATGTTACAATTTTGATCACAATTTTGATCACAGCAGATTATTTGCATAGTGTCGTCTTCCAAAAATATAAAATCTACTTATAAATACAACTACAAGTGGAGCTTAAAAACATCTAAGATTGTTAAAAGAAAAAAAAGGAATTGACACCAATCTTACTGAGCAAAGTCGTAATTTTGGGATTTCAATGCTTTCAAAACTTGCTGTGTTTAAAACAAGAAATTTTATGGCAGATGGGATTCCCAAACTTAGTTTTCAAATGTTGAGGTTAATTTTAATTTTATTCACCCAAATGTTAAATCTTGGACAAACATTGTTAAAAAGATTAAATCAAATCAGGCATAAAAATTTCAACAGAAACACCTGTGCCATCTACAGAGTAGTAACATTTGAATGAATACATCTAGAATAATATCTATTATTAAAGCATTATAGATAGCAAATATTTAACCAAGGAGATAATCCTGAAGCAGTCCAACAGAAAGACAGCGTCAAGGGGAAAAAGCACTTAAATAATAAAATAAGAATAGTACAGGATCACCCTGAATCTTATCTCTCACAATGGGCAGAGAAGCTCAGAAGTAGGAGCAGTTTTGAGAATAGCATAAGAACAGATGAAACATACTTACCTTGTACTCTCCTGGCTTCCAGCAGTTTGCAGTTCAGGATCTCCTAAGCCAAGTGTGACATCGTTCTACTTAATAATTCTTAGTGGATTCTTCTTCTTTCATTACGTTTCCCAGTCACTTTTTACACATGTAAATTTTTAGGACCCTCAACAACCTGCAGAAAGGCATTCTGTAACATTTTGTATTGTATGAAGAATAAGCCCTTTTTTGCTTGTTTTGCATCTACCCCCTGCTAACTTCCTTTGATGCCCTCTGAGCATTTTGAAAGATCAGTTGGATTTAGGCTGAGATGAAGTTGTGAACATAAGATTAACTACTCTTTATGGAACTTTACATCCATTTATTTAATGCGTTATCCTTATATTTAATGCTCAGTAAATGAAAATTTGTGTATTTTAAAAGGTAATTTAATTAAAGCTTAAGGTTACTAAAAGACAAAAAAGAGAGGAGTGCAGAAATGCTAGTACAGAAATGCTGAAGAAAGCTATACAGAAATGGAAACGGACAGGGACATACTGTCTCCTAAACCAGTCCTACTAGTCCCACAGGATCCTAGTCTAGAGCTTTTCCACTCATGATCCGCAGACATCTAAGCGCCTATGGGCTGCTTCTACAACTTCAGGAAGTTAATTAAGAGAAGCAAGTCTCTCATCAATAGTTTTAAATGTATTATGCAGAGGTCCACTTCTCTTAGAAAATCTAACCTGTGATTTGAAAAAGACTGAAAAACCCATTCTAGTCAAAGCAGAGCAGACAACTGTGGAGGAAATAGTCATTAAGCTTGTTGAGTTACAGGGAGGCTAATGAGAACTATTGTACATCATTATTTTAATATAATATATAATAGCTAAAGGATTTTTTATTCAGAAGGGGACATGATCTTTCCCTTTCACAGATCAGGCTGTACTGTATGGATCTTCCCCAATGTCAGGAAGCTCATAGAGATGGTAATGCTTTCCTCTTGATTTTGCTGCAAGTCCCCTTTTACTCTGACATACAGTCATCCCCTTAGACAGGGAGTTATCTGAGAATAGATGTGAGTTTGAACTTCAAAGCAAGACGGCCAGAGCAAGAGAAACAAGTTTAAGGCTAAAGATATTACCAGTTCCATTGGTTACCTTCCTTAACTTCACCATTAAAAGCAGAGTCAAGGGGCTCTTAGACAAGTTTCTTTTCCAATGCAACACTGACATGAATGAAAGGAGAAACGACAATATCCAAGTCAATGCAAAGTAAGTTAATTAGCGTCTAAAGAGCTTCAGGATGTCAGGCTTTAAACTATTAAGATAATCCCTTTTCATAAAAAAAAAACAAAACAAAAAAATCTTTAATGTCCTTGTTTCCAAAGATCTCTGATGGGAATGGGAGTTTGGCAGTAGTGCTATAGCTGTCAGCCAAGTCATCAGGCATAGAATGTTACTTTAATAATGGATAATTGGCAACAGATTTAAAGTCAGCAGGTATGTAACCTAGGGACATAGAAGCATTAATTAAATCAGTAAAGGCAGGCAGAAGCTCAAGAGGAAAAACCTGAACAAGAATTTGGGAAGCACTGATAAGGCTTGATTTTCTCTCTGCACAGCTTGTGCCTCCAGCAATTCAGCGCCTAAGATGCAAGAAAGCTGTGAAATGAACTATCAGAACATTTGTCAATCACTGGACAAGCTGTATCATGGTCAAAAGGTACTTCTAGGGCCTTCAGGAAAATAATGGAATGAATATATGATGTAGGTTTACCAGTGACTAAGCAACAGCAGTTTTGACTATTGCAGCAGAGAGGCTTAAACAGAAAGGGTGATAATGGGTAACTTAAGGATTATAATTCTTACTCTCTTTTCATTTCAAAGACTTTTCTTGCTTCAATTACGTTTGCTAATTTCCATGTTAGGGGAGACTTTCTGTATTATGGGGAGAAGGAAGACCATTCTGCAAATTGTTAATTGAAGCTAGATCAGGTGGTGCTTTTTTTAATTCCAAATCCAGGGTTTTGAAAGTTACATAGGCAGACAGAGGTACACATTTATCACTGGAGGTGTCTGTTCCTCTTTGAGGAAGATGCAATACAGAATGAAAGAAGAATAACCCTAGATTCAGAAGAAATCTGACAGTTGTCTCATTTATTATATGAGACAATTTATTATATAAATTATGAGTAAAAACAAATCTGAGGAAAGTCTTAAGAGTACACAAAGTGTGTGTATATATTTTTAGTATAGATATATATATATTTAATATATATATATAAAGCATGTATGCGCTTTGTGTGGAAACTACTTGTTTTACCTATGGAAATAAAATTTAAAATCCACCAAATCGTCAATTGTCTGGAGTCTTTGTTAATGGTCTGAGCAAGAATGACTAGTAAATGAGAATTAACTTCCAACTTTGGTCTAAATAATCAGTTCAATTTGCAAGCAAATTAAACACATCAGTACTTGTTCTTTGGATATAAATCTGTCACCTTACTATCATGTGAAGAAGTGTTTTCCATCTGGTTAATCAATATGGAAGATTAATGCTGTCAGCTCCTTAGGTCAAGTGAAATTAAATTAACATGATGGTTAAATGGAAGATACATGGTTATTAATGTTCAAATGTGTTCCACAGAGCCAAAAATACTAGCCTGGACCAGGAGTTTGTGCTTCTATCTCTACATATTTTTATTATAAGGAGGTATCACTTTTGAAAGGATCTGGCTTCGTATCAACTTTCAGCAGAGCAAGAGCAACGCAAAGAAGATTGTTCCACTCTTTAGAAATGCGGAGGAACAAAGAGAATAGGGAATGGAGTATTCTGGTAGTCAGAGAAATATTTGTCTTACAAGAAGAGAACGTTTTTGAGATTTCACGTGTTCAGAACCTGACTGATCATTACAACTTCTTGAAAATCCTTGCATTATACTCATTATCTCTTCTGTTCTTAATTGACACATGCATATAAACAAGACAGAAATGTAACATTAGAGAAAAAGTAAATAGAGCATTGTAACACAGCAGCTGAAAATGCAATTGGGTTTTCAAAGCATTATTACTTCAGATTTGTTTTATTATCAGTAATAGACAAAACACGTATCCAGTTTTCAAAAGAATAAGTCTGTCATTACTAGTATGTGGACCACATCCTAATCTGCATTCTTAGTGAAACTGAAGCTAATCTAGAACTCTAATCTGGAAAGGGGTCCTGTTTCCTAGGTTTTTGAAGAGGTGGAATAGGGCATGAAGGGCAGACCAGCGATGGAAAGAGCTACCTTAGAGTGACTAATGCAACCACCTCAAAATACCAGAGACAGATGACAGATTTCCACAAGAAACCTTTTCCTAGATGCTTGCAGCAGTTCAAATGACAGATATTTTCCATTTTCTCCGTATCTTTATGTGCAGCCAGAATAGGATTTTTTTCAGCGTGTTACTTTTCTATAAAGCCCTCAAACTGAGGGAGAAGTTCTATGCTTCAGTTATTTAATTTATTCATGAAATATTTTGCATTTCGTGCTACCTCCCCCCCAATAACCGCAAGCAAAATTAGCATAAAAAGTGGTGTTTGAGAAAGGTATTTCAAATTATTTGCACTGCACAGAAAACCTAGCTGAATCGTGAAATTCATTTAGTTAGGCTTTGATGCTGGGAATCTAAAAGAGAAGTTTTCACACCAGTAGAAATCTTCTATTAGTGAAGAGTTTACCTAGAGAAAACTAGATCAAAACAATTCCAAGTGCTAATTATGTTCTGCTCCACCTTCATAAGCACAAATAATGAACGGACAGATTTTTTAATAAACAACTTCTCTAACAGGAAATTAGAAATGTACATTCCTATTGAAGAGAAAATAACAGCAGAGCTCCTTTTTAATTTACTGAAAACAATTCAGCAGTTTAGTCAGAATGGAAGAAGGACACATAAGTTACCAGGGACCTGTGCATTAATAGCAAAACTAATCTGCATAGGCATATTGTACAGATCTCTCTAGAGTCCAAGTTAGAGGAAACAAGATGTGACAAAATGGAAGAGCTGCAAATGGAAAAACTGAAAACATTTGTGAAAAGGTTCAGTAGTCTTGCTGCAGACTAATCAATCACCTGGTAAGTATGTGATCAACACACATGGGAATTCCCAGAGTGTAATAACAGGTAGATAAATCAGGTGATACAATTTTGCTAGTTCTGCTGCTACAACTGGAAAGCAGCCACTCTTTCTGGTGATGACAGTTATACCCTCTGGCCGTCACCACTAATTAAATCGCCATCTTTCCTATTCCATTTTTTCCCCAGATATAGATGCGATCAAAGACAGAACAATATAAAGAAGGAACAGAAAACTAGATTCAGGTAATAATTTTAAAAGCGAAGTGAGATAGCCTGAGATATTAATACAATCCCTTGGAAAACAAAGCATGCTTCTGCCAGGAAGACAGGTGCAACAGTGTGTGAGTGATGTGTGTATGACCATAATGTTGTAATCGAAACCTCATGCCTTTCATAACTCCTAAAATTGCTAGAAAAATGCATAGCACACATACAAATGGGAATAGTTTATGGACAGTATGTTTATCAGTTACGTACTATATACAGGTTATTACAAGTTACAGTACAGCCTGTTTCAAAATTAGGATTAATTGATTCTGTTTAGAATACTCAGAGCAGTTGTCACTTTTTTTCAGAAGAGACAAGCACTCTCTGAAAAACAAATCATAAACATTACTTATCAAAAAACCAAGGTCCAGCCTAACATTTACAGGACTCTGTAAGCATACTAGAAGCTGCATTCCAGTGCTCAAACCCTCTCCTGCCCACCACCATGCATTTCCAATGACAAACACAGAAGTTAAAAGGAAAAATACAACACACAGAAATTAATATTAGCATATCTTTGTGGTTTTTAAACTACAGACTGCATAATACAATGGACAGGAGAAAGTTTTAGCTGAAGTCAAGGTCAATTCCCTTTTCTAAGTGCAACACATTGCTGTTCTGAAGTGGCTTGTGGATACTCTCACATACACTCCCCTTCCGCAGCCCAGCTCAGATGCCAGTCACTGCTGGACACAATTCACTCCTCAGGTGCCCTGAAAACCTTGTGTCACTGCAAGACCCTCAAGACTTTCTTTTCTTACACAAGGAATACAGGGCTATGTGCAAATGGGGGCCTAACAACAGAGTAACTTTGAAATTAAAGCTCTGACACAAAAACAGCATAGCAATATTGATACAATTCCAGCAACTTCAGTAGTGACTGGCCCTCAGATACGGGTGTTTTGCCTTTAACATGCAGTGATGACTTAAATGTACTAACTTTAGAAATGCAACACAGTGAGAAGTCAAATACCACTGTAAAGTGTTTCTGCATGTTATCCTTCCGCTATCTGAAATACCCTCATGTGGAACATCACTGTGGGAAAGAATTCAGACAGTACCCCCAAAAAAGATTCATACCACACCACCATCGGTGCCTTTCATTTCCAGAATGATTAACTAAAACTCCATTAAGTGCAATAAATGGCTTGAGGATTTTCTTTTCCTTCCTCAGTGTAACAGTAAATTTTCTGTATGATTTCTGATGACTGACTGCCTCCTAACCTCTCTTAGTTACAAATTGCTATAATAGCAAGATCACTAGAATATGGGTATGTTACAAGAGGGAAATGCTGTAGAAAAAGGACAGGCTTGAAGAAAGGTTATGAAACATACTGACAAGACTGAGGGACAACAAGTAATTGCAACACCTTAGTATGGATCAGCACGTGGTTGTGCCAGTTTTCATATAAACAACAAAGTAATCATTCTTGTCCTAATCTTTGCACCAACATCCTGTTTCAGAGATTCTTGCCTGTAGAGGCAGTTTCAATGTTGTTTTGAACTCTCCACGTTTCCTTCAACAGCCACTGTCCCTTTTGAGCAGAAAGTATCCATGACAAATACTTGGTTGACCATTTTTAGCAAATCTGAAGTTCATCCAAAACTAGCATTTCACCAGGAAGGGCCTTTGCCCAAGTTAACACCAATGGAAAGCTGAATTACACAATAATGAACAAAACCCAATCCAATCATCTCACACAGGTTAGTTCCCATTCAATTTTCTACTCATTTTTCTCAAAGGTACTTCAGATTTCACTTTACTGTTAATGAACCTTGCTAGACTGATAGCTCAGCAGATCTTTGCGTCAGTGCCCAATGGGGAGTCTGTCCATCGTGAAGATGATCTGTCTGCTTCATCCTCACGGGTCTGATCCAGTACAATTACTGAGGCTTAAGGAAAAATGCGGAGTCTTTGAATCCTGAAGCATTTTATAATGGGTCATTATCTTTTATAGCCTGTAATACTATGTCTTAAGGTTTAATCGCCAAGAACTATCTTGCTGCCTACTCCTTTGCGAATGATGGCCTCCATCCATTCTTATCACATTTTTTTCTTTAAAAATAAAATAAAGAAAAACATGTAAAAGCCCCTCGCTACACAAGCATGCAAAATGCAGAAAATGAATATGAGAAGGCAAAGCTTCAAATTAAAAGTAGGACTGTAGATCACTAGTGCAACTTAAGAAGGGAAATAAAACATCCAGTACTTAGGAAGTAATTGAATCCCACACTTTCATCATATCAACTAGCAACCTAATGTCCTGGCACACTTTCTTGGGCTAAGATCCTGGAGACCAGATTTAGCATAGCATGCTTCTGTGAGCCTAAGCAATGGGTACACGGCACATTCAAATTGCAAATGCCTGTTGCTTTCCTGGGTGTCTGAAAGGAGGGTCCGAAAAACATGAAAAAGTGTTCCTTGCACAACAGTCCTCCAATCTGCAGTTCTTTGTTCACTCATACTTTTCCCTGGTAGTTCTCTAAGTATTGACATATCCTCAGAGAAATTTTGCAGCTTAAGACACTACTGCCCCAAGCTGTCAACCTCAACCTTTCCACAGAGGTCACTCACAACAGTAGCTTAACAGGAGATGCCAACCTGTCAGCTGAGAAAGGTGAGATGTGCACACACATCCTGCTCTGTCAACTCTCGTATAGGCATGTTAACCTATGGCACAAAAGATGGTGACATAATGCCAGGAATTGCTGCAGCAATATTCATCAGAAGATGTCTGCATCCTAAACATGAGCCTTATAACAAAAGGGGTTTTAAAGTGTTTTAGCTTTGGTACAGCAAGATATTAAATCTATGAGCACTCTGGCCGAAATTAGCATGACTATATGTATATGTAAGATGGTACTTGCTTAAGTACCTTGCTGAATTAGGTTTTAATACTTAATATGTTCATATTTATAAAGCAATTAATGAAAAAAAAGCTAGAACATACCAGGACAAACCCTCTGGGAGACCGCATTAACTGAAACAATCATGTAGTTGACACATGGTTTCTGTTTCTAATGAGACATGCCAACTAAACAGAAAATAAAGGGATATAAGCCCTGATACTTCCAGATATAAAATAACTAGTCTCAGGACAGAAAGCACTATTATCCTGAGAGCTGACGATCCAATGGCTCACAACAGGTTTCTTGTACTTTATGGCAACTATGGTCACAGCAGACACAGACAACAAGTCTGACCTACTATGGAAGCTCCTGCATTCTGTTTCTTTAAGGGACACATTTAATATATGTCCATATGTCTTCCCTTTTGGCTTCATAACTCCTATTAAAGTGATTAATGCTGGGATGGGGATTCAGATGGCTGGAAGACAGAAGGTTTGTCTACATGCAATATCACACTTGGTTAACATAGTACACTTCTCCCTGGGACGAAAATGTATACAAAAACAGGGCTAAGGAGCTGGCTAAAGATACTCCTGCAATATTGGCAAAAATTGAGCAGGTGATTGTGGCACTGGCACAGGGAGCTATCCCATACTCAATTCCCTTCTGCAAGGGAATACATTCCAGTAGTTCCAGGAGTGGCACACTACCAATAATTCCTAAGACATCCATTTAATGTTTTTTATTACCCTGCAGTCACAGCAGTAATAATTAATTCCGAAAGGAATAGTGCCTGAGGATCTGTAAAACTACACTGAGGTTTCATTTATCCTCAGTATGCGTGTTGTGATACACATCTATATAGGTACAGATATATGCATATATTCAAAAATAGACCAATCTGCAATGCAAACTTCAGAAAACGTAGAACTGAAAGAGAAATTAAAATGCACCTAAATTTACTCCCATCCTGAATGAAGCAAAATGTAAACATATTATTAAAGGATGGATTACCATGTCTAATTCCATGGAAATTAGAATATAGATAAAAATGTAAAATTGTAATTAAAAGAACGAAGAGAGAACATTAATAGGATGAACCATACACTCTAATGCAAAATGGTATGTAACACTGTAGGCCTGTTTTGAAAATTACTAAATGAGGGAAAAAAATACAGTCTGTTCCTGGGAAAAGATTGGTAATAAGCAGTTATAGTTATACAAAAACTGTTGATACTTTCTAAAACTTGTTAGATATCTTTTATCATTCACAGTTAAGTAGAAGGTTTTTCCTTCTGTGCTTTACAAAAAGAACAGAAGTAAGTAGAATTTTTTGTTACTGCTGAATAGATTGACAGTTATGTTTTTCTTAGTTCTCTGGCTACAGATTAAAACTGCAGCTTTATATTACCTATTTTTTCCTTTTTAGTCAAAGCATCTCAGAGAATTTCCATTTCTAACTATTAAAGAAAACAGTTTTCAGTTTCAAGTTAGAAGTACAGACATTCCCCTGTTTCTTCAAGAGTATTTTTTTGGCTGAATTTCAATTTCAGTTTACAGGATGTTAAAATACTTTCATGTTATAGAATAGTTTGGTCAAGAGCTGTCTAAATCAATCAAGTGAAATAAAAAGTACCAATGATAAGGGTTTTTTTATCCCTGATGCTGATGTAGGAGAAGATGCACTTCCTAGAGAAGAATCACCAGCTATAGTCCTGAAATAATTAAATACTTTTATTTTGAGAAGTGATGTGTAAACTCATTTCCATGGTAACTGTGTTTTGCATTTCACAAAGTTCTAACCCTGGAATTTTTCTGTTGCACCCAATACACGATGTTACCTTGCCTCTGAAGTCACTGTCTACACAATGAGTTGCAAGAATATCAGTTGTATTTTGTGTATTTACAGATGCAAGAGATATTGGAAGATTTATATCCTTTCTCCACTTTGCAATCCTCTGCTTACTTCAGTTTTGTTTCTCTGCTGAATGCTTTTAATCAAGATTTCATTTTTAACTGAAACAACAGACATGTAGTCAAGCGATTCCCACAGTAATTGACCTCTCTGCAGTACAACAAAATTCTTTCTTTGTATCATACTAGTTTTCTAGCTGCTGAGCAGAGAAAACAGATTCTGCCCATTATCTAGTTAACTCCATTTAACTCCAGCTCAAAGAGCATACCGCCCATATAGGAAGGTATAGTCACACCTATGTCTAGAATCTCAGGTTCAGAATCTCTTTTGAGAATCATTAGAAAATATAAAAACATCAAAAGCGCACACGTGCACACACAATCCACAAACAGACAGGAGTGAGGGTGGGAAACAAGCTATGATTTCAACCACTGCAGCCAAATCACTATTCACTTGCCATGGTCAGAAAGCAGCACACATTTTATGTTTTGAAAACTATTTACAGAGAAAAATGACTACTTTACTATACAAAGTACAAATACAGTGTTTAGTTTCTTTTTAACCCACTGAAGGAGTAACTTCTGGTGAAGCTGATATTTATTATTTACTAATTTGTTCCTAACAGATTTTTCTAGCAATAAAGGTGTACATGGACGACTGACAAAGATATTTTAAAGATAAAATACAGTTAGACCTTGTAATTTAAAGATCATAGTTAGACCTCATCAACTAGAATCAGGGTTTCTATTACTGTATGTGTACTGCTCTCCAAAGGGAGCTTATTTAAACAGCGATCTCATAGGTACAACTTCTTCCAACAGACTGTGGACATCACTGAATTTCCAAGCCCAGAAACCAAGTAATTGTTCTTAGGCATAAGACAGTTTTGGGTCAGGTGTCCTAACAACACACTAACGGTTAATTCCACAAGACCTGGCTTAAGGTCAGATAGAAGCTCTAAGTGAAATGAGTGCAACAACTCGCACAGTTTAATGTCTAGATTGCCGTAGGTGCAGAGGGGTAACTAGCTGCATTTGGTGAAGCTCTACAGATGACTACCTTAGCAGAGGAGCTTGCAGGATCAAAGCTGTGCCTTCAGGCTAAGACCAATGAACCCATTTCATGGATGATTTGAATCAAACTTTGATGCAGAAGTGAATCATTAACTCATTGTCTCCCTGTGGCATTAGTATTTGTAAGTCTTCTCAGATAGACCATAGGATAATTCAGGCTGGAAGGGACCTCAAGAGGTTATCTAATCCACCTTCCTGCTCAAAACTTCCTTCTGCTCCTCTTTCTGAACCTTTTTTATATATATATATAACAAACATACAAACACATTTCATTACTGTATGTTGTAAGCAAATCCAGTTTAAGGAGATTACGTTCAAGGACACTATTTTGCTCTGAGTTAAGGAAAAAGCAGCCCTGCTGCCTTATGAAAAAAAAAAAAAACAACACCCAAACCATGTAATACAACATGCAAAATAATACGGAGCATAAAGCATTAGCTTTAAGGCCATATTGGCTTTTCTGTTAGCAGCAAAAGTGCACATAAGAGTTAACATTAAAAACTGAAATGAAATGAATATGCTCTCTAATGAACTAATATACGTGGGTAAGGTAACATCTGCTACTTTGTTTATAACAAATGTGTCAAACATTAGATATGCCAGCATTCATGCACATGTTCCGATGGAAGTTGGAGAATTTGCTTTATTCTCCCAGCAGAAAATGGAAGATTATATGTCACGACAGAGTAATATCAGACCTGAGAGCACTAGGAGAGAACGGTAGAATTTTCTTCTTCAACAAAGAGACAGCCCTTCTCATAACTGTTGTTAGTTGGTTACTACAGAAAAGGAGTCTTAATTGAAGTGATTTGGGGACAAGGAATGAACAATTGTTTTTAAGAAGTTCTGACCTACTTTCTGTATCGAAAAAAATTTCTAAGTAAGGAGTAATTAGTAAACTGCACTAGGTCAGGATTAACCCTGGGAGGTAATGTGACTCTGCTGCTTCCTTTGTGTTTCTCTTCCCTTGCCAGATAATCCTAACAGGAAAATCCCAGCATTTCCCAAGCCAGTCCAGATCTGCTCTTGCAGAGAACATGCGGTATTATCCCCTATTTCTTCACAAGCTATTCCTTTAAAGAAAGTCTTGGGAGTAATGAATTTGTTAGTGCCCACCTTAGATAGTAAGCAAGAAGATTCTATGCCAAAGCCTATTTTTTACAGTGGTAAGTGAGAATGTAAAGCCTATAACCTGAAAGGTGCCCTTGAAAGGGGTTGCAAATTGATCGAATGCCCAGTTTCTTCTGTAACTATGTAAACTGTTCACAGCCATTTATTTGCTGTAGTGGATAACAAATCTTGAAAGCTTATTACATCTAGATTAAACATTTAACAAAAAACTACACCAATTCCTCCATTTTGTTTGTAAGGTTCAACAGTTCATATTAACCAAAATGTACTTTTAATTTGCCTTCAGTCCACAAACCAGAAAGTTGCTAAATAACAGAAACACAAACCCCCAAGAGCCAATAAAAAACTCAAGATTTCCATCCCACTTGTTTGGATTCTTTTAAGATAAATCATGTCTTGCAAGATTGCTAATGTGGAGTAATTTTTTTTTGTTTAAGCTGTTTTCATACTAAATATTTCAGCTGGTTTACCCTGTTAAAACTTTTTAAATTTTTTTTTTTTTTTTAGCATTTTCATCTCACTTTGGATAGACAAGAAAACATAACTCACTGGAATAATCTATCATAATATTACATTTACTTATTACTGAAGCACATTTCTATGAGGATTAAAATTACTATGTCTTTTACTGCCTCTAAAAGAATATCCAAGATCAATCTGTGGTAATAACATACGGTAATTAACCCATGATAAATAACTTTGTAAACAAAAAAACCAGTGAAAATTGCATTTAAATAGGCACCTCTGTTGTGCTGGAAAATGGGAACTTCATAACACAGGATTTTACTTGAGAATTGGAATAGCAGAACTGTCAAAGTTGTTTGGGCACTAAAGTGCTGAGCACAATAAGGACAGATGGATGGGTGTGAAAAATGGGGTTATGAAAAATATAAATTTTCTTTATAGTATCTCATAGGCAACCCCTAGCTCTTCCTGAAGCTCTTTCTGCAGTTGTATATAGGGACTGAAGATTGGGTGAGAACAGAAACTTCAGGCTTACCTGCTGAACATACTATTGGTGTAGGAAGATCTTGACAATAGACAATGATCTCTTGCACATTCATTTTGTGTACAAAAAGAACATTTTTTCATTCCAGGGGTATTGAATGGCTATGACAATTTCCAGTGAAAGGAAATGTTGCTCCTAGTGTTACCCAGCTCGGGGACACTGGCATTCTCATTTTTCAAAAGTCACCTGATGGTCCTTCTACAGTGCAATAGTATGTTGTGTTTACTGCCCAACTGGAGTGCTGAATGCAATGTGCATTGAGAAAGGATCCAATCTCTCAACTCGGCACTGAATAGCCCATGGGCAGAATTCCACTTTCACATGGAGATTTCTCAGCATCAATGTAAAATAGTTTTTGCTTGCACCGTTAGGGAGAAGAAAGTAGAGGACTGAGCCATGACTGTCAAGACCACTATATGAGTAACGAACAGCTCTTTGGTGGCAGGAGGATGAGGAGGTCACAGGCATTAAAAATTACTATTTAAGAAGTTTCATACACCAGCTCTGAATATTATCTGGAATAGGTGATTGTCACTCATCAACCATATTCTCACTTCTTGGGAACTTGACCCTCCACTGCTTGCCTGACAGTCTTCAAATTAATATTAAAAAATGCCTACAAGCTCCCAATCACTGTTATTATGCTATACTTCAGCTCAGTTTCATCAGGGAATTTTATAATCAATGGCATTTTTGGAACATGGAATAGAAATTTTTTTGACAAAATATACCTATGAAAAGATTACCCAAATTATTTCAAATATGCTGACATTGCTAAAATACATGCTTTCCTCTACGTCTAATGTGCACATATACCTTCAGGTATGGAAACTACTTAACTGAAAATATGCTTTCTTGATTAATGTTTAATTAAATATTTGTAATTTTTCAAGCTCTGTTGTGACACCAGAAAGTATTAATCATAATTCAGAGAAAAAATTATTTTCATTTTACATACTGTGTACATTATTTTATGTTCTTGATTACTATTATATACTAAAGTGATTAAAATTGCATTAGACTTTTTTTTTCTCATACTTCCCCTGCATCTTGCTTTTAGTAATTAAGTCCACCAACTTTTCTTCCTTTTTACTTCAAGCCGTCTGACAGTCCAATAGTATGTAACAAAACACTATGTTCCTCCCACCTGTCCTGCTAATTTGATGTGAAGTACCCTATGAGCTGTTTATACCCTCACGTACAAGTACATTCCTATCTTAAGAGCGTTTCACCATTTGCTGTTTCTGAATATTTTAAGATATGAACAAATGTTTCATTTTAAACATTTGGACTTAGTGGTTTTGGTAATTTCTGCTGGGTTTTGTTTGTGCTTACTGAAACTTCCCATAAAATCCTCAAGAATCATCACTGACTTTAAATTGTTTGAATTTAAATACATTTTTATTAGACAAACAGATTATGATTTCTGAATGCTTTTACATATTCTTCAAATCTAGCTACTCCCCCTTTCCCTTCATGATAATTCAATATACGGATAAGAATACAAGATACATTTTTCTAGTTAAAATGTTTGTCTCTTATTTGTCACACAGGAAGGCTTGACCCCACTGCTACAGACAGTAAAGCTCCCACTGATTTATTTTTTGTAGGCTTCTATAATCTACACATAATTCAGCCAGTCTTAGTTATTAATATCCAAATCTCTTTAATAGTCCAAACAATTCTGCAAATATCACCATTCTTCTAATCTCCAAACATCTAATGAAAACGCAAACAGCATGAATTAAAAAAACCAAACATATAGTATGCTGACTATAAGAGAAAAGCTGTGATAGTAATAATTTATCATATATCTCCAGGAATCTTATTAAGTTATTTATGCTGCTGCCCACAGTAATTTCACATTGAATTGTACCTAAATAAGTTAGTCCAGAAAGTTAGTTACAACTTAAGGAGTTGTAGGCAGTACTTTCCTTGGATGAAAACAAATTTAAATACAAATAGCATTGGATTTGTGCTTTTCATATTAAAATAATCCAGCCTAAGGAGAAGGAAAAGGCAACATAACTACAACTATAGTCACCCCTTTCCTTTCTGCGCTGCCAAAGGCAGAGAGATTCCAAAATGCTCATGTCTTTGTTGATGAAGTAAATCAGAACTGCTTGGCACTATGATCACTGCCTTCTAAGACCAATGTACAAGAGTTAAGGGAATGATGCTAAATTTCCCAAGTATTAGAGTAATTTGATGAGTCTTCTGAGATGCAGGTAGAATGGCTGTCCAGCTGTCACTTTCCCTCTACTTTGCACAAGAAAATGGAAATTCATTACTAAAATCTATTTCAGCACTACAGATCACATACAGACGGAACTTGGTTCACAAACTCATTTTGTATGATAAACACAAAATGTGTCTCATGCATCCTACATGCAAACACTGCATTAACACCGAGGAAAGCTATCAGTAAGTTACTCAAAAGTTTATATGAAATTGTTTAAAATGAGATATTTAAAAGTTAAAATGAAATTGCACTGCTGTGGATCAACTATAAACTGTATGTTGAAAGTACGAGATCAGAATGAATTAAAAGATAATTGCATACAATAAAAATGAGACAAGAAACAGCATTTTTATAGTTATATGTTATAGATTTAGAAATTATCCAATAATTCTCCCCCCAAACCTGAAAAACAGCATATATCAATGGGAAAACTGTAGGAGGGATAGACTACGACTTCAAAACAAATATCTAACTATAGATGTCAGCAGAGACTCTCGTGATTCTTATAAAACCATTCAAAAAGGCAGTCTAAGCTCTGATTCAGGAAAACGCTCTGGTATTCACAATATCATTTCATGGGTACTGAATACTTAATGAGGATGCCTTCCTCAATACTCCGTTGCATTTTCACTTAAAGATCTCAGAATAATAAGACTAATCAGAATAATAAGACTAACCCATGTTTTAGGTGAAAGTCTTCGTCAATATCATCAATAATGCAGACTTGAGTGACCTGCAGTTGGTTAGCCAAACATACACTTTGATTGCCATATGGCAGAGTCAGAAATTTGCTGTCTTATGTCAGGGCTGCTGTGTTAAAATAATTTTTAGACTCCCTTCACTGGTCATTTAAAAGGATGAAAAATACCAAATCTCTGTGGTGAGTCTCTAAGTTCCTCTCTAGTGAATTATTTCATAAAATCTGGAGGGGATAGAAGGGTGGAGGTCAGTCAGGTTGATACTGGAATGAATGATCTTTGAAGTACAGCTCTCAGGATACTTGCAAATAATCCAATACAGATTGTACTGTAGTGAGGAAAGCATTTGTTTAAGAGGTACTGCCTCAAAGATCACAGATGTAATCTGGCATTATAACTACAGATTCAAGACAGACACTAAAGTTTACTCCATCAACACAACACTTATGAAACGTTAGGTAAAAACACAGGAAAAAATATGCATAGAAGCACATCGCAGACTCAACTGGCAGTCAAGTTTGGCAGAAGTTTATCACCTAGTGACAGCTTTCTTTTCTCTCAGTTGTTAGGATGATATAAAGAGAAATGAGTGAGAAAAGTCCTGGGCTTCATTACTGTAGGAAGAAAATGGTTCCCAAGAGAAAAAATGATCAGCAAGTTAAGTATTTTGATATAATGATCAAAAAGTCATAAACATTTTTAAATGTTTTCAGATTGTTCAAGCCAACTATATTCATATTGGATGCATTAAAAAACAAACTTGCTGATATAGACAGAAAACACTCAGTATTAGGGAAGGAGAATATTTACTGGAAGTGTCAAGGAAAGGACTGAAATTTAACTCCTATCTCTAAATCATCCACTGCCAGGTTAGAGGAAGATTTGTCTGGTATATAAGAATCATAACTGCAACCTCCTCCTTTGATTTTGGTGTTTATTTCCCTAAAACACAACTGTCGTGTGCTTAGGACATCTTAGTCACTGTGTATTTGTGAACACTGCGTATGTCAAAAGAAAATATCACTGGTCGGAATACCATAGGCAGCATATGAATATCATTACTTTGAGGTAACATACGCAGTGGGATATCTTAACTGAACTAGTGGGAATCAGAACTGTGTAAGAAAGTGAGGAATGAATAATTCTTTTCTATGATTTCTATCGTCTAGAAGAAAACCCTCATATCTTCCTTCTTTCTAGTTTAATTTCTCTTTCATTTCCTTCCATTTACTGATGCAGCTGGAAAAGCTACATAAAACAGTGGCTTAAGACCTTCACTGTAAAGGGTTTGCTAAGGTAAGGAAACCATAAGCAAAAAACTGTCTGAACAGTTAGCAGGTAATATCTTACGATGAGAGACGTCCTTACAAGAGATCTAGTGGCTTTTATAAAACAGACATGCAGCTGCACAGTGTGGCTCCCATTAAGACTATATAATGATGTTTAGATGAGCTACAATATGGAGCTCTGAAGACAGTTTTGATTTATTTCCAATATGAGAAGGGTGAAACAAAACAAGAGGAAGAGATTACATAGAACATAGTGGTTTTGCTGCTTAATTCATGAAGTAATTCCTTATAAGAAAAACATGTCACCGTTGAAGAATTCTCTGTTCTGTTCTTAGTCTTACAATGACTGTATCTACTGAACTCTAGTATATATACCTGTAAAATAAAAATGTAAACTTTCTGCAGGTGTAAAAACTTCTAAAAGGTTTTCATGTGACGCTTACAGTTCAGATACCCTCTCAAAATGAACAATTTACATGAAGAGTTTTGGAAAACATGTTCTCAGAAGGACTTTCTCACTTGGGAAAAGGACAAACATTTTTGCAAAATAAAACTAAGTGTGATATAACATAGAGAGAATCTTCAAAAACTCAGTTATTAATCACTGGCTTGAGCAAATCCTTGCTCAAAGCCAATGTCCACATACATTTCATTAGTCACAGGAACATTTTGAGGACTCTGTGGGTCTGTAAAATGTCCCAAGGTTTTTCCATGGAAGGTGCATTACTTAAGTAGCATTCATACTGTCTTTACTTACTGACACGGAATGGCATTTGCATGCAAGCCACAGGGATTTCTAACAGCAAAGTGACCAACTGAAAACCTTAATTACAAAATGTTTCCTAAATCTTTACAATTATATCCACACAACCTTACAAAAGAAAGGCTTAGTTTAATTCCACGTCAATAAAAGTCAAGATATTTTCTGGAGTGAGGATTATAGGCCAGACCAGCATCTTTCAGAGGGTGACAATGTACCATCACTTTCTGCTCTTACCATCTTTAAGGACCCTGTGCATCCCCCCATAAGAAGAAGTGAGACTCTTTCTTTTTTCTTCTTTCAAAAGAATCAAGAATGGCTGGCAAACAAGTGAGGTATTTCTAGTTTCCTGTTCAGACATATGGTTGAACCCAAGTCATAGTTGAAGAACAGCTTGTAAGAATGTATACAAAACATATATTTCCAATTTATAGTTCATTCTGAGTGAGAATTCAGTACACTGCAAATGATTTCAGTAGTAACTTGTTAATACCACAAGTGCCCTACCTCCAACGGTCCAGCATGGAACAAGATACCATAGTTGAAGAATTAAGTAATAACTTGTTTTTGAGTCCCTTAAAATAACACTTGTCAAAGCGTTCAAGTTGTTTTTACAATAATTTACCATGTTTCTCACTTAAATCATCTTCTCTTCGTGTTTTCCAATAAAGACAGACATTGTAGTGACATTGGCTAGACCTTAGCAAAGTTCCCTTAAGCAAGAGAAACATGAGCAGAGAAATTAGTTTAGTGCATGGACAAATTCCTGAAGAGTCTGGGTGGAAACTTGCATCATAGACCTAATTCCATTTTTTTCCCTTCAGCTTGTTAAATAAATGCCCTACAAATACATTCAGGGGGAGAAAGGGGAAAGAAAGAAAGAAAAAATGACCCCTGTGATGATAATGCAGAGGCAATTAGTCTCTGACTATCATATAAAATAGGTAAGGGAAGGAGGCAAGGGTCAGGCAGAAATTATTGGAAGTAATTTAAAATTTACTACATTATATAAAATCAGAAAACCTGTCTGATTAAAACAAAGCCTTCTATCAAAGAGAAACCTATATTATAGTATAAACTCAAAAAAAGAAATGTTTTATGATATTAATCCTCATACCTCTCATATGAGTTCTCTGCATTTCTTGAGGATATAATTAATTCACAGATCTTTCTTTTAAATCTAAAACTGAAGTGTAAATTTAGTTCAGTTCCAATGAGGAATCAAAACATTTTTATTTTTTATACTTCATTATCTTGATCTCTTAGCTTTGCCCTGAAACAGTGCCAAAAAATATTCAGCCTTGGTAAACACAATTCCGTTCACCCTCTAGACTATGATAAATTTCATTAGCAAGCTTTGCACTTGGCACAAACACAAAAACTTCTACTGGTCATTTTCTCCGGGTGCATAAGAATGCTGTCAGCTCACAGCAAGTTCATTCATGCTTTGTTCAATCTGACTTCTGTCTGTAAAGATAATAGATGAACTATTTAAATTTAGCCAATGGGATTTTAGAAAGATATTGCCTTTGTACTCCCCAGATATTGCACGCCACAAGAGTTTTCAGACTCAAATTGCCATCACAGCACTTAAGGATCTTAGAAAAGCTAACTACTTTAACTAAGTCTGTGAATTTGAAGGACGTAGATTAAATTGCATAAAACTATGTAGATAGTTTAATTCAGAATTTAAACAGCTTAGTTCATGTGTCTTAATTCACCTTCACTGTAATTTAGATCAAACCAAATTAAGACCAATTTAATTATGAGTAAAGCTGCCTATACAGACATTAAGCATTGTCTAAGCTGCTAAAAATAATCAGTCCCTGCATAGACATTCTTGCAGGATGTGCTTACAGGACATTCTCCTCAGTGGCAAAACCACTGTAAAAAATGGCCACGTCCCTCTGACATCTTTTGCCCAAGCCAGCTGTACTTGTCCCCCACACTGCAGTTTGCCACAGAGAGAGTTTTAAAATGATCCAAACTGAAAATAACTTTCCAAAGCAAAGTTGCTGGCAAGAGCAACATATGACACCACCTCAGATTTGGCAGTTACACAATACACAGCCAGAAAAGCTGACCGTTCATTGCATTTCCTTCTCTGTATTGACTGATTTTTGTTATGTTGTATTTTACCCCCCTCCCCCCACTTTTGTGCATGCTGGCATTTTCTTTGCTTTAATTACTGCAGAGCACCTTTCTTAATGCTTCTGCAAGTTACGTTATTTAAAACAGTAAAAAAAAAGGACGTTTTAAAGAGCTTTCTCAGATTTGGGATTTGATCATAATATCTCTTCTGATGACAGCTTTCTCATTTCACACAACACACCTATGCGATATATTTGAGAACAGAGTAAATGCTATCCTATTGGGCTCATCTGTGTTTAACCACAACCATACCACAAGCTGCTGTGCTAACCATTTAAGCCATTTTTAGTGCATCTGAGCACTGGAAAAAACATCCAGAATATGACGCTCTTAAAGTGTCTGAACAAAATCACCTGCAATGCTATTAGCATTGCAATTCTTTGGTGCTTCCAAATCCATATAGTTGAGGACCATTTCACATATAAAGTAGTCACCACATTATAACATGCAATTGCCAAAGATGCTTCAAAGGTCTGTTAGAGCCCATTTTTCTTTGAACTGTGGTGCCTGCTAAAGTACATGCAAATTTCATTGAAGTTGTATTTGATTTTAGCTCACAGCTTCTCACAGAGAACAAAATATATAAAAGACATCATGCTTGCCAGATTAAGGGTTCCTGACTAGAGCTAAAAGAGGTGGCTCAAATACAGATGGGAAATACAAAAGCTAAGCTTTGATTTCTGTTGGAATAGCTACAGGAACTTATCTACATTCATAGTAACCTCTTCAGTTTCATCTCACAATATATTCTAATATGCAGGAGGATTCTATAGTCTGCCTCATTGTGTTTTCATATTTTAAATCTGATTCACAGCAGTGAGATTAAGCAGATAACTCAACAGGCTGATACTTCTGGTCCATGTGGGATAAACTTCAGGCATTCTTGTGTTTTATATAGTGCTAGAGTTGCCTTTGCCTCCAAGTTTTATATGAAATATATCTTTTCAGCTTGGATGGGAAGGCAACTCTAGCACTATATAAAACACAGGAATGGCTGAAGTTTATCCCACACATATTTAGACAACCACAGCAGACACAAAAGTACTTTATCAGAAGTTACAAGTTTCCATCAATACCGAGTGTTTTATTTAGGTTCAAATAAACACAAAGGCTGTTTCTCAAACTCTGCCTGCGCTACGCGGAGGCACATAAGTTGTTTGTACGCTGAATCTGAGCGGTCCTACTTTAAACAGGGAGTTTGAATGACCTCCAGAGGCCCTCTGCAACCTATTCTGCTCTGCAATTCTACAAATAGCCATAGCTGATGGCAGTATGTAATTTTAAACCAGAAGTGACCCCCTTCAAAGAGGAACTGCTCTGAGACCATGATCATTCTATTAATGCCAGTTCAAAACTTTAGGTAAAATACCACTACTGAATCTCTACCTGTAACTGTATGTCCCTTTTTTTCCCCTGATTGATTCTGCCACATTCAACTGTGACATAGGGGATGGTCTAGTGATCCGGGAGGCCTGTTTGTTTGACTATGCAAAGGAAGCCTTGTGACTTGTCACAGTTAAAACTGTCAGATATAGCGTCCACAAATATTTACAAATGGAAAGAAAAAACACCCAATGTTATTATGTTAGGTTTCTCCTTGTGCGTGTTTAACATCAAAGGGTGAAACAGCATGCATAGAACACCACCACAATAAAAAATCCTTAGTATTTTCCGTATCAAAGTTACCACGATGCTGCATCTATATTCCTTTACTTGTAGCTTTTACAACAAAGTGGTTATTAAGTTTGCCACCCTACATGCTGCTCACACAGAAGGAATTTTTAATCAAGCCCCTTAAGCAAGGGGATTTAGTCCTCAGCAAATATATGAAGAGATATATATAAGAGCTGCGCTCAGTGTGTAATGCAAAAAACAATAAGCTTGTCTAGTTGGAGTTTAGATACAGACACATTTCTTGAAGAAGGTTCACTGCACCTTTCTTTCAGTTTTTTGGTTTGTTTGTTGTGGGTTTTGTTTTTGTTTTGTTTTGTTTTGTTTTTTTTTCCCCAGGGGTGGGGGGTGTGTGTGTTTTGTTTTCTTTTTTGCTTTTGCAGGCATTGTCACATATATGTCCAAAGCTCACATCTTTCAAATAATATAAGTGTTTCCCTTTCCATTAAAACTTTTATTTTATGGGAAAATACACCTGAGGAAAAATGGACAATAAAAAGTTTGAGGTTTTGACATCTCTGTCAGTACTGGTTCTTTACAAAGCACTGTGCTCAGCAATGTTCAGGGAAGAAGTCTGGCTACTACTGATTTTGACTAAGCAAGGTTTTCCAGAGGCTTTTACTATCTTTTATTCCTACCTTTGCCTCACTTTCTCATGATTAAGATGAAGAGTGTACAAAACAGGTTTGCTGTAAAGCAGTAACATCTAATGGAGGAAAACTACCACCTTATGCTAGCAGAGCTTTTTCAGTAGTAAAAGTTGATTTACGGTCTTAGTAGAAAGCAATTTCAGGTAGAGAATTCCCTTGCTGCTTGAGAATCTAAAGTCACGATTTCAAGCCTACTGTGTGGCACCTTCCTTTTTTTGTGAAAACAGCTGTAAGGTTTACAGTGGTTTTGCTCAAAAGAACCTCTTAGTGAAATCAGATCTTAAGCTAGTGGGGAACTATAATATCACATGGCATTAACGGAGTCTTCCTCAATTGGAAAACATGGGCCTAATTTTAACTCTCATTTGTTTTACAGCAAAATAAGTCAATGACTTTAATACTATTGTAAACAAATCAGGTCAGATTCAAAGAACTTACATTGTTCAAGATAGGGTGCAATAATCAAAATTCTATGCATTTAATAGATCATCGTTGTGACATTTTTACAAGAATCAATATCCTGGTTAATGTTCTCCTTATATTATTAACTGCCTTTCTACAACAAGTCCCCCCCATACACCTTTTTTGTCATATGCGGATCAGATCCTAATGTCATTTACAGAGAAATAACTTAGTTAAAATGAGTAATACCTGAAGCTATTGAAATAATTCTACATCTACTCAAACAAGGGCACTCAGAGTCTGTACCACTAGGTTGAGTTAGTGGTTTACTTTCCCTATTGCTCCTCCTGAGATAATCTTTGAGATTTCTGCATTCCAACAGTGGAAGCATCAAAAATATTTTACAGTAAACATTACCTTACTAAATGAACACGTAATTATTATCCAACTAAATTCACTAATAGTGCTCTCTAAATACTTAATGTGAAATAAGCAGCATAGGAAACGTTAGGTGGCTCAAGTTTTCTAGGACTTCTCCAATTATTTTTGTTATATACTTCAGTCAAGTTGTATTTGATGATCTGTTTCCTAATCAGAAATCCAGCCATCTTTATGACAAAATAATAAGGAGAATACAACATAATTTAATTTGAAGAGAAAGTCAGTTCAGTTGACTTTTGAAATCTATTTTACGTATTTTTCAAATGAGCTAATTTGCAAGCAATGATATGCCAGTTTCTCCTGCTTGTCCCTCATTTCTCTGCCATCCATCACAGTGAAATCATTAAAAGATCAAAATTTAATCACATGGAAATTAAGGTCACTAAGAGGCATACAAAAGAAGCCACTCCTTTATGCGAATACGGAAGCTTTTATTTGTTAGGTGACCATGCCGTTTGAAAAAGCTTATCACTTGCTCACAGAAAAAGTCATAATTTGCATGAAAGAAGGATCTCAGCATGCAGTGTTGAGAGCAAGGTTCCACAGCGGATCTCTGCTGCAAAGCCTGCCTCAGGAGACCAGGATAAAATTTTATTTTGGCTTAGAGCTGGCTAACTGCAAACCTGAACATCCTCTTATTTTATAAGAGCACTCATTTCATTAATATTAAGGTTCAGCAAATAACAGGAGATGTTGCTGCCCTCCTTGTACTGTAACCCCTCAAGGGCAATGGGTTTTCATCATGAGAAATGCTGCATTCCACAAGTGTGAGATTTCCTGTGTGGCTGCAATATGCTTTAATTACCATTACTGTACATCTACAATAATTTTACTGCAGTATAAAGGGGGTACCAAATACTAGGAAGGTACCATCCTTTGTGCTGTTATGTATGGCTACATAAGAGGCAGTGAAAAGAAAGGTCCGATAGTTTGTCTCCCACTGTTCAACGTTAAGGTTAAAGTATTTATATTCAATTAAATAAAAATACTTTCTAATCATGATACATAAAAAATGAAGCCTACTTGTTGGAAAGCAGAAATATCACACACCATGCTGAGAAAGTTTCTCATTTAGATATGCTGACTTCTCTTTCCTGAGCATGGCAAGTCACTAGAAGTTTTGGGGAAGTTTACAGACCCATGCAAACCATAGTTTGTTTTGTCACTCAAGGCTACACCTCAAACCAAACCTCCTTAGCTTTTACCCAACCAGGAAATAAGAACAGACTAAACAATTGTATATTACATAAAAGATAATCTAACAAAACAGCGGTTTACTGAGTGAACTTAATTATAAAAATAGGTCCCTTTCAGTCACAGGTTTCTGCTTCCATCCCAAATAATCAGATTCAGAGATTAAGACAGGTAGAAAATACAGCTTCAATACACAGTGTGCAAACACCAAAACTGACATCATCCAAAAGAAACATAAAGAGACACTGCCCTCTCCACCTGCAGAAATGACTATAGCACAATCCAGGGTATTTGCCAGTGTAGGCCATCATGAAATTGGCAGAGAAGTGGCAGATCCTGACATTTTAAATGAGATGAAAACAGAAAATGAGACTAATGAAGAGGTGGAATGTGGGCAATAAAAATGTACCCACATCGCATATGCCAAGTAAACAGAAGAATGCCTGGTAACTCAAGCTTGGGTCCTGGGAATAAGAAAAATTTGCACAAAATTAGCTGGTGTGTGCACTGCAATAGACAACCTTAAGCTAGCAGCCAATTTCCTGGGACAAACAAAGGTTACTACTGACTGCTAAACCTAATTTAAAACAAAACCAAACCTATCTGGAACAGAACTAGATAAGCATGTGCATGAGGGAAGTGGTTACAGAAGAAAAAGAGCAATATACTTGATACTATTCTATGTCTTCTTACTTCAGATCAGTAACCTGGTCACAGCGCAGAGTCTGAGCAAGTGAAACATCCCTAAGGAAACTCGGATCACCTCAAAAGGCAAAAAAATGTAGTAGCAAGACACGAGGGTGAAAAAACAGACCAACCTACAACTACACCAAGCACCGCTGCCCCACCTTTCCCCCCACCACCCCAAAACCCACATCAAAAGTGTTATGCATGAAGTCAGTCCTCTATGAATCAAGTAACAAAATTACAGGAAAGTGCAGTTGTATCACTACTTTGGGGAACGTAGCATGCGTTACTCAATAACAGATGGCAAAGCCCAGCTCAGATTGTCCTGATACTCTATGTGGGGACTAGCCAGAAGCACAGCCAAAGATCTGTGGAGTGTAACAAGCTTCACAGGAGATGGATTTGGAGAGGCTGTATTTATATAGCCACATGCCCAGGCACAGAAGGACAGCAGGCGCAAGCTCCCTTTCCCCATACTTCTCTACAAGACCACATGCTATACAGTCAATTTCCTTCTTCATTTGCGCACCTTCCCATCTCAAGGACAAGTTTACTTTTGTTACGTACCTGCCTCTGAGGTAGTAAGTTTGTCTGAAGTGGGGACTGCCCATTTGTTATGCTGACAAAGACCACTGCTGTGTCTGATTAAGGCCTCCAGGTGCTACCCGCACTACAAATAACTAATAAAAATTTCGAATAATTCCTTCCCTGATGACAGATTGTTATCAGTTTGTGTTGCCAGGATAATTCACTGCTTTCCAATACCTCTTAGAAATAAAGGAACAAAGGTTTTAAGCATCTTTGCTTCTTTCTTTGTAAGATAAAGATGGGGGGGGGGAAAAAAAGATGGAAAAGCAACAGGAGATTAAAAGGGCTCTGGGAATCTCCTTTTTCACCCCAAGCCTCTGTAAAGCCTCAATCAGCACTGGGCCCTTCACACCCTGTTTACCTCCAAGAGAACATCCCCCTTACTAAACTGATGGAGACTTTGGTCTTTCAGAACGCACTCTTAACCAGCACTTCCCTTCCCCTAGAAGTGGAATATTTTCCCCCACTCTGACCAGTGGGTAAACTCAGATCATCTGAACAGGTCTAGTTTTTGTCCAGACCCCAAAACTCTTGTCTTTATCAAGTGCCAATAACAACAGTGATTAGTCAGAAGCTCTCCTTATATCAGAGCCCTATTTACAGAACTTAGATAAAACATTTTTAAAACAAAAGACAAGTGGTTTTGGTTTTTTGTTTGGTTGGGTTTGGAATTTGGGTTTGTTGCCTTTTTTTTTTTTTTTTTTTTTTGCAATTGCTTGAGTCTATATGGGGCCAGATGAACCTGATCTTCTCAACTTCAGAATTCACCTGTTGCGGGATTTTGGGGGGTTGTTTTTGTTTGTGTGGTTTTTTGTTTGTGTGTTTTTTAAACTTGCATGCACATACAAGCTCCCAGGAAAGTCGCCCTATTGCTATTGAAGTTTACTTTCTTCTCTCTACCCTAAAAGGAATTAGCGAATTGCTTTCATGTATGGAGTTCCTATAATGCACGGTAGTTTTCTTTGCTGACCCAATTACATAAAATATTAACAGAAGGGAGGTTATTGCATAACAACATCAACAATATTAAGAATTACATCCAAAGTTACATAGTTCCTGTTGATTACTTTCAGGACCCATTATTAATTTCACCCATTTCTCTGCAATGAATTAATACATAAGAATTTTATGCATTCAGATAACCTAATCTAAAGTGTCTTCCATACAGAAGTCTTCATGTGAAAATTATTATTTATGAGGTGTCAAGTGAACAGTATTACAGCTGTAAGAGACTATTCGGTAGAGACATGGGACACATTAAATTTTAAGAAACTGACACGCCTTGTTAATTAGAAATGCCAACATTTGACATTTTTATTCCCAAGAAAATTGATTTATTATAGATCCATTTAATTTTGGGGAAAAAGCTGATGCTAGGAATTCTGATTCACAGTCCACAAAGGTAGATTTCCAACCACAGTGCAGTACAGTTTCAGATCCCCTTATGTAGAGCAAATAGATATAAATGAAATGCACAGAGCCCTGTATATCTAAAAATCTGAGTAACCACAGCTGCGTAAAAGAACTGATTTCCACCCACTTTCCAATTCCTGATTTCCCACTTGGGACTGTGCAAAGCACTCCTCCTCGTAGCTAGAAGAAAACTAACGATTTCACCACTCAGTAGACAGAGCTATGCCAGTGACCACTAGTTGCCTTTTTTTTTTTTGTTTATTTTTGTCAAAATAAAAAAGATAAGAATACAAAAAGAATATACACATTCCTGATTTTCAAAATTATTTTTATACCTGGCAGTTCTATCTAAGGAGGGCTGTTGACACGCAGCAAACAGATTTCCTTCTACAGCTGTATAATACCACTATAAAGCACTGATCAGACAGACTTAGGAGGTTTTTTTTCCAGAAATCTTAGTATTTCTCTACACCATGGTACTTAAAACATTGGAGCAAACTGCTCTAAGCATCAGTGTAAAAAACTGGAAAAGCCCACTTATTTCAGCCATGCTACAAATTTATTTTCTTCCCTAACCCAAACATATAGCAGTGTCATATGTGACCAACTTACAGCCTCCCAATAAATTAATCACAGAGGTCGATAAATTCACACAACCATAGTAATAGAGATAATAGCAATTCACATATCAACATGGAGTTAAAGTGAGGCAGAGAGAGTGAGATACACATAGCTTGCCACTGACCAAAGAACCTACACCAGGACTAAAAGGGTACTTCTTGACTATTCGGGGCAGTATTTGGAGGGTTTCAGGCCAAAGCCCATGAGCAGTGATCCTTTCAGTCTGAGTAAAACAAGAGCTGGCTTTTTCATACAACTGTGTCAAAATTTATATGAAACTTCATGTTATTTTTCAATGTGTAGCAGCAAGTTTGTGTGTTGAGCTTCTTTGTAATTTATGTGGAATATGAATGCTTCTGCAAAACAAATGCAGCAAAACCTGCTCATAATGGGCACCAAAGGGACTTCTGCTTTTCAGCTCTTTGTAGCAGCTGGTTGAATAAAGCAGGGTAATTAGATTCCAGCACTCAGACGGCTGAGATTTACTGACTGTGAGTGCTGCCGCAAGTGAAGAAAGCAACATAAATAGCTCTGGCTCCGGGGGTACCCTGGACATATTGACATTGTCTTCATGAGGTATTAGTATGCCAAGTTCCCCCTGTGCGGGATGAGCAGGCAAATATTCTGCTGGGGTGGGGTTAGTGTGCAAAGAGAGTAATGGAGAGGCCACGTGAAGCATCTGGAGCATCTCTCAGCTTGAATATAACATAGAGGAAGAGAAGGTTCAAGGGAAAGATGCAGCAAGAAAGGCATAGCAAAAGAAAAAAAAATGGGGCGAGAAAAAAGAGAGAAAGAAATCGAGCTAGAAGAATCTTCCAGAATTATAAGCAAAGAACTAGTCTATAGACTCCTCCTACACCTTCTTTAAATCCAAATTATTGCAGACTACTCTATAAAGAACTGTTGCACTATGGCTACATCTACACTGTAGGTTTTACTTGTGTCCCCTACATGTATTTTGCTCAGATTACATACAATCCATGAATTTATTCTTCTAGTTCTTGCTGTCATTTGAGTGCAGAACTTGTTAAATGTCCTTCTCTATTTAGAAGGAACATTCTCCCACAGTTTCCTGAGGGGAAAATAATCCTTGGACATTTGGCACAGATAATGTTGCAAGTTATCCGCAGAGACACAGGTGAGAATAGACCAAGCGACAGAACCAACACAGGAAGGAATCTGTTCAGACTCCACACCAATCATATGGCCTAATTGTGCAGCAGACTTACCTTTAGCTGTGTCACCATGGTTATTTCCCAACAGTTCATTTTGGAAGAGGTGCAGGAAAATGTTACAAAAATAAAGCTTTGTGAGAGTCTTCCTAGACACCACTAGCAAATATCAAAAACTGCTGAAGGTAAGTGGAAGATGAAGGCAACAGAAAGAACAAAAGGCATAGCTTGTCTTTTTTTCCTACTGATGTTCTGAGATGCCATTTCAAAAGGGTTTATCTCAAAGCATATAGACACATGCTAGGGGCTGGGCATAATTATTTAGACTCACTGACTCACAGATGTTACCTTTAACTGGTTTGTCAGTTGCCATGCACCACCTGACAATCATGCTGAAGAGATGAAGTACAAGTAAGACTGCACGTGTACTTTCTAACTATAGTGCTGCATATTGCACCAAAGTGACTGTCAAAGACAGAAATCTAAAGAGCGGCTCTTCAGGTAGATTTTTGCACTAGTAAGACATAAAAAGGGAGTGCCATGTACTCATCTATGAGACACTAGCCTTTTGGTTTACATACCAGAGTTTAAGATCAGAGACCTGCAGAGCTACCATACTTAAGCTAAGGTGCCAAGGCTATGAAGCATTCAGAACAGTTATCAATATCACGTGCAAGGTAGTACCTCACAGAGGATTCCTGTATGTTTTCTGTTCATGATGTTAAAAAAACCCAAAGCAAACAATGACATTACCAGACTTCATAAGCAAAACCAGGAAAACTGAGCTTCAAAATTATGGCTTTAAAAGTAGACATATCAAATGCACAAACAAAAATATGGGAAGTCTTGGCACACACACCAGATTACATCTATGAAATACTATAGACACTTCAGAATATGCAGACCATGTAGATCCTAACAACAGTAGGCAATGCAGCACCTGAAGAGACACAATAGATAATAGTTGTTCTATGTTACAATATATCCTGGTTCTGGCTGGGACAGAGTTAACTTTCTTCCCAGTAGCTGGGGGGAAGTGCTGTGTTTTGGGTTTGGTATGAGAGGAGCGTTGATGGCCCCCCGTTCCTGACACACGGTAAGCAGTTGGTGAGCAGTTGCATTGTGCATCGCCTGCTTTGTATATTCTGTTATTGTTGTTGTTATCATTGTTATTATTACTGTTCTACTTTGTTTTATTTCCATTATTAAACTGCTTTTATCTCAACTTGTGAGTTTTCCTACTTGTGCCCTCCCAATTCTCTCCCCATCCTACCAGAGTGGGGTGGGGGGGGGTGGGGGGGAGAGGAGGTGAGCGAGCAGCTGCGTGGGGTTTAGTTGCTGGCTGGGGTTAAAGCATGACAAATATCATGTTCTTTAAGACCTTGACTGGATCAGGGTGGAACCTCTTCTCAGGAAAGTTGTTCTTCCTCTTCAAGCTATGTCATTCTCAGGGAGGGAAGCTTCAGACTAGCATAAGGGCAGGCAGAGAATGAGGTAGAGAGCAAGAAGAGCTCAGCAAGATCTGGGAGCTTGCAGTTTATTCAAAGACCAGGAGACTATTGAGAAAAGCAGACAGTTATTAAGGGTAACAGCAGAATACCAACTCTGGGGTTGACCATCAATATTGGATACCAAGAGCTATGAAGGAAATCTGAAAATACCACACTCTAATAAATTTGGTGAGTGATACAATATAGAACAAAACCCGGAAGTGTCCAAAGACATAATGGGACAGGAAAGTATGAAATTCTCACTGAAAATGTATTGGAAATGGGTGTCTGCTTCCAAAGGTTCCCCTAGAACATTTTATCAGCCTATATTTTCAAATTAACTCTTAAAACACAATTTCTTCTCGGGACAATCGCACATTAAAATAGGGTCCATTCTATTTCAGATTGCTTCCTATCCCCATCTTCTTTCTCTCTAATATTTAACTGAAGCGTGAATGTTGCCATATTTCTGATGTAGCACTGTCAAGAAAGGAAAACAGAATTTGTAGCCTCAACTTTAAGTTTACTTTATGATAAAATATCCCAGTCACCAGCAATTTCACCTGCTTTGCCCCCAGAGGTATTTACTGAAAGGGAAAAGCCTTTCTGATGGCATCTGTGACAATAAAGTATTAGTATGCTTTAGAGAAGCCAAAACATATGCAAGAGGCTGATTTCCCCCTCTCTCCCATTGGTATCTAGCTATCCTGTTGCAGAGCTTAAGCCAGGCTACAAGAGTGCCAAGCTTTAACTACAGATTAATTCTTTCCAATATATTTTTCAATGTCATTTCTAGACATATTTTACATTTTTATTGCAAATGCAATTCCCAAAGGAGCTCAAGCACTTTGCAAACTATGCAAAGAACTGCACGTCAACAGATTGTTAACTTTTGGAGTAAGAGGCAAATAAATACTTATCAGCGGGTGGCAACAGTTATGGGTAAAGGTAATTTGGGACCAGTACCTATCAGAAAGAGGTCTCCAATATATGGAACTTCATTAAAATGTATTCAATACTACCAGGATATGAGCCATGGATTTTATAGTGTCATACTTCAGCACTTCTTGACGGACATTTTGTAACCACACTTAAGTTTCACAGTATGAGTTGTTAAGTTTAACATGTTAAAGACATACAACACCACATATCTTACCTGAACCCAATTAGGGATAGATTACATTGTCACACCTTTGCCATATAAGTATGGCAGGTTCATAAACACAGAATGATTTAAGAAGGGTCAAGCTTGTGGTACAAAAATTCACCATGTTTGAATGTAATTACACATTTTTGAGAAATACTTAATACACATAGTCTCCTAATGTGTGAGGACAGATCTTGCTCTAGCTTTCAGTGGACATCACCTCCAAGTAAGAGTATCAACCAGCTAACTGAAACATGATTGCTCTTTTAATATGAGCTTTGGCCTTTTTCTGCAGCGAGATATTCAATAGTCAATGAACAAACCATGCTGTCTCCAACTTACAGATATTATTAACAGTTGAATCCTCACAAGGTATCTTTGGATGGGTATATAAAGACAGACCACATAAAAATTCGCAAGCTGTTTTCAAATTTAAGCAACAAAAGTCCTTGCAAAATAACAAGCTAAACAAGCAGATTCTTCTAGTTACATGCTTAAAAAAAAAAATATCATCCCCTGAATCTCATCTCAGTTCAAGAGAAATGAAAATTCTTTTACCTGGGAATTCATTTTGCGTTGTTTTGCCTTGCTCCCAATGCCACTGCCTCCTATGGGCTTCTTTTTGTAAGAACTTTCCAATCATAGGAAGTACAAAGTCCTAGTGATACCAAAAGTAAATAAATCGAACATTTTATTATTTAAGATAATGAATACGTGTTACATTCTGACACTGTAATTTAAAAAACCAAGAAAAAAGTATCCTGGAAGATACTCAAAATATGTCATATAAAATTAAATCTGAATGCAAAAACTATCCTTCCATTTTCTAAATGCAGAATGATTCCATGCTGAAAGTGTACATTCCTTCAAAGAAAAAAAGCTGACACAAGAGACCTAAGTTACCAACAGATAGAGGGAACAGTGAATTGAAGACTTACAGATTAATAAAGATTGGGAAGTATAATTTGGATGATAGAGTAACTTTGGGGTTTTCATGAAAAGGAACAAAAGGAACATATGGACAATCAGTGTCAGATTAACATCTAGATATGATCGGATCACTGAATACTTCTGCACCTTTCAATACTGTTTCATCACACTATGCCCAAGAGGTACCTTACAAATAATTCCTATTAGAGAATGAACTAATTAACTGAGCAGAAAGACATTCAGAAACTCCTGTCAATATAAGTCAATGATTAAATCTGGCACATGGTTTTTAATGTTTTTGAAAAATAGTTAGTAAGATTTTCAATTAGCGTAGATTAAGTAGAGCTTTACAGATTTCAAAGGCTTCTTTATAGCTTAACAACTGTTTCAAATCTTCAATAAAACATTATTTGATAACAGATGTTAGTCTCCTTTGTTTCTAAATCCAAAAGGCAAGGAAGAATACCTTCCAAAACAGTCCTGTTTACAATTTTGTCTCAAGGAAGAAGGAAAAAATAACCATACTTCCATAAAAAGCAATAAAGAAAAACAGTTTCCTATTCACAGGATCTAATTATGTTTACTAAAAAAAAAAAAAAGAAGAAAAATTCAAAAATTACTTTCAGTAAAATGCAAATAGTAGCAGAGGGAGATAAATAAAAACCCAATAGAACTGCTTGGTGTGATTTTGCAATCACAGCTTTCAGAAGCAGAGAGCTGAAAAAGAATAAAAAGTTGCTTTCCAACAACACAGAAATAATAATATTACAACTAGCCAGTCAGAGGGAGAAAATGTGTAACTAGAGGAGAGTGACAGAACCAGCTTTTAGTGACATAGTGTTAAAAAGGAGATAAAAAAGCAGCAAACATTGATGCAAACAAGTATTTGTAAACAACAGATAAAGAACAGCTGAAGGCAATAACTCAGGCTATAACATGGCTGATAAAGCAGCCTTGCAACATTCTAATCACCTACAGTCCCAGGACTCCTTTTTTTGTGAGGAGCAAATAACTCATTGTTTTCATAGAGCAGTAAATTTCATGCATAATTTTGAAGTGCTGAAATAAGATGCATCCCTTAGGAAAGCAGACAGTTTCCAAGTAATTGAGAAATGGACATTGGAAACAGAATTACAATGCAGTTTGGATAGAACAATTCCTGTGTGGAGAGATTCCTGCAGAGCAGGATGTCCTTATTATTAGACTCCTTTTGGTGCCCAGAAGCAGCATCACTTCTGCTATTTGACTCTGCACTGGTAATTTCTGATTATTCCACCCCATCTGTATGGGAAGAGGGGATGTAAGAGGGGATGTAACATAACAAAAGAACAATCAGGTATAGGTTATAAAAAAGGATGTACAGGCTTTATAGAAGTCTCCCACAGCCATCTGTGGGTGCACATAAACTTCGGCAGAGGATTGCCAGAAGGTATTTGAGCATCTTAACTTGCTTCCTCCCTAAAAAGCAGGCACGTCGCAAACAAGTTTTACATATAACCTGGCTCCCACCCATACATTTTGCCAAATAAGCCCCCCAGAACCCACCTAAAGGGCACATAGATCTAGCTAATAAGAGTATGGCCAAAGCCCAGAATGAAATGTCACTTCAATATTATTAAAAACTGTCTCCAAGCATCTGTTTTCATTGTGTTTAAGTGATCTTGAAGTATAGAGAAGTATATGGATGGACCTTGGGCCAATAATAAATTCAACAACAATGGAACCTCAGAATGCAGACGGATGACATAAATGTGTTGGAAACAAATTAGACACAATAAAATAATTGAACATTAGTCTTTGTATAATTAATTTGTTACTAACTGACATTAATTGTACCTTTCCTCTTGGATTTCTGTGAAGCTATTCTCAATCACATAGTTTCTAATTTGCATGAAGCCTTGTGAGGAAGCAGCATGTGAGGGCAATGCTTCCCATAACTCCCTGCTGTTACATTCTAAATGACACCTCTTTGCACAGACTCATCCCTCTTTTCTAGACATTTGTATTAGAAGTAGAGCCTTTACACTTGCTAAGGCTTTTGTCATCTACATACTGTATACAACAGATGAAAGCTAGCATCAGGAAAGAATCAGAATTCATAGCTTTGAGAAGGCATTCTAGTTTTTGCTATACATAAAAATATCCCTGCATACTCGCATTAACAGTAACAAAAAAATACAAGTGAGAGTCTCCTCTCCAAGCATTCAGCTCTAAAATTGTCCCAGATCCTGACAAACAGCACGCAATTAAATGAACAAGATCAGAACGAGAACAGAAAAGGAATCAGATTTCTAAACCTCTCTGGAGGGTGCCGTATCTGCACACATGTTGATAGGACTATTTCCTTTACTTTGGTGATCATACTGAAAACTGTTTATAACTCTTTCCTAGACTAATAAAAAATGCACCTGAATAGAGCTTCACCCACTGAGAGCCTACAAGTTCTTTATGCACAAACTTTCCCTTCATGAAAGAGATTCCTAACTGTTTCCACTGACCTATTTGGTCTTTTTTTTTTTTTTTTGAAGATTTATATGACAGTAATATTTTTTTAGTGTACATCTGACAAAAGTGCGTCAAGCATTGAAGATGGCAGAAGATTAAGTTTTACCAGCTAGAGCTGTGTGATATTTTGGTCGCCCCAAAACTCTTTATAAATTGACAATCATTCTCACCCTTATGAATTCAGCCTTTTGCTTCCTTAGTGAAACTGGGAAAAAAACCCAACAACCCATAGGGATGTGTATGCAAGTTTTAAGCCTTATTAAGCATCAATCACTTATTAGGAGAAGTCCTGAAACATAGCAGCAGAATTTCCTCATCTTGAACCATTTTGACTAATAGAAAGATTTGGACATGGTGTCTACTGTTGTTCTACAAGGAAGAAAATATTGTTTCATAGTGTGTTGTGTGTGATTAAGTGTTCTTTGTAACCTTGTGTGTTTTTCTGCAAGATTCCTGCAAATTTAGTGTGGTAGCTAGTCTCCTGCAGAAACTGCAAATGAAAAAAGAGCTGTAACCTAGGAAGTTTTTCCCCACTGGTACTCGTTAGGCTCTGACTGAAGAAAAGTTAGTTGAGAGAACCCACAACAACTCTCAAATTCCAAAGCCAAAACTGAAATTTGACAGGTATCAAGTCTCAGCCTTCTGAGCTTCGCTCTTCACGTTTTAAGGTACAAGCGCTCCCCTGTGCAGGGGCAGAAACCTGCCGCACTTGCACATCTTTTTGGAAACTGTCCAATTCAAATATTTTCATCAGGTACCCACCATTCAATCTGAGTAATAATTTTTCCCTCCCTCTAATTAACCACAATTTACTGGTTCAGTTGAATTTACATTTTCCAGAGGCTCTTGAGAAGTGAAGATTTGAGTATTGCTGTTGCCACAAATCAGTTGGCCTTAGTTACAATTTAGTTGTGACTTGCTTATGAATATTCTGATACCCATGGGAGCTGGGTTCTGCCACAATATTTAAATCTTTGGCACATATTTCAAGCACATATACAAGTTTTATTAAATTTACGTACTTGGTCAAGCATTTAGAGGCACAACTCAAGGTTAAAATCACCAAATATTAAGTGCTAGATGATTATTTAATCTCATATCTGTAAAACATGCAGTTTCTTTTTGATATCTAATCTTCATGGCTTTAAAGAGATACGGAGCGAAATAAGCCACATATCACTTTTTTGATTAGCAAGCTACCTCATCATTGGATGCATACATTTTTTCATCCTGTTTTAGAACATGCAGGTAGACCATAGCAATGTTGTTTTCCTACTGGTTTCTTACTGATCTAATCCACATGGGCTTATTTCTAAAGACAGCCTCTTAACTGAGTTCGCATCTTTTTGTACAGCAATGTTAAGAGAGTATCTAAAGCAAAACAATGAAGGGACTTGAATTAGTGGATTGAAATCCCAGAGAAAGTTTTAAGAACAAGGTTGATAGAGGGACAGAATCTCTTTTTCTTCTGCTATCTGCTATAGCTGGGGGAAAAATCTAAAACCAAGATATGAAGTATTAAAGTCCTTTTGAAGTCATAAGATAGCCACATATGAGACCGTATTTTCTGATTTCACATGAGTGTCTGTGTGGTGTTTCTCCTCACTGTGGAGTGTAGGTGTCTCCCACCCTTCTAATGACAAAGTTAATTTTCAGATCTTTTACCCCTTCAGTTACTTGCAAAGTTTACAACTATACTAAAATTTCCCCCAGTATTAGGCCAGCAACACTAAAATGTTAATTGCTTATAAAAAATATTAACCTAAAAAATAAACTTCTGCTCTGACATTCATTCTCATCACCTGTGCTTCATAGGTGCTTGTTAAAAAAAAAAAAAATCAAATTTTATCATAAGGATAGCACTGAAAAGAAGGAACTATGATCACTGGATTGCTAAAAAATGCTTGAATGTTTTCAGAAGCGTAAGCCTGAGTCACTTAAGCATTTAATTCCTATTGATCTTAATAGAACTCATGCACCTCTATTCCTTTGTGCATCTGAGACTGCATTCTTAAGGCCTTTCAATCATGGTGAAAAAATGTACCCTATCACTTGCTAAATAAGTTCACTGTAGGTCATATTTATGTCAGCTTTCATATGGGCACTGCTAGCAAAGAGAACAGCAATCATTTTCACGTAGCTTGGGGCTTGAAACAAGCTCTCACTTATACAGGAGTAAATTCAGGGTAATTCCATTTACTTCATTTGATTGGATCTGGCCTCTTGCCTCTGACACTGCCTGTGGTAAAAAAAAAAACTGTACTGTAACATTTTGTCCTCTCCAAAATAAGACTGCATTTTAAGGAGAATGCTTACAAAGAGGAATGTCAAGTTTTTGCATCACTTACAGAGATTGCTAGCCTGTCTATATGGATATTTAAGCACAAGTAACTGAAATTACTTTCTGTAAAATGAGAGGGGGGAAAGTCATGCACAGACATAACACTTGCTACAAAATACCTTCCCCTTACACACACAATTACTTTCCACTACCCACCCCCCAAAAAAGAAAACTGAAGTCTAAACACACAAGATGCTTGTAGTTATGTCACCGCATAAACTATATTGACAAGGCCAGAAAGATCCATGCTAAGGATTAGTACTCCAGTAGTTAAGAGAAAAACAGAAGTCAAATACCTAAACATGTTTTCTGGCACGGTAAATTATTTTTGGCACTTTTTTGTTTGCTCTAACATAACTATTCCCAGCAATAACCTGCCAGGCAGGAGCAGGTATACAGCTGCTACTGTGCCAGGTAACACATCACTGAAAAGGAGAGCCAATTTTAAGCACTTGCAGAACACCTTCTATCACCCCCTTAGCAGAGTTTCAAGTCTGGCATATCTTTGTGTCACTACTCTTGAAAAATTTGGCTTTGCTAATTAAATACACAAATATTCCCTAATAACTTACTTACAGTTCCCTGTGATAATTATTCTTTCCACTGAAAATTATGGCAACTGGTATCCTCTGCACCGCAGCACATACTGTGTATGCCAAGAAAGAAATCAAAGTGTGTCATCACTGTTGATAGAAGGATAAATATAGTTGAAGTCAGATTAATATTTCCAAGATTACTCATTTCTACTTCAAAAGAGAAGCAAAGATCATGTGCAAAATGACAGCTACCCATCTGGGACTAGAAAAGTCACCATATGGATGTCTTTTTGCTAATTATAGATACATTTTTGAACTAAGGGATTTAAAAGTAGGGATCTGTCAGTTCAAAAATATACTTCCTCTCCTCCCTCATTCAGGCAGTGCTTTGGTGCTGGCTAATCAATTAAGCAGAGCATTGGATCACATAGATTTGCTTCACCTTTAAGAAGGCAGTTTTCTCCTACTTCATGTAACATGCAGTCACATTTGCATCTCAATTAAAGGAAATTTGTTACAATGATTCCTTCTTTTTTTCAGATCAGAGAAACCTCTATAATCTTTTAGCCCAATGGCCCACATATCAGAGGCCATGAGACTGCTTTATATTACTGCTTCACATATGATATCTCTACTTGAACTACAGCATTACTCCTGAAAAGCATCCCAAGTGGATTAAAAGATGTTTCAATAACATAATTATCACCCAAGGTAAGTTCTTCCAAGAGCAATTAATTTACATGAATGATTAAGTATGTATTCCTAACATTGTGCAAGTTGGTTCCTCTTCCACTATAAGATTTTTTTTTGTTGTTGTATTTTGTCTGCTGAATTGACCGATTAATTCTCTATCAAATTACTGAATTGGTTGCATGTATTTATAGACCAATCACATTGTTCTTCAGCCTTTGCTTTGATGCACTAATAAAGTGCTTCTTGACCTTGGGTGATGTTTTCTATATTTTAAGGTCAGAAAAAAAGAGCTCTTCTAAACTCTGCAGCTTTTGGCCTCCTTCTAGAGCTGCAGACAATATTCTAGAACACTAGACAATACTCCAATAGCAATTATATCAGTGCCAAATGCAGAGGCTGCGCAGTCTTTTCATGCCTGCTTAGCATTTTATAGCATTTATACATGGATTACATTAGCCTTTATATCACTACAGTAGAAAATAACTTCAGCACATAAGGTAGCTGATGTGAAGAAAACTGCATCCCTAATCAATGGGGAGAAACAGACTTTTTCAGAAGACCATTGAGAGCACTTATACTATGCTCATGACCTCTGATAAAGCCTCTTTTTCCCCCCCTCCATTGAGTACACTAAATGTTAGGCAGGGCAAGTACATTGGATGTCACTCCCCTCTCCCAAATGTGCTAGGGGTGGGAAGGGGCATGGGGAAGAGTTAAAAAAAATACAATTAAGTTGAGTTCTGACCAACAGCTGTGCTCTTCACTCCTCTCCAGAGGAGTTTAAGACACATCATAGCATCTTCAGCTGTACTTTACCAATATGAACCCAGAATGAGTTCTGGCTAACATACAAGTCAACATATCAGAGACATTTTTTCATGCTTTTCTTCTCCTGTCCTGGTACAGTCTCGCATTCTGTCCATCGTTAAACCAAGCACCTATCACTGTTATGCACAGAATTAGTCCCTGTACCTGCCCTAGACACACCTGAGTATCTGCTTCCTGAAGATCGCCAACAGTCATCTTTGACATCTACACATCAGTGAGACTGAGGATGAAAAGGCAGATAGAAATGGTAATTGCACCTGATCCATTTAGTTTACTACTTAAAAGACAGCAATTTCACCTTGCAGAGTCCCCAGTTGTCTCAGGAGCTAGTGCTCCCAGGGAAGCAGGCTGCCTGCAGGATCAGGGAAGGTGCTTTCAGCGGCTGGTGAGCAAGGGCCTATATTCCCACTTCTCCCATTACCTTCCTTCATAACCCAAGGGGGAAAAAAACATACAGAGATACCCACAAGAAATCAATTCTTTTACTTACATGATTTTTAATACTGGTGGCAAATTACTAGCACAATGACTGTCTATTGAGTAACATAATTCTCAATTTGAGCATTAGTTAAGTAATCTTTTATCCCGAATACAATTCTTATCACATCAACAAGCTAGCTTAACACAGCATTTTTTCTTCCAACTATAACATTACACCATTTAACTACAAGAGTTAGCTCTGTCCTCATCACTGGAGCTTTATTTCCAATCATGTTGTAATGAACAACTTAATAGCTTATACTTTATCCATGCTGTGAAATCTGGAAGTTTAACCATGCATAAAAGCCTTTTGACTGTTGCAGTCACACTCCCAAACGAAGCGTGTCCATCCCCACACAGACCACAACCTGCAAAATCATCTCATGCCACTTCAGTCCCTACTCACTTCAAGTTTTCCTCATCTTATTGGGGAGTTCTCCACCCTTGCTTTCAAGAAGGGAAATTACGACACACAAATGATTTAGACCTTTAGCTAAAGGAAGTTAGTCAGCCTTCCGAAGGATCATCTAAAATTCAGCTTTAAACTCAATTTAACATCCATCCCATGGACAAGAGAAGTAGTTTCAGCAAAACAAAGGTAAGACAAGGCACTAAAATTCTAGACCTATGTTCTGAGCTATTTGCTTTTAAACACAAAACTAACCTGCATCTACCCTAGTCACTCTCCTCACACCACCTCGGCAGCCATCTTAGTTCACAAGCCCCTACCATATTCACACTCCAGCTGATATCCCGAGGAAAGGCTCTTCCCTCCCCTCATGACCTAAAAAAAAAAAAAATCAAGCAGTCCTTCCACTATAGCTCTCTATTTATCCTAGTCTCAGCTGTGGCTCTCCAGTAACACCCCACCCCTTTTATGCGCTTCAAAAATCACTCACAGGTAAAGCCGTCGCACTCCCACTCAGCGCTGCGCACGGTACAGCCACTGCAGCCCAGCAGGAGATGAACCCCTCCAAAGTCCACAGCGAGTTAGGCAGCGGGCTGCAGACACCTTCTTTTAAAACTTTTCCATGCCTCCTGAGACAGGCTCCAACTTCTCTGGGCTGACCACTTCCATACCCTTGGACACAGCCTCCTGCCCAGCCGCTTCACCTCAACTGCCCACAGGCACCACTGCCACCCCCAGAGCCCCCTCACAGGAACCAGCCCCACCCTTCCCCACCTGCAGCACCTGCTGTCATCCCCCTCAGCTGGGCCTTCCAGAATTTTCTTCTGAAGACTCAAATTACACTGAGGCATCCTTATTTGTTCAAAAAGCTCAACTTTAAAAAAAAAAAAAAGGGGGGGGAGCTGGATTTAGGAGTTGTAGCACTGAGCTTTCTGAGCTTTTAAATACATAGCTCTGAATTGGGTCTAGAAACCTTAGTGAGAGGCACAGAAGGGCATGGGGAGTCCTAGGCCTCAGGACGAGATCCTTAACTATTAGTACGATGATCAAAGAGCTGCCTAAAGGCAGCATGAACAGAAACATTCAGAATAAGCTCCTGAAAAACTTACCTTTCATGAGAGTCAATAGTTTACGTGCTACTGAAAGGCAGCATCTGCTTCCACTTGAAGTTTGCAAGGCTGAACTTGAAAGAATTTGAAGGTTTGTTTTTGCTTTAAAAGATCTGTGGTTGCCATTTCTGCCCTGCTGTGTTCAGGAGAGCACTAATCTGGAATAAAGGAGTCAAAGTCAAGTCTCTTGCTTATCTGAAGAAGTAACAGTAAAAACTCACTTTTCTCACCTTTCTGGAGCGCAAACTATTTTCACAACTCATCTAGGCTTTTCTTTACCCCTTCCATCAAAGCCATACCGCTCTACAGAAAGTAGCAGCAGATTTATGGGGCTGGAGAAAGGGAGCAGAACTCTGCCCTAACAATGCAGAGCATGCTCCGAGGTGGGATGGGTAGGCAGAAACTGCTTCAAACACAGCATAAACTTCTGTATCCCCCATTCTGTTTTTTTGCTCTTCTAGGCTGGATTTTTAAACCAGATGACTGTACAGTAGATCATGCTTTAAAGCAATTACCTCCAAAATGTACAAGCATTTTAGTAAAATATCTAAAATCTTTTGCCAACCGATACGTATTGCGAGCTAACTTGTGGAATGCTAACCTCCCATTTACATATTTCCCAGAGATGTCAATGTGTTACAACAGAAATCAGATTAGTTCTTTGCTGCTTTCCCCAGGCTTAGTTTGCTTAGGATGGTTTCTTCTGCATTCAGCTGGAGGACCATTAGGACTAAGGAAGAAATTTCACATGGAGTTTCTACTGAAGAGAATACCTCTCCTAATTCCCTGATGCTGCCCGCTGTCTTAACATGAAACTCGGGGGAAGAAAGGAGGAAATCCCTTAGAAGAACAAACAAAAAGAGAATTTAGCCTGTTTGCTGATAAAAGCATTGGTATTGATGGAGTTAAGGGATTGGCACAATCAAGTTGTTTATCTGCTGAAAATATGAAGCACAATGTGAATCATTACAATTCCAAAGAAAAGAAGATATATTTGAAAATAAAAAACAGCATATGCTTATGCTTCCTTAAATTAGCTTCAGGCCACTTGTTTGTATCCCATGATAATACCGAGCATGAAACAAAACAAGAAAGTTTCTATACTGTAGATTTTCTATAGGAATGAGTCCAAAAGTACATGGGTATGCACTGCTCAGGAGAAAACACATCCAAGGTTCTAGGCTACCAGAACTGCTAGTAATGCAGCCACTTAAATACACTAACTAGAAAGCTTGGTGTTTTAAATGTAGATCTTCCCTATGTAGGGAACAAGTACTGTGAATTTAGGTCCTTTTGATACAATGCTAACTTTCTAAATATATGCAGATATATTTAGGAGAACAGGATGTAATGTAATGAACTGTCTATCCATCAAGATGGTTTACCAAAAGGGTACTTCAGAACAAATGGCATGGCGTGTGTGGTGGGGGGTGTTTGTGTGTGTTACAAGTGTACAAAATTTTAATCACAGACAAATCGTGCATTCTGATGTACTGACCCAAATTAAAGCAGTTAACAGACATATACCCTATTCAGCATGATATTATAATACAGAGTTAATGCTATTATACATATCTACATCTAAGGCAAAAAATGTTTGCAAGCAACTACAAAATGAAATTGTCAAATCCTGAACAGAATGTTAGAATATCAGTCCAGATGAAAATCAATATACTTTTTCTGAAAAGACTTTAATAAAGCCACTCATGAATTCATGGCATGTTTCTTTGCCTTAGCACAGACTAACAAATATCAAAGTAGTTAGAATATGTAACTTGAACAACAAATAGATTTTCTTTCATAAAACTTTAATTGGTAAGGGTGCTCTACATTCAACCTACCACTCAAATCTACTGTGGATATCTTAAAAGGAACTTATTTCTTACACCATGCATTGTGCCACGTATCGTCTGTACTAAGTACCACCTCTAACCTGAATTACAACAATGATTTTGCTAATAGGTTGTTCTAATGACTTTTTTTTTAACTTCAGTATTAAATAATAAAAGGAAAAGGAAAGAACCTTGCCTGCATGGAAGAAGTATTTGTTTCTTTGCTCACTATAAATAAGATTTTGATATGTTTTACAAAATGAAAGGTTTTCTGTTTTCCTTAGTAGGACATTTCTTCTCCAGGCAATATTCTCAAGTTTTACGTTTATACGAAGTAAAAGAATTCTTATGTGACATCATATATGTCCAATGTGCTTTGAACACCTGTAAAGTCACAAAATTGAAAATAATGCACCTGTCTAACAGACTGGCTGAACAACAGGAATTACCTTCAGGCATTCTGATTGTTTGCACAGCAAAGAAAAAATAAAAAATCAGGGCAAGCTGGCAGCTCTGCAGCCTCATTTGCACTCTGTGGTGACTGGGCTGGCACTGAGCAAGAGGGGGTGGCCTAAGACCTGTCTCTTGTGTAAAGCCAACACAAGCGGAGCTGCTGATGAGGTGATAAAGGCTCCAATGTGGCACTACCTTGGAAATGTGTTAACTCCAGCCACCACAGGAAATATCAGATGTCAGCGAGCATAAGGTGCTTGTAGGAGGGCTGGCAAATGAAGGCCTCTCATTAATCTCTTACAGATGAATGATGCTTTTGCTACAATCTCACACAGGTGTTAAGGAGCCAACTTGTCTTATGTTTATTATCCAGAGTACAAGAACCTGCACTGAAATCAGAGAAGCTGCCACTGGAGGTGCGCTCCTTCTCTTCTCAGTGGAATATGTCTTGATCTTCTCTAGCATAGCTAGAGGAGAGGAGGAAACTTCACAGAGGGAACCTATTTCTCCTATGCAGTCACCTAGAATTTTATAGTTCAAATAAGTATTCAGCCCAGTTTCTAAAGAAAATATAAATGCTAGTCTCAGTAAGTACTGATTAAGCTTTTAAGAACTATGAGAGCTTTAATTGCGGTGTTTCTTTTTTGTGTACAAATGTATTATTACAACAATTAACAACAGTTTCTAGCTTCAAGCCATGGCTGTGTATGGCAACTTCTCTGATGACTAGATTCCAGTGAAACAGTCCACACACTGTCTGTTGAATGGAAGGACAACTTCTAGAGTAAGGTACTGCCAAGGCTTATTCATGAGATCAGAACCCCTTCTTGCTCTTGTACCAATGAAAAAATTGTTGGGAATTTAAAAAATTAAAAAAAAAATTTAAAAAAATTAAAAATTTAAAAAATTTTTGGGAATATAATGTGTATTCATTTATGATCTTTGCTTTCACCTGAACCCCATGACACTGTGTACATTACTCATAACATGTGACCACAGTAACAATGACATTACAGTAGGACAGATTTTGAAAAACTTACTTGTGCTGTACCAGGGAACTAAGAAATATTGGCCCCAAGTGTGCCAGAAGTTGACCTCTTCAGTTTTCTTTGTTGTTGTTTCCTGTCATTGCTACTATTTTACATAAACGGAAATGCAACTGCATCAGCAAATCAATATTATGAAATCTTTAGAAATAATGATACTTAGATATTTAATAGTATTTTAAATTTAAATAATTAAGACTTTCAAAACCATATTTTTGAAATGCATACAAAAGTCTAACTACGGTGGTATGAAGTATAACCAAGGTAATCAAAACAAATTCTACTGTTTGATCTGCTATACTGCCCAGCATATGCACTTTGAACATAATTGTAAGAGGTGCTACACATTTACATCTGGGAAGCTTAGAATGTTTGATTGCTGCTGTCTTCTGGCTAATTCTTGGAACCAATGTGTGCTCATGTAATAGAAAGTTATCATAATGCATAATCTTGTGGAGCAGCAGCTCCAGACTGTGGAACAACTTTTAGTCTGAGTTGGCACTATTATGCTACAAGATGTTACTACACAGTAACACAGTCTGACCTAGAAAAAATGGGATCTTTGACCTGGCATTCATGTCACCGATGTGTACAGATTTTGCCACTAAGAGCTGCTGGTCTTGCCCCTTTATTTACGAAGATAGCCCAAGTGTGGATTTCTACAAGAAGCTCAGAGAAAGTTCAGCATAGTTTTGCAGATCACTGGAGCCAAAGCCATAGTTCACAAGGCACACTGTTTTGACCATTTATTAAAAATCCACTTCCAAACCCTTAGTTTCATCAAGGGTAGTGAAAAGTTAAGGCTGCCATTCAAATAGTTATGCCTTGTAGAAGAGTCTGTATAAAATTATCCACTGTTTTGACACCCATGCAATGTTTAATGTCAGTGGGTTAAACCACAATTCCATTTTTGTATAATCATTTTAACAAAGCATTATTCTGCATTGGTATGTGATGTTGGCATAACGGTCTCAGAAAGGGAAGTCAAGGACTGCTATTAAAAATGTGAAGCACAGTGACTATGCTTTAATACACAGTGTTTCAAGCTTCCCATGAAAATTTAGTAATTTTTGATATTTCAAAGAAACATCTGACTTAACAAGTACTGGGGCCATTACTCATATATATTTAAGTGTGTGACATTGTTGTCATTTCTTCTTCCATTTCCACCCTCTGGAGAACATAACAGAGAGAATAGAAAAATTCCCCCAAAAATGTCTTCTAGTCCCTACGGGCTGAGGACAAAACAAAGATAAAACATACACTTCAAGGCATGAAGTCATTCAAGAAAGCTGTAATTTAAACTTTCTTCTATCTCTTACTACTACAGCTGTTACACAACAGACCAAGATCAAAAGCACAGCAAATGGGAGACAGATCCTGAGTCAGTACATATGTGTGGCTTAAAAGAGTGGTTTGAGTTCAAAAGTAGGTAAACTCCTCAGATCTAAATAACGTATACAAAAATCTCAACACCCCAGAAAATGATCAGGGAACCAAGAAGCAGGTAATAGGATGTTCTGTACATTCTGTCAGTAGCCTTTTCTCACAGGATATAAGAAATGAGCTTTTCTAGCAGATGGAGAGAAAGGAGGGGCACAGTACATTCTCTTTTTAAGGAACCTTCTCCTAGAAAAGTAGTTTGACAGGTAGGCATAAGTTAACATAATTTACACATTTCTACAGCTTGGGTAAGTGTAGCCTATTAGTGCAGGATGATGTAACCTATGTGAGGCTTGAAACTGAGGAAAGATGAAAGAAGATGCAAGATGAAAGAGCTACAGTATGTGATGTGCAACTTACACCATTATTTCTATCACCTCTGTCCCCCAGCTCTCATAGATTAGGGGTGAAACACGATCTGCATATAAGTATGAATATATTGAACGAGCCATAGGCAGCAATCAGGGGAGCAATGAAATTGGACAAGTATTTGAAGGACACTTCAAAGAGTTTTACCCTAGCGAAGAAGTTTTGATATATATTTTTTATCTGATTTTTTTCCCCCTTATAGTGCATTTGCACTATAAGAAAAAACTATTTCACCTTCCTTCTGCACTGAGGAACAAAACCAGCAAATTTGGGAGATCATCTATTCTGAGTGATAATAAAAACCAAGATATGGGTTTTATTACTCAGTATAAAAAAAGTAAACTTCAATATTTCATCCCAGTTTCCAACGGAAGTCATTACTACATACTATTTTATTTTCCAACTCTCTTAGAATTACTAAATCATTCCATTGGCCTGGCTGGCTTTTTTATTTACTACCTTTAATACAAGTCTAGTTGGAAGCCCTCCTTTCCAAATCTATATTTAGAATGTATATTCACCAGATATAAAACAACATAAGCAACATAACATTCTCCTCATTGTATTTAAATGGCATTTATCATATGAAGCTGTGTAACCTTACAGTTTCATATGTTATAGAACTTCAATAAAAATTCTGACAAAAACTTTTCCAAATGCATATTTGTAACTTTCTTCCCAGTATTTAGGTAAACCTCCAGCAGGTGAATAAATGGCAGATGAAAATACCTTTTTTCCTGGAAAATTTTTGGAGCCTTCTACTGCAATATCCAGCACCCTGCAATAGAATCTCTGCCATGGAATTAGCTAAAAAAAAGCAGCAACTATTTTACTGGCAGGATTGCTAAAACATAACTGTTCAGGTTATGCGCTTACCGTGTTAGTAGTACAGACTGTGTTAAAGAAGTTGGGACGTAGTAAGTGATTGAACTTCCGTTATTTGCGTCACTTATTAACTTCCAGATATAGAACCTGAAAGAGCAGGAATAAGGTGGGCAAAGAAGATTCAACCTCATGTGTTAGTGCATTACACCTAGCTACATGAGAGATGGTTATAAATCTTTAAACTTCTACAGCTGTTTGCAAATAGCTAACTCAAAAATAATAATGTAAAAACCACTGTAACTACATTATTTCAGTGTTCTTGTACCTATACACTGGTGTGTGAGGAAACCAGGACCCAACTCCATAAAAACGCCAATGTCTAGACGTACTTTTTCCTCCAGCCTATGTGCTGTTCTCTGACACCTGGTGCTTATCCTCTGCCCTCCCCTCTCCTCATGGTGCCTTAGATCTCCTGTCTCTGTGGGGAGCTCCTTCTTCCTCCCCAAACATAGCCCTAGCAGCATGTGTAGCTGTATAATACCCTCCTTGTTTCTAAATATTTTTACAGATCTCCAGGATCTCATCACTGAACAGCTTAGGCAGTCACTAAAACAGCTAGAGACAAAATTAGGGCCAACATCTTGTGATCATCCATGCCTCGACAGGAATCACTAAGCTAAGGCATTTGAAAATGTTAATTTGTTTTGAGGAACACATTTTAAATTTTTTTTGTTAGCTTATTCTGAAATTTTTTCCTGCATGCTACAATATTTAAAGGACATTAAAACTTTTATAACAGTTGGTGTCTCATATCAAGGCAAAAATAATATACTTTCAGCTGTCTTGCTTTGTATGAAGCTTTTAAAGAACCTTTATTATCTGCAACAATAATTGACAACTCAAGACAGAATTACTATATGTGATTTTTTTCCTAAGGGTAAACAGATTTCTTTCTTTTGTTTTGTCATTCTTTTTTCTCTCAGTATACTTTGTCCTTCCCACTTGGGTAGCCTCCAAAGATCTGACTTTACATCCCATATGTACATATTAAAACCACAGTTGAAATCAATAAAATAATTCAGACTGGAAGGGATCTCTGGAAGTTAACCCGTCCAGCCCCACTCACAGCAAGGTCAACTTCAAAGTTGGATCAAATTGTTCAGGGCCTTGTTTGATTATCTCCCCAGATGGAGATTCCACAATATCCCTGGGCAACCTGTGCCAGTGTTGGACTGCCCTCACCATGAAAAATCTTTTTCATTATATCTAGTTGGAATTGTCCTTGCTGCATCTTGTGTCTGTTGGCCTTAGTCCTTTTGCTGTGCACCTCCAGAAGACTCTGGCTCTGCCTTCTCTATAACCTCCTATTAGGTAATTGAAGTCAGCAATTAGATCCCCCCCACCTTGGCCTTCTCCTTCAAAGACTGAACACATGTAGGTCTTGGTCTCCTGGTACATCATCCCCCAACTCCCTAATCATCTTCATGGTTCTCAGCCAGTCTGGCTCCAGTATGTCAATGTCTTTCTTGTACTGGGGGTCAAAAAGGACACAGTACTCCAGATGTGGGTGAAAGTTAAGTTTGCCTCAGTTTCTTATTATTTAACTATATTTAGAGTAACCTAGGTATTTAACTCTCAGTTTTGTCCCAGTATCTGCAAGCCACAAGGAATTCTTGCCAGTTCTGCGGCTGCATAGTATTTTAGGGAAAGACCTCAAACAATGAGTTTCATATGCTTTCGGAGCAACAGTAGCAGTAGTCTTCCACAACTATCTCAAAAATCAAATAATCATCTTTTCCCCTTTGGGATGCATACATATCCCATGCATCGTGGGATGCATGTGAAAATAATCCTAGTCCAAATATAACAAAAGTAATATATTTAAAGCAGTATATAATGCTTAAGAAAAACATAGTAAGTTAATGAAGGAAAACTCTCTCTCTGAAGGTGTGGTATGTTAGCAATCTGTCCTCTCCCTTTGTCTCTGTTTCTACCATACATTAAAGGGGCAAGATTAGCAAGGTAGCTAATCTATTTCCACAGCAGGCATTCTATAAAACTTCTGTGTTACACATAGAAGGTGCTTGTGAGGCTTACCAAATATAACTCCAGTTCAGAGCTGAGAGGACGCCCCTAGTTTGTATTCAGTTTATAAACTGTTCTTTGAGTACAGATTGATTTTAAAGAAATGAGAAAAAGACCAAATGAAAAGTAGTAATGATTTCAAGTCTGATCAATTGAAAGTAAAGGTTGAAAATTCCTTTATCAGTTTGTTCACATATTTGTTCTCTGAAACAGATCTCAAAGGAAAGTGCCTAATAAATAACATTTAATCATAGATTCAGGGTTCCTATACAGAAAAGCATAAGAACTAGAAACAGAGACAGAAATGCTGGTCACAGAGGGGCAAATATATCCCTGTTCTAATTCTACTGGAATCTATAATCTTGAATTAGATCCACAGAATACAAACTTGAACAGATATTTCAGTAATAATTCAGTAGAGGATTTTATGAAAGAATAGTTATTCAAAAAACATCAAGTGCAAGTGATAACAACAAGGTTCAAACTGCCTCTCTGAAATAAATAAAACTAAGTTAAGTCCCTGTTCAGAAGTATACTCCCATATCTAGCTTTGGGAAATTAAAATCTAACCTCTCTCATTAGCCTGCTAAGTAGCTTTTCACACTTGCAAATTCTCAGGAGCCTTTGTAACATGGAATCGTAGAAGCTAATGTGCAAAACAATTACATGAGCATAGCCCGGATCAGTTAATCTGGTGTTTTGTAATGCCTTCAGCTTCAAGCACTAATTGTTCAATGTTCTGTTCTCCAGAATATATTCACAAACAATTCCCATGAGCCTGAAAGTCCTTGGTAATTACCCCAATGATAGCCATTCCTGCTCTCTTATCATCTAGTTCTGTGATTCACCTCTATTACTCCTCCATGGCCAGTCTTGCTGAAGACTGTCATCCTCTTGATCTAATCCAGCCCCTCCCCTCTCCTTCCCCAAGAGACTGAGTCCAAATCATCATAATCTTCATTCCAGAAAATAAGTCTGATGGAGGAAAACAAAGCAGTTCTCTGTGACAGAATTGTAGGCTGCCAAAGTCCTCCTGACAGAACGTATATATCTTGTTCCACAAGACACAGGTGTAAGGGCAAGGTGACCCACTTACTCCAGGGTGTATTTTACCCAGTTGCTGGGGTTTTCATAGGTGCAATCACGCATCAACCATTTATGTAATCAAAACACAACCCTTCAACCCAGATAATGTGTTATCTTCTGGAACACTAACAGGAGGGTATCATCTGTCCTAAGGGTGAAATAAAGCAAGGGTGAAGTTCATACTACATACTCGGGCTGATTTGTACACCTGATCTGGACCATGATTCTTGATTCAGGTGATCTATAGCACAGAAAAGTTGTTAATGATCACCTGATAAAGCCGTAGCTTAACTTTGAAGAAAGATGTATTGATAATTTTGTGATGCCCTTGCAATAGGCAAGTATGACTCTCTGTGTAACTATAGCAAGCTCTTACGGCACAGTGCCTTCTAGAAAAGTTCTGCTGATGTTTAGGCTGGTATATTTAAAAACAAGATTGACTGCAGGCTATTTATAAGTACTTCTGCTTGTGCACACTAAAACTGAAAGTGTTCAAACTAAGAAAATGCACTGACTTCATGTCATTTATTTCTCCTTCAACAGAAAATTGACCAACCCCCTGAAATTCCCAGTAGCTAGGCAGAAGGAAAAGAAAAGCAAAAATAGTGTTGTGAAAATTTAGCTAAAAGAAAATCACATTTTTTCAAAATTGCTTTCTATATTGGAGAGATTTTAAGATGAACAAATTTGCTTTCTGATTAACAGATTTTTTATATTACACCTGGATCTCTTGCCTGGTCCTCATAAATATGCAAGTGGAAATAATGAAATGCAAGAATACATAAAACCTTTTAATATATTAAGGAGTTGAAAATGGTGTGGCAATACTTCCTTTTTATCCTGGCTTGAAGCTTTATTTATTGCTGATGCACTAAAGTGACAGTTGACTTAAAAATCCCTACTTCATGGGAAGAAATAAAAGTACAAAACTTATTTTTCACACAATGAGCAATAAAGTCAAGTGCAAAAGAGTGATGGCAAATGCACAAGATTTTCAGACCAGAACATTGGAGAGATCTTTGAGAAAAGAAAATGTATATGAAGAGTGTACTTAAAAGTTTTTCTGACAGCTGGAGCTTACTTGAGTCAAAATTCAACTTTCTTGAGTTGGTGTTGTGATATTTAATCTCCCTGGGTATTCTGTAGCTTTTCTGCTTTCTTGGTCCTTATTTTGCTGGAAACCTAGACGGCCTGAGGTAGGCTACAAATATATTGTTGTATATAACAGTTTAATAATATGATATTTGCTTTTGTTATTGTGCCTCTGAAAAAAATCTTGGATGTTTATTAGAAGTTGTCACAAAACTTCAGTACCCAGATAATATAAATATTATTATATCAATAAAATTACCTTAATTTCTGATAAAGTATCAGCACATGAACATGCAAATTGATCTCCAGTTTGCCTTCTGGTGTAAGAGACTGATGGGCATGATTTAGAGACAGGCAGAAGGAGAGAGGTTAATAGAAACAACAGAATGTTTGGAAATCTCAGTGGAGTTGGAGCAGTAATTCCAGATCAGCCTCTCACTAAACTAACTGTTTTCACCTTTTACTGCACTTTTTGATTGTCATACTTTATTTTTTATAGTGACAAAACAGTTTTGTGAATTAGACCATCAGTCTGACTGTGGTTGTTAAAGGACAGTACTGCAGCCCAAGATTGCTTACTAAATTGTTAATATCACTGATATAACTTTTAAGTCCTTACTGGATTTGGAACATTATTTTTCTCATTTGCAGTATTCTAAATGAACACAGGAGGTGTTCTACAGACAGCCTGTCAACAGAGGCTGAGAGATTCAAATAATGTGAAGTTCCCATCTTAAACATGCTCTTAAACTATTGGATGAGGTCTTAATCCCAGTGTTACCAGGCAACATGTTTACAAAATCAAATGTAGTTTTTTATTCTCTGTGAATGTTTTGAATATTCTGATCTCCAGTTTTTGGTCTCTTCCATTATTTGCTCACTGTAATTACACTCTATATTTGTGCTCAGTACAGTTTAACAAAGTTCATTTCTCTCAGAGTTTCCTTTAGGACAAGTTAAATCTATGATAAAAATTAAAGTTTTTGAATAAACATCCACCTGGAAAGACTGTGGGGGATGAATTAATCCAAAGGATTTGCTAGTAAGACATTTCATGATGTTAGAACGAGATTTCTGTTTCTCAAAGATCCCATTCAGTGCCAAGACCAATAGCTTAAAAAGAATCTCAATCACATTGCAGTTTTATAAAGGTATAGCCCATAGTCCCAAGAAGGGCAAAGCCAACCTATGCTAGTTTGATGTACATATACTGCATAAGGAAAAGCCTCTGCCCTCTTATACAAGGCTTTTTTTCCTTTTTTTTTTTTTTAAATACTTATTACAGTTGTGGGACAAGGACAACAGGAGGTTACGCATGTTTCCCCCAGCTATGTAAGGGACTGGTGAAAAAGCTAGAGACTGAATGTAGAAGATGCCCTCAATTTCAGAGCTGGGTGAATACTTCAGTTCGAATTTTACTTTTTTACTGAAAAGACCATGTGTAGGTCAGCCAGTGCTCAGCTGACCCCAACTTGTTTCCATTTGTTTCAAAATATTTCATAATTGGAATAAGAGTTATTCTCTTGCCCATATTATTCTCCACCCTACAAATAAACTGAAAAATAATTATGTATCAGGTTTTCCTCAGCTCCAGTTTATTGCATTAGTCACAAGACTAGTCTTGATATCTTGTTCAATAAGCACTCACATTTCTGATTTTACTTATGCCAGGTATACTAGCATGCCTGATTTGGCTTATTTTTAAGACAAATTTTCCCTTTAAATATGATTTTAAAGCAAAATCAATCAACCCTGTATGTATGTAATGGTTCACAGCTTTTGTAGTTCTGTTTGAAAATGTATCAGACTGAAATACTCCATGTAGCATTCACGCTTTGTTCACATTGTCCCTTTCAAACATGTCACGCGAATGAGAATAGTTTATTATTGATGTTGGCCCATTAAGAAATCTGTTTTATGCTTACACTGGCTGTGGTATGTTGAAGTCATGGGAAAAATGACAAAAGAGACCCATTTTCCTGTATTTGAGTCTGCAGACAGTATTCATTTTTTAAGCATCAGACAACACACCATCAGATCTCTGAGCTTTGCTTTTCACATCCCAAACCTCTAGTCAAGGTATGAAAAAGTAATGCTTAGTTAATAATGAAGGCTTAAGTGACTATTCAAAAGAAGATTGAATGACTTGCAAATGCAATAGAATTTATAGTCAGGTGGGAAGGTTATCCAAAGTAACTGATTTGTGCATCTGCTCCTGTCCATAGAAACTTCACAGAATTCTTATGCCTGAATTTCATTTATACTGCCAAATCCACCTCAGTGTAATTATTCTAAATTTTATTGAATATGATGGAAGCATAGTATATACAAGTTGACACATCATTTTATTTCCTTCTATTTTAGTCACGGCTACATATTTTAAACCATTACGCCAAAATATGGGACCTCCATTTACCGCAAAAGGGCATGAACCTCTGCCATTTCGAGAACTAAGCTTTGAAATTCAAGCAAAATGAAGTGGGATTCCACTCGGCTGCACTAAATTGAAACTACTTCTTTTTTTTTAATTTATTTTCACAAAAACAACTGACAATCTTTGCCCTTTTTTTCCTGTTGCTTCCAGTTTAATGTTACCACACAACCTATTTGCGTAAAAAACAAAGAACAAACAAAAAGCCTCTCAGTTATTTTAAAAAGATCTAACAGACTACTTTCAAAACATAGAAATCACAGAAAAAATTACAGATGTCTCATCTGTTTTATGCTTAACTGAAAATTAAAAATGTTGTTGCAATTATGATTTTATATTTTAACTCTGAAATGAAAATTACTAGGCTTTAAAAAAATGAAATGGCTAAGTTATTAGACTCTGTGAATTGCCTGCTGTGCCCAGGCAGTAATGTTGTCTAATGTGTATGTCTATATCAATATAATGACAGCACCATGCTTCAGATCAACTGGATACTAATTACAGATTTACCTGATAGACTGGAATGGCTCCCAAGGAGCTGTTGCACTCTATTTAGCAAGTAAGTGATTCTCCTAAAAGCTGCATAAGGACTTGTAATGCTAAATAATCTCATCTGGATACCATTTTGTAATACACTTTTTTAAAAAAAAGTTTGGATGAGCTTCAGCTAATACCTCGGAAAGATGTGGTAGGCCGCTGCAGATGCTTGGAGCTCCAGACACCGGGGTTTTCCTTGAACCCATGAAGCCCATTTGCACAGAAAAGAGATTACAGCCCTTGAAGCAACTCCTCAAATGTCAGATCTAATGTCTCCTTTAACACTGTGAAAAGCAAGAATTGTCCATTTCATGCACAATGAGAACTAGGATACATCCATTGAAATTATGAAGCAGAATATTCCACAAAAAAATGAATTCATTCTTCAAACAACACACAATTAAATTGTGGATCTCGTGACTGCAAGAAATTGTGGAAGCAAAAAGAAATAAGTAGGTTCAAAAATGATGAGCAAAACAGATGAGCACAGGGAATACAGCTAACAGACCTTTAACATGGTCCAGATACAACCTTACAGTCAAGAGTGATCTAAAGCTCTCATTTTTTGAAAGTAAGAGGACGGATTGATGGAATAATTGCTTTAAAGACCCTAAGTACTTCCTACTGATTTTTCACATCTTTGAAGCAGTTCAGGCTGGTATAGAGCCCATAGTGTGTATGCTAACTCTCACTGTACAGCATAAACAGTCCCACTGCATCACTGTGGGAAGATGTTACTTAATATGAGCAGAGTATCAGGTTGTGAGCTACAATCATTGTTTACACAAACTTGGAAAGCCTTAAAGAAAGACTAAAAAAGACAATTTTTAATGAACACTCTCCAAAGAGGTGCTTAATTTGTTCATGACCTGATACGAAAAATGTAATCAGTGAAGTGTAAAAAAGGTTTTATACTCAATATAATTGCCTGCCTATAATGTAATAGTAATAATGAAAACACCTACAGTAAAGGCTTGTTAACTCAGTGTGGGATACATGATCCCTTTTTCAGTTTAAAGCAGAGAAATTATTCTGAGGCAGCATCAAGAAGAATTACACACTTGCTTACGCTCGTTACATCTTTTTGTTTCAAAAGCACAGTAGCATAATCAATTGCTCCCATCTCATTTGGAAAATCAACACTTACAGTTCCTATTATGAATCATTGTTCTCCTTGTCTATCTCTTAAAACAAATAGGTTTTGCTGTTCTTTGATTGTTCTTGTCTTTCAGGTTTTCACTTCTGGATAATAAAATGCACATCACTAACTACACTAAGTAATTGGTGATTTCTGAAATACGTATCCTGGACAAAGAAATGAAAAATACACCAAAACAAGTTAAAACACAATACAGAATATACTATAGTTTATAAATGTTGTGTTCAGATTACATTGTGGACAAATTCTTGTCATTTACCTAGGCTGTTTAATATCTTACTCTACAGGAAAATTTGACATTTGTCTTTAAATAATTTACATTGCATCCATGCAGTAGCAAAAGCCATTGTGCTCTGCTGGATCTGAATTAAATCACTGGATACTGGGTGGAAAAAAAGGAGAATAGCTGAAGAATTCTAAAATTGTGGCAGAATTTTCATAACTATATGCTACTTCTTACTTTTTACACTGTAGGGTTTTTTCCTGACATGTTATTCAGGAAAAAAAAATTCTACAGATGGTTAACAGTCTATAACTCATCATTACAGATCAGATTCCGACTTCAGAACACTAAGTAGTATCTTATCCCTTCATGTTGAGATTTATTCAACAGAACTAATCTGAAAATGAGGTAGCATTCAACATCAGTAATTATAAGACTGCTCGTTCATTTTCCACAGATACTTCTGGGGTTTGTTGCAGTGATTTTTGGTTTTTGTTTTAAAAATGACTAGTAAAATGTACTAATAAACATACGACAGTGAAGTGAGTCCAGACAGCAGATCATAGATTGGACATTCTTCGAAAAACAAATAAAGGCCACTGCTGCTGGGAAGAATTCCCTGACCCCAGAGAGTGTAGAGTAAGTCTAAAAGATCCAGTGGGAATTAAGCTTTATCACATCATAATCAGTTACCCTATGGCAAGAATGACAGTTCTACATAGTAATTTGCTTAGGAGTATATATTTTGTATTTATCTTTTGTTTTGTTATTTATTTTTTATAGGGCATAGGTCTGTATTTTGCTAAGCTTTAATGGGTCAGATAGTCCTAACTTCCTCACAAATAATCACACCAAAAATAGCTCAAGAAATGATTAATAGGAAGTTCCAGTTTCTTATTATTGCTGACTTTATCTAATTACTGCATGTTGCTTTACACTCAGATATACACACATGCATATAAAGGCCTTACACCTTCCCTTACAAAAAGTAGAATTACAGTAACTCCTGCAATCAGATTGAATGTAATAGGATTATCTGTTCAATCTATTCACTGGGTGCCTCCACACATGCTTCAAATCAATAGTTATACTTAATAAAGAACTGTAAAATGCATAGCTATTAAGAACAAGAAAAAACCTTAAAACACTGTGTGCTTTTGAATTTCATTTTCAGTAAACAAAATCTTCCTTTTTTCTGAAAAAAGAAAGGAAGAACACATTATGTTTTAATGCTACAAAAGCTTAAAAAATGGGATTTTCTAAGGAATCCAAGGAGATCAGGCACCTACTCCCTTACGCTCCTTTGAAAATTGTAGCATTTATCTTCAGAAGTGCTTACAGCCTGCTGGAGAGAGGCTGGCTGAAAGGATCCCATCAGGATTTCCCAACCCTGAAGTCACGTAAATTGTACCACCCTCTTGATTTGCTGGAGCTTTTAAGTAACGTAGGCAACATTTCTGTTGCAAAAATCACAAGTGTACCCCAGCATGCCCTAAGAGGCTGGGAGTGAGGAAAGCACATTCTGAGCTTAAAAAAGAGGAGGGAAACATAAGAGAGCAAGATTCCCCAGGGGAGGCAGGTTATCTGTGAGATGCATGGGAATCAGCCATCCTTGAGCTGAAAAGCCAAGGCAGGACTGAGGAGCAGGGGACTGCTTCGTTGGTCTCCTCTGCTAGGAGTCCCTGTGCAGGGAAACAAAGAAATGATGAAAACCGAAAAGGGTTGTGTGCTGGCTTCTGGCACTATGAGGCTTAACCATGTACTTTTGTGACCTGAAGCCAGATACCACCAAGGATGGACTTGCCTCTCAACCCATCCCAGCCTGGGCATCCCTGCCAGAAAGGGCACTCCAAGCCTCTAGGAACTGTGTGAGCGGCAGCTGCTGAAAGCTGGGACTGGGAGGAACTGCGACAGGGTTGAGGAAGCTGGAGATAACGACAGCCTTAATCTGTACCTTTCAATGTTAATGTTGTGTTAATAGAAAATAGAGCTGAGGTTGGGACTTCCACAGTTGTTTTGTACTGCTGGGGAAAACTGTCCCAAGGATCAGTTGGTTCACTGAATGGTTCAATGGTTTCATCCATTGAAAGATGGGAAACAGAAATGAAGGAGGCAGCCCAGGCAGCTGCGAGGGAAAACGAGCAAGATGAAAAACATAAACCATGGTTTGTGAGGGACCCTCTGTCTAAGACTTATTCCTAGTGATAAGCTGATCTAGTTCTTTCCCGAGAGCATTCCTACCCCACCAGAATTCAGAAAAAAATGTTCTGGTTTTTTTCCTTAGAAATTTGAACCAAATATATTAAACAGAACTTCATGCTTAGACACCATATCATTAGTGAATGGACACAGAGTCAGGCTTTCAGAAACTGTAGTTTGGAAGAGGCACAGTAAATGCTACTAATATAGTTTTGTTAAACAAATGGAGATGTGTAAAACCTCTGACTAATTCAAATTGATTCTTGTGCTGACGATGCTATATGTTTGTAAAGGTTTATTAACTTGATTGAATTTATTTTAATAGCTCGGAAGCCACCAACTGTTCTTCTCAAAGTCTGGGTATCTTTGTTCTGTGTCTGTATGGATGGAAAGATGACTTTTCCAATACACGATTTGCATTTTAACATTAAAGAAAGCAGCTAAATGGTATATAATACAGTACAAGAAATATATACACTTTCAAAATTGCAGAAGTGCATTCAGCATATGTCTCAAATGGTAAGAAAAGTAATTGATCTTATATTAAAAGTCTGATCTTTCTATAAAACATGCTGCATTCGATCCCCAAAGAAACAAGTTCAATAAAGAAATATATACCATTGCATGCTAAAAACTGAAGGCAAGCACAGAGAGCTCCTTTCATGCATCATTTTTGATTGTCCTACTTTGCTCTGTCAGGAGCAGCAGTGACAGCTTAAGCGTTAAAGCTTTTTGACATTGCAACAAACCAAACAAAACCTAGTTGCACATTTTGGAATTTATTTTATACCACATCTAAAATATAAACAAAATAGGGAGTTTTCAGCATTCTCCAACAATAGCAGCCACTGGGGACTGTTTCCAGAGATGATATTTTCCTCATATAAGGATTCTCGCTAGTTGGGTAGAAAAAACATACTTGATAGCCAGCTCCAGCAGCCAGGCTGGCCAACACAATTATTGCACATTCTGTCAGCACATTTCCTCCCTTCAGCTTTACTTCTCCAATCTTTTTCAATATTGTTAAAATGAGCAATCATTCGTGATTCACACTCCCAAAAAAGGCAGAAACCAACAATTCCCAATGGCTATAAATTATTAATGCAATTGTGCCAATCACACAGAGCTTAGTGCTTTTAAAAATGGAATGAGATTATCTGCACAGTTATTTTCAATCAGATTCATCTCTTATTAGGGGGCATTATGCATATGGCTTGCTTTCAGAAAGCTATCTTCTTTAAAAAAGATTATTGCACAGTCATTTCTTGTGAAATACTATGCAAGCTCTACACTTAGATACCAAATCAATTTTTTGTTTCAGGAAATAATTATATGTAATGGGTGTTTTCTTTTGTAGATAGCCTGATTCTTTCCAATGTAAAAGCCTGTTCTGTTCTCAGTTGTTATTCCCATTCGAACCATCCCTGCTTTGAGTTGGTCCTGATTTACACTAATCTAGCAAACATATAGGCAGATCTGGTGGCTATGGTATAGCTTTTTTTTGCTGCTATAGCTTTAACAGGCTGTAATAGAAAAGTTTGTAAGAATAATCGTACAATGTATCTGTTAAAATATAGCTGGGGTATATGGCTGTCTCAAAAATTACAAGCTAGAAAATCTTCCTTTCTGGTACACAAAACCCTAAAAAAATTACAGTCAAGGGCAGTAGAGATTCAAAGGATTTAAGTACAAAGGTCAATTCTGTGGAATGCAGAAGGCGGTCAAGGGAATGATTTTCTTTGTATGTTCCCTCTGACAAACGCTGTTCAAATGTTTGTTAGACTCTGTCCTGTCAGGGCCTGCACTGGAGCGGGTATGGAAGAGACTACATGAACTGGAGACAGAGGATGATTTTATATTTACTGTTGCATCTTGTAAGAGGTTTGTAAAATTGCCTTTGTACTCCCAACTCCATATGACGTACTCAGATTATCCAAACATCACACCATGGTGTCTAGGACCCATCAATACACTGAATGCAAAGAAACTGCAACGAAATTCAGAGAAGCCTCAAGCTGCAGGAGTAGGAAAGTTATTTTTCTATTCCTTTGAGTATGCCTGGCTAGCAAGGTGGAATCTGACCTGCATTATATTCAGATAGTTTGAGAGCTGAAATACTGAAATCACAAGGCTAAAGACACTGATTCAGACCACATAAGAATGTTCCATGTAATGGAACTTAAATATATTCTGAGTCAACAAAAACATCAGTAGAAGACTCTAGCACATGCTTAACTGCCTGCCTTAATCTAGGCCAAAAAGCATCTCTCACTTTCTAAGACCCTTGCTTTTTACTGTAAGCATTAGATTATTTCATCCCTTGCATTGATGGAAAAAGTAATCTTTAAAGCACTGAGCTGTCAAAATACCATATCAGGATTTTGCTATATTATTTTACATATTTCAGCTCTGTATTTCAAGTACTGGCAATCATCATATTGAACACATCTTCTACAATATGGAGAACTGTCTGATTCTTGCGGTCATATGCCTTGGTGCCATTTAACAACATGTATTCCCATCTGTGAATTTGCTTTCTGGCATTTGGCTTGTACTTTATTTTTCCCATCTAAAAGTCTGGCAATAGTTTCTCACTATTATTCTGATAAGCGTGTGGGTCAAACTCATTCCACTGTGAATGTGCATTTGTACTTGCGGAAAGTGAGTGATTGATTGGTATCAGCCAAAAGTGACTTCTCCTGTTACATTTCTAGCATGTTATTCCTGTGGTTAATCAGTTCTACTGACTGTCAGTCAAACCTACCAGATGTGACTCTAATGGATAGCTGCTAGTTGCCTGATGTCTGTTTTGTCACTGATGTGGCTAGAGTGCTCCTAAAAGTTAAAAAAAAAGAAAAAAAAAAGAAAAAAAAAAGAAAAAAAAAAGAAAAAAAAAGAAAAAAAAGAAAAAAAAGAAAAAAAGGACATGTAGTTTAGCAAGTATGAGGAAGCTGTATTTAGAAAGTAGCTGTATTTGTATATCTCTGCTTTTAAATATTCAGTCAGCTGATTTTTTCAAATATGAATTAATCACAGGACTATCTGCCCTTGTTTAATCAGGAAAGATTCATGCAGAACAGTATTTGGGATTTTTTTGTATGTCCTGTGGGGGGTAAAAGAGTGTTATTATTAATTTAGTTATTTAAATACTTAGCAGTTCTGAAACACATGCATTATGAATAATCTTCACCAAAAACACCACAGCAATTTGTATCACGACTATGCCTTTTAGGCTGAAGCAGAGTCCCATTGAAGTAAACACTGTCATGAAGACAGAAAGGAAGATTGTTCTCTCCCAAAGGAGCTTAAAATTCAGTCATAGTGAAGGACTGAAATTCTTTTCATTTAATTAAAAACCATAAATCCATCCAGTTTTAGATCCAATATGAATCAAAGACTGCAACTTGAAATATCACAAGATTCCTTTTCCATTCTGGTTTATATCTGAGGCTGGCCCTGGAATTACCAGATATTTGACCACCAGCAGACTGGAACTTACAGCTCATATTTATGACAGATGTGGTTAGATTAATCAAATTGCAGACATTTAAGTATAGGGATATTAACTCAAATATAATCTTTAGCAATTGTGCATCCAGTTCCACTGGATCTAAACTTTATTTATGGATTTGAACAGACCTGATACAAATTTTTAACAAAAGGTCAATTATTTCATTACTGTTTAAGATTGTATTATATTGATGTTTTACTTACCGTATAAACAAACTTCTATTGTGTATTTGCCAAGCCTTTCAGTAGCAGTTAAATCTGCTGCCTGCACAGTTCACTTATTCTCTTCATTCATTAGCTTCAGTAATATTATTTGTTTCAGCAGGATTTGGCTTCAGAAAGCCTGCCTGTCATTTGAAAATAAAAGTAAAATGTGTAACACTTGCAGCCGAACTCTCCTCATCCTATTCAGTTTTACTGGAATCAACAAGATCACCTTGTATGTGCACTGCTAGCCCTGCTTGTTATGGAGTAGAAATGAGTAGTGGAATGAAATAACTTACATGTCCTGAGGCCTCTCAGAGAGCAAACTTTGAAACTACCTCCACATTTTAAAGTTTTAAAGTAGTAAAAACATATTGGGAATAAATAAATCTCGAAGTTCAGGGTGAACTTGGTAGGTGAGCTTTCAAGAATTGCTACAAATTGCCATTTTTGTTTTCTGGCTTTTTTTTTTTTTTTTGAGACCTGATTTTTAATATGGTAGAATTGATTAATGCTAGTTTCTGAAACAGAAATTGAATCAAAAATTGAATTCTCTTGGAAATTCCAGGATATGTTCTTGTTCTAATGCAAATCTATAGCTGCTGATGGCTGACAAAATTTATCTTCAAATCTATTCCCAATTTGGAGATTAAAATTATGCACATGTTGTCTAACAGAGAACACTAGGGAGGCAGTTTTTCTAAGTGACAACTTAGAAGATTTTTTTATTTAGTTTTTAAGCAAACTGTAACTTAAATCAAGCATGAATTATAAACCTTGCAATGAGAATGGAGATGGTAATTGTGCTTCATTTTGATCACACAGTGAACATGACCCTTTCTCTTCTGACACCTTAGAAAATATAGATATACAACAAATGCAAAGCACAAATTGACCTTAATTCACTGACCTAAAACATTTATATGCCTTTGTTGCTTTTAATTTTCAGTGAAAATGACATAGTACCTTAAACACACGCCCAAACAGCATTGTAGTGTTTTTACATTTTATTAATAGGTCAGGAATAGATCAAGATCACAGTCATTAGTCCTCAAACTATTGTTCTATTGAAGCACGTTTCATAAACTAGAAGTGAACTAGTTTTTTTGGCGCTTTTCTGATCGGTACAAGTGTTTTGTTTTTCACATTGCTGAGATACCATTTAAAAATAGTATGTTAAAGAAGAATTCTGAGGAAGAAAGTCTACCCTTACCTTCATCATATATTCCTTCAGCTAAATTAATGATACTGAGAAAAGTAGAGAAATTATGAATTACTCTAAGGACTCAGAATTCAGCAGATATTATTTTTACAGCTTCTTACACACTTAATATGTGTAAATGTATGCATGTGTCTGTATATAGGCATACAACACGCTCCACATTTTTTTACGTGTGACATTCTTGCACTGTAAACAGACAAGTCATAATAAGCTGTAGCTTTAATAATTCCTTGTAAGCAAATGTAGCACAGAAATTTGGCAAAAGAGGATACCAGATATAGATAAAATTGATAATGCTAAGAAAAAGGATCTAGATGTGATTTTAGAAGAAAGAGTAGTTTGGCAGTAAGGTTATTTATAGTACTGGAAGCATAGAAGAAACATGAAGCAAAACTTAGAAAGTCAAAGGGACCCATTAAGGAGAGGTAAGGGAAATATTGTGGCTATAACCGAGTCTCTCACAAAGGCAATGATCACCTTTATAATGTGCAGAGCAATGCTCTCTTATATATGCTAGTAAAATAGAGCACTGAACAGGAGAATTTTATACTGCATACACCTCTATAAAGGGGCTAAACAAAACATCACAGAGCTGACTTCATCTGTTATGAATTTAGGGAAACCATGCTTCCACTCTATTTATCAATTTACCCATCCCTGCCTATGCTGTAAGAGCAGTTCTACAGAACTTAATTAACTGGTACCTGTGAAGTACTGCAAAGTTAATATTAAAGCAGCTAAGCAAGTGTAAACTATTTTTAATATGGAGACCTGCTCCTTGGAAAGAGATATAAGTTTAACTGCACATGTAGGAATGGGTTAGGCCCCTAAAAAAAGCAGTAAAGAACAAACAAACAAACTCAAATCCCATAGTTTTAATTGGGGTCTCTCTCAATTTAAAATCTGCAAGGAAGAAAATAGCTGAAGAGATGAAGCGTAAAAAAGAGTAGTAAGCATTTTGTACTGTATGTAATACTTCTTGGGTGCAACAAAATACAAAGCAGGAAGAATAGCAAAATCTAGAAATAAATTATAAAGGGTTGCAAGCGTTTGTGCTCTCAAACCAATTCCCTCCGTATTAGTGTTAGGAAACTTTTTAATGTTCTCGGATGTGGTCATTACCAGTAAACAAGTTGGCACAAGTGAGAGAAGCTTGCTGTGGGGAGCTGCGCAGCGTCAGTCCCACTCCTCTGGGCCACACTGGCACTCCATGAGGGCCAGGGGCCAGATCCTTTGCTGGAGTATCCCACTTACAGGCATCTGCTCTGATCTTCAGCAGGCTCTGGTCCTCATAGGGAAGGGGAACCATTACAAGAGAATATCTAGTAAACGTGTAAGAGGATATTAACAACAAATATCAACAGGAGAACAAGGAAGATACTCTCTCAGTAATATTGTCTCAGCCAGTGACAAGTATATACGTAGGCTCCCAGACAAATATGCTGTTAGACAGCTACACTCTATAGTGCAGAATCACTGTGCTGGTTTAAGACTCAGTCCTTAATGGCTTTCTGATAAACCTTTAGCTGTAGCTGCAGCAGCAAGCAGACATGCCCTTTCAAATTGCAACTTTATTTTTAACATCTTCATCTCAAGCTACTAGTAAATGTTCGTACACTTTTTTCCCCTGTGTGTACATTCACATCACACAAACAACAGCCTGCTTTAACAACTACCTTTGAGCACCTTCAAACCACTTGTCTGTTGCAGCTTTTTTTCCTTCCTGGACAGTTGATCAAGTACAGGAACATAAGCTATATTTTCGGACCCACAATATTAATAATGAAATTTCAAATCACATCTAAGGATAGTACTGAGGAAAGGTATTACTGAGGTTGACTTCATAAGTGATTTGGTCACCGCATTCATATCAACATCTCCAGAAAGCTTTTGGACTTTTATGTCAGAGAAGATACATATGCTTTTGTAGCTCCATAACTGTTTTGTTCCTTAGGATGCTCTAAGCTTATCTCAAGGCCAGAAAGAGAGGGTAAAAACCTCCCACAATGAAAGAAAACTGTGTGCTTGTGTAGTAATGCTGCCAATGCAGTGTCACTTTGGCAGTGCCTTTTTAAGTGTTTTTTATGCTTGTTAGGTACTCCATGTTTGCCAGTCTGCACCCTGATCAATCTCACCTGCTATAGCTGGTAATTCACTTTCTTACAGTCTCCCAAATTACACTATTAGGGACTGGGTGCTGGGGGACTGTGTGTGTTAAACTGCTGGCCGTGAATATTGCACAAAAGAGCCTGCTGCATGAGTTGCAGATCATGAAGTATGAATGTTGAAAAGATGTATTGCAAGTATGAAAGTATGAGCAAGGAATTTCTTACCCTAACATTCAAAACTCTTCAGCCCCATCGTGTTTATGGCTAAAACTTCTTTCAGGTCTACCAGTCTAACCAATGAATCAGATTAAAGGTTTGCCGCTGGGTAATCCCAGGTTCTGGTAGGAGCATACCACAAATCTGTCTCAAGGTGTGTCTTGTAATAAAATGCAATGAAGTATATAACAGTATATAAGTTATAAAAAATGGAGCTTTTATTATGTTCTTACTACAGTTAAGGACACTGAATGATAGCATTTACCTTAAAGGTGATGTAAGTGTTTTTCATTCATTACCTTGTGGAAGAACTAAAGTGGCTTATAACCTCCTGGACTGGCTTTTTAGCACTAGTTTTTAGAACATTTGCTTCTCTACAACACACTCCTAGCAAACTCTGTTAGATACAATTATAAATCTTGATGTAGCTACATACTAGACCCTTCAAATCATTCAAATCATCACCTCTACTCCTCCACATGCCATCTTCATCATAGATGAGCATGAGTAGCAATTCTAAATGTGATTTGGGTTACCACGAAGGCCTATTAGTAAGAAGATAATGCTTGCTCTTAAAAAAAATAAGCACATACACTCGGCAATGTTTTACCCACACCTGAAATGAATTAGGTGTTGGTCTGAAAAACAAACCTCCAATAAAAGATGAAAAATTAAACACAACACTGCAAGAATTTTCATATTCACTAACAAACAGCAAAAAGTATGATTCTGGGGTTTCCCCCACTCCTTGGACCAGTATTTTTTAGATTTGTTGATTGTCAGATTACAGAAAAAAAATAGAAATGAAAAATAATGCAGAAAAAATACACGTCAGTTGCATCCTTTGGAGTGTCCAGGCACAAAAACAAGCATCCAGATGTTCTGTTCACATCTTAATTAGTGATAATTAGTCAGTAATCTGAAATCTTAAAAGTATCACATATGACAAAAGACTATTTCCACTTTGTGACTGGTCTCTAACTGCTTACTTAGATTGATTAAAAACAAAAGCCAAAAATCTTTCAGCTGCCTAGGTAACACATTTTCTGATGTTCACTGCTAAATTTTTAGATAATATTTCTCAAGAGGCCTTGTGTAATTAAAGAGGTTTTAATCACTAGGATCCTCTAGTGACGGAAGGCCGTTGATGGTGTGCCAGAGTGTGCTCAGTACGAGACAGAATGTAAAGGAAGCTACGGCTCTTCCTCAGGGATGTTCCCTTCTGCACACACAGACTACCTAACCTAGCAATGCAGGCAGCTCTGGATAAACTGCAGAAATAATATCACAGTCTACAAGTTCTCCTGTTTTAATAAATAAATGACCTACTGCTAGATCACATCTCCTGCTGTCTGTTCAGCTGTATGTTAGCACCCTATGTCTCTAAGCGCCTGGCCATCGTTGCCACAGCATCAGGCTGCTTCACAATCATTCATGGATTTCTTTCTCCTAACTTACACTCCATTTAGTAAAACACTACTCCTTATTTCCAGTTGGAGAACTGCAGTGACAAAAAGTCTGTGATTAAATTGGAGATTCAGCTCCTGCCTCCCAGGCTCAGTCCACAGTGCTGGTCCCTGGTCCATCCCTACCTGGTTTCCTCTTCTGCTGTAGGGAGAGGACAGCATGTAGGGAGTACTCCATGCTGAGATGAACTGGAGAGGGTTGGTCTCAAAACATCCTGCAGTAAGGTTTTTCCACAGTTCTGCCACCTCCTAAATCATGTCATTGTACAGAACATTTTGTGAACCTTCTGTACCAGGAAGAATTTGCAATCACCTGCAGTACATAAACACAGAAAGAAAATTTATTTCATCTGTTAGGAATAGTGGTAGTGTCTTAATCCCACAACTAAATACCACAAATCAAAGCAGCAATTAATCATAAGTGCAGACCATGTAGCTGAAATCCATCACATGCACCCACAATGACACACACAGAATCAGGAGGAAAGGAGACAAACGAAAACACAGAACTATACCCCAGATAAGTCCTAGCCAGAGGTGGAGCATGGTACAACACCCCTACACTTTGGAATAGATATGTCACACTGCAATCAGGGTTGCACTTTAAAATCAGCATGTAATATATAACCTACCTGGAAATGAACTGACAGCATGTTCAATGGAGTTTAGAGGAAGAATACGGTGGCTGCTGCTGAATTCCCAAGTCAGCGGCCTTGCCCTCTCCAAAGCTGGAAGGGATCCAGATGTGGTGCTAGAATGAGAACCGAGAGCAGTTTATCGAGGATCCAAACCTCTTCCCAGTGAGGTTAATTGAAAAACTCCTGCCAGTTCAAGTGGATTTCAGCAAAACTGATTCTTAACCTGTGGTTTTATCATATGTTTTCTTAGTTTTCATATCTATTACTTGTATTCTAAATTATTTTAATCCCCATTGTTAGGCTGAAGGTACTGTGTGCATGTTTGCAAGAGGCAACCTAGCCTGTTTTAATGCATATATTATGAACCGTATATTATTATTGAGTCAAGAGGTTCCACTAGCTTTTATGGGACAAAACCCTATGAATTATAAGACATGAAATAAGCCCAAGAAGTTTATTATCTCTTGCAGAAGACAGGTAGCTACGGCTCGATCTAGTACTGGAAAACATGAGTTTCACCACTATTTAAGTCCTCGGCCTTTGCACTTCAGATAGGTATATGTTCTGCCACCCACACAAGTTTCTAACCAAAGCCTGAGTTCAGTATGTGTGCAATACTTCTGAGTCGCAAAAGATACTGCAACATTTGGTACAGCCAAACATCTTGCTTAATTCATTATTCACTACTTAAAATTTTGTCAGAAATCCAGGCGTGAAGTGAAAGAATAAAAAAAGATAAAGAAGTTAAGCAATCACACACCGTCATCAACAACATAAATAAATCAGAAAGCCCATATGCTGAAATTCATGAATCCAAATTACATGACGAAAAACTTACACATGACAGAAATAGCACAAAACCCAGGATAAAAGCATACGAGGGCCACATTTCCAGTGAGTAATTGCCACAACTAGTAATGCCTGTAACTGCATGTTTTTTCTATGAACATGTAACTTTATCAACTGTGACAGTAAGCATCCCTTCCTGATGCTTCCTGTAAACTTTTGCATCCTCCTGGAAACAGTGGTGATCAGGGATACACAAAAACCTTTGCTGTCAAAGCTCCCCAACAAACCCTACAATTTGCGTAGCAAACTACGTGCTTTTCCCCTCCCAAGACTTCACTGAATCAGGAGACAATTCAGTCTTTTCCATAAGTCCTTGTACTCCAGGAGCTCTAGAACAGGACTGGCAGAGCGCTGGGCTTCGGTATTTAGACCTGGGGGCGAGGGCTGCATTCCCCGTTAGTCAAAAGCTCTTTGACAAGTCTCTTGCAATCTGCACAAAGAATGAAGCAGCTTTGTAGCTTTGGCAACCCAGCTTTAGTCTTTCTTTGTATTACATCAGTGATAAAGCAGAAAAGCACCACTCTGGCTTTTTCTTTTAACAGATTTGATTGACTTAAAGTTACATACCTGATTTTAGCTGCATAAGGATATTTAGCAGACATTACAGGAGTCTAAGAAGAAGCCTGAGCCTGCAGATAGCAGACCAAAAGTACCCACTTCAAGGCAATGGGAAGACGTGGAAGCTTAAGGGACAGGTCATCTACCTAGGGGCTATAGCAGAAGTTGCCCGTGTAGAAATGGGCTGTTGCAACCAAACAAAAAGGCATTGCTGTCAGGTAGACTTAGAAAATGAAACGACAAGACTTTCTCAACAAAGATGTGTACCATTGATTTGATCAAAGTACAAAGGATTCACAACTCTTCTCAAATTCAAAGTACAGCTGATTGCAAATCACGGAAGTGCACTTTGCTGTAACAGTTTATACAAACCTTCAAATTTTCTCTGAAAGAATCCAAAGCTTGATGGGGAAGTATCCTTCTCTGAAAGGATACAAAACCTATGATACTGGGTTTTGATATACTTAATTAAAATTTTGCAAGGAAACCCCTAAATATTAATTGCTTTATGCTGTCACTGAAGAAGGTTTTAGCATATCAGTCCTAGGGAAATAAGAATTTAATAATAAATTGGTTATACAATACAGAGGTTTTATATACTGAAAACATCATCTGTCATAAAAGGTAGGTTTCATTGTTATCTGAAGAGACTGGCTAAAATTATTGGCAGAGAATTAATAGCGCCACAAAGTTGAAAACTGTAGGTAGGAAAAACACAAGAGAAAATAGGATGTTATCAGAAAACTTCAGGCTAGAAACTCGCCTTTGAATTCCTAAATGTGTGATAAGAAGAGTTATATAACATGGTTAAAACTCAATAAACAAAGCCTGTCTGCTCAGGAAGCCAGAATGAGACCATTTGTTTCCTATAAGGAGGAATGTTTAAAGTTATTTCTCTGTCAACAGTAAAATTATGAATAAAGCTAACGAAAAATATAGAATCTGTGGGAGTAAAGAATATGCTTGGCTATAACTTCACTTTTGTTTAACTACAGAAGTATTGCTAGTTAAATGTTCCTCTATCTTAAAATACCGCATCTGGTAAGATAGCTCTCTATTCTAATCATCCACAGAATAGGAAAAAAAGAAGTGGGACACTGAAAACAAACATCTTCCTGGTAGTCTAACCACCTTCATTCGATGAAAATCTCTAGAAAAGAAAATCAGCTTTAGCCAGCTTAACAGTATCCTAGTTAGCTGTTAATGACCTGCTGTAACACTACCTGTATTATGGGAAAAGTGTAAAGCTTTTTAAGAAATTACGAGAGGTCATAACGTAGGTTTACAGAATTCTCTTTTTTTAAAGTGAGTGAAAATAAGCGTCGTGGATAGCTCACACAAGCAGCATTCAATCTTTTAAATACTCCCCTAACTGCAGAAAGTGGCCACTTGTGTTGTTCAAACACTGTTTGAGTGTTCAAACAGCATTGTGTGTATTGGAGGAAAGGTACTATTTTATTTCTACCTCTTTATTCTGCCATGCACATAATCTGAACAAGTCCAACAGCATACTGAGATTTCTCACTCTGGAAATGAGTTTTGTAGAAATCACAGCCATCCTGACAACGGACAGGTCCATTATAAGAGGCATAATAAGTCTGGTCACTCCCAGGTTATTGTTCCTTACAAAGAAGGGAGGGAAGCTGCTGATCGGGGAGGAGGGAGTGAACGAAAGATGAACATGAATCAGCAGTGCACCCTTGGGGCAATGGATGCTAACTACACAGTTAGCAGGAGCAGAGGCAGCAGGTCAAGGGAACTGAGTATTCCCTTTTGTGTAGCACTTGTGACAGCTCAGCTGGAGTACTGCTTCCAGTTTTGCGTCCCCCAGTACACAAAAAGACATTGACATACTGGAGCCAGTTAGTTAGGAGGCTGGAGCACATAACATACCTGGAGATGGTGAAGTCAAAGCCAGGGTCTTCTCAGAGACTAGCAAAAGGTCAAGAGTGATAAGACACAGCAAAGACAAGTACAACCAGATATACCAAAACAGAATTTTCATAGTAAGGGCAGTCAAACATTGGCACGGACCTTGGAGGTACTTAAAACTTGCCAGAACTAGACCCAAAGCAACCTGATTGAAGTTAGCCCTGCTTTGAGTAGATAACTTCAGAGGTCTCGGTCAATTTAAATTATTCAATAATTTTACTTTGGATATAAACATGATGTTTCAACAACACACCATATATCAGAGTATATTCACTCAACCACTTATAAAATAAAAAGAACATGGTAGCAAGACTGTACTCTCATCATTGTCCAATTTTCATTTCTGACTTTCCTGTATAATGATAAAATACATCTCCACTGTTCTGTGTGGTAATATTTCTGTAAAAGCTCCTTCATACTAGGTACGATGAAGGTACAAAAGCTACATTCTAAAATCACCATTTTGCAGTGATCCCAAAAGAACTGTTTAAAGGAGTTACCTAAGAGTTTAATAAGTATGCAAATAACAATTTCAACCAAGCCGCAGGAGAACGGTCAAACTCTGGTTTACTCAACCTGACTGCTCCTTGACAACCTTTCTGTAGTACAGCTACTTTGAGAACCAGCATGTCCTAAGATTATGGCAAGAAGAGATGGGAAACAACATGATTCCTCTTCCAATAAAGAGGGAGGCGAGGAGCTCTGTGGAGCCAGCTGTGAATAATCCAGCTCCCCAAGAAATCAGTGGAAACTGGATGGGGGTTTCCAAAGCTCCATTCCCCTAGATATGTTTTTACTTTGTATCTGCTGTTATATTACACACTGTAGAGAACAGGATTCACCACATCAGCAACCTTAAATCTGAGTCATTACAATGGATAGAGTTACTTTTCTTGGAGAAAATATACTGAATGCAATTTAACTCTTAAAATATACTCACAGCTTGGAAACGCAGAGGTGTGCCAATTTAATTGAATGTGTGAGCACAAAATCTTCATGTATTCTTGTGGTGAAAATCCTGCTGAGAAAGCAGCATCACCCAGTGTGCCATCACGTCCTTGGGACAGGAACAACTACTTGCGTGAATAACACTACTCACTCTAAGAAAGGAAATAAACACATGAAATAATTGAGCAAGGAAAGGAGTAGGAGGTTGATGTGTAAGCACATTCTTTGCTAAGCAAAAGCAGCACAGACTACATCCTTCTGAATGTCTGGAAGGCATTTGAACTGAGCAGTCCTGATCTGTATGACCTTGTATGACTACCTAGGAGTCAACAAGGCGAATGTTATGCATACCTTGAGTATGCTTTGAAAATATAACACAATTTGTCTGAACCATGAATTTTTAGAAATTAAGAATGCTTCTAACAGAACCTGAAATTTTTTTTTCTGAGAGGAGTTGTTTGTTTTTTTACGAATAAAATAATTTAAAATGAAACCACATAGGCGGCTTCATAAATACTGTATACAAGTCAGAAGTAGGCAGACATGTATTTTGCTCTGATCACATTCCAACAGGACTTGGCTTTTGAGGTACTTTGGAGGGAACAGCAAAACACTAATCAGATCTATATGCTTCATAGCTAAAATAATCCAGAGACTGACATTTTTTTTAATATTGTTTCCTTCCTACCACTTATATTACCAAATCTAAGTATCAGGGTTACCTTGTTAGCCTAAACCAACACTCATTCTGATCAACAGAAAGATATCTACTGCCTTCATCGGATTTTGAGCAACTCTTTATGAAAGCAAAGCCCCTGTAGCGACATTTGGGAAGGAAGGAAGAAGGAAGAAGTTGGTTTGTTCTCAGGTTCCAGCTCTCCATTCATCGGGGCAGTAGCTGGAGAAATGCAGAGAAGCTTGGCAAGTAAAATATTTACGACGTTTATTTATGAGTCCTTGTATGACTTCTTTTCATCTGGTTTTAACAAGGAATTACAGCAGAGGGTGGGTCAGGCCTGCGCTGGAGATCGCAGCAGACCAGGGTTAATGTTGGGGTTACTTTTTCCAATGAATCGAAAACCTGTGGTTTGGGGGCAGCCGTTGAACCTTAAGAAATAATTCCATTAAATCAAATCCAGCTTTGTATAAGAGATACATGCCACTTCAGTTCTAACTTACGCATAGTCTTTAAACATAAAACAAATTTAACTCATTGCTTAAAATTCCTTACAGAATAATAATTTAATTGTAAGTCAAAAGCAGGATTTAAGTTTGTTTCCAATACTAAATGGTATTTATAGAAATGCAACAGGGATATATGTGCGTCTATCATGAATGCAGTGAGAGACTGTTTGATCTATAATGATGTGTTTCAGAATTTATTTAAATATTTTACCACTATCCATACTCTGACAACTGGAAAGCAAATAAGATGATGACGCATTACTTTCCTGTCAGTAAATTAGAGTATTATTAACACAAGTATTCATAAAGATCTCCTAAAAGATGGTTTATGCCTGAAAGCAACTTTTATGTGTTTCAAGTACGATGATGATTTTATGACTTGGACTTTTAGAAATGTCTTAATGAAATTTAAAAAAAAAAGTTTCACCCAACATTTTTTGTTCCATTTGGGACTACTTCTAACACTGAATTTTTTACAGCAAGATATGTTACCTCCTGGAACTGAGATGTTATTTGAGAAGTTTAAAATAGATCTTAGTGGAGTTCTTAACAGAATGTGAATATTACCATCTTACCTACACATGTTTTCTCACAACAGACAAAATCCTGTGCAGAGCTTGACGGTTAACAGTAAGTTAGCAGAAAGTTTGTATTTGTCCTCAAATTATTTTTGAATCAATAATAAGCTGCAGAGCTTTAGCTTGAAAAGTATGTTGGAGAGAGAGATTCAAACTCGTGAGAGGAGCAATCTTCTACCCAACAGCTCTGCAGGTGAGCTCAGATCTTTTTCTTCTGTTTGTGGGCCCTTAACCTACTTTTGTACGGGGGGTTCCTCTGATCATGAACACACCAGTTATGCTGCAACACAAGAAGGAATTCTCAGTCCTTCTCATCAACGCTGCTCCCCTTTGAATTAATGGTGAAACGTTCACTGAAATCAAAAATGGAACTCAGGTGCCACGTACCCAGGTGTCCAGATTGCATTTTCTTCTTCCTTTCTAAACACCCAGTGAGCCAGGGCAGAACACAGCTTTTCCAACGGCAGCTCCTCTCTCTATGCTGCACAAAGGCAATGACCCCATTCACAACTGCTGTTATTCAGTCCTACCCTACTTGTGCAGATGCTGGTTTCACTTGAACAAAATAGCATCACCAACCACAGCCTGTCCAAGGGAAAGCCTCCTCCTGCCCCGAAACCATTCTTTTGTTCCAAGCCTCTTCTCATTCCCCATCCCCTCATTTAATCTTATCTGCTCCTGTCCTCACATCAAGCTAGAACTGTGCAACATAACTAATACATAAACTAGCAATAAACATTCCACTGTGATACCAGATCAAAGTTAGAAAAAGCTGCTTAATTTTGGGGCCCACTGTACCCCTCAACCAGTTATGCAGGTGCTGCACCTTACTCCGTCTTTGCACATCTCCCATCACCACACAGTTACAGGGCTTTCCCATGGATAGTCACTGCACAGACCTAAATACTAAGACTTCAGCACATCAGGAAATATTAGATCAAAAGAAGAGAGTAGGAAATAAACTGACATTTTCCACACAATAAATAGCTTATCATTAGCATTACATAAAGTGTTATGACAAACTTAATTTTGGAACTATTGACAAGAGCCTGGAAGTTAGTCTTTAATCATGAACTTTTTAAAACTGCCTTTGAAAAGGAAAGTCTCCACCCTTGCTTTGGCACATCTGTTTTCAGTTTTGGATTTATTGGCACAGAAATTAACAAAATCACAAAGCTTATCTTCAGTCATCACCCTAGGGCTTTTTGTATCTGTTTGGACTGTTCAGACTTTAGAGTTACTTTGATTCAGATAATGGAAAACCATTACTCAAATCCTTCCCGTAATAGGCCCCAGTTCAGAAGACGCTTTTCATTGGATCCCAAGTTAGCCAAGGCTATGAGATGAATTTGCCTTCTTTTAATGTAAACTGTTACATTGTAAAATATAGAATTGAATTTTATTTGAAAGTAGGCTAGAATAGGCTAGAATTACTGAGTAGAGAAACTTCGAGTTGGTGGGCAAAACAGACTAAAATAAAAGGATTTGTTAACAGGTCTACTCCCCTCCAGTGACATCCTCGCTGGCTGAAACCTTTTCTTCAATCATCCTTTCTAGTCCAATACATTTCCATGGCTTCTTGGTTTCCAGTAAGCTCTATCAGCTCCTTCTTGATTATTATACATGGAAAGTGCTATCTGCCATCACCTCTATGGCTTGCCTGTGCTTTTCTAAGAGGTGCTTCTAATCACCTTCTACACTACTCACCTCTTTCTAGCTCTCTCCCATGCTTTCTGCTCCAGGGTACTGCAGAAAGCTCTCTGAGCTGAGAACGCACAGCTACTCTGCAGGAGGGTCTACTTTCCTACTCTGCTGGCCAGTTCCCCTGGAGCCGGGCAGGACAAGGCAGTCTTCCTCTGACCCCTCCAGACACTCTACCATACACAACGCTGTGAACACACAAACCAGATATACCATTTATCTATCACATATACACAAAATCAAGCATGCTATGAAAAAAAAACACGTTAAAAGTGTTTAAATACCTTCTTGAATAGGGTCATCTCTAATCAGATCTGAAGTCAACAGGACCTTCTTCACCTTTTCCAGTAGGACCAATACATACTAGCTGGAGGAGATGCTGGGAGCCAAAACTGCCAGTCATTGTACAACAATGACTGCTGCCACTGTATTTGAGCCCTCACTTAATTATAATGAGTTGAATATTTACTTTTATCTGTAGATGTGATCAAGCATTTACCATAATGGGATCACTCTCCAGTCTAAGATTAAATCTTCCTTTCTAACTAGGTTTATCTGCCTCCTGACTTTAAAACAACCCCTAAAATCTGCAGGCCATAGCAATGTAACTTAAAATACAAAATAGTACCCAAGTCCTCTGAGCCTAAGACATGTTCAATGAATGCATAAAATCCACCACGAAGTATCCCTGATGGTGATGGCTTTTATACAGTAATTTAGCAATTCAAACACAGATCTTCCACCTGACACTTTCTACTTATTTCTTTTCCCCCCCTTGTTTTAAACTCCTGTATAAGAACTAACTAATAATTCTCATAAATCTTTAGGGTAGGAAAACATTGTCTACCTCATTATCCAACAGGAAAGGGGTCCACAAAAAAGCAGACCTGATCAATGACAGCAAATGATTGGCAGAGTCAGACTCAAAACTCAGTAACTCTTAGCTGTAGGAGCACTAAGCAAATTGGTTTGTTGGACAATGCCTAATGCAAAGTAGGAGGAAAGCTCAATTTGGAGCTTGACAGCTCAGCATTTAAATTAAGCTCAAAACAAATCTGAACACTAGAAAAATACCCTCATAGCCAACTGAGATCAAGAAATGGTTTAAAGATAATGCAGCAACCAAGAACCTGGTTTTTGAGCACTTTTGAAATTAATTGATAAGATCAAATCAGTATTTCTCAGATACTTCAGAAACCAACATCCATGTATAACACTTTTTAAAAGTCAGAAGAGGCACATACAGTGAAAGGTTAGCATCTTGAATGTATTCTTCTCTGGTTTTCAAAAATAGGCTGTAACTAACAAGCATTCACTCATAGAATATAAACCTCTTATCAGTTGCCTCTGAAACTAAGCTAGGTGCACCCACTTGATATAAACTTCGGTATTTACAAGGGCTGACAAGATCAAAATCAATTGTTCATACTTGTGTTCTGACTTGTGGAAAAAAAGGGCTTTTGACTTCTAAAATTTTCACACTTTCAGTCTAATAATCAAGAAGAATAACTGCTGGTATTTTGAAGATATCAATATACTCCTGCTGGTATATTATACTTTCCTCCTCTCCACAGTTTTTTGGGGAGGCATTTCAGTCAAGATAACTGTAGTTTTAAATAACCTAACATCCAGGGAAAGAAACTAAACATAAGTAGCACGTGTACTCTATTATTTTGCTTAATTTACAGATTATGCTTAGCTACTGTGAAGGTCTAATTTAATTCCATTTACTTTGTGAAGTGAAAGAAACCCCCATGTTATTCCTTCCCTGATCAGCAAGTTCTCAAGGAACGAACAGACACTCATAATTACTGCAAAATAATTCAATACAAACAAAATATAATCATTTAGCAAATGTAGACATCTTTTTGTTCTCCTCATATAGTTTACAACACTTTGTGTTACACGCTTGATCAAGACCCATGTGCCTGTTCTACAAGATTGTACAGGAGCAGAGTGCCAGGCACAACTTCCCATGCTCTCCAAATGTTTGCATGTGCAAAGGCCATCTGACAATTTGGCCAGCAGCTATCTCTTCATCATCTCTTCATCTTTGCCAAAAGATTGCCACGGTAGACATATTTGATTCTAGCCACAGTCTCGTTCTCTTCTGCCCATTAGAAGTTTGTCAATCCATAAGTTGCTGTTGATATGTCTGAATCAGTTTAAGCTAGATAGCTTTCTAGAAGCTTAGCTGTGCTTCTTATGTTATAATATGTATAAAAGGCACAGGCAATGGCAAAGGAACATAAATAGCAAGCTGTATTTTGATTTCAGTGATCACTAGTAAAGAGAATGCCATTAATAAAAATTTTACAAATATAGAGACACACAACTAAATCTCAAGTGCCATTAATATCTATAACTATGTATTTAGGACAAAGTAATTTATTCTTATTCTTAAAGATAATGAGTCCTGTAATCATTTATCTTTTCTATTCCTACCAAACAGTAGAAATCCTCCATTCAGCAGAAAATTGCCTATAATTTGGCCAAATTACTGAATGTAAAGTGGACAGAAGTTGGCTCCTTCATCACCTCCCTCTTTCAAGAGGAAACAGAAAAGAGTTACTGAAAACATTTTCTAATAAAAGGCACCACTTTAACATGTCAGTGCAGAGCTCATCAGCTTTATTAATTCCACTACACTGTGGTTGGCCTCCTCCCTGCATAACATTTCAATGCTGAACGCGTTGCAACAAAGGCTAACTATTTAAGGGAAAGAAAGTGTATCACTGACAAGCTTATCCCTTGATGACTTGCTTCAGTTCCCACTCCTTTGTGGTTTCTTTCTTTGACTTGGTGAAATCCCTTTCTAACCAACTCAATGGTTCTAATGTATATGAAGCAAATGATTTTGAAAGGCTTGTAACAGAACACAAACACAGTTTTCAAACGCCAAGACTCTTATCTGAGCTTTTTAAAGCTTACAGGTCTTTCAAAACTCTACTGATGCTGCCTGGAAAGGCACATAAATCCAGCCATGTATGGAGAGGTTGCCGTGACAAACACAGTGGTGAATCTGAAATTCTCCAGAATGTTACTATGGCCTTCAACCACAGGAAAGCATCTTTGGATGTGGGGAAGACAATACTGTAACATCAAATATGTACATGAGAGCCTCTTGTTCTGAATGCTAGATGTTCTTGTATTCTTGATCAAGTCACTTATCTTCCTATCAAGTTGACTTAAACTTTTTTTTCACAGGGATGCTATTAGAGTCGACTAAAGCAAAGGAACTATGATGAAGTATAAAAAAGGACAGCAAAAGTGCTATTTAAATAAAACAGCTTTGTAAAAACTGCTTAAACACAAGAAATCAAATCAAAGAACAAATCAGCAAATCAAGCATCTTTGGGGCTTGCTAGCTGAAAGTTTCATTATAAGCATCAGGTGAAACAGGCAGAGTTTAATGGTCTTTTATTCTCTAGAATAGAATCTCTGTTCCTTAATTTCCAAGTTGCTAGGGTTCACTGGAAGACAAGAAATATGTTTAGCAAAATATGGATGTTTCAATAGTTTTCCTTCCACACCAAGGAAAAAAAAAAAATCAAAACCTTCAATATTTTCAGGGAGAGCGTAGGAGACTTTGCATCCTCAAATATCACATCAAACTCTCCACCTCTTAATGTGTCTTGTTTGAGTTTTCACTTACTGCAAATATTTAAACATTATTTACCCTAAATCCATCCCTGTACATTGCGATGCAGTGTAAATAACCAAATATTCATCCCTTCTGCCATAGGTGATTTGAAGTTTATTTCTGGTTATATCTCACATTTTCCCCTTGTAGTTTAGAATAAATGATAATTGTCAAGAATTGGAGAGACTGCTCCTTTCCATCAGCCCTTAAAAAATATCCAGAGCTTTGTGCAATAGCAATTAAAGAAAAGATGAGTTCTGACACTAGCCTTATTTTTTGTAATTGCAAGAGAAAATGTGAAACTCAGATGGGTCTTGTTACTGTTAAATGCATTCCTACTGACTCCAATTTGTTTTGTTCTATTAATTTATCATCTTACATTTGGAATGATTTTATAGTCTGCTAGGACAAGGTCTCAGAAGCATAAAGCAGTGAGATAACAGAATGAAGATGCAGCTAACTGTGATATTTCAGAGCAATCTGAGTACTAGTTGTGAATATACTATTATTCTAAACACAACCCTGCAGCTTTTTATGCCTACAGCATATACAACATTGTTTAGTATTAACAAATCTGACAGTCTCGGTGGCAAAACTCAGTGAACCCCATCCACATGAGCTTGCAACCCTTACTACAAGTTCGGCTGGAGAAGACCCCGTAATTTATTCATCTGTAGCTGATGTGTCTTTGCATTGATCTTTCATAAGTCTAACCAAGTCAATCCTTGAACAGCACATGCAGCAAAATAAAAAAATATCAGGACTGTACAAATTGGTAAAGGTATTTGCTGATGCTATAATAATTTAGATTTAATCTATAAATTGCTTGCTAATTAGAGTAAGAATATATATTGTTGCGTTAAGTTGGAACTGTGACTTAAGTTACATCATGATGCTTTGTTATTTAGACTGAAAGCCACATTAAGCTTTGAGAGATCTTTAGTCTGCTTGACTGGTTTCAGGATTCTCAGGATTCATGGCTTGCTTTTCATACCAAAAATGAATAATGTGTTGCTTCATGCTTTTCTTATTTTATCTACTGAGATGTCCTGCCAGCTACCAGTAAACAAAGACCATGTGAGGGATATTATGATATACAGATACTTCTACTTTCCAAGATGACAAACAAACGTTTGATAGCATTATGAAAAATGTGCATCTACTGGTAGTCAGAGAGAGGCACACAAGTTGGATGTTTAATATCCTTCATGAACTTCTGCAGCAGCACCCAGAAAAGCACCAAGAACTACAAACTCAGTTACACCTTATTGATCAGAGCTATAAAAGACAGTAAGGAACCCATAAAGTGAGCTGCACTCGTTTTCCAGGGTTGTTTTTTTTTCCCCTTTATTATCACCAGTGGTCAGCAAAAGCAACTCACTGGATGGCACAACTCCCTCTGAATAAGTAACACCACCTCTCCACAATACTTGCAGGCTCTGCGATGCTAGAGATATTGCACCAGAATGACATACAACTATGTTTTTTAGTTAGACTCAAGATTATCAGGAAATCTATTATTTACCAGTATCCTTGATACATTTCAACTGGAATTGTCATGCTCTTTTAATTACCTGTTTTATCTAACTACAATTTTTTTTTCTTTCTTAACACTGCTATTAACCCACTTAAGGACACCTGATACTAAAAGATGCTGTATGTCTGTGCCTAGAGTGAAATGAGTCACATGTATAGTGAGTTACCTGAATTTTTCCAGAAAACATTATCACTCTGCAAATGCAAATATTTGCCTGTGTTATGATACACAGAGACTCATAAACTAGTTTATTTGATAACAATCTTTGTATTGTTTTGAAAAATACTGGATATGCTTCTAAGACTTCATAGGATTAGGAGAGTAAAAGCCCAATATGCTACCCCAGAAACACAACCGGGAAGGGCCCGGAGGTGTGGTCATTCCGCATGCAGCCACACCTGACCTGCTTTTTTAAAAAAAAAAAAAATTCCCAACAGCAGAAAATAATTTCTATTTGGTAATTATCATGATGAAAATCACTGGTCACACCTGACAGCAAAAAAAGACCTGGAAAACAGAAGAAATTAAAAATAATTTTTAGCATAAATAAAGTATTTCAAATTTGTTTGAAGTGTTTAAAACCAGAAATCAATGCAGAAATTCACTCTTTGGAAGAATGCCAGTCAAAGTAATATTAGAGGAAGCCAAAGCATATTATTGATTAATACCAGCCTCCAGCTTCAGTCCAAAAATACAAAAATGGCCAAGAACACCTCAGCAGCGTGACAAGAGGCCCAGCTGCAGCGAGGTGGCCCCCAACATGGTGTGACTGGCGGTGGGAAGGGCAGCACTCCAGCTTGCCCCTGTGGGTGCTGGGACTCTCATAAAGGTACTGTGCTGCATCTCAAAGGAAAGGACCTGAGCAAAGTTGTGTCCTCTCACGTCACAGAGCTCTTCACTGAAAACCCCCTCTTTGATTTCAATGGATGAGTTCCCATCGGATTCTAGCTGATGAATACAAATGTATTTTGCCCTTATATGGGTGAAGTAAGATGAAGCCCATCTTTGCCAAGTCATTGCTGTGATCATAAATGGATTTGCCTGAGTCACTGTGCTTTACCTTGGTTGAGGTAAATACTTCAGACTTGGTACATTCCTGAGGATCTTTCCTGTAAGTCTTGTGGAATCACCATGGTAATATTCTCCACTTGCAGTAATTATGCTTATATATCCTCTCTGAATATCGAAGATAGTTACAATCTGCAGAAATAGAAGTAATTATATACCAGTCACTGTAATACAGCTGTGGACAGCTGTAAATAAAGTGTTTACATGGGGATGGAGACATCGCAGAGCTTTAGAAAAGTGTGTTATGAAAGACAAGAAAATAAGCCTGTTCCAGTTTGTGAGAATATGCAATTTAATCCATGTAGAAATCTTGTTCATCAGTAATTACAGGAGATAAGAGTCTTCTCAATTAAGATCAGGCAGAAAATGCTTTCATTTAATGTGTTCTGAGAAGTATCACATAAAAAATAATTAAAGAGATCCATGAAATATTTTCAGTATTTTAAATATATTACCTCCTTTGAAATTTAGAACAGCTTCAAAGAAATGTCAGGTTCTGGCATGCTATGGAAAGAGCACTTGTGTTTAAAAACAACAAGGCGTTTCCCCTAGTTTTATATATATTTGATGGAGCCACTCAAAAAATAATAACTGAAAAACTAATTTCAATTCAGACATGATCCTTTGGATAACACTTTTAGCTCAATGGTTGGAATTATTAGGAATGAGCCTGTGACAAACCCTAGATGGGGAACATGACACAAAGGAGTTTCTGTCAAGCTTTTTCAATTATTAGTCTTCTCTTCTTCCTCGTTATTTTTATTTCCTTTCAACTCACATGTATAAGTCATACAGCAGTAATACAGTAGCATCATCTCTGAGGAACAGTCTAGCAACTTGTGCTAGCAAGCTTGTTTTCATTTTCGCGGTTTTAAGATTTTCTATGGGAGGCAAGAATGCATTTTTAAAATTTTGCATTATTGTTACATTTTTACAATCTCTAATCATTCCTCATGCCTTTGGTAACCAATCTTCGGGGCCCACTCTTACTCATTAAGTAATCAATTACACACTCTCTAATCTGTTTTATCCAAAGATAACAAAGTAGAAGGAAAAGGCAGACACAGATTTCTTTCTACTACTTAAAAAAGATTTTCTCAAAACTCTGGTTACACAAACCCATTCTGAGTCACAGCCCCCCAGCCCTCCATATGGATTTTCCAAGCATCTGTGTCAATTCATTTTGATTTGAGTCACTTATTGTACTCACTCAGTGGGCTATTTGGTATGATATGGATTGGCTAAGCACTGTCGTCAACTCATCTGAAATCAATTCATTTATTGTTCACACCCGGTACACCATTTTGGACAGAGATAAGAGTACAATGAAACAAGAAGAAAGACCCACTGGAAGGCAAATAATAGCACAGAAAAAAAGCAGAAATATAATAGTCATGGGCTGGAGACAAAGGAATAGAAAAGACAGATTAAAGACAAACATTGATCAAAGATAGAAAAGGAACTGCAGACAAATGAGAACCTGTGATCAAAACCTGATGGAAAGGAGCATGGTGAGATACGAAAAAAAGAGAGAGAAGAAAAAAAATCCTAGACTCACTGCTTCAGGATATCCTACGTGCTTTTGATTCTCTACCGGTCTCTAATCCAGCCATGTTTAAGAAAGTAGTAGTATAGGAATTTTTCTACATCCTCTAGGGATAGAAGATTTTTCCTAGATATCTTAAAATTAACTCTCCCTTGTCCACTTTGCTATGACGTTCATCTTCCTAACACTATTTTCAACCTGCTTTGATGGTTGCAAGAAAGGATTTTCTCATATTTCTGTCACAAATTTCTCAACAAAAGCATGTGTACTAACTCTTACAATCTAAACTCTATCACCAGTCTAATTTCTGCAGAACTGCTGCAAATAACTCTTAATCACTAATTGTGGAGCTACTGCCAGATGACAGCTATTTATGCCCTGACCAGCTGAGGTGTGAGTACCTGCTCCCCAGGAAGAAAGGCCTTAGAATTGCTTTGACACCAGTTTTGCAAAAATTAATCATAACACGGAAAATGTGAGTTTTGTTCCCAAAGAAATGAGCAGAAACCACACAGAAGAGGGAAATGGACTTTCAACCCGTATGTTTGAGTCCATATGCTATCAGATGTAAGCACCATTTGTTGTCTGTTACTCGCGCTGCAGAGTTTGGCCAGAAATAGGGTCATATCACAGGTTCACACCCTGAAGGTGATGGGCATTCTCAGAATCCCTAGGCTAGTATAAATAATTACTTTTGGTTTTCGCTGAGTTTGTGAAAGCTGAACCCTGTGCAGGTTATTGCTGACAGCTCCCAGGACTGCTCTTCTGTGAAACCCCCAATCGGCACTCCCACGTTTGGTTTTGTGAGGTGCTGTAGCAGACCGCTTCCGAGGCACCACAGGGATATCCGATTTTCTTACACTGTCTTAATATTGCTGGGCAACAGGAAAGCTACAGTTGGATGTGATTGAGCAAGTCCATTTTGCTATATAATGGGAAATTTTCCAGTTTGTTTCAATAACTACTTTCCAAAGAAAAATAAAATTATCCTCTTTTATGGTTTTCAGATGATTTGCCAGCTAATCTTTATTGGTCAAATAATTTTAAGATTCGTATATCCTCGGGGTATTATTCATCAAACGGGCCGGTTAAAGCAGCCACATAGCTTTCCAAACATTTTAGGAAATCTGAAGCACTGCCACAAGACTAATTTTAGTTCACAGAACCACAGACTGGTTGACATTGGCAAGGATCTCTGGAGGTCGTCTGGTCCAACCCCCCTGCTGAAGCAGGGCCTGAAGCAGGGCCACCTAGAGCCAGTTGCCTAGGACCACGTCCAGACGGCTTCTGAATATCTCCAAGAAGGAAGACTCCCTGGGTAACCTCTGCCAGTGCTCGGTCACCCTTCTGGTAAAAAAATATTTCCTGATGTTCAGAGGGAACCTCCTGTGTTTCAGTTTGTGCCCACTGCCTGTCGTCCTGTCACCGGGCACCACTGAGAAGAGCCTGGCTCTGCCGTCTTTGCACCCTCCCTTCAGGTATGTACATACATTGATAAGATCCCCCTGAGCCTTCTCTTCTCCAGGCTGAACAGCCCCAGCTCTCTCAGCCTTTCCTCACAGGAGAGATGCTCCAGTCCCTTCATCACCTTCATGGCCCTTCACTGGAGTCTTTCCAGTAGTTCCATGTCTCTCTTCTACTGGAGAGCCCAGAACTGGACACAGTACTCCAGGGCTGGCCTCACCAGTGCTGAGTAGAGAAGGATCACCTCCCTCCACCTGCTGCAATGCTTTCTCTAATGCAGCCCTGGATACCATTCGCCGCCTTTGCCGCAAGGGCACATTGCTGGCTCATGTAGGTGTCCAAAACCACTGGATGCCTAAAAAGGAGAAGCGTTGGCTTGGTTTGCGCAGGTTCAGACAGGAACAATTGACTATATTTGAAGAGCCGGCAACAAACGTTTTTCTTGTGAGGACATCTTGTGGCTAATATTCCACATTATTGGCAATAAGCCATGTCATAGAACTTGGCTGCAGAGAAGGAACTGGAACATCAGGAGTCTTAAATCACCTCTTATGCCAAATGTATGTCCTCTTTTCACATTTAGTCTTGGTTCATAAAGATGGGATCAGAATCAGGAGCTATATTTGTAAATGAAAACTATATTTAAGTACATAGAGGTATTTTTGTGAGATTATTTCTCCTAGGGTAGCATTCAAACTATTCTGTGTTTTGCTGGAGTTTTTTAAAATCTTCATTATTGCAACTAATGGCTTTTGTGTTAAATATGACATTGGCATCTACTGGATAAATAAAGAACTGTTAATACTGCACCACTGATGAGCCCTATAAATTGCTGAATGTTTGAAACGGGAGATGGTACTGTAGCATCTGTTCTAGGGCCATGTGCCTCTAGCAGGGACACGGTGGATATCTTTCCGAGATATCCCAATAGCCACTATGTACCACCCTGTGAAGATGACAGTAATTTTGTAATGTACCCAAAATACTGCTGCTGTAAGATACTGATAAGAATATAAAATTTGTCAACACAAGACTGCTTTCTACAGGCGCTGCAACACTTCACAAGGTAAGTTAGGTGCTTTTCATTAGAATATTACAATGCAAAGTTGCTGAGACAATTATTGAATTAGGTGGACCTAGAGGACAAAACATTTAAAACTTCAGACTTTCAGCAGCTGGGATAGAAGAACAAGAGAAAATCTACATAGGCATTTCCAGTGAGACTGACTCCACACTGCCACCATCTTGACAGCAGCTATGTGAAAGCAAGGGCACTTGCCGTTTTATTTCAGTAAATCTCCAGTCTCTACACTTAGCACCTCAAAGAAGCTCTCAGAGTTTAATATGCTTCAAAAGAACTAAAAATTCATCCTTCCCTTTATCCCAGATACCCTTACAATGAGTTTTCTAGCACTGGCAGACGTGAGAAAGTGATTTTCTTAGACAAATTTGTTTGTATCACTTCTTGAACACAAATGATACCAGAACAGAAAATATTTGCCTTCATAAATCAAAACTTTTATAGCTATCCTAGCAATGGGTTACAGTACATTAGGATCTTAATCTACAAGCCGCTGATGAAAGATGAACTATACAGTTAATGATTTAATCAGTACACTATGTTAATTACAAATGAAACAGAAATCAAGAGGAAAATGAAATATAGAAATAGCATATATAGGACCAATTCTGCTTGCTTTATTCACTGTGGCATTCCCGTTTAGATTCAAGGGGACTAGCTGCATGAATGAGGCAAGCAGGAGTTGATCCTACATATATTATCTCTAATCAAAAATATTTAGATACTCCTGCCTGTAGCATATTTTACAATATTCTCATTATAGAGAAGATGAACTCTATATCAAAGGAACAATGTTAAAAGTTTCTAATGGAATCCAGAATAGTTGCAAAAATCACTTTTTGGAAATGTTCTTTTTTGGGCTGTCTCATTAATCCCTTTAGACATGGAACTCACATTTTAATTGCAGAGAGTACCCCGGCTGCCAAGTATCTGGAAGCACAACTGTTCCTCCACTGCAAATAGTCTGCAAAGACCCAAATTCTGTGGTCCCAGCTGTGGAGAGAATGCCTTGGGGGAAGCTGATAGAAAGGAAGGACAGTCCCGTGGTCAAGGCACTGGCCAAGCACCTGGCCAAATCAACTCCCTTAGACGCTGCTGACATGGGCAAGTCGTACAGGCTTTCCAGGCTTAAGTTCTGCAAAGTGCTATTAATAGGGCTTCCCCACACAGGATTGTATTAGAAGATTAACCAAAACAAGGGAATGAAGTTCACATTCATATCTATAACTGTGATTGTCTTAATAATAGCTTCATGCAACCTTTTTGTTCTTACACTTCTACTTAAAACCAACTCCCTTTTCCTCCATGCTTTCTGTTGTGTGGAGCAGTACACAGAGGGAAGGCAACACACTCCGGCTTTTTTCAGCTGATGCAGTAGGGACTGCTCCAGGTAAAATAATTTAAATAAACCTTCAGTTTTTTCATGGTGTCAGCGTTTGTTTCATTTTTCACACGGCTTCGGGACCAGGAGAGAAGTATTTCATGTTACTTTACTTTTCTCTCTTGCCTCAGTCCTGTATCTAGTGCTGTTTTGGTATATACCTTACAACTGGCTCCCAGCTTTAACATTAACAACTGTGATCTGGAGTATGTTTTGTTAAATACACCTGGCACTGTTTTGAAGCAGTAATACAGAGAATAGCAAACTTATTCAGATAAAACAAATCCTTGCGCTGATCAGCATTTAATTGTGTCCCAGGGATATTTTCCTGCCTATATGTGCAGGGCATGCAAGGAAGCATCTCTTGCTGGTGGTCCCATCATAAGCCTCTTAAACCCACGACACCAGCTCACTTTCAAACAATAACGTAATTTAAAACCACACACACACACAATAGTAATTTATAAAATTGTAATAAATACATGAGGTTGAACAAGAACCCAAAAATCTTAACTTCAAACTCCAGCTACTATGTGACAACTCTCTTCAAGATTCAAACAAATAAATAATACCCCGCACACACACACACTTTCCTTCTCTGTCTTCCCTAATTGTTGTCTTAAAGTAGATCCAGAAATGGGTGAACACAGACTGTGAACCTGTACTCTAGATTCGAGTGTTTCTAAGAGAATTTAGGTGTTTTTAATTTTGCAAAATCTAACCTGAACTGAGCGTTTTCCATCCCTAACATAAGTGGCATATATTTATACATATGTATAAATTAGGTATGTGTGTGTGTGTATCTTACCATGAGGATGTATTACAAGCAATTAAACCCTTGATAATAAATGGTTCATCAGTCCGCAGGTGATGTACTATAAGTGATTGCTCCTGTAGGTAGTAATCATCTGGTGCAATTGCTAGAATTATAAATTCCCTCTGGGCTGATTGGATTTTATCAACAAGAAGCAGTGAAGTAAAAAAGGGGTTTGGGGTGAGGTTTTTTTGTAGTCTAAAACCTAATATTAGAAACTTGCCAATTGGAAATGAGTGCCTTTCCCTTGAAGACATACCCTCACGATGACTGAACAGCTGTCAGAAAAATGTAACCATTTTCAGAACAGCCTCTGGGACCAGCGTATATTCTAAGGCAAAGACAAAATTAAAAGTTTTTTCTCCGCCCCCACAAAATATATGAAACTCTCATGCATACTGAAACTGTTTTCCCATGGGCAGAGCAACATTCCATAAATCTATATAGGGACTGAAATAACATGATCATATTTAAATTAAAGCACAAGAGCTAGTTACTAGCTAGTTGTTATCATTTGGACAATCTGTCAGTACAATTTATGGATTATATTTGAAATTATTATTTGTCAGACCATCAGTTCCCCTGACAGCAAACTGAGGAACTTCTATGTATATTGAATTTAGACCACTGATGAAAATGGAACAGTATGTTTAAGCTTTAACTAAAAAAAAAAAAAAAAAAACCACCCGACCTCTGTTAAGTATACCATCCTTTTTTCTATTTTTCTTTTATTTTGCCACAGAATTAGTTTTCTTTAATCAAATATCAAAGCAGTAAATACAGCTGTGACAAATACTACCCATCAAAAATAAATCCAAGCCTCTAAAAATAGTCTAATACCTATTTCTGTCACATGGTTTCTTTTCAAGTTTTTGAAAAAAATCTATTTCTTGCTAACTTCTAAACTGTTGTTACTAATATTGTTACTTTCCAAAATATATTTAATGGAAAAAGGATACCTCAAAGAATACAAGCATTCAGAATTAATTCAAATTGACTTTTAATAGCGGCACTCAGATTCTTTTCTTATTTTTCTCATGAAAATTCTGTTGAGCACGACGTGTGCATCAGCCATTTCAGCTTCACTGGGGCAACAGGATTACATCCCAAATTGAAAGAGTGAAGCAGAAGACTGATTGTTTATTTTGCCTTTTATGACTGTACGTCAAAATCCTAACACAGTAGTTGAATGCCATTACTTTCAAAAGTTATACCAAGCCCAAACGCAGCCCCATTGCTTACAGCAGACATTCCCACTGGGGAAAACATAGAGACAACACGGTACCCGGTCCACGTAGGTGGGAGGTTTTGGAAGGGAAGAGAAAGTAACAGTTTCAGAGTGGAAACTGTTTAATGAGGAAATAGCACAGTAATATGGTGAAGTATAGATACAGCTAAATAACTTTTAAGTTATCCCGAATTAAGTCGTTTCAGTGTTGCTCTGCTACACTGATTCGTTTGTACAGGAATCAAGTACCTAGCTACACTAACAGTCAAGAAGGCAAAACACAGTAACCACAGCTATTCTGCACCTTTCTCATTCAACATAAACTGATTTTTTCAAACAAAATTAAGTTAGTTATTTTTCCCACACAAGCCTTTTATATATCTTCATCCCTGTTCACTCTTACTGCCAGGAACCACCACTACCTCTCATGCCAGCTAATAAAACTGGGAATGATTTTGCACTAATTCTGCCCAGTGTCACACAAGCTGAGACTTATACAGGGCTCCAGATCACCCTGTTCACAAAATATTTAAGCACATGCTCTGTCGTTGGCTGTTTCAGGAGAAAGTGGTGGAGGAGCAGTATCTGTATGTGACCTGGCAAGCAGGTCACTAAATCGTGCCGTACACCTCTGCTGCATTTCCAAGCACTGGCATTTGCTTCCAACTCGGACAACAAAGACTATTGTATAAACCTTGCTTCCCTGCTGGACTTCCTTCTGTGTGCTACTACCCGCATGCAAAAATATTGTCTAATTATACATCATAATTTAAGATGAGACAATAATTATTTATACAAATTAAAAAATTGTTCCCCCTCAATGTATATGTGTCTTTATGTAATACTTTGCACTCTTCTACTACAGCACTACCTTCTCTTTCCTTTCCTTTTTTTCTTTTTAAATAGTCTAAATGAAACTTTGAGATGTTTGGGATGCGGTTTTTTTAGAACATACTCAATACACATCTAGATGCTTTAGCATAAAAAAAAGCAACAATAAGAACTTGACATATATAAGACAAATTATAAAATGAGACTTTTGAAAACACAACAGATGCATCAATTAATGGTGAAGGGTCATCCCTGTTAATTTGATTATTCTGACACTGGAAATCTACTTGCAGTGCAAAGTAGCAATTACAGTGTACTCAAATTAGACAAGAGCAAATTTATAGCAATAAACCAATAATCTAAGAGCCAGCTTAACCAAAATTTCAAACCAGTGACCTGCCTGCTTTGCAGAAGCGTTGGGAAAGAGGTTGATGGCTGTTTTGACATAAGCAGAAAACTTACTGTAAAAGACAACTACGCAGCTGTCTTAAAACCCTTTCATTTGGAGGTATAACATGCTTCTGCTTCCAGTGTAGAATTACAGGAATCCAGGAAAAAATATGGGATAGTGGCTATTATAAACAGAAAACCCACTATTTTAGAAGGAACTTTTGCAGCACCGTTCATTCACTTGAGGAAAGGCATTTGTTAGCATTATAGCCAGGTACTGCGAGCCAAATTAAGGAACTGAGGGAGAAAAAAAAAGTTATCTTTGGGAAGGGATTCTCCAAGGCCTGCATTGCTAAGTTAGGAACCTGAAGTATCACGAGTGGTTCTCCTGGGTTTCTTTGGAAATAACCAGACATTGCACATAACATTTTCAACACCACAGGGACGGTACAGTTCTTTGGAGAAATAGTGTGTAGGTTCCACATCACTTGTGTGCATTTGAAACGTGTGAGGCATGAGAGTAAAGATTGAGGGAAAAACAAGAAACAAATCAGAAAGCAGCCAGAGCCTGTCACGGTATTCCTTCTTTAAGCACAAACTGAAGGCAAGTTACAGGTAGTTTTAGTGAATCTTTACTAGATTTCTAATTTTCCACTCTAACATGAGATATAATTTTAAGAATCCAGAAGATAAAACAGAGAGAGATATAAAAAGTGAAAAAAGAGAAGGAATCCACATAGCCATTGCCTGTCTGACTCAGGATAGGAAGAAGGTACTTATAATTTTCTCCTTTCATCCTTTAGCAAAACCATTGCTTCTGGAACAGATTTTGTCTTTGGGTATCTTGATATTTGCTTGGAGCATGGATCTAAGGAGGTCCATGCAGGTTTGTTTATTCTGAAGTTCTGCTGCAAATCCTCATCCACCTGGAAGACCCTGGGACTTTTCAAAGCCATCAGGGTACCAGTGAGGCAAAGGGCGTCTACAGCCCAATGCAAGGCTAGCTGAGTGCAAGAATGCTGCATTTGTTCCCCAGATTACACCAGGTCCTGTTGGCTCAGTGATTTAGGCCTTTTTTCCACTAAGTACAATTACTTTGCGTGGAATCATAAAATCCTTCAGGCATTGGAAGGCTGTTATTAGGTCCCCCTAAGCGTTTTCCTCCCCAAGGTAAACAAGCCCAGTTCCCTTAGCATCGCCTCACAGGGAACTCCAGCTCCCTTACCATCTTGGGCTCCACTGGGCTTGCTCACCTTTATCCACATCTTCCTTGTACTGGGGTCCCAAAACTGGATGCAGCGGGGAAGGGGGCTGTGTTCATAAATTACATTAATGCTATTAACTCCAGAGGTCTTCAAACTTATTGTGCTTAAGTTTCTGGAACAAGCTGCCACAGTGACCAACACCCAGTGGATCAGGTCACAGACATCGTGTGTTAAAACCAGAGAATTCTGTAAGTTTAATTCATCACATGCAACCCTACTACCCAGGACTACAACCAGATTTGTAATACACAGCCATTTGCCCAGGAAGAGAGATATGTAACAGTGGGTCATGACAGGATCTAGCAAAAAAAAAAAAAAAAAAAAAAAGAAAAAAAAAGAAAAAAAAAGAAAAAAAAAGGAAAAAAAAAAGGAAAAGGGTAACAGAAATTTCTTCCAGCTTTGATATCTGCTGCTTATTTTAATATGCCAGTGTACAAATGATTAATCCAATTAATTAGCATAGATAAGTCTTTTTCACTGACAAGCTTCCTTAGTGATCATTGGACATGCGACATTCCTATACCATCAAGGAGATGAGCTGGAAGCTCTTTTATTCTTTTGCTTTAATGGAAGCAATCATTTGATATCTTACGTTGATCTTGTCACACCACACTATTCATAGCAGCATTTCTATCTGAAATATTAATGCACTTTTCTGGGTTTGATTATTATTGGGTAATCTTAAGAGCATTCCCCTGGATTTCATTTGGGAGTGACAATATATAATACTTTGTTTCTGTTCTTTCATTTTCCTTGCTTTTTAATTGTCACAACCTGTCAAGCAGTTCAGAGTGCTTTCAGGGCTCCAAAGGGCACCTGGGTTTCTGGATCCAGCATTTACAAACTTCTGAATAACTGATTTCAACTACAGCTGAAAAAAATGCCATTTTGATCCCAGACCAACCTTCCCATTTGGAAATCAACTGTGGAAGAACCACCAACACCCAGTTACAGCATTTTCCATTTTAAGATCTCAAAGCACCTCGCAAAAAACATTTATCATTCCTCTAAGGGAAACTGCATAGCCTGTTCTCTACCTACACATAGGAGTAGACATGACTGCACAGGAGAGGTTAACTTCTTGTTATCTTTAGGCAGGCATTAGCCTGCTCTGCTGAATGCCAAGCACCTGTCGACTCTGCTGACTTCCCTGATCGTCTGATCATTCTTCTTTCCTGTAAGTATATGGTTAATGTAATGTTCACACCAGTGCATGATGCACGACTATGGCTTTAATATTTCCAAAGTTTGGAAGCATTCAGATTAGGCTGATTTAGGTCATCTGTATTAAAAATATACCTATTTCTGCAGAATTTCCCTTTGAACAACATGCTCAGTTGTGTCTTGTAGGATGTTAATTAACATGGCAAGGTACCAAGGTGCTAAATTATTTCTAAGTATTTTGAATTCAGGATATTTACTTTCTTCAGTAACAAGCAGCATAAGCCGTATCCAGCAAAACCTGGAAACTGTTGTTTGAAGTGGTATCATTTTTGAAACCACTTCATAGCAGAATCAGGACATTGTTGAGGGAGTGGGAGGAGGAGAGATCCTATATGAAAGAGAAAATATTCTCACTCTCTCCAAAACTCAAGCATGAGTGAAATGAAAAAAAGACAAATATTTAAATTAACTTTTTGAAATCCATAATGTATTTGGAAGAGCAGACTTAAAAGCTAGCACTAACTGATGAAGGGGGTAAGCCGACATTACCTTTTTGGATTTATAACAGCTTTTGAAAACCCAAGCTCAGAGGGATCAGAAAGGAAAAACAACAAAGTGCATCAAGAAGATGGGTCAATTAAACAAATACAAGAGCTTTGTGGAATTAGAAAAGGCAGCCACACACTGTTCCTTTTTTGGAAGCACTCCAATTCTTTAAATCAGATTAGGGTCAGTCCTAATTGTTTCAAGCACAAAGATGTGTGGTATTTATTTGCTGGGTGCTTTCTTTTCTGACTGATTAGCTTTATGAAGATTAGCTGCCAGTAATTTCTGAAATGGCTAATGTAAGGTAATTAGTTCACAGTGTGCTGCAGTTTGCACTGCTCAGGAGAAGAGTTTACTTTTCTCAGCTGAGAGAAGGATTATAGAAGACGTTACAGACAAAGAAGCAGAAAGTTAGCAGAGTTCCTCCAAAAATTGGATTTGGCTTTTTTCAAAATATACTTTATTAATAGAATATGAAGAAGATTGGTTTGGCCTGAACTATGCTAGAAAATACTTTAAAAGACAATAAAAGTGCTTCCAGAAGGGTTTCCTTAAAAATAGTGTGGTGTCTCTTACAATTTTCATTCTCTGCAGTATTATGTTTAGGTTTTTTACAATGCTCATAGAAAAAGAACAGTGATGCATCCAATAAGAAAACTGCACTTTTAAGGAGATCTTACAGTATGATTTATAAAAGTTTCTTCTGAAAACAATCTCAAGAAAAAACAGCCTGGAGCCAGAAATATGCTAACTAGGGCATTCGACAGAGATTCTAATCATAAAGCCATAATAAGGACAAGTGGAAGAAATTATGAATTTCCACAGAACTACACAATATCCTGGTTCCCAGTTTCAGAAGATAAGGGGGAAGTAAACAGGAGTTGAGAGAAAGAAGCAGGACTTTTCATTTGAGGCTAAAGAAAGGGTCAATTGCAAAGACGAGCTCCTCTAGATAGGTCCAACCACCACTTATGACAATAGGAGCAATGAAAATCCTCTATAAATTCTTCAAGGTAGGTGACTACTGGAGAAGTTAAAGAAGCTGAGCAGCTATCATAAAAATCAGCTAAGCATCCTCAAGCCAATAATGACATTTGTTACGTTAAATATGCTGTTAATAATTTCCCATTTTGTTTCTCTATTGTGTTCTATTATTTAAACCAAAAGATTTTTGATAAATCTCCCAAGTGAAGCTAAGGGTTTGGTTACCCTTAGAACTGGGATTCTCATGGTGTTGTGCATATCATGAAAACTCAAGGTACCCAAAAGCTTTTCGGGTGCTCATTCACTGGGAATGTTAATATAGGTATTTGCATCAAAGCAATGTTTTCCACGAACTAAGTTCACCCTGTCATTCAGCAAGACAATGACCAATACATGAACACAAGCAAGTGCACAAGAGGCTCTGCCAAGCATTTTGTACTGATGCACTTTCCAACTAGTTAGTGATCTGCTGCAGAAAGTCAGAATCTCTGACTTTAAAGGATGTATGAATTATTGAGTTACAATAGTTAAGTAACTACCATCTTCACCCAACTCATATCCAATTTGCTTTTTCCCTAGAGCTACCTGTAGTCAGTATTCAGCAAATATTTACAAGAATAGCTTACAAAAGTGGTCCATTTAAATACAGGAAGTTAAATATATTCCCCACTATTAAGAGGCATGAAGTTTTAGCTATGATTCTCTTGTTCCAGCATGTCCTGGTCACCATATTAAACCAGAGTGGAAGCCTTGTAACATGTTTTTAGAGAAAACTTTTTCCATAAATTTAATCTCAATCCCTATTTTATTACACACAAAACTTTTGGTTCTTCTTACATAAAACCCATCACACAATATGTGTCAACATACAGTGACTCAGTTAATGGGTAGGTGGGAATGTGTGACAGGTAAAATTTATTAATGGAAAACTTAATGAGAGTATCAAACAAAATACCTATTAGGATTAGGAAGGACTGAAATATTTTTAAATGATTACTAAAAAACCAAGCAACATATTTAAATGTGAGATGACGAATGAAAAAGAGTATTAAAAGTTACTTCACCATAGAAACATACGATGTCATTGATACACAAGAATATTGTGGTTGCCTTAAGCTATACCCAGCTACAAGTCTTTGGGCTGCTATAAATAAGGTTTGTTAAAGTTCTTGGATTGGAAGATAAAATGAAGAGAGTTTTTAATCTCAGAAGAAACCATGGTTAAACATCATAATTACTGAGACCAGCTATTTTAATATTGTGTTAATTTTAATGACCTTATTCATCAAAAGACTTATGAAAAGGATGACTAAACCCTAAATGGAGAGAGTAAAATGTATTCTGCTTAAACAACAAAGGATTTCAGGGATTCATGGCTCACATTGAAAACTCACCACACAAAGTAATCTGACTCATAACTCTCTTCTCTATTAGAAATCTAGGGAGATACTTAAAATTGTTAAGCAATGTTAGGGAGAGCAAAGGAGTTAATTAAACTAGAGTGTAATCCTTTTAAGGAATTTCAAAGCTAGTGGCACTATACAGAATAATTTGCTTGGTTTCCTTTACTACTTCTGTTCCCTTTTTCGAGTTGTAATATCACTACATTAAACATTAATCACTTTAAATATCCACATGCCAAATTCTTGTCAAGAATCTCATTATCTCATGTCTCAAATATTGCAGGATCTTCTTCTCTGGCCTAGTCATACCCATTCAGATTACTGCTGCAAAAACAGGTCACTTAACAATAACTAGACCACAAGCACCCATAATGGATATGAAAAGAAAAAAAAGCATTTCTGCTTAGTGTGAATATATCCTCCCTCTTGGAAGACTAGTTTGAGGATGTCATCCCATATCTGCCACTTGTAGTCTACCTGCTTGAAAAAGGTGAGCTAATGCTTTATCACCCTTAGGAATGCAAGGAATCATTCTGTACATCTGACCACAGGCAGGTATACAACAGGTTGAACACCAATTTCAGAGCTTCCTGACAAAGAAGATGGCAGATACTATGATTGAGTGCCTGACAGCTGAATGTACACAGATTTTTATGTCTGCAGAGGAAGGTGTGATTTTCCCAAGTAGATAAGGCAAGTGTGACTACCGGTCAGAGGGGTGAGTGCCTATTAAGAAAGACATAATTTAAAATTTATAGCTTTCAGAGAAGTTACTTTTCTCTTCTGCAACTATGCCTTTTAAGAGAAAGGAGAGAAAGTGAAAGAACAAAATACTCTCAAGGAAAAGAAGTTAAAATTTTGGACTACAAAACTTTTCCATTAGTTTTCTTTTTTCTATTCTGCAGTTTTTAAGGTCATTTACAGCCTTTTATCAGTATCATTCTGTAGTGACAGATCAAGCAACCATGATGCTCACCTCCAAATCTCACTGATTATATTTTCAAACAAATTACTTTTGTTTCTCTGAAGTTGTCTTCACACTTAGAAAAATCTCTTCATGAACACCTGCAGTCGTGATAGTCCTTTAAAGGTCTCAAAACTGCTCCTTCCCATGATACTTAGAAATAACTTAGAAATAGTTATGCTTCTTACAGCTAGAATAACTAATGCCTCTACAAATAAGTGTTACTGATGATATCTCCATGGCATTTTGAAGGTAGAGGTGAACAACCTCTGCCTATTTTGCATGAGAGGTGATGAGCATAAGCCAGCTCTAGTCAGAAGGACGATGGCTATGTTACCAAGGGGCTGAGCGTCTCAGCAGGACTCTTTAGTTTGGATTTACAACAAAAAATGTGGCCTCTGTTTGGAGCTAGCAAGCAGACAGCTGGGTTCTGCCTGGAAAAGACCACATGCACACAACTCTCATTCTTTTCAAGTTTAGCCAGATCAAGCAGGAATAGTTACATTTAAAATATAAAGATAAGAACAAATCTAAATCCTCCTCAGTTACATTTCTTGACTGAAATGGAAACATGCAAAATCAATATTTTGTAATATTGATATATAAAATACTAGCTGTCATTCAAATGCTGAGCAAAAGATTCTATTCTGATCTATTCTAATCTTTTGGATTTCTTATTTACAATGTGGATGTTACAGGTCTGCACATCATCTACAAGGAATGTTCATGCTGGTATTAATGGTATTTATACTTGTGATCAAGAGAAGAATATAATTTGGAGATAAGATCTTTTTCCTTTTTATCCTGGAGATGCTAAGAGCCACCATTGAATTAAATACAAATACTACTATAGCTGTTTCTGGTTTACCAACAGAAATATTTCTTCACATTCTTGTAGTGCAGTAGGGTAGGTTAGTTTTCATCAGCTTTTCATGTTGATCTTCTCTGTGTTGTCTATAATTTAATTCCCTGTTTAAGCTCTACAAGCTACATCTACACTGACACATGTAGATCCATCGCTTCACTAGCCAGATCCAGAGGAGAGCTTCTTGGCACCTTTCTGTGATGAGTCTGACACAAATGTGCTTCAGTTAAATGTCTGGTAACTGTGTATAAACACACCTTTCAAGTTGTGAGATAACAGAATACAAAAATCCCTGCAGAGCAACAAGTGCAAAGGCAGCCTGACGAAGGGACCTTCTGCCCCCAGAATCTGGGGGAAGTTTTATGACAATTAGTGGAAATGTGGAGTGACAGAGATGAAAACACAAACGGAGAGCTCTGCCTTTTCCTGTAATTGTTGCACTGGATCATGAAATTAAAGTCATCAAGCAGGAAAGATCCTGTATGGATTTCCAGAGATACTGCCTGTTTTGGCTAATTGTGTCAGCCTGGAGTAGCTGATTAGCATAATTAATCTAAACTTCTGATTACCCAAAGGAAGGAGATGTTCCTGAATGCACAGATGAAATATAATGATTGAGACTTCAAGAAGCTAATGTACAATAGCTAGTAAGTAAGAGTATTTCAGAGTCCTGTTTGCTTGTCTCTTGCTTTCTTAAAAAAAGACTGAGGGGAATCAGAAGAGCACACTGTGTTAAGCCCAGTTCTTTTCTCAGGGTACAGTTTTGAAAGGTGTTGAAGTTTGACTCGTTAATGACAAAAGAGCTGTGCTAATACTCTGTACTTCAGTACTGTAGTGTTATTACTAACTGTTTGTAGTACAACAACACTCAGTGGTCTCAAACCAAAGGTTGGTCCTTGTGATGCCCAGAAATCACAAAAAAGTCCTAGCAGAGGCTTAAAGATAAAAAAGCCAGGAAATGAGAAGAGAGGGGTTAAAAACCTGAGCTTTTGCCACCATAGAAGTCAGATAGAGAACTGCAGCTGGACTCCAAATGTCTTATAGCCTAGAAAAAATGTGTGACCCAGGAAGTCAGTCTTTTCTGTAGGTATACACCACAAGAGCCCCTGCATTACATTTTTAAAGGAAAATTTCCCTAATTTCACTAACTGGTTTATATTGTTATTCCACATCTGGCCTCAGATCTAACCTAATCTTATCCTAAGTAAAAGCAACCGTAGGCACAGACTATACATATCTGGAAAAGAAACCTTACAACTCCCAAGAAGGAGGATCCAGTAACTGTGATGATGTTCCAGTTGTGTTCTGTCAAGTCACTGAAAGAATAGTTTAAAAGCTGCAGATAAGCACTTAATGGAAACATTTAGAATTTTTTATTGACAATCTGAGTCATGTGTTTAGTTGTCCTTAATTACAAATCAGGAAAGCTACAGCAAGAGCTGAGAATCCAACTTAATCCCTTTACTATTTTCTACTATCTCAGGAAGAGAAGAAGTCATAATGACAATGTAAGATATTTTTTAATGATTACATATATAATATTTCTTAAGAAAACATTATAATGAATTTTAATTGAGTGAAAGCTGCATTACTGGAAACCTTCTGTTTGTTCTCAGTATGGGCACTGATGATGAAACATTGCCTATTCCCATCACCGCTCTTCATCTCTCATCTGCAGAGAATAATTATGGGATTTTCACTTACAACTCTCTGCTAATTCAATCCTTTGTTCTCTGTTGATAGTGCCAGCAGACAGGAGGCTCATCAACTACAAATTGGACTGAAACTGCAATTGTGTTGCCATATAAGCCACCATAGAGTCAAGGCCAAGAAACCCAACTTGTTATAGTCCATTAGGATCCAGATCACAAAGGAAAAGCTAGATTTGAGTGGTCTTCAAATATACTAGCTACCTTTGCAAGGTCCTTATATTCTTAGTTCCCATAGTCCTTTTAAACACAGGCTTATCAGTCAAAGAGAGTTTTGTCTTTTTTTTTGCCATCTTTAAAAGCCTTTTCAAATGCTTATAAAATTTTGTCTTTGGTCATGAACTTTTAGATAATGAAAATGAGGTTTAATTCCACTTGGAAAAACAAAGGAAAAAGATAAAGGAGATTCCAGGAGTGGATTTAGTATTAAGCAGCAAGTTCTCTTACCTCTAGTACAACTAGCTGGCATAACACATCCTGCCCTAACATGTAAAATAGTCTCACACAAATGTTTGCTGATGCCTCGTCCTGTTCCTGTATAGACCAGACCATCATCCCATCCTGGAGAAAAGCTGCAAAGACATTTGGTCAAAAACTCAAATACAAATATTCCATCAAGATGTGCACAACAGCTGCACAGCCTTTCAGGTGAAAAAAATCCAATGACTGCAGTGATGTGCCACTGACTGCCACAGAGCAGATGGAATATGAGACACATCCTCAAACTAAAACCCAGCTGCTCTGAGCAGGGGGAAAGTACCAGCAGCACAAACATGAACATGTCACTCTGCAATAACAACTGCCAGCAAATTTGAGAAGTTCGTTAAAATGTGGAAATGTTCTCCTTAAACCAAGTTTCCTAAAAACTTTGCCACTTTCTGAGTGAATGAACAAACAGCTTGATCTAAAATTTGGCAGAATCATAAAGAAATTTAAAAATACAATATACTTTACAGTCTAATGTCCAGGGGCTCAACAGGCACAGCTCTTTCGTTAATACTAGATTCACTGCCAGCCCTCACTGTATCTGCTGTTACTCAAGATGCTACTGACTTGTCTCTAAAACTTAACCCTATGGATAAATAAATAATTGCCTTATAATAGCACTTTGGGATACTCTTGACCGGAAAACAGGCTATCCTTTCAGATGCACAGCTAGCTCCCTGCTCCCAAGGAAGAAGGCACCTTTTGATCCTCAGATGTTTCATTTCAGGAGAGGTCCTTCAATTGTTGCAGACCACAAAAGCAGTGCTATGACAATCTGATCAGAGTAAGGAATATAACTGAGAAATAAGTGAAATGAAGTGGCATTTGGAAATTTCCAAAAGGGCCTCCCCTTTGCCTTGGGGAGACAAGGCATGCTGGTGCTCAGGTCATGGCTTGGAAAAGTATTCCGAGACAGCTGTCTTGTCCTTAAGCTGGAAGGTTTGCGTGCTTTCAAACACCTGCTTAACTCCTTGCATACATTTTATTTAGTTATTCTGTGCTGGAAAGGATCTGCTTGACTTTCTGAGTATTATGCTGAATGAAAGGGAGACATGTGCGGGAAGGAGGAGAGGCTCGTGTTGTCATGTATTGTCAGGGGCTGGTTTAGTTTTGAAAGGCTCACAACACTACCATTTTTCATGTTAAATGGAGCTGCTTTATTTTAGACCCTCAGAAGAGCTTGAATCAGAAGACGACATTTCTCTAGGCTAATGTACTAACCTTCAGAGTATTAGCTTTTTGAAGTCAAGAACTAGCTACTTTCCTACGGCTGAAATGAGTATGCCTTTAGATTCATCCAGAGCTAGATGTCCAACAAATTCACTGCTGTCAGTCAAGCATGAGCCACATGCAGCCCTTGGCTTCCAGAAGAAATAAACTCTCCTACAATTCCCAAGAAAACCCAAGAGGCCGGATACCAAGTCACACAACTAGTCCTATTAACTGCAAGGAGGGCACCCTTTCTGGGCTTCCCATTCCACAAGTCAAGCGCTGCTTTCTTGGCCCCAGCTTGTCCCACAATGAGTTTAGGTGTAGGAGGGAGACAATCAGCACTATTTTCTAAACATATAATTACTTTTCTCAATGCTTATTTTAAATGAAGACAACTATTTATGCCACATACACGCTGATGCTTTAGTTGGTCCACAGAAAGATCTGGATGGGAAATGGGATCTGCTAAGATTAGGCAGCATGGTAGTAATAGAAGAATTGTGCTGTTGTATGAATTTTACTTTAACTTTTCAGGGAACAGTTTACCGTTCTCTTTGCTGTGCTGATGAGGCACTGGAGTATTGTAGGAAATACCACATTCCATGCCAGAAAAGCAATTCCATTTTCAAAGCTAGAACACTTGGGCTAATTAGAGTGGCTCAGATACTTTGATCAGAAATAAATTAATCTTTATATGAGATCCTGCTCTTAGTTAACTTCTTTTACTAAATACCCTCACTAATGCTTTCTAATTTCATATGGGAGGGGAGGGGGGGGAAGATGAAAGGAAGTTTTTTTATCAACTTGCTGTAAATTTAAGAATAGTTTGCTAACTGTTTGTTTGCCTTTATAAGAATATATTATGATTTTGTCTTATTAACACCTTGTTTTATTTATATCACAGTTTATTAAACTATTGCATGGTGTATAGAGCAGGAGAACCACAATGCATTGGGTATTTTATGCCCCATTCCACATTTGTTATTATTTTCTCATTGCAGTGGCGAGGGTAGGGACCATAGCTCTGTTGCGAGCATGATAAATAGTACTAGTAATCACTGTACAGTCAATACTCACACTCCAGCTACATTGCACATATGAGTAATTCTATTAAGTTTAGTGGGACAATTTTGTACCTAAGGAAGCCTTCTGGTTGTATAAGTTTTTAGGCATCTTCAGCATTCATATGCTCTGCATTTCAATGTGCTTGCTCATTTTCCCAAGCCTTTTTCACTATCTGTACTGTCCAGTTATAAAAGCCAGGACTTACACGTGAAATGATTTAGGAAAGGCTGAGGAATTTCATGGCAGAGAAAGAAGTAAATGAATTCAACCTTACTCCAAAACTGCCTTGGATCATATTTATATAGTGGCATCTTTTGTGATAATGAAAAAACAAGAAAATACATGTGATTGGTTATAAATTTATCAAAAAGCTTAAAAACTGGAAGTTTGATGAACATTCCTTTTTCCCATCTGCATGCTTAACCAGTTATGAGTCTATCAGAGCATCTTGGTTCACATTTCTGCTATTCCCTTGTTTACATCAATCAATTCTCACTGAATACCAAGGAAAACAAAGATATAGTAACACTGTTTTCAAAATTAGAACTTGATGTCTACTTAAAGCCGAAAAGATTCATGTAAACACATAAAGCCTACAAGAATTCCCCAGGAGAGCTTCAGACAGTACACCTGCTCCTTAGAAATCCCATATTTGGTTCTTTTTCATTTATTCAATCCCTACTGACAGATGACAGAGCTCCAGTATTTTTGAGCTTTATAGTCAAGTGCCTCGTAACAGTCTGAATCCTTCAGTCATATAATGATTGTGGGGCTGATGGGACACAAATGCTAGTTACTGACAAAGGCAGACCCCTCCAAGAAGTCTTGCCACTCTCAGAACAGATGTGAGAGTCCCATTGACAAACTTCAGGCCCCTGTACAATCATAGCAAGAACAAAATTACATTCATGATAATTTAAATAATTTTTAAAATATACAAAAGTCATTTGTCATTGTTCAGAAAAGGGAGTTTTTCCACCTGGAATTTTAGGCTCCGATACTTGTTGGACATATATAATGGCAGAAGTTGTTATGCAGATCTGATGCTAACGTAATAGGTACCAGCACAATAGATACTTAGACACAGAAGACAACTGATACGTAATGAAAAATACAGTTGAAACATATACATAAGACTTGCAATTTAACAGTCATAGACAGCTCATGAGTAGCAATTATCTCAGGCAGTTGCAAACAGGCTGGAGTATGAGATGGGAAGGAGGACTAGCAGAGACCCAACTCCCACCTCTCAACAGATGGTTAAGATCTGTTAGTAATTTTGATCCACTTTCATCACTGTGTCTAGCAGACTTCAGTTATTCACATGCTATAAAATCTGCAATGTGTTTTTCCTCACACTTCCTATTTCTTCACTTCCATGTCAGAGCCATGAAGTATCTTTTTTTTTTCTTTTTCCTTCTAGCACTGGAATTCCTTTATTTTCTTAACCTGGCATATTAACGTGCTGGAAGGACCAGTTAGCTTTTTCCATCAGAGACGAAGGCTTAATTTCACTATGACACACAGTATATATTTCTGTACAGCTGAGCAGGGAGGCTACACAGCAGGAATGCAACAATTCAGAAAAATTCACTGTGTTTTAAGTAAATCAGTCACCAACACACCCAGCTATTATTGTCACTGGATTTAATAAAGCAGCTTGCTGTAATTTCATTGTCATGCCTTTAGCACCAAGTAGTTTACCTTGTCTAAATTAGGCACAAATGTGTTTTCTGAGGTTGAGAACTACAGAATGACAGAATCGCAGACTGGCTGAGATTGGCAGGAACCTCTAGAAGCTCATCTGGTCCAACCCACCTACTCAAGCAGAGCCACCTAGAGCCGTGTCCAGACCGTGTCCAGACAGCTTTTGAATATCTCTAAGGAAGAAGACCCACAATCTCCCTGGGCAACTTGTGTGCCAGTTCTTAGTCACCCTCACAGTAAACAAGTGTTTCCTGATGTTGATCTTTAAAGGTCCCTTCCAACCAAAACCATTCTATGATTCTATGATGTTCAGACAGAACCTCCTGTGTTTCAGTTTGTGCCCATTGCCTGTCGTCCTGTCACCAGGCACCACTAAGAGCCTGGCTCTGTCCTCTTCGCACTCTCTTTTCAGGTATGTACATACATTGATAAGATCCCCCTGAGCCTTCTCTTCTCCAGGCTGAACAGCCCCAGCTCTCTCAGCCTTCCCTCATAGGAGAGATGCTCCAGTCCCTTCATCACCTTCATGGCCCTTCACTGGAGTCTTTCCAGTAGTTCCATGTCTCTCTTTTACTGGGGAGCCCAGAACTGCACACAGCGCTCCAGCTGTGGCCTAGGTCATATAGGCCATCTAGATGGTCATCTAGATGCAAACGCAAGTTCATAGCAAATAATATAAGAAAAACACGTGAGACTGACTAATTGTTGTAGCTCATGCCAGACATTCCTAAAGAACTGTGGAAGTACTGAGTGTCTACCGGCTCCATCACAGCATATTCGGGTTCATATTTCAGCTTCCCGGACTCATAGCTGTCCAGTAGCAGCACTGCAATATCTAATTCACACAAATACTGCTATCTTTTCCACACTCTCAGACCTGCTTTCTTGCAACTTTCTGCATGATAACTCCTCACTGTGGACCACACTGTCCATTAGCCTGTGTTCACACCAGTGATTCAATTAAAATTCACAGTGTTCAGTATGGCTTATAACACTAGAGATTTCAAGTCCTGGGCACTTGCTGTTTAGCTGTAGTTAAACACACTTGACAGGCTGTAGCACAGCCGTAGTTTCTGGCAGTGCCCAGCAATGCAAGAAGCTGATGCAAAAGTCATTTTCTGCAGTTCTGTCAACCACACTAATCATCTCCTTTCAGTTGTGCCGCAGTGCCACAGGCTGCTTTTCAAAGCCTACTCTGACACAACAGCAACAAGACAACTCGTAGAGAGCTCCCCGGAGCCTCGCTCCTCCTCTTTCCTCCGATTGAAGAAAAGCTGCAAGATGGACCAAGTAGGGTGCCCTGCACCAACTAAGATGATGCAAACTCAGGTTGTGCCCAGAATACAGGAATGTTTATACACCAAAATGGCTTTTTCTCCAATTACAAGTAAAACATAAGCATGAAGTAGTACTAAATCCTTCAGGTCACCTATAAAGTTATTGCATATATGTATAACATCCACATACTACAAATATAAAGGAAAGTGCATGTGCATATAAAGAGATATTTCTATTTAATGAACAACATTGGGTCCAGCAAAGCATATTATACATAGTGTCCGTCACTGGGATTTGTTTGTAATCCATGACAGGTCAGAGTTTAAGCTCAAAACCTGAATGAATGTTGTCAGTTGCACGGATCATGCATATGGGAGTACCTTATATTGCGTTTATCTCCCTGGCGGATCAATATTGTGATCATTTGAGAAAATTCAAGGTATAAGAGAGACCATTTCAAGCTTTAAGGACTATCAGTAATAAAATTCTTGCCATGTTAAGAGATGTGCATTGCTATCTTCCACATAACATTCAGAACCCCATTCTTAAAGAGAACTGAAATTTGTAAAAATACAAATGCACATACTTGAAACAAGAAGAAAACCCCTTTTGAATAAGATTTCTGAAACATATTTGTTGTTCTCTATGCACTCACTGATGCCATGCTAAATCAGATGACCCAATAAATTTTATATATGGTAACAAAAACTACAGGTAATACCTTAAATAATAAAAAATTCTTCACCATGCAATTATGTTACAATTGATAGCAAATGCTTTTTTTCCAATTTTTTTTTCTTATCTAATAGGTGTCCTTCAACTTGCCCATAGCAACAAGCAAATACACAGCAAGGTCATTAAGAAAAAGACTAAAAGAAGAAAAAGCTGTATTTTAGTGATAATCGATGTGTAATGTAACATTTTTTTTTGTTCACAATACTCATTTACCAAGTGCAAATGTGTTCATTTCCTTCCTGCTCCATTTTTCAGTCTTGTAATGTCAATGAGAAGGAAAGCTACAGAACCCACATTGAACTAAGGCACACTGATCACTTAGATGAGTTCCTTCCTCCTACTTCTGTCTCTCTCTCACCACACTTTTCCCCTCTAATATAAAATGAGTAACAAGGAAATCTAAGTTTGAACTCTAGAGTTCTGAAGTTAAAATGAGTGCATGAGTCAATTCTCAAGAACGAAAAATAAATAGATATTGGTCTGCTTACACAGCCCATATTTTTGCCTTTCCCTGGAGATAGGATTGGAAGAGACCTTCTTGTTTATTAAGCCCAGTACCCCTTTTATTGCAGGCAACACCACTATGTACTCTCCTTCATAAACTCATTGTGGGCAACCTTAACATTCATTAGATTTTGTCTCCATTTTTTCTGTCTGCCTATTCCAGAACAACACACCCTTCAGAGCAATAAACCATCTCATAATTTCTACTTAAGATTTATTTATAAGAAGTTTATTACAATTTGACTTTGTATTATCTTTCAGCTCAAATCCACCTTTTCACTCACTGGTATTTGATTTCTTGATATATTTAGAGATAGCAATGCATTACATGCCATACTTTTTTAGTTTCTCGTAAGATTGGCTCTTCATTCACAATTAGCCTAGCAGTTTTTCCTTGCAACTGCTGACCAGGATAGTTTACAGCATCCTAGATTCAGTCCACCAGTGTCTCTTATGAAGGCATTAATTTCTGCTGTAACCCCCCCCATGCAACAAATCCTCAAATCGCGTGTGCATTTTTGCACTTTCATATCACACAGAGGCTAATAGTTTCCTTCTGATCAGCAAGAAATATTTGCACAGTGGTGGGTTTTTGGCTCTTGATTATAATTGCTGAGTCTCCAACTTCAGCAGATTTTCCTGATCTCACATGCTGTATTCTTATACTTTCATCCTATTTCTATTATTACGACCCTCAATATCATCCATTCTTGCCTGTTTAATATTCTATTACTTTTCCAAATTGATGCCATCTTCAAGTCTGAGTTATAAGCAAATTAATTAGCACATTTGAACTTGTTATGCCAAGATCACAAGAAAAGTTTCCGGGAATTCTAAATGCATCAGTTTAGCACTTTCTCCTTCACTGCAAACTACCGTTACATATTGTTTACTAGCTTCCACTGACCTTTGAATTTTTGCATAAAGATGTGCACAGATCATTAGTTCTGCGCCGAAATTAATAATTTTCTATTCGGCATTATGTTTCTGAAATCCAGATTGATTAAATTCTTTCTCAGTTATCTTCTCACAAATAATATTTCAAGATCACCTGATTTATCACTGGTAAAGGAACAGCATGTCATATTCCACTTCCCATTAACATTGTTATTTATTTACCCTTATTGTTAAAAAAATGTTCTAAAGACTTCTATTTTATTGGGAGTAGAGTCAAGAGCTCACAATGCCTGGCTCATTTTCCTCCATTCCTGAATTTTTCAGAGCTTCAGCTTTTGTAACACAAAATCTACCCTTTTTTATATTTCAGTTTAATATAAGCAGATTTTAACTAGTGATTTCCTGGTCTATTGTATTTTCTACAATAAGCAATTCTATAATACCCTCATTAACAATCAAGAGCACAGCTAAAATAGAAAGTTTCTCACAGATTCAGCAATTGCTTTGTGAAGAAATGTGTCACCTATCCCACTCCAGAATATCAATATGCTATTGATAGCAAAATTTGTTCTTCAATCTACATTTAGGAAATCAGAGTTTTCCATAAAGGACACAAATGCCGGTAGTATAAGTCAATTTTTGATTTGTCACCCCATCATGTTATAATGTACTAAAAATATAAAAGGATTAATGCTATCAAAACATCATGTCTCTGAAAAGAAAATTATCAGAAATACGGAAGGAAATGTCCCAGAATACTTTTCTAGGAATAATGTTTTTTTCGTCGTGGCCTATTCTCACCATGAGTGAGCAAAATACAATAGTCTGTTTCACTAGATCTGTTAGGCTGTGTATCAGGATGAGAGTCTGATATTAGCTCTATAAATCCTGCTATCATGAGCACAGATTCCGGTTATGAACACAGGTGTTTTAGTTTTTATTCCTTGCCTTCAGAGTGCATGTATTTGTTTCACCAAATGGGAGGGATGGGAGAGACTGAAGAAATACACAATTGTTATTCTAGCCATGCGAATTATAAACTATGCCAGGCAACCAATATATTAAAGCACTGGGCATAATTTCTCAACACACTGAACTTATTTCCCCCTCCCTTCATACATGATTTCCCTTCAATTCCTTGATTGGCACAGGACAGTTGTGATGGTAGTACAGAAAACAGTATAATCCAGCTGCACAAAGCTGATGCAAAGCCTAGGGAACTTAGCTGAACTACTGCCATCAATCAATATGGGTTTGTCGCTTATATGATTGCAGGGAATAAATCTGATAAATGCATATGACACTAAAGAATGAATGCTGGTTTCAAATAAAACTGCCCCTAAAAATCCACTTTTTTTTTTGAAGAATGTTTTTAGATATATGAACAAAAGAAGAACGTACAAATAATGACAGGAATAGGTACTGAGGTTGAACATCATGGGAGGTGGAAGGGTGTTCTGTAAAACAGCTATGTAATTCATGTTATTTCATGCAACCTCATTCATGGCATTCAGCTGTATTTTATTAGGTAGGTTCTTAGCTATTTAGAACAGTTTACTTATCTTTGCGAATCCATCCTATTTCTGCTGAGGAAATAAAATTGTTCTAAGATTGAAGTTACTGCAGATACTGTATAACTCCTGTCAGACTGTTACTAACACACCCCTGTTTCCCAGGGATTTTACAAATTAATTTTTAATAACAGAGGAACTGTACAAATTATGTGTTATTCTAACACCATCTGTCCAACTATTTTTTCCACATGATACAGGCTTGGAGGACTAAGAAGGCTAGAATCAATTTAACTGACTCGACCCATATAATTAATTAGTACTCTTTGGCCATTTTTGCTCTTCCTTGCAACTATATTTCTTTGAAAACTCACTAAGTTATGTTTTGTTTCCAGGAATATCTGGAGAATCTCATACTCAATGAAGAAGCTAATTCTGACATCTCCAAATTTTAGGATTTATGGTAAAAATAACACAAAATTTCAAAAGCAAACAAACAGCATAAAGATGAGTCCCTCGGATGTAACACTAACACATAGGTGCTCAAATGCAGCTCAAACAAGCAAAGAGTTTGCAAACAAACTTCCTAAAATGCATAAATAAGAACAAAAAACTCATTACATGATGACTGTGTTTATTTTTTTAAGTTAAGGGCAAAATTGTAGTGACTAATGATTAAATTAATATTTATTCTTACTGTGGAGAAGAATTAAGAGGTGGCCTAATGAGTACCAGCTGATTCAAGAGAAGAAACAGGTGAAGGGAATTGTGAGCAGACATGTGATCCTTGCTGGAAGGAAGATATGAGAGAGGTGCAATGGAGAGAGGGGTGGTAGGGCTGCCCTGTTATGATAAAGGCTGTGCATGTACTGCACAACACTTACCTTTGAACTATGGTTTCCTGATGTGAGAAAACTAAGTCTTTTTTCAAGCACAGAAACTCCATTTCAGAAACATGAATTTTTAAGCAGCTAACTCTCACTAAGTACTAGGCTAAGCACTCATCTACGATCCAAAATGAAAAGATAAACAGGGCTTCTAATTGAGACCTTTAAGTTAAACACCTATTCCACATATCATGGGGCAATATAATGAAAAAGAGTAATCAGGAATTTTCCTTTACAGAAATTTTTCTTCAAAAGATTTTTTTACTTTTTGGAAACTGCAAATTATTAAACATTTCTTTGCAACTATAATAAGATATATCTTTCCAAAATGCTTTCATTCCTATTTAGGTACTTACTTTTGTTGAACTGTCCTGAAACACTATCTCTTGAGTCCATTCAGTGATAAACTGAACTTCCCCAGTTGTGGCTCACTGGCTTATGGGAATACTGATTTAAAAGCTTACAATTTCAAATGTAAATATTGATGTCCCAAGACAGCTGTCAAGATTTGCAAAAGTTGTAGAGACTGATAATTTGTGTGATTGCTAAAAATGTATCATAAGTCTTTAAAATCCATTCTTCTCCAGGCTTAGTGGTAGGCATTTGGCTAAATAAATTCCAATTTCTTAACAGAGCTGACCTGACTCTTTCCTTCAAGTTCTGCAAAAGAAATCACAGAAAGATTTATGGGGAAAAAGATTTATGGAGAAAATATTGGACAGGAAAGATTTATGGGGAAAAGACTGGACAGGAATTAGGGCACTATTTTAGAATAAGCTAACCGTGGGATCTCAGCAATGGCCCTTGAGGCATGATCAGACTTTCTCAAGCTTTGCTGGAAGAACACCGCTGCTGGCTGCAGAAAGCCTGTGAATCCATCCATGATTGCTGTTATTTTCAAAAGCACTAAACACATCTTTTGAAAAAACACGTCCTAAATACTTGAATTTAAGGATAGAGAATTATGATTAAAGTTAAGCTTTACCAATTTACTGTACGTTATTCTTAAATGAACACACTGACCCGCCTCATATTTGTGCGTTTGGATTTTTGTCGTTTTTTTCTTCCTCTTAGATAATCTCAAGGCACAGGGAGAACTTCTGGCCGCACACAAGAAAGTGTCATGGTTTTTTCTACTAAAGAGATTATGAGCAATAATACAATCGTCATTGTAAAACTTCAGCAGAAGGACTTACAGCATCACTTGCCTCACTCTCCTATGTCCTTTGCACTCTGTTCTATGTTAGAAATGGCATAGGGAAAACGAGGTCCTGAATAGGACAAAAAGTTACCGAAGACAGACAATGAATCAAAGCAATCAAAAGAATTTATAACATTAGAGCGTGAGCACGAAGGCCTTCTGGTTTTGAACCAGAGTTTCCTATACTGTAAAGCAACCGCATTCACAACAGGGGAGTGGTTTTTTTTAAAGCAAGAGAAATCTCTTCCTCTGCCCTTTCAAAACTTGAATTTTTGATCAAAGTACAAAGCACACAACCTACAACATTAGATGAGAAAGCAAATTCATCTTGTCCCAGGGGAATTAGGGAGAGTTGACTCTGTCTTTAAATCCCAAACATAACTCTGCATACAGTTCTCCCTCTGGAGAGTTAAGAGATGTAAGCATATACGACAAATGGTAATCACTCTGTTCAATGTGCTACCAGAAGATGTTAAGATACTACAATAAGAAGATTTAAGAGATATGAATAGAATTTATTCGTGCAAATTACTAATCTTCCTATCAAGTAGCACTTGAGAGACTGGAAAAGAGGTAGAGCAGCAATATGTAGTTTTAAGGCTCAATCTCTAATGTTCCCACTATGTTTTACTAGGAATAGGACCAAGCCTTTCGAATAAAACCAGATCTTGTAAAAGGATAGGCAAACGGCACATGAATGTCACAATTTCTATCAACCTCCAGCTTTTAAACTCATTTAGCATCGTTCACAGGCTTGGTATTTCTTCTTGGGCAAGGGTTAACTCTGCTTTCAGCAACACAATCCAACATGCACCCTTTCAGTTGCTATACTGCAAAAGCAGAAAAATAAAAGCAACAGAAAAGTACGTCAACAGAAAGATTGGAATGTTTAACTGCTGTAGGGCAGGTATATATCTTTTTTACAACACCACCACTAAATATAGTCTCCTCTGCCTTCTGAACTGTAATGAAAAAAAGGCATTTGTAGTTTCAGATACCCTTAAAAAATATTGGATTTAAAACACATCTCCTGCAATAACACTGCCAAAATACACTGCAAAGGTTTCAAAAGTTTAACTTTTGGCATCAGAGAACTTCTTATATATGTCCTTTTGCACCAAGCACCAGGAACCCATTTATACTCTACAACAGATCACCTTCAGGATTTGCTACACTGTACTCTGAGCTGCTGTCATTAAAATCAACTTCTGCAATGAAAAACACAATTAGTGTCAAATGTCTGGGAATAAAAAAAGAGAGATCTGCTACGACAAGAATAGGAGTAAAGTTTTATTTATATTGTAGGGATCAAATTTCTTACACAGTGCACTTGAAGCAAGGAACTGCATTAGATGTTTTCCTGCATAAATGAAAGCATGTCACTGGACCAGGAATGTAGGAATTAATCAGCAAGATGCAACTTTGTTTAAATCATCAGAAAGTCTAATTAACAACCCTAGAGTATGTACAGTACTTCAACCGTGTTTTGGGAAAGGGGGACTGAAGAGGGGAAGGAGGGGCGTAGAGCAGGGGAATATCCATATTTCTTTATAGTGAAGATGGATTCTTCAGGAGACAAGAATAAGATCCTTTACTGCCAAAATCACTCTCTTCTCCAAAGCGTTGACAACTTCCAAACTGAAACATAAAATTACTGCTGCAGCGGGTTGGATTTAGTCAACACAACATCTCTTCAAGTCTCCCGGTTTCCCTTGGAAGGAAACAGAGTACGCAGGGGATGGAGTCACTATGTACTCCAGTGTATGCCCCGCCGAGATAGTCAGGGATGAGGAGTGAGGTGTATTTCACAGTGCAGCCAGGATATGCCCCCTGGAACTGGGACTGCACCCTTTGCCCTAGAACATAGATATAGCCAAAAATAACAGCACCTGGCAGGACCTCTCTCCATGGGATGTGTGACCTGCTTCTTAGGCTGAATTATCTTTTCTGTACTCAGCTCAGGAACAAGACAGCCCCCACCAGGCAAGGTGGTCTCAGTCTCTAGCCTAAATTTGCTTCTCTGCAGTATTATGGCCAAAACAGAGCCTCAGAGGCTGCCACACATAAAGCAGAGTCTGCAGAGCTAGAGACCCTGTTGTGGTAACCAACACAATTCTTGACTCCTGCCACCTTGCTGTACCTATCCTCTTTTGCATAAGGAGGAGTTAAACTGTCTCTTCCACTCCAAGAGGAACATTCCGTATGGATGGACCATCACTCAACTAATGACAGTACTGAGAATATTTCTGAAAACCCCTTGTTTGTTGTGTAGCAATTAGATCTCAAACCAGAGAACTCCACTAGACCAGCTCCCGCTGTGTTACTGTGACCAAATACTGGCAAGTGATTGCAATGTTTGTACCATTTATTTTATTTCATTATCAAATACAGTGTCTTTGAGAGATACCATTCAATTTAGACTCAAAAGCTACCATTTAAAAAAGCTATAGTAATCTGTTTAATAGCTATTTGTTCTGGATGGAACTTCACTCAAGCAACAACATTTTTTATTTCAGACTAATCTAAAATAATAATGTATTTTTAAAATAATAACAAAAGTTACATATAAATGTTTGAAAGCCTTCATTTGAACTAACTAAATTTAAAAACTCTACTTCGGGGTTTTGCAATCCAGTTTATTCACTTGAAACAAACACTTTCATAAGTGACAATAACTAAACTTGAAGGGCGCATGGGGGCAGTAGCAAAAACAGTGCACTTGAAGTATTTGAGAAGCTATCTTAAAAATCTCTCATGCTTACTAAGGTTTATGCAGCAGAAAATATACAATATGATTTGGGAAATTAATCACACAACACTAATAGGGTGAAATTTCTCCCTACTGCCTATGACTATATGGAAATCATCAAAATACAAAGTGGATTTATCTAGTGCAGAGGTTCTTGTGCTAAGGTCTAGGTCCAAGATGAATTTTTTTCACTAGTAAATTAAAACAGTAGATATTAAGTGCAGTAGCAATGATCAATTTTTAGTCTAAAATAGATCTTCATCAACAATTTCTCAAGCACTCTTGAGCAAAGAAATAAATTATTTAATAAAAAAAGAAGCAGCAGCAGCAGCTTAAAGTCCATTAAAGCATAATTCGCTTGCAGGAAAAAAAAGGAAGATTCTCATTGCCAACAGCAAGATTTGGAAGTCTGCAGCCCTGTGCTATTTCTGTTTGTGTAACTATGCTTTTCTCTGGCAGATTTGCTTTTCACATTTCACCTGGTCGGAAATCCAATTACAAAATGAGGACATTAAAATCAAAACTGGTGGAAAGGATTGGCTACTTGGAGAGAAGAGCAGGCCTTTGCACCACCCCATTCCAGGGACGTAAACTTGACTTTCCTAAGAGGAAGTGGTATGATATAGTGAATTACATGGATGTGAACAACAAGTTCCTGCAGAAGCAGCTAGTCAAGATTTGTTGTTCAAACTAGTTTTAACAAAAATTGACCATTTTCAAAACCAACCCTTCATCAAAACAGAAAATTTCCAAACTTCAACTCCCTATTTTTTCTGCCTTCCTTTTTCTTCTCTCTCCAGCTGTTTGGTTTTGGATTTTTTTAGGAGAGCTCTCTCCAGCTGTTTGGTTTTGGATTTTTTTAGGAGAGAGGGATATTCCTCATTTTTACCTTTTTTTTTTTTTTTTTTACTCTGTTTTTTAACTCATCTTCAAGTTTGTATAATTTTTGGAGTTCTAAAATGAAAAAAAAAACAAAACCAAACAAAATCCAAAAACCTAACAGCTGTGTCTGTGTTTTATCTTCATAAATCCCAAGTATAGAAAAACTGTCAAAGAACTGAAAAAAGGAACATAGTAAATTCCATTATATTGCACTCACCTCAAAAATGGGATGAAACAGAGAAGAGAAAAATGGAAAAGGGAAAATAAAAGTTCCTTTCAAAAATTTATATTCTAATATTCCTATATGTCAGTATTGATTTAAATATAAAAAATATTTCTTTTACATTCCTATCAATATTTGAGGGAACAAACAAACATACAAAAAACAAACCAGAAAAACTTGCAAAGCAGACGACCTCTAAAAACAGATCTGGAATGGCATTTAAGTGTCACCATATCTTTTTCTAATGGCCTTCTCAGCAAATATACAATGTGATACTCCTAACTATTAAAATATTAGAGTTGTAATGCAGTAGATGGTGTATTTACACAGTGGTATGTATGGAGAGACCCTTTTATGTCACAATCTCCAGGATTTCATTTATGGTTTTATCATCTTATGATAAATACTGTTTAGTTCTTGAAAGTTCAGTTTCTGTCCACAATATAGGAAGAAGGTTTAAAACCACTAGATTCAGTGTAAGAATCCTCAGTGGTTTCTATATTGCTCATTATAAATGTTACAGACTTTTTTTTAAAAATCTATAGTCTGCTTTTTCTATGAAAGCTCCTCAAATGATACCCGGCCCAGCCAAAGTATCTGTAAAATATTGACCGACTGACAGCTTTTATAGTGAGTTGCAGGTATGACAGAACTTGGAGAACATTCTTGAGTTCTCCAACTGAGCAAATACTTAATAATTCATATATTCTCTTGAATCCTTTACCTTGAAGATTCTCTTGAATCTATCCCATTTGAAAAGCTGCAGGTTTTTTTGTTTTTCTTGAACCTAACTCATTTTTCCCATCTTCTTTTTCAGTCTCTTTTTCCAGAAATAAAAAACATGAGCATTCTCTCTTTCATCTGTTTCCAGCGCGTTAGCAACGGCATTTTCCCCAAAATATATATAAAGTTAAATTTGAAGGGGCAAACCTGCAAAAAGTGATCTTAAATTACATACAAAATCTCATGAAATCTGCAGATCTAACTTCTCTGTACGTTTACATTTTTGCCTTCTCAGAAAGGGTTAAAACCCCTCTACTTTTCTTGTAACACAGTGTCCTGGTTTCAGTCAAAACCAGGACACACAGAATAACTGTACCATGTCATTATTAATGGAACTGTAATACATGTGTTGTCAATTCTTCAAGAAACAGCTAATGACTAACCATAAACCTTATATCAAGCTGAAGGAATGTTATATATCCAACCATTCAGCAGCAGTAACAATCCATCTGTTGTGCATTATTACTTCTATGAATCAGAACCTTAATTTTAAATTAGGTGATTAAATAGTGGCATAATTCACTTATATGTTAAAGGGATAATATTTTGTTTGTGGTTCCAACTGTTACCTGGAATTACATTAGCTGAAGCTTAGGGCATAACTTTGTGGAATCAGCTAATGACTGGAAATGAACACCAGGTTTTGCGTTTAGAAGTCGGAAGAGTAACAAAGTTTTGGAGATAATAATCTTGAGGAAACAAAAGTAAGTTGATATCATCAGGTATCATAGGTCTGAGTGGTGGGATGGTAACACCACCTTACCAAAAATGTTGAAACTATTTAATTTCCAACTCATAGAGTTTTTCCAGATCCTATGAAATTCTCCCTTCCACCTTTTCTTACTTTACTGATTAAACTACAGGCAGATTTTCTATTGACTTAACTCAAGCAGAGAAAAAACCCCATGCTTTTTCAAATGAAAGCAGAAAACAGTGCTTATGAAGCACTCCTAGATAGTCAATCTTTTTCCAAATATTGAACTACTGTATCGTTGGCAGGGATATGCCATGAACTACAAACACTCATTACCTTCTGGTTCCATTAGGCTGATACCCTTCACATTTGTTCCGCCATGGCCCCGCTCTCTTATAGACTTGCATTTGTATGTGAAAGCATTGTGTGGAGTGGACTGTCCCTGTTTAACTGCTATTAAATTCTATCACCCAGCTTGATTTATATTTGAGCCTGAAGCATTGCTGCTATTGCTAATAAGCATACTGCCAGGACCGCAACAGGACCCACACTTACCTACCTGTCTGAAGATCCCATGAAGTACAGAGGTCATTGCACGATTCAGGCTTTGAATTCGTATCACCTGCAGTGTAACTGGATCTTGCGACAGCTCATCCACAGCACATCAAAAGCTTTTGGGCTTGATGGGATTTCTGATGAAGAAGTCCTGTAGGATGCAATAGGAATGTAACCAAATATATGTCATATGTTTTAAATGTCAATCTGCTTAATAATATAACAAGCCCTTTTAGTACTGCAAAACACGTTAGCAGTAGTTGTACGTGACTCCTTTGTACCAGGCTCTAAACCTACAAAAATCAATTTTTGCCCCAGGCAGTTTCTACCTAACTTTATGGAGTCACCCTGCGGAAGCAAGAAGCAGCACAGTGAAGTGAAAGGACCTATGCTGGGTGCCGAGAAGATCAATAGAAGAGACAGAATAGATAAGTGCTGAGCTCTCTTTACTTCTGGGTGCTGCAGTGGGAGGAAAATATTTAATTTAATTCATGCTCTAGCCTAAAGTATTAAATAATAAACAATAATTAACTTAAATCTCTCTAAAATTATCAGAAAGTGAAATCAATGTTTGTGTTACTTATCTTAGCTGATCTAGTGCATGATGCTTCTTCCTAACTTTAAATATCAATAAAAATACTATGTGCAGTCAAAGCCTAGTTCAAAAGCTAAGGAGTCAACAGGAATCTTCTCATTCACCTCAGCAGGCTTCAGGATACTTAAGCAACTTGTAGCTGCACAAGAAGGGGCATGAATTCACCAGTACTTTGTTCCAAAACATGACTGAAAAAAAAAAAAATACCAAGAAGAAACTAAAGAATGGGAACGCATAACATGTGGTTGCAGTGATCATTTAATTGCAGACTGTAAATGGTGTCTACTCATAGTCCAGAAAACCTGTGCTTTCAGAAGTATGAGGAGGTCGGAAAAAAAGGGAATAAGAAGAATAAGGCATAGAGTAATAATGTCCTCCCTCTGCTCAACTGCAGGGAGTTGGAAGGGTGCCTGTTCCTTAGCGTTTGGTATAATTTTGTGCCTGTTACATATTCTGCTGCTTAATAAATTAACCCTGACAAGGAAAGTATAATCTTTCCTGAGATAGCATAGTTATTATCTTCCCTAGATGATGAATTTGCTTTCTTCTTCATGGAAGTTGCAAGAATAGAAAGAAAGCCTTAGCTAACCGCTGGCTGGTGCTAGAGGTTCAACCATTTTGAAGCAAGCATTACAGTTTTTTATTATAAGGAATTCACAATGTTGTCTTTGAGCTTCTCTTTATTGCTCCTTGGTTTTGTGAATTTTATTTTCTACTAGAAAACAATAGTTCTCATTACATTTGCTGTAGGCAGTGTCAGAATGTCCCCATCCAAATGGCTCATCAGCCTCATGCATATCGCTGTCAGTCATGCCACGGGCAGATCACTAACTAAGGCAAGACATCCTGAAATCTTATAGCTACATAACTGCCCTCATAATGACATGCAGCTGCCTGCAGCAGAGTGCCTGCAGCAGCTGATAAATTCATAGTCTGCTTGCTGTCCAGTTTTCATTGTGTTGCAACAAAATGCTATTGGCAAGTGTAGATACAAGGGGTGAACAAGGTTCTGCTTCAAAGTTGTGACCTTTGAATTGCTTGTCTTTTAATAACTATATCGGGAATGCAGAAGTAACCAGTACGGTAGAGCGTGAATGAAATTTAGAGCGAAGCACTACTAATGTGCATAGATCCAGGCTCTGACACTTCCTGTAGAGTCAGCTATTCAGCCCAAGGAAATTACTGCACAGTATATGTTTGGTAACTATGGATTACAACTGACCTGCCATCTGGCACTAAAGGAAACAGTGTCACACTTCCAGCACAGAGCAGGCACCGGGCAGCCTGTGATTACTTTGCCAGACAATACTTTGCTTGAATGAAATATATCATACAGCCTCATTAACTGCGTATTTTAACTCTACATGACTGTAATAGTTTCCCATAAAAACAAGGTTTATAAAGGTGAAGTACATACCAGCACAACAGAAAAAGAGATAGGAAACCCGAAACTGAGGGACTCATTAATTCTTGAAACTTTTCCATCATGAAAAAGTAGGAGATTGCCAGTCTTGAGCTCAGTCCAATACATAAACAATTAGAGAGAAACATATGTAGCACCCTGAACTTCAAAACAGAAAATTGTACATTAGATGGACAGCAGGAAGAGTCAGGAAAATCCGTTTTCAAGGACATGGCTTTAGCAATAGAATAGAGAAATACCACAAAAAACTTATCAAAAGTGCAACACTTCTCTGTAGAAGTGACACTATTATCTCATGAAATCTCAAAAATGCCCCAATTCTACAGAGCTGAGTCAAGGCTGGGTATACTTCCCATAATTTTGTCAAATTAGCTCTTCCACCACCTCATCTGAGCATTGCTGTATTATATTGCTCAAAAAACAGGATATACTGGATCCAGTTCTGAATTCTTTTTTCAGGCAAATCTCCCTGTAAGTTTCCTGACTGATATAGTGTCATTAGCAATTATCTCTAAAGGCCAAAAAAAATGTAGTAAACCGTAAAGAGAATACCCGTGCCAAAAATACTTTGGGTAAGTTGATAGGAAAAATGGTAAATAGGTATTTGAAGAATAATGTAAACTCCCAGTTGGAAGTCACAGCAGGGAACCTTCTCTCCTGCATGGGACTCTTCTAAAAATGAAAAGCAATAAAAAGGAGACAGAAGATCAAATTTATCTTTAGATGTTGAGCTTTAGCTGAACTGTATAAATAAATAATACCAAGCTACTTATTTGCTTACATTTTGAATAGATGTATCTTCAATTCCTCAGGTCCCATGTATATAATGTAGATGATTAGGACCAAATATGGCATGAATTGCTTCTTATCCAGAACGTCAGGTCAAACGTAAGCACTGATGTTCTTAGCAACACACACCGGTCCAGCCATTGCCATTGAAGATGTGCAGAACCTTTAGTACCTGTTTTTGGCAGAAGTACAGCAATTTTAGTAAAGATTCCTGAGGACATGCCTGGCTTTCCCCTACTATTCTAACAAGATGCTACCAGCTGCAGAGCCTTTTTTGATTTCTATTACTGATAATGTACAGATAAACTTCTGCCAAGACAGTAAACATAGAGAACTAGATTCTTCACTGAAAAAAAATCAATAAAATTATGCCACAGAGATTCTGCCTTTCAGTATTGCCACAATCTGCCAAGTACATAATTCAGACACATACCTCTTTTTTTTCCCCCAAGTTAAAACTTTTGGCTCTAAATAGCTTTTTATTTCACTGTAGATTAAGAGAGAGTAGGCACTTCCAGTTTTGTAAGTGAATGCCTTTCTCCTTTCAAAAAATTCAAAATTTATTCTTGAGACAATACGGAAAAGATCAAGGAAAAACTCCTACAAGCGAGTTTCCTACTTACCATTTGTGTTATAAAGACAAGTAAGGAAAACATAGACATATCTCTTTTCCATAGTTCTACCCAAAATAACTATGCGCACAAAGCTAACAAAGAGAAAAACACAGCTGGGAGGATTATGCTTCTTCAGGGTAGCAAACCTGTAGCCTGAAGTTCTCACATCTGCTTTACATTTGCTTTTCCTCTGCAAACAGTAATTTGGAGATGAACGGACAAAAAGGTAATAGTCACTATAAATAACATCCTCTTAAATACTCTCATAGAAATATAAGTAGTTATTTTTACTTAAAACCTTTTTAATATAACACAAATTATCAAGAAAATAAAGAAAAACTTGTACAAACATGATAGATCACTACCTACAGCAGCATTAATCAATACCAGAGATAAACAGGCACATTACCAGAAAAAAAAAGATGCTATAGTATAAGTTGAATTTATGTACCGCAGCATTAATACACATATATGGAAATATTGATTGTTGTAAACATAATGTCATCTGCAGTCCATTTTTATGGAAAAGTCTGAAATAAAAAAAAAAAGGCTTCTTGCTAATACTATCTGTATACTAAAAGGACTGGAGAATTTACACTATACCTAGGTATACTCCAGCACTGGAGAATTTAAAAATCAGAGATATTGTACAACATTCTTTTTGAAATACTATGTGTATTTGAAACACAATCCTATTTTTGAAACCACGGTTTTGATTTTCCTTCCATTCTGTCTCTTCCTTTGTAAACCCAGGCACAGTCAGAAGCTGCAGAAGCAGTAAAGTTGTCCTTGGTTTTGGCTGCTTTATTTTATTACATTATATCACATATTCCTCTATTACAAAAAGCCACTGAAACAGGACAACCTTTTGATAGAGTTGCCACTGGTAGGCTTGCTTGCTGGTTTGTTTTCCTACCTGTCCTGGAACTCAAATGACCTTTATTATTAGTGCAGCATAAGAGGCAGGAATGCGTGTAAGTTATTTCATGTATTCAGGACAGGTTACGAGAACACTCTCCAAGGAGGTGTTTTACCCTCACTCTTATCAACTAGGTCTGCTCCACATAAACCCGTCAGGTTACCCAGGTTCAGGACAATTTACTGCTCAAGGGTGGCAAAAATCAAGTCTTGAAAGAAATCCCCTGTGTTTGCTTTCCAGAGCAATTCATTGAAGAGCTGCAAAGATTCTTCATTTCTTCATACCGACAGGAACCGGCCGCATCCCCCTGCCACTGCTTACTTCACACGGTGACGTGGATAGTGCTGGATGGTGGCAAAGAGAAGGCAACAACCCAACACGGGACAGCAGAGTACTTTAAAATGACAAATGGCATTAATGGATAGATGCCTGTAGCAGCTCCTTCACCTGTTAATGTGGACGACACCGAGTCTCCAAATGTGGGAAACAAAGTACTAATATATCTCAGAGGTGTTGTTGCTATACAGTTATATCAGTAGAGGACCTCCTCTAGATATTTAGTGGAATTACTTTGTCAGCATATTTAAACTACTGTTTCAAACAATATAAACAAGTACAACAAAAAATGTATACTTCTCTCTTGTCCAAAGGTCCGGTAAGCTGCCTCCAAGGCCAGCACAGCCTAGGCTAACCAGTACCACAGGGATCACAGCAATTAGACCCCATTAATCACACTGAACAGGGAGCAAATGTTAATTTGCTCATACTAACACACAGATCCGACTTTGAAAGTAACATGAATTACAAACTTCCCAGACTCTGCTGTTAATATTGATGAATCTTAAATAATGAACCACCTAGGCCTTGCAGCCCCTTTTAGGAACAGCCTCTTCCTCTTCATGCAGTTTTGAGACACTCATGTCTCTTCATCAGCACCGTGTGATTAGAAACCACACCTGCACGCACCTTCAGAAGCACTGCTGAGCTTTATAAAACAGAATAGCAGCACCGGATAGTGTTTCCACTGAATGAGGGTATTGCTGGCCATTACTTAGTTTCATTCATATACTCCATATACCATTCTGTTAGATCACAGAAAATGCTACTTTATCTACCTCGATTCCAAAATCATGGTCTCACCCTCTCCATAGTAAAATTATCTCATCTCTGCACTTCGTCTTTCATCTCACTTTTCATGTCAAAATTGGCTTTAGTAAAATTAATGAATACCTGGAAAGGAATCTCAGTAATATTTTAGTTTGACTTTTAGTCTTTGAAATCCCTCAGAAGAACCCCATGCCACACCATGAGAAAAAATCATACCGCAACGGTGGTGAAACATTTTTTACTATGGAATACAGAATACCGAACTACTAATTTGAACAAGCAAATTGATATATAAGCCTGAGTTAGCGAGAAAAAAAAAATCTCAGTCTAGAAAAACAACAAAAGCGTGATTTCACATCAGTTAAAGACAGTCTGCTGCCCAAAAAAAGACGAGGGTGGTGGTTTGGGGTTGTTTGGGGTTTTTTTTACATTTTTAGAGAGATGCAGAAAGTATTTAGAGACTTCATTTACACCTGAGTTGATATAAGTTCAAAATACACTGTGCTCAAATCACCATCCATGCCTAAGTCACTTCTGTAATAAAAAAAATTAACCACAAGTATATGAAAAACCTGAATAAGAGAAGTAATAAACCATATTTCACAAAAGCAAGTACAAATGGTTTCCTTCTTTACACAGGTGACCCCTGGGAGAGCCTATCTGAAGGGACTTATTTAAAGAAAAATACAAAAATTAAGCCCAAGGCACTGGATGGATAAGCATCATTTATTCTTAATGCTTCCATAGCTGAGCAAGGTGGCTACCACAGCAATGATGTTAGCTGGTCTTATGTTCCTTCACCACCAAATACTTGCCAACTGTTGCTGTCCTGAGCCTTCTGACTTTATGTACATCAGTATACCTACTACAGCTATGTGCTACTGATTACATACGTAGGCAGAATATCTTGATTTATTCAGACTCAAAACATTAGCTGACTTGCTTCTGAGCTCTGAAAAAACCACACTACTTAGGTATTTTTCTGAGGAGACAAAACTACTTCATTTTGGGCATGAAATAATAAACAGCTTTCAGCCTTTTCCAAAGTCATCTACATAATATCCTAATAAGCAAAGATATTTATTCCAATTTCCTGAATCAATGATAATGATAAAAGTTATTACTTCTGCAAAGATTTATGGTTCTTTCATAACAAGTGTTGTTACGAAATAATTTGTTTGGCAAACCATCCGATATAATTTAAAGGAGAATAAATTTAGTTCTTAGAATAAATACAGATTAATTCCCATTCTTATGTTAAGCATGTTCATTTTGGCTTTCCCTTTCTACTGCATACTCCTCTTAAGACCATTCACTTTTCTGTCAAATACTGTCCTCTTTTCTTTTTTCCTCTGTTCAGTGGGCTGTACCTTGCATCTTCCCATCAGACTCTCATTCCATAAATTTTTGATGCACTGTAACTGAAATTTTAAGTTCATGAGAAATAGGCATTCCCCATTAGAAATAATCATCTTCCTGGAGGAAAACCTTGCACACTGGTGCTTCAGAACATGTATCTAATTGCATTTATTTATTTTCAAATGTTAGTGGATTTAATTTCAGCTAGATCATTCACTTTGATCCACAAATGTTACCTCCGGTACCAAATTACCTAAGCAAAACAGCCACAATGCCACTCAGTGTCTACAGGAGCACCTGAAACTCTGCCCATACTGGTTGACAGTGGTAATCCATCATACTCTGGTACCATTTGACATTTAACTTCCTCACAGCCTCACAACCCCGCATATTGTCAGCAATACAAGTTGAGTATTATCACAGAGAACCTCCTTGTGGCTGGCTGAGAATTCAGTTAGCAATTGTTTTGCTTTTCCACAGTGAATTGCCATGTGAAATAGCAAATAGTGTGTTTAATCCTTCTAATTTCTACAAAGGGCTTTAGGTTTTTACAAATTTGATATATCAGCAATAGTCTCCTCATCTGATCACAATAGCGCTCTCCTTCCTCGGGTATTTAACTCAAGCAGAAAGGTAGAAAACATCCACATTTGATGGATGTTTTTGTCATGCATAGTCTTGCCGTCCTGGGCTCTCACACATGGGTCTCATCCCAGCTTGCAGTCCCTCGGTACAGCCCAGTCCTCGCTGCCATTCCCACCCCAAAGCAACACGGGATTCTGCAATGGCATCAAAGCCGTACAGCTGGCTAAGGTTTTGCCAGGGGTCTGTCTTCTCTGACAACGGATATTCTCCTTTCTACTTCCACCACTCAATTTTCTACCACTGAGTGCTTTCACATTAAATGTGTATTTAGGTGTATTTAAAAACTGAGATGTTTGACTTCAGAAATGTCTTAATAACAAGATGGCTAGTGCACATCCATCCTGAAAGAAAACTACAGACCTAGGCATAAGGAGAAAATGTGAAAAAATCGAATAACCAATCTTGGATTTGGTTAAAGGGTTCACAGTGCCTACAGCTGGGTGTTATTTGAACAGCCTTTTACTCCATTCCTCAGCAATTATAACTACTTAGGAGTTTGATTATAATTTTCTCCTAGGGGCTCATTTTATAACTAGGCCCAATTTGATTCATATCCTCCATCAGCATCAGGAGACTTGAAATCAGCCATCATTATCATCTCACTTCCATTTTAGAGATAAAGAAAAGTCACCAATAAGATTCTCTATGAATTGTCAAATCATGGCCTTCATCAGAGCCCACTTGCTGTTCCCACAAAGGCATTTGAACCCATACAAAAAATGCCCTTGCTGTGCCGGGTTTTCAAAAACTCTATCATCAGTGAGCTTTGGGGATATTTTAACCTTTATTTCTCTGGATGCCCCTCACACCTGCCAATGGAAGTTTCAAGCGAATCTTTACAGAAGTGACTTTCTGAAAAGGGAGGGTGGGGGTGGAATATATACCTGAGTAAGAAAAGCAAACCGAAAAATAAGGATAGCATACTATAACTACCTGGCTTTGTTCTGCTGTATTCAGAGTTTAATATTCCTGAGCATAAGCCAGTGCGTCTGTATGATACCATATATGTATTTCAGGATAGGAGTGTTAACATTTGGGGGAAAAAAAACAGCTATAGTCAAAGAACGCTTTTTTCCTTGAGAATTATCAGAAAATATATATTTTAAAAACTAAAAAAAATTGTATCCATTAATATTATGTGTGCTTTGATCCCATGTCATACTTCAAGGTAATAACTACTTTATTTCTTTAACTAACAAAGAGCAAGTGCAGACTTCCAGTTACATGGTTTTCTTTTTTCGTTTGTTTGTTTCTTCTGCTACTCTTGATTAATAAGAAAAAAAATCTGAGGAAAGATATCATTGTGTGTTTCACTGCTTTTTAAAAGGTTTGTAAACAAAAAGACTGAAGTACTTTTTAAAAACATAAAAGAGTAAATCATACCCAATCACTTGGGTTTCAGAAAGAGAGAAACTCTATGTTTAATGATCAGTTGGGTTGGCAAAAAAAAAATCACACTGACATCTCAAGTAGCACTTGGTAAAAGATGGAGGAATGAGATCTTTAGTTCTCAATTCATTTTCGAATCAGAAAAAATGTAGTATCATCAGGATCCTACAGATGTTCAGTATCTTGTAGGACATAAGCAGAGGCATGAAACAGTCAGAAAAAGATACATACCTAATCCACAGAATAAATATAAACAAACACAACTGGCTTTTTGGAGTGCGCAGACCTAATGGAAAGCAAAAGCTTATTTAAGATTAAACCAGAGGTGTCATCCAAAGTTTACAGGCCTGTAAAATACACAGCCTCCCCCTCTCCAGGCTCATTTTCCTGGATTCTGTCTTCTTACAAAAAGCTCTCCAAGGATACATTTTTTTCTCCCAATTCCCTTTACTTTTTCCCACTCACTCTACTCTCCAAAACATGAACTGAACTGCTTGACACTTCCTTTTCTAGCACTCTCTTACAGATATATTTCTGTATATATTCCTACTGACTTAAGTAACTTTAGTTTTTTTAATATATCACTGCTACGGCTGTATAGTGGCACATCCAGTCCACCTCTGAGAGCTCCAAGGAAGCACCCCAGAGACAGCAATCGTAACCTGCACCAGGACTAACGGGCATCGTAACACATTTGCACTTCTGCAGTTTCAGTATGGCAAACTCGCAGGTACCACTGGAACGAAATGCAAGGGGCACCAAAGACAGGCAGCTAGGGAGAGACGTCTGTCTTCTTCTAGGTCCCGCTGTTACTTAGCTGCCTGTTTGCCTCAGAGGCCCTTCAATGCTCTGCAACCTTTGGCGTTTTGACATTGAACTTTTATTCATACAGGAAAAATCAGAAACTATTACAAGCCTTCCATGTACTTTTAAAAGAAAGAGGAAAAAAAAAACATCAAGAGGATGCCTGACATGAGACCAAATGAACTGGATGCCCAAACAACTGAATTTTCAAAGAGAATTTTATATGCCCCAACTGTTTCAGCTCTCCTCCTTCCCACTTCGTCAGCCCCGGACAGCTCCCAGGCGAGCGCTGCAGACAAAGCCCAGCCATTCTGGGGTCAGGTGCTGTCTCCAGGCAGCATCGCGGGGAAGGCATTCAGTTCACGGTACAGCTTTTGAAACAGACCTCTGGAGCAAGCCAAATATTGCTAATGCCTGTGCTGCACTTAGATGAAGTAATTTGTATCACATTTGGATTCAAACTGGTTCAACCTTTGCCACAGAGATTAAGATCTAGAATTAGTTTTGCCCCATAAAGCTCAGGTCAATTTAGTAGTTGGTGCCAATTTGAAGCTGAAGTAATCGAACACAGAAGGGCCAAACCCATACAAGGAAATCCTGCTCCCTAAAGCCAAAGCTTTAGCCGAAAGGGCAAGTGAATAAGCATCTAAGCAAACGTGTGTTTACTTTGCAGTTAGAATCATCAAATGGTTTGGGTTGGAAGGGACCTTAAAGATCTTCTAGTTCCAACGCCCCTGCCATGGTCAGGGACACCTTCCACTAGGCCACGTTGCTCAAAGCCCCATCCAACCTGGCCGTGACCACTTGCAGGGATGGGGCATCCACAACTTCTCTCGGCAACCTGTTCCAGTGCCTCACCACCCTCATAGCGAAGAATTTCTTCCTTAAATCTAATCTAAATCTACACTCTTTCAGTTTAAAGCTGTTACCCCTTGTCCTATCACTACATGCCCTTGTAAAAAGTCCCTCTCCAGCTTTCTTGCAGGCCCCCTTCAGGTACTGGAAGGCTGCTACAAGGTTTCCCCACAGAGCCTTCTCTTCTCCAGGCTGAACCACCCCAACTCTCTCAGCCTGTCTTCATAGGAAAGGTGCTCCAGCCCTCTGATCATCTTCGTGGCTCTCCTCTGGACTCATTCCAAGAGGTCCATGTCCTTCTTACGTTGGGAGCCCCGGAGCTGAACACAGTACTCCAGGTGGGGTCTCATGAGAGCAGAGTAGAGAGGGAGAATCACCTCCCTTGACCTGACGGCCACGCTTCTTTTGATGCAGCCCAGGATACGGTTGGCTTTCGGGCTGCAAGCGCGTATTGCCGGGTCATGTTGAACTTCTCATCAACCAATATCCCCAAGTCCTTCTCCTCAGGGCTGCTCTCAATCCATTCTCTGCCCAGCCTGTGTTTGTGCTTGGGATTGCCCTGACCCATGTGCAGGACCTTGCACTTGGCCTTGTTGAACTTCATGAGGTTCGCATGGGCCCACCTCTCAAGCCTTCAAGGTCCCTCCGGATGGCATCCCTTCTCTCCAGCATGTTGACCGCACCACACAGCTTGGTGTTGTCGGCAAGCTCGCTGAGGGTGCACTCAATCCCACTGTCCATGTTGCTGACAAAGATGTTAAACAGCACCGGTCCCAATACTGACCCCTGAAGAATGACACTGGTCTCCACATTGACCACAACTCTTTGAGTGCAACCATCCAGCCAATTCCCTATCCACCGAGTGGTCCATCCATCAAATCCATGTCTCTCCAATTTAGAGACAAGGATGTCGTGCAGGACAGTGTCAAATGCTTTGCACAAGTCCAGGTAGATGACGTCACTTGCTCTTCCCTTATCCACCAACACTGTAACCCTATCGTAGAAGGCCACCAAATTTGTCAGGCATGATTTGCCCTTAGTGAAGCCATGTTGGCTGTCACCAATCACCTCCTTATTTTCCATGTGCCTTAGCATAGTTTCTAGGAGGATCTGCTCCGTGATCTTGCCAGGCACAGAGGTGAGACCGACTGGCCTGTAGTTCCCCAGGTCCTCCTTTTTTCCCTTCTTAAAAATGGGGGTTATGTTTCTGCTTTTCCAGGCAGTGGGAACTTCACCACAGCTTCACTTCAACTTACTAGTCTTCCATTTTGTTTTTCTGCTATAAAAAATGTGCCATTTACACAAATAGTTTTCTTCAATACTTCGTTTTTATCTTCAGATTTGTTCTTAGAACCTAAAAGTGTCACCAACAGCATGAAAACAAGACCTGGCTTGTTCTATTAATACAGGTTTTAATGTGCTTGCTAGCACCTCCATGGCCCACGATAGCTTAACAGGAACTTAACTGTGCAGCCTAGCAGTATGCAGGGCAAGAAGCACCTTCAGTTCTCAAATGGCTGCATACTTCTGGAAGTTGAAATCTCTGTCAAGAAGAGTGTTTTCCTTTCTACAAATAAAAAAATGCAGTTCTCTCTCGTTTACCTCAGTGTTTAAGCCATTCAAAGCAATGAAAAATGGGCTTGAATATTGCCCATTTCAATCTATGATTATAAAATAGTATATCTAAGGCTATGTCTACATGACACTAACTGATTTAATTGATTTCACAGAGAATTAGCCCATATTCCAGAGGATGCTGGAGAGGATTAGACAAGAAAAAACAAACACGAACAACGCCTTGCCCTTTACAGTATCTTCTCTCAACCAGTCTGTTTTTAAATCAGTGATGTCTATTCATATCTGCAGGAATAAATAAATAAGAACCAGTGGTACCTCCCAGCTAGCAGTGAAGCAGTTTTCTCCTTTGCATCTTAAGACATCGGCAAGTCCAACACAGGAGTACAAGCCAAATCAGCCTACCAGACCTGGCTGTGGCCAGCACACAGGATGACAGGCCCTGTTTAGAGATCAAGATCTCACTAGGTTGAGTATGTTCAGTTTGCATCATCCCTGAACTGTATGTACAGTTACAGGGATGAACCTCTCCCGCGAAGAGCAAGGGATTCATTCACATATGTGCAAAGATTTCTGTAACATCCCCAGTCAGCCTACACTGGAAATTGGAAGTGGATTAAATGCCTCGTAAGAACAGGTTATGACGAAATTCAACATTTGGATTGAACAAGAATATTATTCGAGGTTTGAGTGCCATTACGGTCCAGTTTGAGAACGCCTGGGGACTAATCCAACTCGATCCATTATAATGCACCACAAAACACTCAAATTTTATGCTAAGTAAATTTGACTTTGCTCTACCATTAATATCTATTCTAATGCATTAATATCAACTTTAATAAGCATAATGACTGCAGAGCATTTCCAAAGACTTCTCAAGTTTGGAGTTACAAATCATTCCTGTTTGTTCCAAACTTACAAGTCTTTGTGGACACAATGTAAATGATGAGTTTGACAGACACAGCCAGACTGACACTTCAAAAAAAAGTTTCTGGTCAAAACAGGTATGGGGGAATTTCTTTCTTGAATGCCTTGATTTACTGGTGGTAAATTATGTTCACTGATAATGCATTTGTATATCAGTGTATATATTAGTATTAGTATTGCTGATGGCTCACCATTAATTTGAAATTAACTAGTTATCTTGTTGTCACAAGAACTTCCTGGCATTTTATTTTTCTTGGACAAACTGCTAAAAGCAGCTTATTCAAATGGAAGACAGTAACATACCATGAGATCCATGCTTCTAATTAATCCGGCTGACAGTTTTGCATTTTGAATACTAGACGTTAAGAATGGAAATAAGCTGGAATTGCTCAGTAATTCTGTGTGTAGTAAGTAAAGCAAGTACAAAATAGTCATACAAGAGGGTATAGATGATGTCACCAATGACACATTCCCTAAAACACGTATCACAGAAAGACATGTAGAGGATACAATAGAAACGTTCTGTGTTCCCTAGAAACACACCATAGTGGTCTTGACATTTTAAATCTTTTTATACAAAGCCTAGAGGTTTGGGTTTGCTTGTTTGTTTTTAAATTCAGTTCAATACAAAAATCAGAATGTTTTATTCTGAAAGCATAGAAGCCATGAATTTGATATGATTTCTCATTATTTTCTAAACCAAATGTTGACAATTTTAAAGTATGCAGAATTTGATAAAAACTATATCTGCACTGAAACTGTTTTGCTTTAAAAATTGCAATCTGCTCACACTAACAGACTGAGGATTCAGATTTGTGTGGAATTTTCTGTCTAATAAGCTGGGGTTTGAATTTATTGTTTTAGAAATAAAGTTCACTCTAATAAGCACTTAAGACCATGAAGGGTCAGGTCTTGCTGTGCTGATAGAAAAAGTCCCTGATCACAGCTACCAGCCACTCCCATCCCTGCTGACCTGCAGTTGGAGCAGCTGCTGTCGATGCACACACCCAAGTGGGGTCGCACAGCAATTTAAACCATCTAATATAATGCTGTGAATTTTGCTGTTTGAAGCAGCCGTTTGAAGCAGCTGGATTTGGTAGCCCCTCTGGAACAGCTGAGTCCAGGAAAGGCAATCTGACAACAAGGGTTGCTTTAAAATAGCATGCTGCAAATGCATACCCAATTTACTTAACATTAACTATCCACGCAAATCCACGTGTGTCCATACAGAGAGTTAGTGCAAAATAGCCATGGTGATGTAAATTTATAACATAATTCACAGTCCATTAACTTCTCTGTGTCGAAATATTCACTGTATTAACAATTATTTTGCAAATTTGTCGAAGCAATGCCAAGCTGTTGAAGTGTTTGCCAACTTCGTGGTCTGTGTTCCATATCTAAGCGTGTCCCAGAGACAATTCGTGCAGAGCATAAAACACAAACAGAGGTTATAATGATACATCAGTGCCCTTCCTTAAAATTATGATCTAAACCAGAATTATAAGCAAGCTGTACAGACTAATCCCAGTAGAGTTTTTCTGGCTCTTTAAGATGTTTAACCATCTTGTGTTATCTACTATTAATGGATTTTTACATTAGTACCTCATGACATTTTTATGGAAAATAATAATATCAAACAAATACCTGTGTGACTGTGATTTAGGAAGCACAAATATTTGTGCAATGTTCATGTTCAAACATTTTGTGAATTCTGAAATTGTTTCAGAAAGAATCAGATGGTAACAGAACAAGCTTTGTTCCTCTGTTGTTCTGAAGTATAGACTGATATCTTGGAGATAATATTTATACTCCTACCATACAAATTATTTCAGGAAGAGAAGCTGATAAACGTTTAAATCATTATCAAGAGAAAATAAAAGGGAAATTAAGCAAAAGAACTTTTCATTTTGTCTATAAAGAGTTGATCAAAAACCTATAGCAATACCAGACAACAGGAATAAACTGTATTCCCATAGATACATTTTTCTTTGTGCAGTGTCTATTGAAGACCTTTATGGATTATTTTTGCACAGAAAATTCAAAGAGAACTCAGATGTTTTTTAGTAAACAAAAGTCTAGAGTAATACTGTAATAAGAATGTGTGCTGAACTGACTCACTGGTGACATTAGGTTGAAAATACAACCAGGTTCTACATGAACATTCTTGAAGTCACAGCGCAATAAGAATAGACTAAGGAAGCATAAAAAAAACCAATGTTGCCAGTGGAGAAAAAAAAAGATGGCATTAATAGAAAGCATAGATGAAAAAAAAAATGGACAAGTTTCTTTGCTTTGATAGTAGCTAAAAATATATCAATACTTCTAAGCTAAATCCATACAAAGACCAGGGCAGAGAAAGATGTCTAATTACACAATAAAAGGAAAGGTTATTTATGGAGCTAAAAAAAAATACCCTGCAAAAACATGGACTTGAGAAGACAGAGTCTTTTCTTTCGGGGTTGTTTTTGTTTGTTTGTTTGGGTTTTTTTTAAGTTTACCAAATATAACCTTTATCATCTAAGATGTAAACAAACACACTAAAATCAATAGACTGGTCTCAGGTATGAACCATCTGAAACAGGATGCGGGTCTACACGTCACCTAAGGAAACAGTTACACTAAATGAATGAGATTACATTGCTATTTTTCTTTTTGCTAACTTTGTGCATATAGTATCACATTGCATATACTGCATGTTTTTTTCCCATGTGATCTGTTGATTTTTGCTGTTTACATTAGATTTTTTCTTTTTTTCTTTTCCCCCAGCTTTTCTTATTTCCAACACATAGCAATCAAAAAATCAGGTCCCTGCTGCAAACTTCTTCCCTCACACTCCACTCAGAAGACTTTCCATTTTCTTTCCCCTTTGAAAATCACTGCCAGAGGACACCTCTTTCCCTCAGGTCAGCTGGATGCTGAACCCTGAAACACGAACATGCCTTGGGACATGCTATATTCACCACTGTGAGTAGTAGAGCTCATTTTTTCCTATCTTGGAGTGGCACTAGTCCCTGCTTCAAAGTTCCCAACATAGGTGGGTAAGATCCAATTGGATTGTACTGACCCCACTGATAGCTCCAGGGATGGTTGGGAGGCTGAGAGCTGATGCTACAGATCCTCATGGTAACAAAGCATACACTACCCATTTGAATTATGATAAACATTTCAGCCATTAGCTCTCATCCAAAATGGACAATAAAGCCACCAAACACTCAATCTCATGTAAAAGACACTCCACAACAGGGAAACGCAGTATTTCCTATCATACTACAGGTATGTTCCACTCTCTTCTTACAGGTTATAATTACATTGTGTACATAAAATGCACACAAGCAAGCCATACGTATGCATACATAACACACTCACAAATGTCTTAAAGACCCATTGAACCCAAACACCTACTGAAACGCACGTAAAAGACAAGAAATGGCTAGGTTACCTACCCACAATTAAAGCTCTTGCTTTGCATTTAACTTGTTTCATTCATTCCCTTTGGGTACATGAAGCAACAACCTTTTATTAGTATTTCCACATTCCCCATCCAGCAGTAAGTTCTAATCCTAAAGAGATGGTGTTATTAGAGCTTGGTGTTTGCCTGTGGTTGCTCTCCTCACAACGGAAGATGCAATCAGAGGAAGAATTTATGTTCTCTAATTCAATGAATGGATGTGCTTCTCCCGTAATTTCTTTAGTAATTACTTGTGTAAAGTATGTTTTTCTGTAATTGAAATTCTACAGTATACAGTCATTTATTAAAGTATGTAATTTATTATGGCATTTTCCATCTTCATTTCATTACTTTCCTTCAATACAATTTTTTCATAGTCACATTTTTAATTCATTTTATTGATCTGGAGATACTGAAAGTTGCAGGGCAACTTACAAGCATTCAAACAGAAAAGTGTGCTATAAACAGAGAATAAAATCAGAGGAGAGGACATAGCAGGGCAGTTAGTAATAGAAACAGAAACATAAATTTTTACCTCTCCAGAGGTAAAAAGTAGTCCAAAGTAGTCCATATGTAAACCAACAAAATACTCTCTAATATTCCCCTACTTTATGTATCATTCAACGGTAAAGAACACATTAACAATCCTAATTAGCATTCTTACCCTCTAACAAGTATTCCTGAGGGAACACTAAAAAGAAGCACAATGTCTTCAGGGAAAAACTGAAAATGAAATCCTGAAGGACACATTTATTTTTTTCCTAGCCAGAAAGCACTGAAGACATCATCTCTGTCATTCACACAAACACTTTTCCTGAGCAAATAATTTAGCTAGGTATTAAAAATCTTATAATAAAGTTACTCCAAATAGGGCTGGAGAGGATAATATCCCACAAGACGACTACAGATTATACTGCTAATCAGTCTCTTAGTGGAAAAATTAAATTTTATAAATTAAATGTATTAAGATATTAACCTGAAATCACATGTAGAAATTGATGCAAACTCACAACAAGCAGAATATGATCAAACTTCAAAGAACCCCTTGTGGCAATGACTGCCTGGGTGCAGCCCGCTATGTGCCCTCTGCCACAATACCTGCAGCAAACCGGGCAAGCACAACTCCAGCCAATAGTGCAATAGCGGGGCAAGGAGTAGTGGCTACTGGGAGGGAAAAGTCAGGGGGAGAGGCAAGAGAGAGGCAAAAGGAGGAAGAAAGAAAATAGACTAGTCTCCTACTGCTGTTTTTTCAATGGGGCAGAGGGGCAAGCCACCACCTTTCCAAGGGGAGAGGTGATGTTTCCAAAGGCCCTATGAGAATGTTGCTAGCTGTGACGAGTTGAGCCCGGCCAGCGACTAAGCACCCACCCAGTTACTCGCTCACTCCCCTGCAGCGGCATGGGGGAGAGATCAGAAGAACAAAAGCAAGAAACCTTGTGGATCGAGATAAAGACAGTTTAATAAGTGAAGGAAAAAGAAAAAAAAACAAGTCATGCAAAGGCAATTCCCCACTACCTCCCACCAGCAGACTGATGCCCAGGCGGTCTCTGAGCAAGGGCTACCTTGGAAAGACCAAACCCTGCCACGTATATTGCTGACCACGATGTTATGTGGCACTGAATATCTTTTTGGGCAATTCGGGTCAGCTGTCCCATGCGTTTCCCCTCCTAACCTTTTGCCACTCCCTAATATACTCACTGGTGGGGGGACAGAATGAGAAACAGAAAGGCCCAACACTGTGCAAACACTGTTCAGCAATAGCTAAACCACTGGTGTGCTGTCGACAATTGTTTGCATCTCAAATCCAAAGCACGGCACCACACCAGCTACTGTGAAGAAAGGTGATTCCATCCCCGCCAGCCCCAGTACAGTGGGATCCTGCACTGCTCCAGCCTGGCTAGCCTCCCAGCTCTCCTGCGTGCTCACCACCCTCTTCCATCAAATCCGAAAAACAGCTGCCAGAGACCCATGCCTAGGGAGGAATGTTTGATTTTAGTGAGAGTAGACAACTGAGTTTAGGAATGAGCAATGTGGTGCTTGTAAAAAGAAAAGAGCATCTTGAAGGTTATGTCTTCTGCCACTTCAGCAGTTGCAGGTCAGCTGAAAAGATTGTTAAGAGCAGCTAGATTTTTGTGCAAAGTCCCTGTGACTGAGGGCTGCAACTTTGAGCCATTAAGTATTTAACAGACTCCGTTTATCTTTCCTGCAAAATAGTTTGAGGACATCTTTTAAGTACCACTTTATCACAAATATTCCTGACTTACGAAAATAGAAGCATATATATTTGATAGAGAGTCTTTTTGTTTTCAATTTTATATCTCTCTGTATCAAATCCTGGCAACTGTGGGAAAGGCTTAGCTAAAGAACATTATCTGCTACCCAGAAAGAAAATCTTTCCCCACTTTCAATTGTAAATGACTTTCATAATTGCAACTGAGTCTCTCATTTTTCCTCTAACATGGGACCTGCCCTGTGAAAATCAATATCTCATTATCCAAGCCATAAGGTGAAGCAATTCCAGATCAGAATGCACAGCGAGTCTGTCCTCCCTGCTTGTGTGCAATGATAGGAACGCAGTGAACCTTGATTCAGTGGGAGTTTTGCCCATTGACTTGATGTAAAGTTATTTAATAGCACTGTGTGTTTCATTCAGGGGAGGCATACATTTAAATAGTCCAAACTATCTATAATGAAAATATCCTAATCTGCTAGCTTATGCCAAAATCATGGGGACTTTTTGCTTCTTTCCAATAACTGCTGGAATAAATTATTGCACAGATTATTTCGAAGAAAACATTGCCCTAAGCTACAACTTCATCATCTAAAATAAGACTTTATTTGGAAGGTGTTTTAAGAACATGAACCAATGGCAGATGTACTGTGTATTTTGCTCCCTTCCAAAACATTTAAAACTCGACATCATCTCCTTAGAGGCAAGCAGAAGATTTGGCAATGGAAGCCAGCACTTCATACTCAATTTACTTAATCTTTTACCTTGAGAACACAGAACAGAGAGAAACAAATGTAGCCAAGGGAACTGAAGGCACTCCTGTTTTCTATTAGCACAGACTTGTGTACCCTTCCCTTTGCCTCTCTAACCACAGCACGGTTGCATTTAGTGCCATGATTAATTCTGCTTAGAAATGGACCTGCATTCCCAGATACCACGCCACTAACTTCAAGAGTTAATTTATTTCAACTTCTTGAACCTCTCCTTATTTTAGACGCTTGGCATGAGGTTTTCCCATACACTTGGATAAGCTAGTCATCATGATTCCTTTTGAAGTCCATGAACAGAAACCTAGTATTCACCTAAGTTGTTTTAGATGTCAGCCTTAGGATGAGATGAAAGGAAGCCTGTCCATTAATTATGAAGGGAATGGAGATGCCTACCTTACATGTAGATACCTACACCTAAAGATAGAAGAGTCTCACCCAAATCTTATTTTTCCTCAAAGGAGTGAAATCCATAGCAAAAGGCTCATCCTCCGAGGCCGTTAGAGCCCGGACTTGCCCAACCTACATCCATACTGAAATTCTGAGACTCTTAGTGGGGCACCTGCTGGCTACTGCACCCCTACAGACAAACTCACATGTTCAGCTTCTAAAGCTCCAAGCTCAAAGAGCAAATAATTTCATTTTACTAAATGTTTACTCTGGGCTTTTATCACATACATTTTCTTCAAAATATTTTTTGTTTTAGTGTACCACCAGTTCACAGCAAGCACGTGAAGTGATGGCAAAAGCTTCTATGCTGAGATCATGTGTAAATATCAATAAAAATTACTTTCCTTCAGCAGAGGATATTATCCAAACACTACAATATGCACCTGATCACAGTTAAGACTTGAGCCAGTTAGACTGGTCTATTTACCCCCTTGTCTGTACAGTCTTATGAATATTTTTAGAACAGCAAAAATGAGAAGAAAACATAAGCTCAGGGATGACATGATTACTCCTATTTGCTCAGGGAATACATGTTTTCTCTTTCCAATCGGATTTCCAAGAGCCTTTTAACAGACATTGGATCTTTATTCAGCATACAATACAGGACCAAACACACAGTTTAGTGTAGCATATATAAACAATCCTGCAGACCATATTTTTCTAGTGAATGAGATGCCAAGGAGAAGTTAGGCTTCTTCAAGCGCTTCTGAACATCACTTTTTTTTCCAAGAACCACCTCCATTTTCTGCCTTTCAGTAATTTTGCTACTGAGGCAGTGCACACAAAAGCCAACAACACGAACCCCAGTTTGATTATGGTGTGTATACAGAAAGGAGAAGGGAAAAAAAAAAAAAAGATTCCTGCCATAGTGAAGCCTGCAAATATAGGGGACTAAAGGCAAGAGCCAAATACAACAGTCAGAATGGGCAACACAGAAAACTAGTGCTGAACAATTGCACAAAGAAAACAGAAGTGAGAATACTGTCTTCATTTAGGAAGGAAGCAGAAGCAGGAAATAAAAGAAGTATTAGTGAATAATTTCAGGACTTTCCTTATTGAAAATACTATAAAAAATTTCATCATCATATCCATCAAAATTCAATGGGTGTCTTGACCTATTATGACTATTTTCAGTAAGAAGAAAAAATCAGCACTAAGCGGGGAGAGAGGACAAACGACTCAGCATATCATATTGAGCCATTTCACCACTAAAACCTCAGTGCAGCTTGACGGTATCCATGATATGTGTTACTGATACTTGAGGACTTTTGTAAAATTAACTTGAACTGGTTTGTACTTCAATATCGGTCTTCACCTGTGTGTCAGCAAAATTATAGTCTATTGGATACTTCCTTGTAGTGTTAAAAATGATTGTCAGAGGGCAGGTATAAAGCAAGTACTCTCACTGTGCCCACAAGAGGTCTCTTATTTCTGGATTGTCAAACCAGCACCTTTCTAGAATTCAAAAATATTTTAACAGATAGTTTTAAGGAACTCTTTTTTGAAAGGGTAAGGTGAAAAACTAGGACTACATTTTGCTATGCCTCTCCCATGCACCTCTCCTGTTCACTTAGAGCTCTTCCAATGTCCACACCTTTCAAAGCCGCCTTCCTCTGCAGACAGGATACTGAAGTGGAGAATTGGTATTTGCAGCATGCCCGTTTCATCTTGGGAAGTAACGATGTGCAATTAATACAGAAAAAGATATGTACTCTAAATAGCTTTAGAAGGTTAAAATTGTATCTAAAGAGAAAATACCATAAAAATATTTTCTACTTCAACAAAATCCATAACAAAGTTTCTGCAAGTCAAAAGATGTCATTAAAGGGCATTAAAGCACTAATGTGATTAATTAATGTGATTAAGCAAGTACTAATAGTTCACAGAGAAGTGACAGCATTTGTACATATCATCATGCTTAGCAATCTGGTTCAACCAACCATCACGCAAACCAAAAGCGTTTTTTTGATAGTTCATTCTTTTATTCCTCAAGTTTATAACAGAAAAGATAATTAGTATCTATCATTTATTGGACATTCCTGAGAATGTCTGACCATATCTGGGACATTTTTTTAACTTTCTGGAGTTTATTTCAAATGCTTGTTTTCTTAAACCTCAAACTTCAAATTTCCCAAAAAATGTGAAAACACAAGAGAATTTTAATTAAAAGCATAGCAGCTTCAGCTCTTCTAAAAGCCTTTCTAATTTTCTTTATATAAGGTTTTTCTGCTGCTAAATTACTTCCCCCTGGATGAAACAGGAAGAAAGCTTAGACCAAGCAGAGGGGTGGTTTGACAGTTGGTTTGAGAGTTAATCTACAAACAAAAATCAGCATCATGATGGACTACACATGACTGCTGCTTGCCTACAAGTGTAGGTAGAATCTAATTTGGAGACTTGTTTTGAATCCTTTTGTTAATTTGTTCTTCAGGAACACTTTAGGAAGACAAGAGCAACTGGAATAGAAGGGATGCGTAAATTCCCTACTTGGCCACAGAGAAAAGAAATGAAAATCAGTCCAAAGGAAGATAGGCAGATTTCTTTAAAAAGGTAGAAAGGTAAATATCCTGCAATTTACTCTTTCAGGCTCAGACTGACACATCTTCACATTTCAGGCCTGGGCCAGCTTCCTCTTACGTCCCACTTTTCAGGTGACCTGTTCCACCCCATAAAGAGTGAAGTGATACTCCATTGGACTGTTCTTGACATGTTTGCAACCAATAACCTTTTACTGCGTGACCCAAACTCAAAGATAACCCTCTCCATTAATATTGATAATGAAGTGTTCTTTACAGTAAGGAAAATGATCTAAACCTTTCCAAATTTAAACTGTCTTCTCATTTCAGTGTAGAGCTCCTGCCTCTAATATGAAGTTCCTTCCTGTATGAACTCTTGCTATAGCTTTCAAAACTGAACATATCCAACTACTTTCCTTTTCTCAATGCTTCCTGTATAAATAAAAAAGAAGTAGGATTTAAAAAATCATAGGTTCAAATGAGTCAGTGACCGCAGTTTGTTAACAGGAATTTTAGAAAATTAACTAATTTACGAAGTAACATATGGAGACAGATGCACAAATCCATAGTTACTTTTAGAAATCTCACCTGATATTAGCCACTTGCCTCTGACAGCATGGTTCTAGTTATCTTCTGGTGCTGAGGAATATTTTCTGTAGTTGGATAACCAAATATCAGGATCCCAGGATGGATATGTTTGGACTCTTCTCAATGAGAAGACACGTCACTATTACCAGTACAACCAGGATCACCCAGCAGTGCCGGTACTTGGAAGCAAAGGATGATACTATGGTTCTTCTATACAGAATATTTGCAAAAGGTTGAGATTTTTGGTTTACTGGAGGTTTGGTGCTCTTAGCTATTGGATAACTGACTTTGGATGGTTTCAGAAAAAAAACCCAAACACTTTCACTGCAAATACTTTTTTCTTCATAATACAAATTGTGTAAACTATCAAGGAGAAATAAACACACTCATCACTTCTCCTACGCTCCACCGTTCTCTGATTTGTCATATCCCTTACGTAAAATAAGTCTGACTGAAAACATTGACTGTAAGGAAATTATCTGTGTCTACATCAAACAGCATCCATACTATGAATTAAGACATAATTAATAATGCAATAAGAAATATTTCTCTTTAAGAGTCTCCCTTCCCCAGTACAATAAAAATAACATAGAAACACATGAGTGCTTGCAGTATATTGTTAAAGCAAGATTAGCGTCTCTGTTAACCAAAGCGTAAAGTGCCGGCTACCATGTTTATCTCCAATTCAGTATGCAGAAAGACACGTTCATCCTGTGTTAGAGCAGCACGAGTACAGCCAGTTCGGTGTGACAGCTCACAAGGCCTTATGATTTAACATCATTTTGATCATCTTAATCTTTTTACGTAGCAAGAGAAATGAACCGGTGCAGCACAGTTTTATTAAACAAAACAATTTAAACCTGGCAAGTTCAAGGCCCTCAAACAGCCTCAGACTATAATGGCTTAACTCTGAGAGGAAGGATTCACAGCATCTGTAAAATGGAGAAGAAAACCCACAAATACTCGCAGGTCTGCTTTAGTCTCTGCAGGCTATTTCTGCTTCTGGAGCTATTTTAGTTATGACAGCCTATGCAGCGCCTATCTGTATATCCATAAATGCTGACAATCAAAGGGGAAGGAGAAATAGGTTAGAACATTATTTTCTTTTGTAACTGAAAGAATTCTTTTCAGGTAGACCTTGATGCAATTGAAAAAAAATTAAGGAGAACATACCATTTCATCTGTCTTTCAGGCAAAGCTATAGCTATAGCTTATACCACTTGTATTTGCAAGACGTGAATTTAGGAATGAACTATTAACTATGTAACTATTGCCCAAGTATGTGGGGACAGATTAGAATGAGAATTAACACAGTGTCCAGTTCTCATCTATAACACGTCATGTTAAAAATTAAAACCAGATTTCTTTTCCAAAGATTACAGAATATTAATTACTAGCTGGCACTACCTATTTTATTAAAAAAAAACTCAAGAAACTCTGTCAGTAGTATTTTAGTACCAAGAATCACCACAAAACTAAAGCTAATACTGTTGTCCCTGCCACGCTGTTTTTTCTTGTGCAACCTAAAAAATAATTCCTGGTCTGAACATCTCTGAAGCAATCCAGTTCATTTTCAGAGCCTAAATTTGCAGCTTCATTTTCTCTAATAAAGAATGGAAATGACAAAATTATATTGCTTCCTCCTGCAAATTTCTAGGTGTCATTGAGATGAAAGTTCCCTATACACCACACTTTTTATCGTGATGTTTTTGCAGCACATCTAGCATCTCTGTTTCAATTGCCCAATCATTTATTGCTGAGCAAATCCCAGCGCTGCACACACTGTAAATCTGAAATACAATAGGTCTTTTACCAAACCTTCCCCTTTTCTCAGTGCTGCTCTAAGAGATGTACAAGCAAAAAGGTCAGACATAAACGTTCACACAAAGGAAATTTCAGGCCATAACTCAGACATTCCAACCACTAAACATGACTCACTGAACAACAACTCGAAACTACCTGACAGGGAAAGTATGTCCTCTCAAAACATAAGCTTTCACCACAGATTATACATTTCAGGTATCAAACCCCTGGATAGTAAGTATTTCATGCATTTGTTAGAGCGTGCAGTTTCAGAGAATCCACTGCCTAATATCTCTTCTTTAGAAAATAACAGTTTTGAATTTCAAGTCATGATCAAAGTTGTCCGAACAGTGGGCAATGGACAATTTGTACTCAGCAGTGAGGGCTGCATTGGCTAAGAACACTGACTACTATAAGCTGTTTGGCTTCCTCTTAGAATATGTACCATTCCTCCTAGGGAATGATGTGAGGATTTAAGTTTATGCAATGTTTAAAAGGAAAGTGGAAAAAAAGAGCAAAATACTATTTTCATTTCAGTCCCACTAAATCCACACACTTACTGAGGGCTCCTGAAATGCCAGTGTGTCCTGATGCCCTATATAAGACTCAGTCTCACCTATTAACTGCTGCAAGAATGCAAAAGCTAGTACAGTTTCAGGTAACATATTGCTGATTGTATGATACATGATTCATTTGCCTTCGTATACTTGCAAAGCTATAGACATACAGGTTTGTTCTGAATGGGATGAAAAAGTGTGTGATTAATGTCAATGTGAAAAAAACCATTTCTGCCCTACTCATCTGCACCCAGAACACACCTGCTGGCAGGATATACTATTTCTTGTATTTCAACAATTTTTAAATTAAATCTAGATAATTTCAATGCCAGAATTATTTCAGAACTACTTTGCAAAATATTTCAAATAGGACACTTTTATTAAGTGGAGTTTTCCTCTATTTTTGTTTCATTGAAAACTGCTGTGAAAAGCCCCAAAACAAAGTGAGGAGCAGTGTGTATTCTCAGCCAACTTCTAGAATTGGCTAGAATTAATGCCAATTCTTCATCCTGTGTGCCATCTCCATGAATAAATTATCAGGGTTCATAACTATGCAAATCTATTACAGTTCATTAGCTTCTTCTGAGAACACTATTAATAATAAAAAGTTTCATAAAAAATAAATAGAAATGAAATCTATTAGATACTGGTTAAAAATTTGGATACAGAGTCCAGTGGGATGTATTTTCCGCTCGGTATCTAAATTCCCATTGATGCTAAGAGTATTTAATATTAATAGTGCTGAACAAGTTTGAAGAAGAAACCAGGTAAGCTTAAGTAGATTTAAGTAAGTTTTAAAACTCTGGCAAATTAAAAGTAGAAATTGGTAGTTGACCACTTCCAGTTAGTATTTCTTCCACGTTTAGATTGCAATTTTACAACCCCATCTTTCTACATTAGATTACTGGTGAAAGAACACTCTTTCACCAGAATACAGTGGTTTTGTACATCACAAGAGCTTAAAAACTGTAAAACCAAAGTGAGACAAGGATTACGCATTTTCAATAAATATTACGTTTTTGTGGGTTTGTTTTTGGATGGCAAAGGTTGTCTCTGATAGTCTTAATGGGACTTTTTTGACCAGGTGTTTCAAAAGGTCACTATATCAGTCAGCTAACACCACTGTCAGAAGTAATAATAAGAGGTAAGTTTTATTGTCATGCAACTATCAAGATGGGCATGATGTCAAATTAATCGGAATTTACACAGTAAACATAACTACCGTGATTTAGTAATATATTCCAAGATTTCACATTTTTTCTGAGGCTGTCTTACTGCAGCACTTAACAGAGTTAGCATGGAAGTGTGCTGCTAGACTTGTACTCAGAAAAACATCTAATCAATCTTTTTTCATCTTTATGTATTTGGCAGAAGAATGTAGGTGGATGTAGATATCTAATGTGAAACAACACTCCCCATATAAAATGTGACATCTGCTTTTCACATATATTTTTTTTACCTCTATTTCACAATTATTAGTTTCTAAACTAAAGGATTAGACTTTTGGTAGTAGTTCAAGTATTTTAACCTTGTCATGACACTCCCTAGAATAGTCCTAACGATTAACCACACAGACGGGTTGAGATGTTATCCTCTCACATTCTTTATAAGCACAGTATGAAAGAGCTGCTGAGTGAAAAAGCATAATCACCTTTCTTGATTCACAATACTCTTAGCACAGCACAGAAACAAATGCCTAGGAAGGGATACATCAGTATGAGACACACACAAAGATCTGTTTGGTTTGACTCACCATTCATGATGTCATTTTTAGACTACTTACACACTTCAAGCAGAGCTACATCATTTTACTGTCTTTTATAGACACATGAATTACATTTTTGGTGAGCTAAGTGATAAGAATGGTTTGGAGTGATGCAGGGACAGATTTCTACTTATAAACCTATGTACAACTGTTATTCCATCTGGGTGTTTCAGACAAAAGTGATGAACAGGAAAATAGGGCAGGAGTATAACCATATTCTATTTGAAATGGCAACACCTCGGCACGGGTTTGGGTTCTTTTAAATGAAGAAAACAATTTACTGTAATATTATTGTTGCATCTTTTATGATATTTCTTTTTTTCTGCTTAAGGAAGTGACTAAATTTCCATATAGTATACTATACTGGTAAATCAGTGGAAAACACAACTTGAAACCATATCAGAGTGAAATATTTTGTGTTCCAGTCCAACTCCTTACAAGTTCTGAGTACTACAGCTTTCCATCAGCCATCCAGCACATTTCACACACTCACAAGAAGTCACAAGGTTCCTCAGAAAGTACATTTTAGCTAAGCATAATTTATATTTTGCAGAAAAATTAAAGTGAGTTACTTTCTGTTATACTAATGTCAAGCAACCTCTCAAATATAAAATATTAACAATTTCAAAATGAACAAGCAACCCACACCAAATGCAGATTGGTATGACAGCTGCCAGAATGGATAAATGAGCCGGCTTTCTGCAAAATGCCATAAGAAGTTTCATATACAGTTTATATACTATAGGTTTGGGGTTTGCTGCACAATTCCACGCTCAGTTAGAGATGATCAGATTTTTAGTGTACCATTCGTGGTGCTTCAAAATCCTGGCAAAGAAATCCATTACTTCTCATCATCTGCAGAGGTTGCTTTCTTTCTTACAGTTGGTGAGAGGTGGTAATTTGTTCTGTATGCTATACGACAAGCGACGGCAGTAACTAGTCACATTCATAGAGACTTTGCATTGAGTTTAGTATGGTTTTGAAATAATTTTACAGGGGGTTTAGGGGGACAGTTTGGTTTTGGGGTTGTTTTGTTTGTTTTGTTTTTTTTTTTTGGTTTTTATGGGGTTTTTTTTGGTTTTAGGTTTTATCAGGATCTGCGTCACTTCTAGACAACACCATCAGACAATTCAAAATACTTATTCTCTACTGAATTCTACAACAACTTTATTTTTTGGATTAGTTTTTAATTAAAAAGCAAAATTAATACATTTTGGGCTGTTTTCATTTCAGTCTTCTTTCTAATGAATTCACCTTGTAACCACCCCCAACAAAAAGATATGTTTGCCTATTATAAAACAGAGACAACATGATCAGTTGATCTTGTTTTTTACATTGCAAAGACAGGGCTAAGAAAACTTTCCTGTCCAAGTGAAATTTAAGACTATTAGACCAACACTAACTAGGTAGATTTATATTTGTTCTGCAGTCAACGATGTCAGTTTGTCACAACTATGTTCACCATAGGCTCTAGATAAAAGAATATCTTATCTAGTATATTTTATTAAGTTTTTATCAAGATCTCTATTCATAAGCCATGTCAGTCAGAAAATCTGGAGAGACGATTATATTTTGATGGTCGCTCAGGGCGTATTTGAGTGAAAAAAATACTCAGTGCCACTAAATTGTTTTACTTTCAGATTCTTTTGTGAATGGCAGGGAATAATCATATATTTAAGAGACACTGGTTGTGCATTCCTAACTGGAAAGTGTTCCCTGTTAGACAGTGATTGTTTCACATTTCTATCTAGGTCTGGAGTCAAAGGCTTGGAGTCAAAACCGGAGTCAAGTTTATTCAGTTTTACCTCCACTCCTCCAAACATCATATTGAATCTGAATACATTCAGATTTACACCCCATTTATGGATATTCACACTATGAAAACATTCCCATTTAGACGTGTTCTTCATTGGCAAAAAGATATTATTCACATATTAAGAATGCTGTGGGGTTTAATTCAACCTATAAAATACCTGAAGACACTTAGAGAGATCATGTAGCAGTTTAAGGTCCTGGGCTTTTCTACCACTTATGCAACTATTTAACTCCAGAAGTTTCTGAGCACAACCACTCTCACACAATTTGCATTTGGGCAACGGGTAAAAGGACATGAGGGAAATGCTAGTGTAAAGACTACTTCAATTTTAATTCTACAAATAAATACAGTAATATTCAGTTTATCCCCATTTACTCATTTTTTCACTATGGTTCTAACATATTCGATGACAATTTTTTTTTTTTTTTTTTTGCTAATGCTTTTAAAACATAAATACTTCATTGGTTCTGTATTGCACTCATAAAGCAATAAAATACATTTTGATGTCAATCATCCTCCTGGAAGTCCCTTTTTACTTTTGCTATTTTCTCCAGAAAAATTTTGTGTTGAAGCCTGAAAACTTTCTGGCTTCTTCCCAGCTCAATTTCCACTGCCTTTTATTCGACCGTCTGATTTTCCCCAGCACTCTCCCTCTTCCATGCCTGATTTTAAAGGACAAAGTGTCACTTGGAGCAGCTCAGAAATCAGTCATGTGGCTCGATTGGAGGAAATAGTAGAATTATAATGATTTCTCATCTTGCTTTCCATTTGCAAACTGCCCGTCATAGACTGAATCAGCAAGACTTGACAGCTCTCATAATAATTTTTTTCTGTTACAGAATTCTGTTCCAAAGAAGTCTTCAGCACACTGAATGAGATACACAGCTTGCCTAAGCTGACAACTAGGAAGCCTCGTGTTCAGACAGACACCTCAGTTTTTACTCCATCCCGCAATGTACAGTTTCCAAATAGTGCATCATTTAACTACACCATGAGACTAATGCTGCCTTCAGGTGAAGTGCACAGGCATTCCCTTATGTTAATAAGTGTCACAGACATTTCAGGTTCTCTTTACCCCAACATTTCAAAATGAATGCACCAAACTTGTCAGCCTCGTTCTTCCAACATTATTTGGCGTTTTGTGGAATCACCAAAGCCACTGAAAGATGCCCTTAAGCTTCTCAACTTTAGTTTCTTGCTCTTGATCAAGAATACCACGGAGATGATGCCAAGTCAAGGCATAGTATTAATTAAAAATTATCTGCCTTTTTCTGCCCTTATTATATCTTTTCCAATTTGTTATTTAGTCACTCGCTTATTTTACGTACTTCTTCATGAATACAAGAATCACAACTAAATTCATTTCTACCTGTTCAGCTAGCTCTTTCTGGTGGCTTTTCTTTTTACTGTTGGAGTTTCTAACATCTCACCCATACATGCACCTATACCCCTTTAAAATGAGTATTTAAAACATTCCACTTTGCTTTAGATGGTCCATTTATCTTCTGCAACATCATGCATTCCTACAAAAGGGATCATCTTCACATGGTGGCCAAGTTTCTATCTCATCAGCACAGCTTATACAGAAGCAAACTGAGTGATACCTGTGTCTCTCGGAACACCCACCCTCTGCAGATACAGGGAAACCCAGCCTCAGAGGAGCTGGGTTGCTTGGGAACAGCACATGTGAAGCCCATCTCTCCACCACAAAAGATATTGCAGTAAACCTGACAGGAAAGTCATGAAAATCTCATACTACAGGGATGAGACAGTGCAAATATCAAGATGGGTAACTGTTGTACTTGTAAGACAAATAGAGGAAAATTAGCTTTCCGTGATAAACTGCAAAAAAGGAAGAAATCTTATTACTAAGAAGGCTGAAAGCACACTGTACACAAGCATCTACCATTTTACCAACTAAGACATCCTAATTACATTTCTCACAAGAGTAAACCTTTTATGTTGGAGCACCTGGCTTAATTTATTGTTGACATTTTAAACCCTAATGCATTTCTACATATAAGCACAGATGGTGCTTAGTGCTGTTTGATAAACTTTCTCCCCATGGCCCTGACTAAGAACCATTTATGCTCCATTCAATCCACAGATCCAGAATAAAGAAAGTTCAGGAGGTTCACAGGGGCCTCGGAATTCCAGGGAGGAGATAACTATCTGGAAGTTAATGGGAGTCATGAGCCAAATGAGAAAGCTGTTTCTGGGCTTACAGGACCAGCGTTCAACATCGGTCACCGTCAGAAGGGCTGTTAAATCTGCTGATGAGTATTATCTGAGTAACTGTTGGCTGCAGTTCTGGGTAACAGAGTGACAGGACATTGTTAGGCTATTGAGGAAGGCACTGGACAGCATAAGGTTAATGTCTCACTTGGGCTGAAATGTGCACATCTGCCAGGCAGTGCTAAAGTTTTCAGCAAGTTAAAGGCAGGAAGAAGAAAAAACCTCCAATATCTCCCTATAACCAGTACCCTCTCCCAGTGAATTCAAGTCCAGTTCATGGATCCAAGTTCTTAACAGCTACTACAACTACACACGTATAAACTTTTAACTGAAACTCCCTATATACTCATAACCTGCTGAGCTCACTAAACCAAGTAAGGTTTGAAGTTGCAAGACAAACTTTTGCTCAAACTATTTTCATGCTATTAATTTTCCAAAAAGGACAGGCCAACAGTTTGCTAGTTCCTAACTGCTGATGTTTCCCAGTGCTTATCAAATTCTGCCCACTGCAGAATAACGTGTGGGGTAAACCACAGGGAGTCAGAGCATCAGCTAAGGTAGACTATTATACCTTTTTGGACGCTAATGGGACTATGAGGATTTTTACAAGTTCCCTTATAACAGAAGAGCTTGTTTTGTGTTGCTATTTACAGATAGCTTGCCAGGTAACATGACCAGGATCAACCCAGGAGAGTCTGCTTACTTTGCATCTTAGAGATCTAAATTGTTCTAAGCCGAGCTGCCTCATCTGAAAAGGAATGCAATGGAGACAGAAATTTGCAGTCCAACCTTTCTGAATGTCAGTAGCTTGAAGCAGTCAATGAAGACCAGCAACGTTATTGATTGTCTTCATGGTACATATTTCAGGGCAACTTTCCAAGAGAGAGTTTTCCTGCAATCTGTGCTGGTGATTCAGCTCTATCTCATGTGGCCATCACTGCCCCACACAGGCATGGACATCATTGCAGCCAGAAAAGCTAATTGCACCATCCTTCTCCACAGCACTGCTACTCCAGTGCTTCTGAACTTTACAGTAGCTGTGTTAGCTGTGAATGATTTACATGTATGCAGATTTGTTTGCTTCAATTTTTCTATTGCATTTCTTCATAAATATTTGCCTCACTAATCCCTCCATTTACCACAGGCCACGTCCATGTCTTTCCACTGCTTTGCCTGACCTACAGCAAAGCAGTCCCAGCCGAAGAAGGCAGAACAAATGTAGCTCCCCCTCCTCAAAATCACTGCTACTTCCTCAGCTCCTTTTACATGTGACAGTGCTGCTTTTCTTCACACTGATGTTTAATATTGCATGAAATGTTAGAAAAAAGTATTTTCTTTTTAACTTAAACCAGCTAAGATATTTATATTATGGCATAACCTTGTGTGGCACTTTAATTTCCAAAGACCTCTGCTAAAGCATGCAGACACGCAGACCTTCACGTTCAAGGGCTCCGGAGCAAAACAACCCAAGTACATAAATTGTGTTATTTAAACCTGCCTTGTTCTTGTTTCTCTGTTTTCTCTGTCTGGGTAATTTATGCACTTTATGCAGTTACCTTACATTGTGAAATAGATAATGTTTCTGAAGATCCTTACAAATGAAAGGTATTACAAAATTTTTCTGTATTATTTGGCTCCAACTCTTTTCAGTTAGTCCTGCTGTGGGACTTGTTACAGAAGGCATTTTTCCGGAGTACTCAGAAAGCACATTTCTCAGTTTCAAAATCTGGCAGGGTTCTCAGCTGACAAAACCATATTCATGTGTGCTACTGAGGATGGTATAATGTTTGCACACATGCTTTTTAACATCTTAGATGAATACACCTCTACTTAAATAAGTACGCTTTTATCTCTTACATTGGTTCCAAGAGCCAAACATAACATGTCCCTTCTCTTACAACTGCAAATTCTTTTTGCAATTCTGAGAACAGATACTGGTGGTTACCCAGAAGCTTTAGATATTCAGATTATTAAATATCCCTGCAACCAGTTTGGCAGTAGTAAAAATGTATACATGAACCAAGAAACCCATCAAAATCAGGAAGTTGACATCTGTTTAAATTATGAATAAATACTCCTTCTGTATTCACTGTTATCAAGGCAAAAACAGAAGAAACTTTTTGAGAAGAAAGTTCTAGATATTAAAAAAAAAAGTCCAAAACCCATGAAAACAAGCAAAAAAACCCCAAAACCCAAACAACCCAACAAAACAAAAAAAAAAGTGAGAAAGGAAACTTGACAACTCTAATCAAGTATTATCATTTCATTTGCATATTTGCACATGAGAGGACATGAATATGCAACTGCAGAATCTTCTGAAAATAAAAACTGCTAAATAATAAACTACATTTATTTAACATGCTCACTGCCCTTATTTGTTACGAAAGCATGCTCACTATTTAAGGTCACAATAAATACCTCCAACATTATCCCTTAAAATGGGATCACAGGACACCTGTTTCCGATGCATGATTCAGTTGCTTATGTTTTTAAAAATATATACTTGATTTACTTTAGGATCCAATTTAATTTTTATACAGTGCTATCTTTTCCTTACATGTTCAACTATCAGATTCTGTGTGAGACTGAGGTAAAAGCAAAGCAAACTTTAACACTAAGCAGCATACCAGATGTTTGGAGAAAACAGAAGCCATGGAGTGGCAGGAGGAGGAACAAAAGAGGCAACAACCTTCCTCCTTTCTCATTATCCTCCATTTACTTTCCCTTTCCATATTGATTATGGTAGCACCATTGGCTGTCCTTTACCTTACTACATCTTCAAAGATGGTGTGTATCACTATAGCCAGTAGTAGTGTTACACTGATTTGCATCAACCAAGAGTTATCTTTCAGAAAGCCATCAACTGAAAAAACTATTTCTGTCTAGAGAGCTGTTCATACAGCAGCAGCAGCAAGAATGAAATGAGTCACCACCTCTAACAGGCAACATCATGGTAAACATCTTCAACTTGCAGAGACAGGATTCAACCAAAACCAACCAATACTGCTGTTCTAGTCTGTATTTCTTTTCTTCTATTATTTTTCATAGGAACGTTTTTCTTGTAAAATCATGTGGCCTAGCAACACCAGTTAAAAACTTGTGGGTGAATATTCTCTGTTATGAACTGCTTTGCTTTAAGCAGGGGCTGGACTTGATGGCTTCCAGAGGTTCCTTCCAGCCTATGTTATTCTATGTAACAAACAAATACTCTTTGGATGGTAGAGGAGGGGTCAAGAATCCACTTAAAAAATACGAGAGCTAACAGTGTGCAGCAGAGACAGAGGAATGGCTGCCCGGCAGCCTACATCCTGCATGATGGTGGAGGACCATCCCTTACAAGGGGACAGACAGGAGCTGCATTAGTGGGGCAAGGACTGTGCTGTGCCGCTGGTAGGAACTGCATGCCCTCCCCAGCCAAACAGGTCATCCAGCCCAGCTCTGAAGGCTTTCAGGGACCTCCAAAGATAACACATTTAAAGCATATTGATTTCCAGTGTTATTTTTCTTTCCAATTTACTGGCCAGCTGAGAAATTTAGAAAACTGTAAACACAGGCATCACTAGAGATAAGACACAGATAACTGGCTTAATTATTCGACAGCTTTTCTTTTGAAAATAAATGTCTTCATGAATACAGCCAGCCTTCAAGGCTGGATAGGAGGAGGTATTAGTCAGCTGTGGTTGCCGATGGTCCAAAAAATCCCTAAGAAACCTTGTTTAAAACCTTTGATCAATTCTTTTTACTTAATGGCAGTACTGAGACTCATCAGATTGCCTTTCCTGGCAAGAGAATTTGACTTTTTTAAGGGTAAGATTAAAGACATTCAAAGTTCACTACCTCTCTCATTCCTCCACTGGCAATTAACAGCTAGTGGTTATATACCATTCAGTTTGGTGCCAACATTTTCAGAGTTTAATGTTATCTAGCAACAGGAATGAGGTCAGGAAACTAGTTCAGATACGTTACTTTCTAGTCTTTTCTCTTGATCCTTAAACTTACTGATGCCAATTAGCAAAGTACTAATGAACCTCCACTTATATTAAATGGCTGCTGCAATTCCTAAAACAAGCCATTTCCAATCCTAACTCTCTAAGAAAAAAGTGAATTGGATCATGATATGCATTCTAGTTAATGAGGAGTATTTAATGTATTTCTTCTTGCAGGGTGCTCAAGTGGGTTACAACCAGATAATTGCATTGACACTTTATTGCACCCAATCTTTAGAGTACTGATACGCTGGTTTATAACCCAGTTATTGTACACACAGCTCCGGGTAGTGAGTGCTCCGCTTTCCATTTCACAAAACAGTTCTCCATACTGATGATTGAACTACTAGTGGCTTTGTGTGACTGTAGTCTCTTTATTTGGTACCACTCAACCTAAAAATCAAACTGCATGGAAGATTTTCAGCAATATTAGCATTTGCTTTCATGGAATCATAGTACCCTTTTGGTTGAAAGCTACCTCTGGAAATCATCTAGCCTAACCCCCCAACCAAACTGCAAAGTTCGGTCTCCTTGCTCATGGCCTTGTCCATTCAAATTCAGAACACCTGTAGCATTTCCATCATCCACCTGGGCAGCCTGGTTTCAGTGATTTCTCTCATGCTTACTTAACTAGGTACAAGCTATACAAGTTGCTCTGGGGTTTTTTTGTTGGGTTTTTTTTTTTATTATTATTCTTTTGTAGTACTTCTCCAGTATTTATTTCTGTCGCATCAAACAAGATGAAAGTCAGAATCACATGCCAATATTACTAAGCTTCCAAATCTAATTTTTTCATAGTACCTTTCCAGTCAAGCAATGGGAAAAGCTACAACACACCTGTGGGCAGACTCTGCTGCAGGCAAAGCCATAAGTGAGCCATGCCTTCAGGTTTTCTATAATTCCACTGTCCAAATATTCTTAGTAAACACCACAAAACGTTGCATATGACTGAGTCCAATGAGCAGGACAAGATATATGCCTCCCTATACAATTTCTTAACAATTCCAGCTCAGATAATATAAGAAAGTAAACTTTTTAAAAGTTATAATCTATTCATGTAAAATTGTATTGTCTCAAAATGTGTGACACCATGGAACTACCTTCCATTTTTAAACTCTTCACGAAGAAAGGGAAATCTTTATTCCCATTCGGAAAAGCTTTTGTCGTAACTACCAATAGACTTAAAAGTTGCTTTGATGTTTTTCACGATTATAATTTAGAAAGATTCATCGCTTACTATAGGAGAGATTTTTCTAAACCCTATCTTTGATTATAAAGTGGGACAGACAATTTGCTAAATAAGCAACATCTGAACATCTTTAAACACCCAGTGACTGAACAGGAGTTGTGATCAGACTCATGAAATTTCAGTTCTGTTCCCTCATCTGTGACAGACTACAACTTTAGCAAGTCATAATCTTTTTGAAAATTTAGATTATAATAAATTTAAAACAAAAAAAAAAGGAATAATGCTCCTCAAAACATGTACTTGTTTTGAAGTTATGTTAGATAACATTTGCATGACACTCAGATTTAAGATACCTGGGTTTATATTAACAGCAAAACATTACAGAAGAAGACATTGTTAACAGGAGACAGACTACGAAAATTCAAACAATGAAAAGACATTTCCATTTATGTATTTAATCATCATATCTATTTTACATTGCCCTAATTCTCTGAAACAAAAGCCAATGTTTCCTTTTCATCATAATAAAGGGCTTCATTCACACATTATCGAAATGCACTTACCTGCCTGGTGCACACAGGGATGACCCTGGTAACACTGAGGAGCTGTACTCCTATTTCAACCTGATCATAATTTAATTAGCACTATTAAAAATATATCACATTTGATGCAGAACTAAAAATGCTGTCCCTTTGCTGGAGTCATAAAATAGTGGACATCTTCCCTCCCACTTTCTCTCCTTGATACGTTAGATTATTAATTGCTGTAAAAAGCAAGAAGCAATTATCATGAAACTCAAAAGGTTTAGCACACACTGACAGTGAAAGGTTACAGACGATGTACTGTACAGTGTTTGCTTTTCCAGTGTTTCACAGAAATTCATTAGGTAAATGCAAGAATCTTAGTGCCATTTTTAGACATCCCAACAAAGCTTTGAATTGAAGGGTTCCCCTCTTAGAGATCAATGGTCAAAAATAGGAATCTGTTAAAGAATAGATAAAACCATACCAAGATTAAAAAAGGATAAGCGCTGTAGGGCTAGGGCTTTCATCAGTAATCTTTATACTTCAAAATTTAAAAAGTCAATTTATAAGATTAGAATAAAATAATAATTTCCAGACTGGACCATAAACCAGAGGTCCACAACAGAAGTTTGTAGCAAGAACACAGAACCATACTAGGCAGAAAAATGTGCTAATGCATCAGGCTCGTGTGGCTACACGTGATCTATAAAAATGTTTAAAGGATGATACTTGTCCATTCAGCCTGAAGCCTGGAAGCACTTTCGTAATGAACTATTTCCCTCATCCCCTGATATATAATAACATTTTATTTTATAAAAAAACAACTGAAGTCTCAAATGTATGAATTTTGGACATCTTCAAATGTTTGTCAAAAATCAGTCACACCCCATTTCAGCATAGATTTGCTCAGGATGCAGAACTCTGCTCAAATAATAGTTTTAACACATGCTCGAGGCATACGATGAATATATTTTGGCTTATGTCTTCTTATATATAAGACTAACTTCTTGAGCTATGGCCAAGAAAGATACAAAGATTGATCTTTCATTACAGTCGGTATTCCCTACAGGACAGATGTCCAGTGAAAGGCCTTTGCAAAAGAAATATAAATATGAATTTATCTTTGCACTTGAAAGACCAAAGAGCTGTTTCCCACAAGCATACTGATGGCAAAAATAAAATCTGTGTAGGAAAGCTCTGATATAAGGATCAAGATGATTCTTTCCTTTCAAATTCTTTATGCTTTTCATTAAAAAGAAATTCTGCAACATAGTGATATAATGACAAGGGGGAAAAAAAAAGCATTTACCTCTCTAACTGAAACTTCAAAAATTAGGAAAGAGCAAAGTATGCTGAAAGGTCATGGCAAGCAGTTCCCTTAATATTCACCTTAGTTATTCCTCCTCCAGTTGCAGTAATTGAGATATTAGTGATTAAAAAATAACTGTCAACACCCTTCTTAATTGATCTGTGGTAGGTCTATGGTAGTATATGAAGACTGATCTTTAGGCTCAATGACCTCAAATTAATAATATGCTTTGATGGCAATTCTGTTCCCATAAAACCATACTGCACTATGTAAGAAAGTCCTATAGTCATCCCTTGGGTAGTATAACTGAAATCAGAAAAGACAACGCAGACACACTGAATAAGTATTTAGGACAGGTTTGGGTTCTGTTCTTTTTTGTCATGTATTTTTCATAAGGTTCTTCATCTTTTCACAAAATAAAGCCTTGTATAAACACATACATGTTTCCTATTTAAATCATGGTGGTTTCTTTCCTGAAAATAACTGTTTTTGAATAGGCAGCACACAAGAGCTACTCACTAAAATACAAAAGAACAAGGACAGCCTGATTCAGTGAAGAAGTTGCCCGCAGAAGAACTACCACAAACTTTCTCATACCTTTGGAAAAAAAGGACTTAAAGAGAAATTATCATGGGCCTGATACTGAAGAACAATTTTTTCCCATTCCACTGTGAAAATCTATATGCCTAGCTGGTTATTCTGAGAACAACCACCAAAAGCTTCTTTCAACAGGACGAAGGACACAGCTACACAGCAATAGCTACCATTTTTTTACCATCTAATGAAAAACATGCAAAAACATTCAGAAGCCAATAAAGGAAGCACTTCTACAAACTTGTGCCATTTGAAATCAAAATATCATTATATTCTCTGATTATTTTGTTAGCGTGAATTTTGCCCTGCTGATTTCCGCACCTTTCAATCCAGAACATATTTCTTTGTACTGCTCCTTTATCACCCAGGTCCAAAAAAATCATCTTATAGCACACAAACATTTCAGCTGCCCTACTGTAGACTCCATAGCATTGCCAAAGAAATACACTTTATAACCATAAAGCATCATGTATCCAAGACACACATATGTAAAGAGCAGTTAAAGTAGAGGACGGGAATAATTACATTAATAAATAAAAGCCTTTTGTACTATTGGCATAGTTATCTATAAAATAACTCAGACTTGGAACAACATGAAATGCAGTGTAATTGTTCAGCTTAAAGCTTTATCATACTTGAATTACACAAATCAATAGTTATTACAAAATTAAATAGACTTCTTTTATTCAGGTTTCGCTAGCTGAATTTCTGCTTTGGAAGAAAGACATTTCATTGAGATTAAACACAAATCTATTTTGTATGACTCAATTTTTCACTCCCAAAGATCTGTTTTCCCCACTACTTAGGTATGTCAGTAGAACATGAAAATGATGGATTACACTTCTTAAATTGTGGCTACTACTACTGTATAACAGAAAAAATATCTTTCAATATTCGCTTTTTTCCAAAAAGAAACAATTGAACAGACCTGCAGCTTCAGAACAGTGCACACTCCCTTCATATCATTTGCTTAATTAATAGAAAGTACATAAAAACCTAAATGCATAAACATGGATAATCTTGACTTTATTTGCACAGATCATCAAGATCTGAATATAAGGAGTGTATATAATAATACAATATAAATACCGTAATAAAAAATACTACTTTTGGAATCTTTTCTTTAAAAAATTAGACTTATTTTTAAAGGTGACTGTACTGGAGGAGCCAACAAATCAATGCCTTTTCCCCGTGCAAGTTTTGTTAAATCTTGTTTGATATTTCTTGGACAAGGGATGATGACTTGGGGGCAGCCTAGGGTGTGGGGCATCCCATGGGGCTGAAGGGATATTCAGAGGCAAACCTGAGAGGTGCAGACACACTGATAGAGAACCAGGCTGTTAAACCACAGCTATACAGCTAGCTCACATTAACTAATATAGTTGCAAAAGATAGATAAATATGCTCAGAAAAAATAGTTTCACATAATAAACAACCAGGGGATTTTGGTTTTAAATATCAGTCTTCAAGGAACAGAACCAAAATAATTCATAGTTGAAAAACAAAAAAAACCAAAACAAAAAACCAAAACCCCCCCCCAAACATTCCCTCACCTTCATTTCACCTATCAGCTGTATTAAAACCCAAGGCTTCCATTTTACTTTTTTTTTTTTTTTTTTCTTCACAACTACTTACATTAGGGAATAAAGAAACAACCAAACCATTGCAGAATAGAGTTGCACATAGGCTATTTTACCCTGCTGAGAAGAACATTTCCAAACCCTAACCCAATTTTTACAAGAATATTACAGAGGAAGGTTGTTTCCAGATACTGTAATATGTATGTTATGATAAATGGATATTTTCTGCATATTCATCAGAAGACTTCTTTCTCCCCAATTAGGGGAACGAAATTTTAGTAACGTTGCTTCCTATTGCAAGAAACTACATTTCTTCTTCTCTCATTAACTCTCACTATGAGACAAATATTAAAGATTCATTTCTTTTACTCTGCTTCTGCAAAACACCACATTTATAAAGGCATCATAAATAATATATAGTGATGGAATAACTTATGTTTACTGTAATTTTACTTTTGAGAGAGGAAAGTATTACCTGCCTGATTTCAAGTCTGAATCCAGAGAATACTAGCTAGTCACTGGTTTTGAATAACAAAAGGAATTAAAAGGAATTAAAAGGAATTAAAAATGTATGCTGGAAAATATGTGTATGGGTTGGTAAGTCCTGAAGATCTAAGTGCTCTGTCTACAGCTCAACAAGTTTAATAAATGTACAGACAGGTGTGATGCAAGCTTTCTTACACTGCCTTGTCAAACAAGACTTGTCCTAAGCTAGTAGAGCCGTTTATAAGGGTGACAGAGTAATTCACTCTTTGCACCTATTTGATTTCAGCCTGGGTTGTGCAACTGCAAGCCAGGGCATTACCTAGTGCCTGTCATCCATCTGGTTTTTGCTAAGTAGGAACTAAATTTCTGTAAAGGAGGCTGACATGTCGGATGGGCTCTTGCTCTCTTTACTGGCACTGACCCATTTGTAATTTGTAATTTTGAAAGTAATCACATACAAACATAGTTAGAGGCATCTTCAAATTCCATTTAAAACAAGACTTTGAACAAGGCTCTGAACTCAAAGAACAACAATAATGTGGAATACAAAGAGCAACCAAAAACACACTTTAAAGGAGAAAGCAGCAGAGAAACACTGAACGTCCGAAGCCATCAGAGGGTACAAAGCCAGGAACAACCAGCAAGAGCCAAAAAAAAAAAAAGTTTATAGAATGTTTTTCTGTTATTTATTATTTCTAACACAGATAACATCATTTCTCTTGGAGATCTCAAAACTTCCACAGTGCTGCTTTTTTCCAGAGAAGAAAGTTTTTTTTCCTGCACCCAAAGCAATGTTATTGCTATTGCAGCAGGTTATTGCAGATTATAATTCTTATAATATTAAGGATTATTTTGTCTCTGTAATATTGCTTAACTGTGATACCATATGGAAATAAATCACCTTATGTTTGTGGTATAACATTGTTTTGTTATAGGTTAAAACTTCAGGGTTTTATCAATTTAATCTGGTAAGTACCACAACAGACACAGTATCCTATTTAACCCATCTGCCAATTTTATGGTAATAAACGTAGAAGAAGTTTATCTGCAGGCACTTTCTTTAAAAAAAGAGGGAGGAGAAAGACTCAACATAAGATGTGCTATAGCAATTGTAACAAAGCCAGAAAGTGCTCATTTCTAAGGAAGAAAAGCCCTAAATATTAAACCTCACGAACCTCCAGACCAAAAAAAAAAAAGATCATCCACTGAAATCCTCATCCCAGACCCAGTTTTGTTAAGAGAACATGGCCTCTAAAAACCCTGCTTCTTCCAGCACACACACCATGAAACTACTTAAATACATCGTCCTCCAAGCCCCAGTGTAGCAGGCATCCGGGGGACATAAAAGCAGCAAGCCCTGAGCAGATTCCCATATCTGGAATGGGAATGTCCATAAGGTGGCTCTGGGATACACCACAATTTTCTTGGTCATTCAAATCTATCTAGTGTTTCCTAGAAGACTTGTAACCTTTTTGTACATGGGAAGGCAGAAACAGGGCTCCCTTAGCCCTATTCCTCTTGGGGGATAAATCCTGTGCTCTACTTTTTAGAGATGTAGCACAGTTTCTAGAACTGATAGGTCTCTATCTGTTTTAATCAGTAAAAGAGATCATTTGTAACAAGCTAGCAAAAAAAAAAAAAAAGTGTAAAAACAGTGAGTTTACAAAATCCACAAAGGAATTTCAACTTGAAAAGTTGTGAAGTGTATAGCTTTATGCTTAGGGCATAACTCATCCACTAGCTGAGGTGAGGTTAAGTAAAAATTTCTCCTAATTATCCCATAGATACATATAATTACATTTTTGTTTGCATCTTTTACCACGCTTTTACAAGGCAGTAATGCTTGGGGTCTGTGCAGACACACTTTATGCCAAATTTGATTGGTCTTTCATAGTGTAAGCAATGTAATTTTGACAGCCTAGTTGAAAGTGCAAAACCCATCCAAAAAAAGGTGGGTAGATATGTGGCTGGTCAGCCATCAGTGTGAAATTGGGTCAGTCTTCTCACTACTTACCTTGCACCTAGTCAAGATACGTGCACATAAGCAGCAGTTAGTCCATTACAAATGTATCAAGAGAAACAATTCCTACCTAAAGGCTTCCTTGATAAAACAGTGTAGGCAAGAAATGCTGGTAATAGTAAATAAATGCTTCAAGTAGAAGTTGGGAAGGGAATATGAGAAGCAGCACATCCCTCTCCTAGAAAACTTACAGCAAATACGCATATAAGAAACCAGAGACCCTGTATTTGGGTTTGCCTTTCTTCTTCTTCTTCTTCTTTTTTTTTTTTTTTTTTTAAGAGGAAGAGACAGTGAGATTTTGTTAGCTATCAAGATGATGTCTGAGATAATCTGATTCGCCTTTAAGTTACTGCTGTTCAGACATAAGGCACTCTTAAGAATCCTTCATTTTCTTAGTCTTCTCCCTACATTTATTTTCTCTTCTATCTGTAACATTCAGTAAACGCAGCAGCTGTCTGCAATCCATCTAATCTGAAACACAGACGTTTCACTCTAAAACATTCAGTGCATGTGTTTTGAAAAATAAGTCATGTAATATTCTACATTATTTAAAAGCTTTCATCATTCTTTGAAGGCTACTGTAAACAGTAGCTGCAGGGGAGTTCATTTAAATATATTCACTTTAAACTGCAAAATGTGTACGGTAGAAAACAGAATGACACATACAATTTTACCTTTTTTTCCTGCTAACTGTTGTTTACAAATGTTATAAAATCTGTTTTAAAATTCAAGGGTATGTCAAGTTTCAGGCAGTTAATTATCAGTTAGAATGAGTACTGTGGGCTCATAACACTTGATGGGCCTTGGGGGGGAATTAAGTGGCATTCAGATTAGGCAAGCGGGATTGCTTCTGACCAAAATACACAAATCCACAAGGAAGTAACCACCGAGATCAGGATCTGTGCCCACTGATAAGCACAGACAGGTAGAAAGTGTGGAATATCCCTGGCAACTGAACTTCTGATTTCTTTCTAAACCATCAACATTAGCTTCAGAAAAAGACAGCAATGGTTGAGCCAGCCATGTCAGTGAGCCCTTCTGTACTCACAAACTTCTCACAGTCATTTCATCCCTTGCTGTATGTGAGCATTTTGGGAAGCATGATGTAGCATGAGTTTAATACAAGACAACATTTGCAGCGTACCACAAACAGGAGTTTCACTGATACTACAGCACTTGGGAACAACAAAGTATATCCTGTAACAGATGCTCCAAGCACCATCCACAGGACCACACAGAAAACATTTACAGAATAATTAATAAGATTTTCTAATAACATATTTCCTGCTAATAATAACATTCAAAGGTGAAAGTGATAATGCTTTATAGATCTTACCACCTTCCAGAACTCAGATCTTGTTGTTCATGGCATTATCGCAGCAATAAAGCTAGGTCACTGCGTTGAAAGTCATTCCAAAAATGATTCAGATTAATTCCATTCGCTCCTGGCAAAATCACTTTTTGACGTTTAATATGTAAATTTCATTAACCACCACATAGTAATTGCACCTTAAGTCAAACACTACTCCCCAGTTCTCAGATTAAACAACGTACTTTCATATACTTATTAGTAATATATCACCCTAAGAAGGAAGAGCTACTACGCCACTGCTAAGTAAATGGTTTACTGGTGGTAGAAGGATTAGTGGAAGAGGGAAAAGAGAAAGGCATCTTTTTGCGCATCCAGTGTAACACTTATGCACAAGCAACTACTGGAGCCAGGTCACCACTGCTGCCAATCGTTTACATTAGAGCGGCTGGTGCAGCTCAGGCAAGCGTACCTGCCACGGTACGCTTCATCTTCTCCAAAGTCACACAGCACTTGACTGTAAACTTGGGTAACCCTTGTTTAAGCCCATTCAACCTCACCAGGAAGAAAAAGTGCGACTCCTGTACAGTGGGCTGGAAGCCATGGAAATGTGTCATCTAGATATAACACTAAGAAAGGCATCATGAAAACGGGAGAATAGGGGTGAGGCACCTAATCAAGACTTGACAGGCGTGTGTGGACCATACTGGCCGTCATCCTTCTTGAAGCATTTGCTGTGCAATACAACACTGCCTTTCTAGTTTACTTGTCTGCTACTCGGAGAAGCAGTACTGTTAAATAAAATAGTAGTATAAAGCTATATGGTTTCACAGCTAAGCCTTGTTTAAATTCAAACAACTCTCTCCCTTTATGAAAGATAGCATAAGACTCAAGTTTCATCAAGGACTGTGGCCTTACTGTGTTAAGACTGAAAGAAAAAGGACAGGCAAGAAAATCAGCTACGGCTGCACCATGGCCTGGAGACAGCAATGCCACCCGGAGGCCAGCCTGACTCCCCCACCTGAAGGAGGCACAAAGGTGATGCTGTAAATATATTTTTTTTTTTAGTTTTAAGACAGAAATCAAAGATTAAAACCTAAGTTTTAGCAAACAAATAGGAAAGTAAAATGTTCTGCCTTGAACTTGTCCCCTACACTTCTTCAAGAAGCTCCTTATTTTAAAGAGCAACACCTGGAAATTCAACTTGCTCTTTCATATCTCTCCCTTTACCACATAGATGCTTTTATTCTGAAATAAGAACTTCTTTTTCCAACTTAACATTACCTGCCTCAAAATCTGGTTTGCACTTAGAATATTAGATTGCCTTAGTTTAGATCAGAAGAATATGAATTCAGTAGACATTATTGCCCAATATGTCTGCTTTTTGTTTGTTTTGTTCTACCCCTCTCTTTCTCACATTGTAGTGCTGCTCTCAGCACTGCAGACCAAGTTCCAGGCACAGAATAGTTACAGAATAAATCCTAAGGAAGATTTGGATTAAAGAAACCACAAAATCTTCCTCACATAAAAAGCTGTCAAAAAAATCAGGCACTGTGCCACCCCTTAGACACAAACCACGAGTGCTAATTTCATTAGATTCCTTTGAAAATCTCAGCTAACCACTTAATCAGAGTGCACAGGAGCAGAAGTTTTTGTGTGTTTGTTAGATGCACAGGCTGCATCGTGTTTTGTGAATGTATGCGTGCAGGGAAATACAGCACTAAAAATGAAAATACACTAGCAGAATTGCATCAATACTGATTTTAACAAACATTATGGCAACAACCACTTCAGTAGTGTCCTTGGATCAAAACTCTGAACAGATAATTAGTTTGTATGCATCAATAATTACACCATTGTGCCAGTTTTTGAGGGTTTTTTTTTTGCCAAGTGGAAAGCGTTTGAACAATACTGCTTAGACAAATTGAAAACTATTAGTGCAACAAATGACTTTCACTCTAGATTCCAACCATGGATTATCACGTTAAATTTTATTTTTTCGTAATTCAGTCTTTAATACTGTTGCACAGACCAGCAGTATTAACCCAAAATGGAGGATGTAAGGATTTAATTGTTATTTACTTGGCTGCACTTGCACCCCTGTTGCACTGCGCAAAGAGGATAGGATCTGGTCTGTAACACCCTCAGTGTACAAAGACCGCCCAGCTGCAGCCCCTCCTCTCCAGCCACGCTCAGCTGGCTGCTTCTGGCGGCTACATCACACCACAAGAATGCCCAAGCCAGCCCAAAGCCATAGGTCACTGAATAAAAGCACACTGCACATATTTCTGTCTAGTAAAACAAATGCCAAATATTCTAAATTTTCAGCTTCCGTCCCCTGCAGAGGTTTTATGTGCTGCACCTCTATCCTTCAGGCAGCAGCCTATAGAATGTGTCTAGCATTTAACAGGAGAGGAAAGAATGCTATCATTTAATAATAGTCTGGTTTTTTCCCCTCAAAAATACAGTATTTTTGCCAACATATCTGACTTCTATTTTGCATTAGCAAACACTCTCACAACTGTGCAGAAAGTTTGTAAATATGACAAGACGATCCCGAAGGCACAGAATTGTTGGGAAACTCATGAGCTGAGAACAGGCAATGAGAAAGGTACTTACCTAAGCATAAAATCTAAATTTTCTTCCACCCATAAACCAACAGCAGGAAGCTTTTCATTCACTTGGGTAAGAACACTGGGGGATGGAAGGCATATTAGCCCTTCATATGATCAATGTGAGGATCAGGATATACATATGCCGTGCAGGTACAGAAGTTGAGGCAATTGCATACAGCCCACTTTGCCTGCAGGATGTTTAGAAAAGCCCTATCTATGCTAACTGTGGAATAGTGATCATATAAGCAAATGGGATTATAGAAAGCAGAGCTCTACACAAAGAGCAAGCACCAAGAAATACATGGCAGATCTGAGCAGATTCCTACCCAAGAGATTGGTTTACTGTTGAATATCCTGAAATGTTCACAATAAATCATTCATCCACAAACTATCTGGCAAGAACATCACTTTACACTATTCATAGATCAGTACAGACTTACACCTGTGCTTCACAGGGACAAGTGCCTGAAGTGCCAGCAGCGCTGAGACAGATATATATAGAGAGAGATATATACACATATGTATTCCTAAATCATTCCTCCCTTCCTGAAAGGAGGACAAAATATATTCCAATGAAAGTCATGCTGTTGGATTGAAGTAATGTACACTAAATGCCCAGTCAAAAAGGAAACACAAACGTAACCTCACTCACCAGCACCAGCTAACGTATTCGCATTCACAGCAAAGCATTCACACAGCTAGCCACGTTCCCCAGCCTGGTTATGCCTGGTCCAGTTTTCAGGGCAATGATGTTTCAACATGGCAGCCCTTCATTTTAGAACCTTCAATTTGCAATCTTAACTTCCTTCTAAAGTAGTATTTTCTCCGGAATATATTACATTGTCCAAATAAAAATACAGTCAAAAGAATATCCCAATATATTTACTATATTTATTTACTTCATTTCGAAGAGGGACCTTGACAGGCTTGAGAGGTGGGCCCGTGTGAACCTCATGAAGTTCAATAAGGCCAAGTGCAAGGTCCTGCACATGGGTCAGGGCAATCCCAAGCACAAACACAGGCTGGGCAGAGAATGGATTGAGAGCAGCCCTGAGGAGAAGGACTTGGGGGTATTGGTTGATGAGAAGTTCAACATGACCCGGCAATACGCGCTTGCAGCCCGAAAGCCAACCGTATCCTGGGCTGCATCAAAAGAAGCGTGGCCGTCAGGTCAAGGGAGGTGATTCTTCCCCTCTGCTCTCGTGAGACCCCACCTGGAATAATGCATTCAGCTCCGGGGCCCCCAACATAAGAAGGGCATGGACCTCTTGGAATGAGTCCAGAGGAAAGCCACGAAGATGATTAGAGGGCTGGAGCACCTTTCCTATGAAGACAGGCTGAGAGAGTTGGGGTGGTTCAGCCTGGAGAAGAGAAGGCTCTGTGGGGAAACCTTGTAGCAGCCTTCCAGTACCTGAAGGGGGCCTGCAAGAAAGCTGGAGAGGGACTTTTTACAAGGGCATGTGGTGATAGGACAAGGGGTAACAGCTTTAAACTGAAAGAGTGTAGATTTAGATTAGATTTAAGGAAGAAATTCTTCGCTATGAGGGTGGTGAGGCACTGGAACAGGTTGCCGAGAGAAGTTGTGGATGCCCCATCCCTGCAAGTGTTCAAGGCCAGGTTGGATGGGGCTTTGAGCAACGTGGCCTAGTGGAAGGTGTCCCTGACCATGGCAGGGGCATTGGAACTAGATGATCTTTAAGGTCCCTTCCAACCCAAACCATTTGATGATTTTAAGTTGGTCGTCTTTTGTTTCTTAACAGAAGAAACAAGACAGAATTATTAAATGGTGTGCCCAGAACTCCAGGCAATCTGCATATAAGCAGAATTTAGCACACAGGTTGCCCATCTGTCCGCCTTCACCCACCAGCTTGACAGTGCTCCTCCCTGGGCTATTCAAGTCCCTCAAGAAAACCCTGGGAACCCACCTCTCACATGTCTTACACAAAAGCTCTACGGACAAATGCTGTGTTTAAAAGAAGCTTACAACTCTATTTTCATGTTTCCTTTCCAAGAACCGGATTTTTTTTTGGTCAAAACAATGGCTGGTGTGGAATGAAAAACATTTTAATGAGAGAAACAGCAAATTTAAATTTATTTGATCCAAAGAGGTATATATTATTTTTCCACTTGCTCACCAACCCTAAAAAGTTCACTTATTTGCATTCTGTGTAAAGCACCATACTTGCAACATGATTCTGTAGTTGTAAATAACCTCTGCCTCACACTTCAGCTCAGTGATGTAGGATAAATATGCCACCATCTGGGCAAGTTCCTGTGCTCTTTGCTTCAATTTGTCCCAGGTTTATGAATTTTTCCCTACTGATGTAAAAAAATATGGAACTTCCTCTTTAGAACAATTACTCTTTAGAGAAACTTATTTGGAACATACACCTTTTAGAATATTTCAAATGAATGGATGATTCCAGATGAGTCCCTGGCAGTGACAAGTTCTATTTCACACCCTCTTTATGATTTTAGCACTCTGAGGAGCTGCAAACACAGCCCAAAACATGCCCAGGTGTGCATCAGATCTTCAGCAATTCTACGTGACTCAACACTCAAGCCTCTGAAGTGCTTGCCAGAATCTTTGGCTTCTGATTTTCAAGATGGCTCCAATAAATTAAACAAAAAACTTAATTTCCCATTCTCTTTAGATAAATAATACCCTGAAAGCTAAATAAATCATTGAAAACAGCCATGTAAGTGTTTTACTATTTGCAACGAGGAATTGCTTTCTTTGGCAAAATCTTAAATGAACTATTTCCTACATGAAATATTTTACAAGAATTTTATAAAATATCTTGCCTGAATAATGCACATGGCATCTTAAATACATACATATTAAACATTTACAAGGATTTGGATCATTTACACCCCAGATCAAAATGATAAATGCCGAAAAAAACCTCACAAAACCCCCACAGATGGTTATATCGGCCAGTTGGCACGCAGGGCTGCTAGCAGAACAGAAGCTATGGCAGACCGAGCTGTTTTAATTCTGCTGCTAAAGTGTCTGATAAAAGAAAAACACTCTGATATGTTTTCATACAGCTTCCATGCCTAGAGAGAGGATCCAAATAGGTCTCTCTCAGGGTTTATTTTGGCTTATTAAGACTTATTTCAGAGATTGAGAGATTTGTCATAACAATTTCTATTTCAAACTTTAAAAACAGGAACATCCAAAACTTGTTCCCTAATCTAAGTTTTAATAAGAATTGTATATCAGAGCCATTAAATTTAATATTAAAGAATCTGAGCATGCATCCTCTAGTTCTTTCTATTGCATAGCCAAATAATAAATTAAAGAGTGCCTAAGCATACATGCTATTAACTGTTTGACCACTGAAATCCAGAGTCACAGGGATGACTGCAAAACAAGTTAATTAAATGAATGCAAATATATGAAAAGTCATGAACTTCTACTGCCCCAAAAGTTCAACAGATCCTCTTATAACAGCAGATGGAAGGTATTAGAAATAAGCCTGTGAGCAGAGATATAATACAGGCTGATTTCCAGTGCCTCATGTCATATAGATTCTCTCATGTCAAATAAAACAACTTTCTATTATTGCTTTCAGTGGAGGCACTCACATGGTCTATCTCCCTCCTCACAAAATAAAATAAATTAAAAAAAGAAAAGAAAAGAAAAGAAAAGAAAAGAAAATATATTTCTTCTGAGATCTCTAGCCCCTTACAAAACAGCTAAAATGGGCCAACGGGTTCAAAGGTAGGGGTTGAAAAGCAAAAGGAAGAAAAGCAGGTACAGAGAAAGACCCTTGAAAAATCAGGACTAAAATACTTATTTCAAAATATAAGTCTATCACTTTCATATGAGATGTGATAAATCTAATCACATACATACGAGAATAAACTTGCTTGTTTATGTAAGTTTTATAAACTACATCAGACAGATCTTCAAAAGAACGTTGGGGTGAGAGCACTCCGTGTGTGGCCTGGTTGTCTGGCAGCCTTTCTTGTTTCCTTTTTATTTTCAAGGTTTTAATTTTGGTGTATGGCACGGACAGTAACAGCCATTTCAGTTGATCCTGGGACCCCATCTGTCTTAGCAGATTTCGGTACAAGTGTTTGCCTCCTGCAGTTAGATAACCTTGAAACGTGAACTAAGTGATCTGAGTGTCATGGCAGCTGCCTATATTTTTTGGACCTAGAATAATAATTCTGAGAAACATGAGTTGCTGTATTCATATGAGCATACAAGATGTAGACAGTAATACTTTAAATATCAAAGTTATTAATTATGCCCCCATGCATGAAAACATGAACAAAAATGATATGAGGAAGATCTGGAAAAAAGGGAGAGACTATCCCATTCTTCCCCTAATCAAAATGTAAAGCCTGCAAAAGTTAGCAGGGCATTTGAGCAGCACCTGAAATAGAAGCTTAATTTAAGACTCTCACAGGACACAAAGAAACAAGAATAAGAATATAAGAATATTTGCATTTCTGTACCATGGAGTTACATCAAAAGAGTCCAGGGTGAATGCATGGCTTTACTACTTTAATCTTCCACTAAGTGAAGCATATGATAGCTTGAAGCTGACGTGATTTGGGGCAGGGGCTGGAAGAGTGCCCTTTGTCCCCTCCATCAACCTTTTCCTTACAGGTTTTCACTCCTATTAGACATGAGATACACAGTTAGAATTTGTAGCACTGGAAGAACTGGTATCTGCAGGGCTTAATTTTCACATAGCTCAGGCACTACTACTGTCAGTTCCAAATGGGCTCAGAGTCCTACTCCAACAAATCTTGTGAACAAATTTGTTACTGTTCAACAGAGTATTTCAAGTTGTTTAACCAGAACATTATTAAAACTCTCCTCTTCTGAGAATAACACAATCTAAATGTTTAACCATGAGACTTCAGATTTGCTACTGACACTAAAGGCATCGGAAAACTATGGATAGGATTGCAATTCTCCTTTTGTCTTATTTTTCCCTTGTTTGCCCGATACTCCATGATTAAATTTTTATTTATTTTCTTGTTTTTCCTCATAAAAATGAAAACCTTTGCCAAGAACAAAAACAAGGGCCTCAAAGGGGAAGCCAAAAATACAAACAACATTTTTAATCCCCAAAACAGTTATTATTTACATTATAAAGCAATCTAAATAGATTATACAATAGCAAATAATGAACCTTAAATGTCTGTAAATGGTGGGATTTCATCTTCAGCTTTTCAACAGAATTTTCAGTTCTTGTAAATGTTGAATTTCAATGCCCAAAGTAACTGGAAGAACAATTCCTACCCTCCAATGAGAACTTCTCTCTTCTACGTAATTCATCATTTCATATGAATAATGACAAACACTGCTTTATCTGATCTTACTCGTAGTATATTTTGAAAAAAGTATTGCTTTTTTACTACCCTGATTTATTCCAAATATTGGCACAGTAAACATGGTAAAGAATTATTAAAAAATAATTTAAAATTAAACAAAATCAACTCAGATTATTAAATTCTATAGGTGACTGTTTACTTTGTTCAGACAGTGTTCCTTTCCATAGAAAAGGGAATTTCATGGGGCAAAATTTATGTATTACTGCAGAAAATTACATTATTTAAGGATGAAGACATAAAGGGACATTCAGGTCTTTGAACAACTGCTAACAATTGCTGGCACTTTTTCCCCCTCACAATTTGCCTTTCCTTCATGAAGGTTCCCCATCACATGATCCAATATCACCACACAAAACTAAAAGTATTCATCTAAAAAGGAAAGGATTGAGGAATCCATGACACAGATAGGGGCAGTAAAATATCATCTGAGCCATTACAAACCTGACTGGCACACACAAGTGTATCGTATTTAGTTTGGGGCTTGCAGACCCCCAAACACATCCTACAGCACAGAATCCCAGATGATGTTCCTGAGCATCCATCACTTTGTAACAACTGGAAGGCTATACAAAATTTTGAGTCAGTGCTATTTTGTGCTAGTTGGATGGGGCTCTGAGCAACCTGATCTAGTTGAAGATGTCCCTGCCCATGGCAGGGGGGTTAGACTAGATAACCTTTAAAGGTCTCTTCCAACCCAAACTATTCTATGATTCTATTTTGCCCACTTACATGTCTCTGTATCATAGTTTTCATTTCCCTATTCCACGATCCTTTTTTCAGCTACATTTAGAGGAATTTTTCACCTTGCCTACTCCTTTTTTCACACACTGTGGCAAGGATATGGTGAGAAGATTAGCGTAGTAGATTTTAAACAAGGGAGAAATGAATTAGTCAATCCTTAATAAACTACTCATTTATTTCTGCTTTTTTAATGGGCAGAACATCAGTGATATGAAAGAGTTTCTCCCCCTCTCTTCAGCAATAACTGTACTACTGCAACAACAGACAAGTTCAGAATGAAAGCGCAGCCCCAAAACCTTGACTGACTGCAGCCACAACAGACTGAGTGCAGACTAAATTTAAGCCACTTTATCTCCAAGAGCAATTAAAAACTTAGCATTTCCCTCTTCAGTTACCAGATGAGATAAAGCTATGTGAATCACAACCTACTGTAATTCACTTCCTGTGATGTGATTCCCAAAGCCACTGACACATCAAAGCATACTTCCTTGTTCACTAATATGTTCACTGTTGTTCTTACTGCAAAGAAATGATGGAGGGAAGGTTCTTCACTCACTGAACCCAATTACTTAAGCAGCAGAAAAGCAGTGAAAAAAAATCTACTCAAGTTGAAACTGTAAATGGCATTAAAATGTTATTAACCCATTTAGAGAAATGTAGACCAACTGAACATGAAATCTCTATGATGCAAGTCCGAAGTGAATACAGTAAAACAAGCAAAATTGCACTGCATAGCTAACATTTCAGAATTTCTTTCCAGGAAATGAAGGGTAAACAAGCTTTCTCCTATGTGTTTAGAATGGATGATAATGTTTATGAAGTTTGTGAAGAGTGACATCTCAAACAGGAGATCAAACCAGGATTTTAAGATAAAGCTGCAGAAGCTATATTAAGACTGGAATAAATAACCAGAGCCTGGAAAACGAAGTTATAGGGCTGGTGGCAAGAGCAGCTCTAAAATAGGAGTTGGCTGAAGGGTCCGAAAAGCCTTTTATAGAGCTCTTTTGCTTTTGATACTATGCTGTCTGCTCTTCTCAAATGTTAATTCTTTGTCGTCTCTGATCACTTGATTCCTCCTCAGCTTCCTTCAACACTTTTCAGCCATTGCCCCCAACTCCAGTCCTTTTACTGAGCTCTCCCTGGATATTGCTATTTTCCATTTCCACTATCTTCTCTGAACTAGTTTTTCAGCTATTTCACTGTCTTGCTTTGCCCACCCCACCCACCACCTGCTCCACTCCAGTCCCCTTTTCAGCTTCTGCCTCCATTTGTCAGCTGGTCTCTGTTAGTTCCCTTGGCTGTTTTCATTCTTCTTTCAGCTCCCACAAGCTTTCTGAATTTCCCCTTACCTGCTCTGTTATCCTGTTTTATTCACTGCTTTCCTCTTTATTACACCTACTTCTTCCTGCAGCATTTCACTCTATCACAGCAAGAGCATTCCCTTTGGATTCTGCACACACATTGTAATTAGACAATTATATCCCCTTCCTGTCTCCAATCTTCTTTTCACCTCTCTCTACTGCTTAGTACTTTTCTCTTTTAACTATTTCCTGCATTTATTTTGTTGAGACAAATAGATGTGATCAGAGAACAAATCATACAAGACAACAAAAAATCAAGTGAACTGAAAGAAGATGCTGGAGGAAAATGAAAAAACCCTTAGTTTAAAAAAAAAAAAAAGGTAGCGTTTTGTGTATTTTTTCATAGCATCAGTGAAAGAGAGGTCTGGAACAGATGGTGAAAGACTACGTAATACAAACTCTCCATTAAGGACTGAAGAATATAGATGTAATCTAAAGAGATATTTATCAAACCTATTCTTAAAAAGCAACAAAGGAAATTCTATAACCTCTGTAGTTAGCCTGCTATAGTGCTTTCCTGCTCTCACTCTTTCCTAAAAGTATACAATGTAATGTATTTGCCTGAATCCATAATGACCTTGACTCCATAAATACTACACACAGTCCCACAGCTGGTTTCAAACAAAAAAAACAAAAAAAAATCTTTCAAGCAATATAATTTTTCAAAACAATCTTATTAAGTTTTTGAAAACACATTTTTAATCCATTGAGGATAAACTACCTCAGATTTCTTTATATCCATGCAGGATAACAATATGCATATAGGCAATGGAGTTATATACTACTACGTGCCCCATCATAAACGTTTGTTGGCTTGTACTACTCTCATTGAGAGATAAATTATCACTGCTCATTTTTTTCAGCATGGACCCAGCAGTTCCATGCTGGCTCCTCACAAGGTAACCTTTGTTCCTTACAGCTTTTGGTTAACATTGTAATGGCTGCGGAGTGACATAAAACTGGGTAAAATTCATCCTTCACATTAGACATCGGCATTCTGGCACCAGTTGTCTAATCCAGCAGCTGCTTTAGAGCGCTCTGATGATTTGGTATTTGGTTTCGTTAGCAGCAGTACCAGCAGTCTGCTTTCTACTTCTTCCTGCCGGACCTAGGCATGAAGCAACGAGCAACTGAAAAGCTGCATCGTCCTGCTTCTCCTCTCTTCTGACTAAGTAAACCTACTTCACTTAATCTTTCTTCACAGGTCATGATTTCCGTTTTGCTCTCCTTTGAAATTTGTCAGCGTGTTTGACATCACCATGTCAGACATCATCAGCATGATGTCCAAATCTGAGCAATATTTCTGCCTCATTAGCTCCAAATAGCACAGATTAATTACCTCCTGTTTCTTACATACAAAACTCTTGCTAACACATCCCGAAGTGAGATGTGGCTTTATGAAATAAGCAGCCTCAATCTCTTTACAAACTGGCATACAGTCAGTCTGCAATCCACTCCGTTTCAGGGCCTCTTCTGTTGTGGGCTGTAAAGCCCATGGATGCTGCGCTACACTTGTGCTGAGCGGTTTTGCTTTCTTAAAACATTGCACTGCCTCTGTTTTTATGAAATTCTGCCTTTTTAATAGGGGACTATGTTTGCAGGTTCTTCAAGATTGATTTGAATTGCGATCATTTTACAAGAGCTCTCTCCCAAATCCACCCTTGAAGTCTCCTCTCCATTCCCATTCCCAAATCATTAACAAGCACATTTGTTGGAACTGGACCCTGAACAAACCCAGGACAAACCATCCCAAGATCCACTTGAAAAGTCTTGTCTGACATTAAACTTTGCTTGTCTGGATAAATTTACCCTAGGTTTTAATCTGGGGTTTTTTTGCCTTCCCAAGATCTGTTTTTGCTTACTGAGGTCCTTATTGGGTTTTTTAATTTACAAATTATAAAACATTATGATTAATTTCTTATATATTTATGGAAATTCTGTGTGTCATTTCGTAGTGTTTGTAGTCCTAAATAATTTTTAATCTTTTGTATTTCTGATTTCATCCCTGAATCAGGAAAACAGATCTTAAGTTTCAGGAAATTTTTTTTATTTTAATCCAGATTAAAATTCTTCCAAGGCAGCTATTAGACCTAAATTTCTTTTCCATGATGATGGCCAAATATACCAGAATCTTTGTGCAGGACCACAAAGAATTCAGAGTTTGACAAACAACTTCATACACCAGAGAATGAACTCCAATAAGTAAGAAATTGTCCTAAATAAAGGAAGCGATACTTAAATCATTAGAAGCAATCTGTTCAGTACACAGTTTTTTTCAGTAACTTAGATCCAAATCTACAAGCTTGGCCAGATGCAGACTGAAGCACAGACAAAGCAAAAGAATGAACCAGCTAGCATTTGGATTAAAAGTAAGTGTAAGTTCAGGAAAAAAACATTTTTCTTCTCACCATCATCAATTTTCTTTCAGTTTCCAAAAATTTTTACTAAGAAAAAGCCAGAAATATTCCCTTTGGGAGATACTCATTACAGTGTAAAGGTCAACATATAACATCTACACCATTAAACACACGTCCAGAAATGTTTGCATTAACTTTGGAATTGTGCAAATTCCGTGGCATATATAACCTTCTTAAAAGTTTATAGTAGCCCCTCCAAAAAGATGAGTTTCACCAGAAATGCATTCTCACTTCAGATCAAGAGCTAAACTCCATGCTGAGGCTTTATTGAGGAAAAATTCCTTTTTTGTCTGATAGACAGCAGCATTTAGAGAAAGGATTAATTCCCATGTTGCACACAAGTCATTCCCAGGAGTGTGATTAAATTAATTTATGAAAGAACAAGCAAGTGGATAAAATAAACTTATTTACAGATCTCACATTGACTTATTATATCATGTCCTACACTTTGCATTAGTTTTCTAAAGTTCATAACAAACTTGTGCAGTTTATAAATAGCAATTCAGAAAACTCTTCTGAAAAAGATTTCTAAAAACAGCTTACAACTCTGGGTACTCAACCTGAAGCACTTGCAGCAACTAATTTCCAGATGTAAGCCTAAGAAATGGAAATTTCATCTTCTGATCTCATATCAATGTTTTCTTCTGTAAATCAGGAAAAAAAAATAATGGAGTAACCAATTTAACTAAAACATTTCATTTCCATTCATTAAGGAGTCCACAAACATGTATTTTTATTTTTTACTATTCCTCTAGAGCTTTATAGTTTTTCACTAGTCATAACGAATGTTTTAGATACAATTATCCAAAACTAGCTTCAGAGAAAATAAGCTAGATGAATCTATACAAACTGGCTGACAAAGGTAGAACAGAGCCTAACTGAAGTAACACAGTTCTGATTTGCTTTGAAACATCCAAAGATTGTTTAGGGAGCAAAGATAATGTGTAGGGTGCCAGCATAGCACAAGGACCAAAACCTCTGTTTTTTATAATAAGCCTATGCCATATTTGGGTGTTTTTCTCTGTTTGGTAGAGCTCTCTGGCATGGACACATTTGGGAAAGCTGGTATGAGTACACTACAAAGGCTCTAACCTTTGAAACACTTTGATTTTATTCTAGCATGGATTTCAAGTTTCATCATCATCATTACTGATGATCCAATACCTTAAATTGTATTCACCTTAAATTGTGACATTAATTATCAGTAACAGTTACAAAGACTGGCTGATGCACTTTTCATCAATATTGTCAGAACCTGTTGCAGAGTTTTGATCTAGGTAATTGGGAGATATTACAGCACAGAAGGAGGAAGCAAATCACACTAGTTACATGCCCCATAAGTGCAGTGCTGTGCAAGTCTGATGTTTGAAAGCCACCATGCATCTCTACACAAAAAAGCAGAGACATACAATTCAGCTATATACCAAGTTAAACTAACAGAAACAACCAACGGATAACACCTATCCACTTCCAAATGCAAGCTAACTCAACTACATGTTAAGCCCTATCAAAACATTCAACTCCTTGTATTTCTTCCTGCACGAGGTATTATGGAGCTCATACTAGTTATTCTCACCAAGTTCTGGCAGCAGATGTCTAACAGTCAACCTGTCTCTCACTCTCTTTTTCCCCAATTTTCTGGTAAAATACACATTTTCATCTCTACAACAAACTGAGCATAAGCTTCAACTCGGAGCCAGAAGAGTGGTCACAACCTCCCTCTGGCATAATTGAAATGTTTCATTGTCCCAGTGTGGATTCTGGACTTTAGCCTATTTCACAAGATCTTGAGGAAGCCTCTTCATGCTGTATTTTTATAAGCAGGTTGTCTTTCCTTTTTGTCCTCAAATTTTCCCTAAATCTCACCTAAAATCATAAGGATAAGACCTGAAACTTGGTTTTTGACTAGGAAAAGATTTGATACTGATCCTGGAAAAGCCTTTTAGTTTGTAGAACCTGAGAAAATATTCCATAGTATGGTTTTATCACATGTATATTTATGTACTTGCTTTAAAATGAAAAAATAACATAGATTGCTTTAAAATTAAAAAATAACTTAGATAAGTACATCTGTGCAAAATTTGAGTCTGTTGACACTACCAGACAGAAGGAAGGACAGCAGGAGAAGATAAACCTGCTACACAGAATCTCCAGCACTTTTTAACTCCAACAAGTGTAATAATACTGGAGTCAATTAAAAAAATACTAATTTTCGATTGATCAAATAGTAATAACTACCATATTACCAATTATCAAAATTATTATTTCTGACCAAATGTGCATTCATCAAAATGTGAACAATAAAGGCAAATAAAAAAAGGTCAACTTTATCAGTGATTTGTTTGAAGATTTAGTATGGTTATTACTTCAAGCTTTTTAATAAGATACCCTGTTATATGGAATATATTAGTCTGATTAATATGAATATAATTACTTAGAATATTTTAATAATTATATTGAAAAGGACGTATTTTGGAATATCTTTTTAAACTTGGTGACAAAAGCGTATTTTGCCTTTTCAGAATTTTTCATTGCTTCCTTTTCAAGGACCAGCTATATTCTTCATTTCTGTTTGAGAATATAATACATTTCAAGTTCTCCGACTTTCTGAAACAACTCTACAGAAAAATAATAAATGCAAAGTTCACAGATACTTGTGATGTTACTAATGTTCTGCTGTGGAAATGGCAAATTTTTGTGGTCAGGAAAAGAAAATACAGTGAATAGATAAAATATACTTGCATATACTTCAAACCAAGATTAGCACAGATTCAGTAATATAAAGGAAGTAGGAATGAAAGATTTAATTCGTCAGATGAAATAAAAATAACTGCGTTGAGACTTAAAAAAGAAGTGCTAAAATAATCTGACTAGTTTTGACATACAAACTTAATTACACTCAGAGATTTTTTTTTTGTACATCTAAATGTGGATACAGGGGTCTATTTTTAAAGATCAATTCTTTTTCAAAATCAGGAAGATTCTGACATCTTCCTGACAGCCCCAGAGCTATCTGTTACTCCCAAAATCATGCTACTTTGTCTTCTTTCTCAAGGTACATAAAGAACCCAACTGAAGATCATGCAAGTTTTGCCTTACTTTAGCATCTACCCCAAATGGATACAACTACTTTTGATCCACATAAGAGACAACAAGGATGGGCTGCTTTAATGCTTTTCTTTTTCAACACAAGGTTGATATCAGGTGTTTTCCTGAATAGCGACATCTAGGAGTGACAAATATACATACGAATAAAATGTGTAAGCTTACATAAGCAATGTGCAATTATGCCTTTTGATATTCCTTTTCAAGCAAAAGTGTAAATTAAATTCTACTGGTCCTTAGGTTTTCATGTCTGTCTTACTTTGTCCAAGATACTGTTCATGACATTCCTTCTTCAAACAAAAATGACAATATATGGAATTATTAAATTAAAATCCTGAGACTACCTTCACCAGTAGCATTTCTCATTACAATGACAGCTTTTTTAAGCCATCTTTTCATTCTGAGGCTTCACGTCTTGGATATATACAGTCAATGGCAATGGAAAACATCAAAACAGCATGAGAAGCACGAATGTAGCTTTTAAAGACTGCAACTGTCTACAGAAATGATTTGCACACATAAACACCTTGGAAGAAGTTCCAAAGTCAATATAAAATATTTCCTCTAAAAAAATTACACTGTATTGAAAGGGTTCCAGGACAATCTTCTGAAGATTACTAACAATTTATGGTCCCAGACCAAGTTCTACATCTCTTGAAAATAGTCTCCTAAGCTCTACCCATGAACTCACTCTCCTATAAGGAACACAGGAATTGAAGAACAGACAAAGTGTATGTGCTATGCTACTGTCCCGGACTACTCACATTAGTTGGAGTGGACTGCAGCCTGGTGTGACCGACCAACGAACCCCTGCAATGGGAGAAGGCTCAAAGATGACAGGTAAGGACGATGTGCTCACGAAGCTCATAAGACGATGTAGGAAGTGACCACAGCTATCATGAAGGAATCTAAACAAAAAAATCCCGACCCCTTGTATAATAATTGGTATTTTTGCTGGAAATCTTGAGAAAGCAGCCAAGGTGAATTCCAATGAATTAATTTCCGTGTTCACTTATATTAACTCTAGAGAGAGATAGAATCATTAATAAAGTTTTTAAGTGTGTGTGTGGATGCTGCTCCAGTTGTGCATTTCTCTTTATAAAAGCTTAAATTTCCAAGGTGGCTTGCATGAGCATGTGAAGCACATGATGAATAAAAAAAAAAATTCACAATCAGATCAGTACTAATGACTGCAACAACTAGTGTTGCCAGTGCAATTTCTCACACCCAATTTTCACTCAATACGCATTAAAAAGTCACTGTCACCTCAGAGCAACGGAGTAATGAACCATCATCAGCATTTATAACAAACTTCACAGTTTGGCAATCAAAAGACACTGGAATATCTACTGAGCATTTCAGAGACCGCAAAAACATAACCTTTTATCATTCTTGGGAAAACATTTCAGTGGTAGTGAACAGGGCACTGATGACATTACACACTGCAGCATGTAGGCTAAGGAATGCCTGCTTAAAAAAAAAAAGTGCATCTCTGACACTTTTCATGTAAGATTCAAAACAGACTATGTCTCAACAACAGCACTGGAAGTTTAGAATAAGCACTACCTGTAAATACAACTCAGCATGACTTATGCCCAAAATGTATTTGGAAATATTCAATGAATATGAAAGGATTAGTGCTGTAATATTTTATCTGCTCACTTGCCTGAAGTCATGTGGGGGGAGCAGGGGGATAGAGAAGAGCTTTTAAAGTTTATTGTTTGTCCATAAATCCCAGGAAAGCCAGAAGCCAGCAACACTGACAGGCAGGGCAGCTTAGCCATTTGTCTGTTGCACCTCTGTGCATCCCTGATGATTATAAGGTCTCCACAGCCAGCACCTACCAGTGAGCCCCGTTCCATGCAGCATTCAGCTCTAACCCAAATTCAGGAAAGCAGAGGAATGATCTCACTCCCATTGCCCTAGCCACTGAGTTATAACAGCACAAAAACAGTCAAGTTCAACAGCTGATCCAGGAAATCAAAGAGCAATCCACGGGGACAATAAAATTCAGAGTGTCACGAAGGCTCTCCCCCAGGCTCTCATTTTTCTTTTCACTGATACTGAGGAATACATTTTTAACTCATCTTGTTTCGCACAACAGCATATAACAATAAATGATTCATTTAACTCTAGGTAGTCTCCCAGGTGAAAACCCCAAATATAGTTTTAATTTCTGTGCATCTCTTTCTTCCATGTATAAAATGTTATTAATAGTATTTTGGTACTTTACCACTGAGTCTCATTTACTCGATGACAAGCTTGCCAGTAATGGGACCCTTCTACTGTACATATGTACCAAATCTCATAGCAAGGTCCAATCCTCACAGCAATACATACAATTCTTATGATTAGTAGAATAATCCCATTAACGTCCCCAGTGAACTGCAAAGTGAACAAATCCATACCAGAAAATGAAGCTAACTACTGTAGATATTCCCCAGAAAGTAGCTTATCTTTATTTTTTCAATCAACATCAGTGAACAACTTCCAGGATATTGACACTTCCTTGCAATTTTTCACTTTTCCATGAATGCTTTTTAATTTTCTCTTTGTCATGAATGAAATCAGCTTACTTACATCAAATTTAATTAATTGCAAAGTGTGCTTTTGTCAAGAATTTGATTCCCTGTACACACCACGCCATATTGCCCCACCGTGACATGAAGCACAGTTAGCCTTTTCACTAGCCTATACCAGAATTACCAGGGGCTGCCTCCCAGCCTATTCAGTGTTTGGACAGACACCTCATGAGAGCCAAGGAAGCAGGGAGACATTAATATGATTCAGTACCTGGCCTCCATCCTTTGTGAGTACTCTGAACTTCTGAGCAATTTCACCATTTCAGATTCCTGCTCCTTCACAAGAGACAGCAGGAATCTCAGTGGCTCAGGATCTTATGCCAAAGTTTTCACACAGACAAAACCAGAAAAATGAAAGTTCTCTGCTTTTGGCAGAGAGACTATGGCTACGCTCGCTAGAATACGCGCCAAACTTTGAGAAAGGAAGGACAAACTGCGAGGACAGCAGCAGCTTCCCTCTTGCTATGCTGGTGCTCTGAACCAATAGCACCCAAGCCTGTTGGCTGCAGCACGTTAAAGAGGCTGTCTCATGATTTCATGTGAGCCTGGCGGTGCCCTCTGCTCAGGAAAACAGCACTTGAAAGATTCTGGTAATAAACGAATTTCATTAGCTCACTACTAGCACTAATGCAGAGGACTTCATTCCTTGCAGGAGGAACTTTCTTCTCTCTTCACCAAGATAGCAAGATGATGATAAATTTGCAGTCAAATATTTTAGAAGTGGAAGATAAACAAATATTTACAAGCAATTTGCTCTTAAAGAGGAACATCAATAGAACTATTCTGGAATTGTTTTGCTATGTTGTAAGAGAGATTAATTTCTCTGCCTGGAACCACAGCCACTGTAGCTTTCACCATGACAAAAATCATTACACAAGAGATTTTGGGAGGTTTCCAAAGTCCGTTCATTCCCCAGCCTTCATAGCTACTTAATCCTTTCAAGAAATGCATGCCTTTAGCTGCAGGAGACATCTGAACTAAGAACTAGATCATACCTTTAGTCTAGACAATTAATTAAACCACTAAAAGTAATGCACAAATAGCAGGAAACTTTTTTCTATTCTTTAATAAAAAAATACATTAATGTATTCAGAAATATTCAGTAAATTACAGCTACAACCAAAAGGAATATATTTAAAAGAAATGAGGTTTTGCATTAAAGAAAAATTATATGCCTCACACACCCTGTTGAGGATGTACAGCACATACATTTTATCAGTTGGGCATCTCCCTCTTTAAAAACAAGCCAGATGCCAGTACTGAGAATACTTCCCTCTGTTAAACGTGTGCAACTTCTCTTCATTTGAAGACTATGTTTTTTGGTGGAAGCATCACACATGTACTGGAGCAGAAAATTTGATGTTTTCATCCTGGTTTTGTAGATTCAGTCAGATGCTAAGCATCTCCTGAATATCTTTTACAAATATGCTGTTAAAAACACGAGGATTTACCAGTTGCATATCAGGGACTTCAAAGCTTCTTTAAGTTTAATCCTGTATAAATGAAGTCATTAAGTTGCAATGTTGGACACCAGTATTAGATACACAATGAGAATTCAGTAACCAAATTAGAAACAAAGGGGCAATTAACACAACTAAGAAAAAGGAGGGCCGGGAAGAGGGAGAGAAGGAAGCAAAAGGTAAGAAGCTCTAGTCATTATGGGTGCCCCTCTAGACTGAGGGTATTTTGTATTAGGGTTTAATAAAGCCATAGTTTAGATTAACTATGTACATAGTATAGATCCATCATATACTATATAACCATGTAAATACACACATGCATACATGCCATGCATATGCTATAATATGAGTTATGGTACTCTCTAACTAAACTCACAGTCAATGGACAATCCCTATCCATGCAGGGCAGAACATCGCCGTACCTCCATTGCTCTAAGAGCAGACGGGGCTCCCCCTCACCAATCACCTCTGCTGCACTGCCTCTCCTCAACTGTAAACGTACCAGCCACACCGCCGGGCAAAGTGAGATGCTACATCACATGAAGTCAGATACAAGTGTCTTTTCTTGGTCTTCTGGTTCAGGCAAGCTGATATGCAACTTACACTTCCAGCCAAGTTCTTGGTTTAATGCAAGTAATTCTGTGTTGCTTTATAAACAATAGCTGTCAGTAGCACAGCTGTAGAAAATTAAATTGATCCCATCTCTTAGTGAGCAGTACACATGATTTATGTTGTAATATAAAGATTAAGTCCCTTTCTTACTTAATCAGGATTTGTCTTGTAAAGTGATTGATAAACTTGTCAACTTACTGCTGTTGATTATACACTTGAAGGACTGGTTGGATAACTTTAATGTAATGCAGTTAATTATATTTTGAAGAATTTGTACTGATTCAGCCTAAAGTCATGCTAGAGACTTTTAGCAAAGGGTTGGCCTTTTTCTGCCCCAACAGGAGGTAAAAGGGAAGTATGGGGTTTTTTCATTCTTTGAAATCAAAAGTGAAAGAACACCCCCTACTTCAGAGCACTTCAGAATATAATAGAGGCCCTTTTAAGTGAAATACTTCTCTGGCACTCCTAGCAAGCCCCTACCTTATAGAAATGATTCATTAAATTTAAGTAGCATGTTTTTTTATTTTGAGCATTAATTTCCAAACTTTAAAAGTGCCTTGTCAAATCAGCCCTCAACACTACCTATTAAAATGTTAAGTTACACTTGATGAAATATAATTATAGTACTTTTGACATCTTTACGTAGCACACACATGTTTAAGTCATATTTTCCTGAATTTATTTTTCTTTAATATAGGAATCAGTTTAAGTTTCAAAGCTTTAAAGAAACAATAACATGTTTATTTATTTTATTTAATTTGAAAATTGCTTACACAAAACCACGCTTAAATCTATTTTTAAGGATCTCAGCCTAACTAAATACACTTTGGAATGGCCTCTCACCCCAAGACTAATGACATTGCTTCAAAACAAAGCAGAAAATATCACTAGACTGTCTGGCAACTGCTTATGCAAACTGTCCCAGCTGTGGTAATATCCAATGCATTCCATTAAAAACATACAATTGAAGCACATCATTCTGGGAAAATATTATTTACAGATTGATTCATAGATAAATAACCTACTGACCACTTGCTAGTTCTAGAATCTGAAGAATTCATTATAAATTTAAAGTATGGAATAAAGCTGCCAGTCTCTCCATCAGTATAAGTCACAAAAATAAGCTCTTCTTGAAGATGCAAGTATTTATAGCAGTATAAGTGGACTTTCCTATAACACTCAAATAGGATATAGTCAAAGTTTACTGAAAGAAGTAATTGTTATTTCCTTTCATATCTATATGTTTTCTCAGGAAAGACTAGTAATCACTGCATCACAACAACAAAGATTACTGAAACTAAATAAGATATTGTGTCTAAACATATGTATATGTTCACAAATATCCTGTCACAAAAACTAACGCATTAAAGTTACATCAATCTTACTATACACAAGCACAATTGAGTATTAATGCCTTATTCCAGCACATTCATTAATGCATGGCTTATAATTGCTTCCATCCTTTTACAGATGGAACTACCAATGCAAAAAAAGGTTGAGCGCCTCCTTTCTTGTCTGATTTAGCTTGGTGGCCATTTCCAACAGAGAGCACAGATAAACCAGAACTTTTCCATTAAGAAGTATCCTGAGGTACCGAGATATACCCACTGTTGTTCTGAAGGACTGAAAACAACTCAAGCAGAAGTAGGAAACTTATTAAGCTATCTTCAATATTCACACAGCTCAGGTGGTTTGCCTTGTACCCCTCAGCTGGTGTCGCTCCCTCTAGCCTGGATTCACTTCACAACATGACTAATTCATTAAGTTTAGCTCTCAAATATGACATCAATTTCAGTATCAGTAACAAAACACTTTGTGACTCAGTAGTAACAAACCAATTCCTCTCTTATATCAATGGCCAACTACCTCTTCACGACTTCCCTGCAAGACTAAACAGACCTATTTCCTATGGAAAATAAAAGCTAATTAGTCATCCCATTCTACATATAAAATCCTGCTTTCCCCACTCTGCTCTCTGCAATTTTGCCTTCTTTCAGTTGAACCTTCAGAGTTTTTCTCCACATTAATTACAAGAGTTATATATGGGCTCATCTATTCTTTGCTAAGATGAGGCTATCCTTTACAACAGAGCTCCCTGGAGCCACCCAGGAAGTGGATTAGGTCTGTAATTTCCATGAATTTCAGGATATCTTTCTTTATTGCACAGCTTCCTAGCTACATATTGCAGTTAATGCCCCATGTAAATCTATTCCTTGAGATTTCAGCTTGGCAGGCTTATAAAAACACATAATCTTGTGCTATATTGAGGGCAGAGTGAAGGAAACCAGCATTTTATGCTGGAAGACCAGTTACAACTTTCTGTATTGGATTCTGTCAGCTTCTGCTGAGAAACAAAACATTTCTTCCAAAAAGTACTTCCAAATCTTGATCACAGCAGCTACTGTACTGTCACACTAAATTAAAAGTTATACTTCTATTTACACTATAACATAGTTTATTTGTATTTATTTGCCCTAAAGCATGTTTGTTGCATTTTCTACACTTTTTTGGATAACCGTATTTCATTAGAAATTTTGATTACTTTGTTGCTAAAAGTACAAAAGTAAGCACATAGACCCAGAGCAAAGTGAATTACAAAAGCAGAACTTCTATCTTCAAACAAATTAGAGGGGATAAAACAAATGGGTAGGGAGGTATCACTGCAACTCATGAATTATTACAGACCTTGAATTTCCCATTCATGTGCACTAAGCGATGAGCCTTCCAGTAAACAGAAATGCAGAAAGCCGCTGCTGTTTGTGCTTGCTGAAATAGTTGACAGACAATATAACAAACTCCACCTGCAGCTCCCCTGGACAGATCAGAGTGAACAGAGATTTCTGCACAAACAGCACTTAAAATCTCTTCTCTCCGCTTGTTTATTTAAAGAGAAACTTTGACCAAGATATCTAGGTATATGTCATTACTCCACTCCACCTTCACTCCCATGCATACCTTACATTTCTGCTCTCAGCATCCTATCCAGGTCGGTGTCCAATACCCACTCACAATATCAAAGATTTTGCTCTTTGAACAAGCAAATGAAAAAAACTACCAAAACTAACAAAGATCCCAGAAGCTTAGACCATGCCTCAATACAGAATGCAAGAGAGTAGTACTGCCAGCAGCCAGCAAGAATCAAAACGTAGAACTGAAAAATGTAAATTCGGATTGAAGACTGGAAATGCAAAAGGTGAGTGTGTAGAAGTGGAAGTCCTGGGGTGGGAGAAACGAAGGATCTTGAGGCAGTAAATGAAAGGTTTGACAGGAGGTTTAATGCTAGGGAGAATTAGAAGAGAAGGGGATCTGGGGTCCTGGAAAAGAGAATCTGGTAGGGGGCACCAAACAGGTTAACTCTGCTGTTTGGGATGTGCTGTTGGGAACTGAAGATGGTGTGCCTGAGGTTCAGGTTGGAAAGGTCGGAGAACTCCCGAGCAGTCAGCAAGGGAACATGAGCAGACCATCTGCAAAATACTAGAGGTATTTGAGGCAGCAGGGATAAACAGATTCAGCACCCTCACTACCACGCACTCTCTGACCTTAGTCTTCCCCTCTATGGAAAAACCCACTTCCATCACATTTCTTCCTCTTATTTAGCTGTTAAAAATAGAATGACAAGCAGGCAAAAAAATCCATGGATTTTAGAGTCATGGAATCTCTGACATAGAATGTGTAAGTAACCTGTGGTTTAGACTCCAGCTTCTTTGTGCTACTGTAACACAAGCAAAGCAGATGAACTAGTAAACACTGCAGTATTAATCATGAAACAGCAGTTGCTACGGCTCTTGTAAAGCTGCTATTCCCACTGTCAGTGCTCAACAAATTACTCCCATAAATGTACAGGGAATTTGGGAACCTCTTCGTAAGTATTAATCTACAAAGACTGCATTATGGCTTCCAGTCTAGGTGAACAAACATACACCTGTTTTGTTATTCTTTTTATTTTAGCTCCCAACACAGGACATTTCTGTTCAACTTGGCCTGGATTTCCAGCATATAATATGAGCCTTGGTAGTCTCATCAGCATCCCTGTGCATTTGGGGCCTACATAAAATGTCTAAGTTCTTTACTAAGGTCTTTCAGGTGCTGAACAACCATCCTATCTTCCACAGATTTTTCTTCAGTGAGCACTTAGCTAAGAGTGGCAATGTAGGTCACTCCTCACTTGAGCCCAGAAGGTGTTTTCATTTCTTTATTTCCACAAAATTGAGATCTATAAAGGCCAGCTGTGGACTTGGTTTCAATATACTTTTCTCAAATGCACTGGACTGTGCGACTACAAGCTTCAAAACCTTTCCAAAGTTTGTGTTCAATTTACGCAACATGTAACTGTAACTGAAAAATCATCTTTACTCTCAGAATGCTTACCAGACTCTTCTTGGCCATAATGGTGTTTTAGGATCTGTGCTTTTTAACAGTGTTGTCACACAGATGGGAAAATGTTTATAAAGACTCTACTTGAGGGTGGTGACTGTTAGCACAAAAACCTACCGCTCAAGTTGCAAACACTGCTGCGGAAATCTGTGAAAACCAGAAAAAGCAAAAGAGGAAACTCCTAGAAAAATATAGGAATCCAGAAGTAAGGCTAGCATGTAACTCAGTTTCCATGGACGTCTTTTTTCACCTGTAAATCTAAGAACATTATACCAGATTTCTGGAGATTGCCAGCCCAGCCAGGTTATAGCCAGAAACAAAATTATTCCCTATTACATTCAGACTCAAGAGGCCAGGTAACAAAGAGGTGACACATCACCACTTTTCTCCCCCATTAACTTCTGTTTAACTGCTTCCTGAAGTTATTTCTGAACATAAATTTTAAACTTCCATATATGGTGTCTTTTTTATTATCAATACAGAAAATGCACACCAAGGTAGACAATTTAAAATGAACTCCTCTTACGTGGATTCCGTATTAAAACATCAGTGGGAGATTTTGGGTTTTTTTCCAAAATAAATTGTTGATTCTTTCCACTTCTGTTAAAAGCATAACATAGAAGCTAGAAAGAGGGAGGGTTTGATCATTGCTGTAGATCTCCTGCTTCATTTAACACGAATGGAAAAGGAGACTATGATGAACTCTGTGTGTGAGTACACTGATAATCCTTACAAATTCAGGGAGTGAAAGAAGAATCCTTAGCAAATAAATGAGACAAGAGTAGCTTTTCTGGTGAACTGTCAGTACGGAACGGATATTTTATAGACTTAGCAGACATAATGTGTTCAGGTAAGATAATATCTCCTTTTCATTGCACGATTGAAACTGTCTTCAGCTGAGCTACTTTTGATTTACACTGAAGCGTAACAGGAACATCTGGTGATCTTAGCTGATGTTCCACTGTGTATGCTGCTTATTGCTAGCAGTGGGTAAATATTAATCATCTCTCACAGACCTCAGTCAAATGGCTTACCATGAAACAGCAGCTTGCAAGTTTTTCTTCATATTCCCCTCCTCAGATACATCCCGTCCAACTTCTGCCTCTCCAGGCGTTTCTAGAATTATGTACAAAGAATGAGGCACAAGACAAACATTCTCTATGAAACCTTCCATAGCTGTGGCCATTTAAACAAAAATTTGCAAAAGTTCACCTGTGACACACAATTTTCAGAATTCTACTTCTCAAAATGACAGGAAGATATTATCACAAATTTACTCAGAGCTCTCCCTCCCAACTGACAAGACAACATATAAAAAAATTATTAAACGATCCTCCCTATGTTACCTACACCAGATAAGTCTGGCATCAGTTCATACTGAGGGATTACACTTCTCTTCCGAAGCAACTGTGCTGTGCATGGTTGGCCTTGATTTGTTACTGTGGTGGGTACCCTGAGCAGTCACACTACAATTTAAAAGCCAAATTCACAAGGTTTGGGACTCCAGAGCAAGCGCCTGCCTCCCACAGCAAAGGTGTGCTGCAGAGGCACATGGTATGAGATTTGGCTCACATTTGTCCCCCCACTTCCTAAATTGACATAGAACGTTTTGTACAAAAACTGAAAAACATTTTTCTCTTTTCTTCCCCCCGCCCCACCCCCAGTTCCTGTCAGCAGTTTCAAGTAAATCAAATTCATCAATCATGATAGCTGCATTAGAGTCACCGATGAATACAAAAAAAGTATTTAAAATTTTCCAGAGATTTTTGGGATGTTCTTATGAATAGGAAGATTTTATTTTAAAATCAATGGTTGCTAATACATAGATGATGATGTGAAATGTGAAGATTAGATAAAGTTTCAAAGCCAAGCTCAAAATAAAGAGAGGATTTATATTATCTGGGGACCCTGATCTCATAGTTATTATTGGCAAATGCAAAATTTTCCTCGGTATCTATTTGGTAAACGAAAAAGGCCAAGACAGCTGAGAGTCCTAAGCCAAAAGAATTATCTGGAAAAGAAAAACTGAAGTACTGTTGTACAGTTCACTATATGTCTGTCTCAAAAAAAAAAAAATGCCCAAATCACAAGCCACTTCAGTTCACAGAAGAGATGGATATTTATGGACCTTATCGTGTATATAATTAAGACAATTAGAGATTTGCATAATCTTTAAAGGCAACCTGTTTTCATTCTTTATTTGCCTTTGATTTTGCCAGTCTAGATGACCAGGTATTGTCCCTTATGCTGAATCCCGAAGTGCTTCTAGACAATTACGTGAACCCAAAGGGTTAGAAGAGCAAAAGTAATTTCTACGGTTGTTTACAAAAAGATGGACCAAGGAAAATGCAGCACATGTTGCTGTCCCTCTTATGGTTTGACCAGACGAAACGCAGCCTTGCCCACCTTCAATCAGCTGTGAAAGATTTTATGTTAACCTGCTAGCAAGTATGACAGAAGGCGAGAATGGTGACTTGCTAGTGACACAAGAAGAAAAGTCTTTGTTTAATTGTAAACAACTCTTTTCCCTTCCCAGTCTAAAACCTGTTTGCTTCTAGCTGACAAATACAAATACTTGTACGCTTCTGGAACAAAAACCTGAAGCTATTAGCTATTGGGACAGTATTTTGGATGTTAAATACTCAGTTCAAATTTTTGTAGGTGATTAGAGTGAAAAGTAGGTAGTATATGAACATAAAACAAAGACAGATGGACTGCTGAGAATTAATGATGAGTAGAGTTGCTTAATGATGAGCCCATGCTAAGTTATAGTCAGGACAACAATCGATTCCTTTTAGGTTCTTCCCTGAAGGGTCTATCTATCAAATACAGCCGCTCCAAGCTACTTGACAACACTGCTTGTGGCACAAAGATTTTCTTTCATGTTTATCACTGAGAAACTAATCGATCACTCGACAAATACTAGCGGCTGTTATTCCACCTTCAAGTTTTTAATGAATCAAAAGTTGTCTATGTTGACCAGTATGACCTTTACCTTGTGTGCATATGATCTGTGCCGAAAGAGGTTTTTAAAATATTGGCACTTATTCCTGCTTAAAAACAAAAATGTTTGAATTATTTTAGAAATTATCTGTCTCTAAATGAAACACACACTAATGCCTAAGACATGCAGGCTATTACTATAAAATGACAACTATATGACAACTACTATAGATTATTCAACCTACTACTGAAGTTAAAAAATAATATGAGTTGGAGTAGGAATCCAATTTCATATTCTATATGCAAACTTCCAAAACGTTATAACTTCTTTCCTGTCAGCACACCTTTGCTTATTCCCCTTGCACGGGAATCTTTATTATAAATAGTTATTTTCCTGTGTTTATCAGAAAAATAAACAATCTCTAAAAACTATTCCCCTAACTAAATTGTCAGAATATTTTCTCTGCATGAAAACAGGCAATGTGTCAAGTTCTGAATGACTCCTAAGTGCTATTAGTTTCAGGAAATACATTTAGGACATACTACAATACCTGAAGGTAAGTCAATAGACTGCATCTTGAGGACTATTTGGCTTGCCTGTGGGACCTGGGCAAGTCACTCAGCTCCAGGGCGATTAATGGGAGCACAGGGACATAGGGCTGTTGCTTCAGGAAACTGAGCTAGGGTGTCTGCATGACCTGCATGGCATCAGGTAGGCAGACCAGCACATTCAGAGCCAAGGGGGATTTCACAGCCTGCCTTTCAACTTCTACGTGCAATGCAGCATGCAAGACAATATGGATGTGTTCTCAATCGGCATACGCTTCAGAAGGAAACATCAACTCCGCACTCTTCTTTGTGGCATAGTTACTAAGAGGAGATGACCCTTGATTTGAATCTAAACACTCAGATTTCACCTCACCTGAGAAAAAAGCAACTCACATTTAGCAAAACCAGTTAAGCCTTATGATTAACGGGAGGAAAAGATGTTTTTACCAGGTTTCAATTTTCCTCTAACTCATTTGTCTCTAGGCAAAGAACAGTTGTTTTGAACAGTGAAATCTGGCAGACAGTTAACCTTTATTTCAGAGAGACAAATTACTTTTTCATCACAGTTTATCAAATCAGCAATTCAGCTCTATAGATCAACACAGTGGGAAAATTTTATCAGGACAGAAAGAGGATTTTACTGAAAACAGATTCATGCAAAATAAGATATGCCTGCTTCTGCGAGGAGCACCACCAGAGTTTTTCACAGTACTCCAAAATGAAGAATGGGAGGAGACAAATTAGAGGAGGTAGAATGGCTTGAACTGCCAGAGATCTTTTCCTGTAATCTCTTAACATAGGGAAAGAAGCCTGTCTGTTGTGGATAAACATAAACCTTGTCTCCACACAGGCTTCTTTCACTGTTTCACCTTCCATAATAGCGAAGCAAAATAGCATTGTTTTCTGTAATTATCAGGGGAGGATTGACAAAAGCATATGTTAAGCACAAAAAGCTTAAAACAAACAATAAAACTAAACTTTGGTGTGCTAAAAAAAGACACGTGAGCAAATGCTTCAAAGCCTTAGAATTTGTGTGTACCAGGACACTAAGATTCAGATTTATCATTAGTTTCAATTGCCTACATGTTCTGCCACAGCGACACTTAATATAAACCAGATCCTCCAGTTTAAAATCAGTTTGGGTAAATCTGCATGGCCTGCCTCTCCATCCTCACCTATTTTTTCAGTGTTCTCCCACCATGCCCTGAAAAGCAAACACAGGGTTGGCCAAGTCCTTTCCTAAAGAACATTTGTTTCTCAGGCTCAGAAGTTTCCAACTCTCCCGACACACACTAAATTAAACTACAATAAGCAAAGCCACACAGTTACAATGAGAACAATAAAAATACAAATGTACCCAAATGGCAGCAAACTTTCCTCTGGATAAAGGACAGACAGATTTCCTCCCACTTTCATGTCCCTGCCTTTCAATGCACAGCCTGCAGGTTTCTCAAGCTTTCAGAAACTATGGCCTGATCTTTTACATACAGCTCCCACAATGCAGCTAGCTCCAGGTTTACGATTCAACCTTCACCTCTCCATTCATCTGCCCAAAACTTTATACATCTGCTTACCTTCACACTTGATGATGATGATGCACTTGATCCCATGATGATGCACTTGAAAAGGGGCATCCATATTATGCTGTAAGAACTTTGTCCTTGCTTTTCATCACATTTGTGCTACATCTTGACAAAATGATTTCATCTATGTGAGTTTATTTTTAAAGATTTTTTTCTAGGTGTTACAGGTAAATTACAATTTTAGTAGTATAATACTATCCTGGTGGACAACTCAGTATTATATCTGAGCACCGTAGCATCGATCATCACTATGAAAAAGCTGTATTTAGATTTCACTGTATTATTTTCTCCCCGGGAAGCCTATGAAAAAGATATCACATTATTGTCCTGGGGTACAGAAATAGAGAGTATGTAATCATAATGAATGAACTTTTACATCTTTTACTAAAGTAAATTGGAATTCTCAGGAGTATTAAAGTTCATGGCTGAATATAGTTTCCTCCCTGTTAAAAATAAACTCCTGATGTTGTAGAAATGTAAATTTAAAAAAAAAAAAAATTGTAGAATAAGTTGTGCTTTATTACTTCCTGATTTCCAGTGCAGTTACTGCTCTTGAATACCATCCTTAATACACCTTGAGGCTAAAGTGAAGCCAGCTGATTCCCCTGAGTTCTCAAGACAAACACCATTTGGGGAATGGGAATAAATAGCTCTGAGAATCTTGAATTATTGAAACAAAGTTACATCTGAAACATTTCTCCCCAGCTTCTCTTTTTCCTCTTCAGAGTTTTCTGGTGATGGAAAAGACTATTCTGACCCTTACTCCACATAAAAACAGGCAAATGCCTTTTCCTTTGTCCAACCCAGCATGGAGCAAGCGGCTGCCAGGCAAAGACAAGGAGTGGAGCTGGACCCATGCCCCCTCCTCCTCGTGATTATGTCCTGGCAGAGCTGGGACAAGCTGTCACCAGCAGAGCTCTCTAGGAAAGGGATTCTCAAAACCGCATTGGAACACGGGGCCCTATGGAACATGCTAAAAGTCAACAGGACTTAAAAAAAGTGCAAATCCTACTGCAGAATTCAGGACACGTTGCAGCTTGAAAGGAAACATTTAATTTATAAACAACAGTACTCTGAGGAAAAGGAGACTGCAAGAAATTGGTTAAGAATGTCATCGCTATCAACACAGGTGGAGAGTGAGGGAAACTAGTTATGTCAAGAAAAACATATTATTCTCTTTTCATTAAATTCTTCACGCTATCAATTTTCTCTGTGCTGAAAGGGACGACGAGGCCTTGCCTAAAGTAATAGTACTGTAGATAAGCATGAAAAGAAAACTGATTATAGGTCAGATGCTGAAGAAGGTGATGATGAGAACAGGAACAAAGGAGCAATGACATGCTGTTACCATGAACACCACAGATATTATTTTGCTCATTAATTGCTCATTACATCCCATTAAAGTAGCTGTTGCTTCAAATTATGCTAGTGCTCCTGCAGAAAGAAGCATAAAGCAAAATTGTGATTCACTAAGTGTAACAATGAAAAGTGTTTTAACAATTTAAGTAGTAGTGCTCTGCGTTAGGCTTGGCTGAGTCTTCGGTAGGAGGGCAACTGTCAGAATTCTAAGTAACTTCTCAAACTTTGCTCTCACCAAGCAGAACAGTATAATTCTTTCAAAGGAGAATCAAAAAGCACTTTGCAAATATCTAAGCATATCTTCCCTCATTTCCCCCAGACTGTGGCAGATCTGAGGGGCAACTGCTTCTTAATGCAGCCTGTTACCAATCACAGCTCTTCAGTTTAAGAGGGAAAGGTCTGGCCAAGCCTGGAAGCCCAAAGCCAAGTCATGGCAAAAAAGTGGCTCCTTAGCCATGACTGTTTGCAAATCACCTTCGACAGCACCCCCATTCAAATTATAGCTTCAATTACTTTTTTTTAATGTAGAAAATACACTTTCAAGTAGCATATCAATTACTTATAAAAAGTAACTGTACCATGTATATCATCATATTGTCTTACACTCTTCCTATTAAATCTAATGAAATTCTGAGATGAACTAGACAGCACAGGATTAGGGTCACATTCTGATCTGAATTTAGGTCATTGTCTTTTATAAGTGGCACTTATAATAGATTCATTTATAAACTTACATATATCCTAAACTCTGAGCATTTTTTGTTTTAAATAATAAACCTTACAGCAAGTGAATTGAAATTTTGCTGCAAGAGGTGGATGTATTTGTACGATACATTACACAAGAGACGCCAGCTCAGAGAGGCAGGTGGCCCTCTCTCAACCTGGAATTATATATAGCATCCATTACTGACACGGAGAGAAGTACAAGTGAATCACCAATCACCAGAAAAATTTATAGCAGGAAAACACCTGCCTTCCCACCTGTTCCTTTGCATTCCTTTGCGCAATTAAAATGTGAGCTTTATTTTAAACAGCTATATGTTAAAATCCATAGATTAGAAGTAAGGGCTTGTAAATTGAATAAGAAGTATATAAATAAGAAATATTTATATATTTTATATATATTTATATATATTTTTATATAAATAAAGAAATAACTGAAAACAGCAGCAGCCCCTTGAATTGGTTCTGAGACACCCTTTTCTTATCCATGCCCAAAGTTATTTTAAAACCTGAGGTTCCTTCCAATCTGAGTTATTCTGTGATTTGTGTGGTTACTCAAAATGCAGGAGAGAACTCTGGGTGACCTTCACCTGCATTGCTGAAGAAGAATCACTGTATTTTTTCCCTACAGTCATAACATTCTATTGTCATTTGGGAAAAGTATAAAAAATACACACAGTAGGTGTAGAATTGTTTTTAAAAAAGGGGAAATTGTGCAATTTTAGAATATTATCTTCAGCACATCAGTGTTCCATTTCTGGGGCAAGGAAGCCAAAAGTCAAGAAAAATGTGACTAAATTCTTAAAACATTAAAGATCTTAAAGTCTACCATAAAACTCATTCAGCTATTTTAAAATAAGCTATTTGAAATTACAGGGGTTTTTTTTTTCCTTCATCAACCTGTAATTTCAAGTCTATGGGACATAGCTGTTGCTAAAAGCACTCAGGAATTTGGGCAGGGTAATTACAATAAGTAACTTTTCTTCTGCAAGAATGAAAAATGGCTGGTAAATTTGCCACCTACTTCATATGCAACAAAAGGAGAACATACAGTTCACTGCTTTTACTTTCTAATTAATCTCACAACTCTCTTGACGTTGGCCCTTATTTAAATCATTACTTCTCTAACTATAAAAAGGTCATCGTCTATATTTTTTATAACAGGGTACTTGAATATGGGGCAGTAGGCATAGGTTCTTCATTAAAATATGGCTACAGCAAAAGGAATCTCCACATAATTTTCTATAAAACTTCAGGTAGACACTACAAAATAGTTTAGGAATGATAGATTTGCAAAGTAGCAGAAAATGGCAACAATATCGCATGCATTAAATAAATCTTTCTTAACATCGATGGCCACTATCTTGCCATAAACTTCAAAACTGCATATTTGCCATATATAATTTGAAATAAGAGATGAGCTCTTCCAGCTCTTTCCAGAGATGGTTTTTTCATTTATCAAATTCAGTATCTTCCAAATGCAGGAAGCAGGGAAGGACAAATTTTAAAGAAAAAAACACCTAGTAAGTGCTGCAATTGGGCAAATAACACTCTGCATCTTGGTTTCTCTAACTGTAAACTAGAGGCAACAGTTGCTACCCTTTGTTAAATTGCTATATAAAGATTGCTACTAATCCGGGATCATTTCACACAGTACAGACATAGAACTCCAGGGTAAAACAGAGCAGCTGTTTAATGAAGCACAGCCATACAACATAACACAATTTTATTCCAGGAGTAAAACAGAAAAAAGACATTTTCAATTTCCTTCTTTTTGAAAACAGTGTAAGTAGACAAGGAGCTACTGGAGGTTTGATCAAGACATTGGCCTTAATAGTTGCAGAAAACCTATGCTTTCTATAGGGTTTTGTTTTTATGTGGAACCTCCCCATACACTTGCAAGGAGCAAGACTTTCCCGTACACTTGCACTGTGCTTAGACATGGTTTGTTGACAATTCTATAAGAGAAATCCCACCAAATAAGTGACTTCTGGTACAATTAAGCTATTCCTGCTCTTGTGAACACGGCCTGTAATTTTTTAAAAGCTTACAGCAAAATAGCACAAGATTATATGGCTCCTTGCACCATGTTAGTTTCAAATACGCTAGCAACATGAAGGAGAACATTAAATAAAAGAAGACTATGAAAGTTTCTAAACAAAACCCTATAAAATAATGCAGTTAACAGTATTATTTTAATCACAATATGTTAATAAAATCTTTAAAGATCTCCCTGAAAGACTTCTTCCCTGAACAAACTTCTGTTGACGACATTTATCCTAGAGCTGATTTGATCCAAAGACAGCTAGTCTCAAATAAGTTATTCGTCCCTTAATATTGCCACATTTGTGTAAACTGAAACAAGTAATTAAAGTTGAATGGGCTCCCCCAACACTTCTATTTAATGTTACCATAACACAGAGCAGATGACCATCTTTGTGTACTCTCCCTAAAAGATTAATTACAACACTTTGAAGAAATACTTTGAAAAAGACACTTTTCTTCACATATGAAATGAGTATTCACATGTGTGCTGGTTTTGGCTGGGGTAGAGTTAATTTTCTTCACAGTAGCTAGTATGGGGCTATGTTTGGATTTGTGCTGGAAACAGTGTGGATAACACAGGGATGTTTTCGTTCCTGCTGAGCAGTGCTTACGCAGAGTCAAGGCCTTTGCTGCTCCTCACCCCACCCCACCCCAGCAGCAAGGAGGCTGGGGGTGCACAAGAAGTTGGGAGGGGACACGGCTGGGACAGCTGACCCCAACTGACCAAAGGGATATCCCATACCATATGACGTCATGCTCAGCATATAGAGCTGGGGGAAGAAGGAGGAAGGGGGGACGTTCAGAGTGATGGCATTTGTCTTCCCAAGTAATGGTTACGCATGATGGAGCCCTGCTTTCCTGGGGATGGCTGAACACCTGCCTGCCGATGGGAAGCAGTGAATGAATTCCTTGTTTTGCTTCGCTTCCGTGTGTGGCTTTTGCTTTACCTGTTAAACTGTCTTTATCTCAGCCCACGAGTTTTCTCACTTTTACCCTTCCAATTCTCTCCCCCATCCCACTGCGGGGGAGTAAGCGAGCGGCTGTGTGGGGCTTAGTTGCTGGGGTTAAACCACAACAACATGGGATTGACTTTGTTCAAGTTATATATCATAAATCCATGCAGAATTTGGATACTAACAATTTTGAACATCAGCTACTAATAATTTTTAGTCTTACTGTAATACCCCAGGCCCATAACAAGCCTCTAATGAGCATATACATTTGTATAAGGTCATACAAGACCCTTCATTAAGCATAGATCAATCCCTCTCTATAAAATTGTCACTTCAAGATTTTTTAAAGGATCTAAAATGCACTTTCATATCAGTTCAGATACGCTCAACACGGTGGTTTCTTTGATGCACTCTAGTGAGGTTTTTTAATTTTTTTAAAAATATTACAGTAATATTTTGGAATCAAGTCCTTGATTTCCGCTCATGGCAGTCAGCAACATGAAGCGATAAGCAACAAAGAAAGGAAATTCAGTATTGGCTATTTTGTGTAAGGATGCAGCTAGGACAGGCACTAATTCTGTCTCTCTCCCTTCTCCTCATTTCCTAAACAGTCTTTCTTCAGCAATGGAACAAGTAGTCATTGCCAACGGTTCAGGAGGAACTTAGAGCATTTCACTCATATAGATATTTGATCACATTCTTTACAAAGTTTTGGTATTATCTTCAAAAATGCATGTCATTTTTGTCCAAGGGCAACCTCAGGGTTTGGTAATTTCCTTCAAAGATCCTGCACAAGCAATGACACTATCAAAAAACTCAGCGGGTAACACAGTTTGGCAGTGCTAGGTTAATGGTTGGACTTGATGATCTTAAAGGTCTTTTCCAACCTGAATGATACTATGATTCTATGATTTCTCATGTGTAATACAAATGCAGAACCTAGTTAGGAAAAACAAACCAACCAACCAACCCACCCTTACAGCAAATACTATTCACAGTCCCAAGGTGCTGTAACAAATATTGTAATGGAGATGCATAAGAATTTAAGGACAGAGACTACAATAAATTCTCTTTTGGATTATTCTTGCCTACCATATAAATACTCAGGAAAAATTTAGGGAGAGCCTCTATAAAGAATCAAATCAGTGGATACATACACAGTTAAACATTGCAATCTTAAGCATTCATACTTTCAGAAAATAGCATAAACTTCCAGAACATTGGTCAGATTAACTGCATGGCAGGTTTGGATTTCTTTTTTTTTTTTTAATTTCATTGTTCTCAAATCTTATATTACACAAGCTTTGAGGAGTATGAAAAGGGAAATAGGGATGTTCACAGAAGCAGCTTGATTGTAACTTTCCTTTGCATGTTTTTCTTCATTTGTGCGTAACCAAGGCCACTTAAATGCTTTTGAAAGAAGATTGATCAGTATAGGCAAGAAGTACAGCAAATAAGATGTTGGTATTTTCTTTATTTACATTTGCAGGCTTTAAAGACTCAGCTGCACACCCAGCAGCTGAAGACTCTGGAAGTCAGGACGCAACTGGAGCCAGTTAGTTACCATCTGAAAAGCAGTCCCTCATTCTTCATAGGACTGGTACAGATTTTTACTTTCATCATGCTTGGGAAATGTGGATTTTAGAGAAAACAAGGATGCAAGAACAGGACAGTAAAATCAGAAATGTCTGAAAGGAAGTTTGGAGTCAGATTCCTGCCTGATGTCTGACCCATTATGAAAAAAAAAGGGCATTGGGCTCTGAACCAGGTCAAGACTCAGAGCAGAAGCAGCCAATTACTCTTCCTCTAGACAGAGAACCCATGATAGGTTTGCAGCCTCTGTTTTCAGATGCAGAACATCATTTCAAAATGTCTACCACTTGTGACATGTTTTCAACTTGCATTATTTATCTTCTATTTCACTAAGTTCTAGCCAAATACCAAAACAGCACAAGCGCTCAGAGGCTGTCAGATCAGCAATTCAATGTGCACTTTCACATTGAAACTCAGAGCTCTTCTGATTTTGTCTACAGACTATTTGGCAACTGGGAAAAGCAGATCTTTAAAGAAAACAATAGCAAAGCAAACTATATTTTTCCACATAGATAAGAGCAAACTCCAGCCAGAAAACACAAGTGTATGCATACAACCTAGATATCAAAAGCAAATGCACCAAGAACAGGAGGTAATATAGTACCTTACAACTAAAATGTATCAGTGATTCTGCAGGGCACCGGGCACACTACACAGCTACAATATTTGGGCTTTGTCGCTCCAAGAATCCTGACCCAAGACACCAGAATTTCTGACACTCAACATAATACCATGAAGGTTGTGGGGGGGAAAGGGGGGAAAAAAAAAAAAGGAAGAGGGGGATGCTAAAATACAAGTCCCATGCATTTTCTGATCTTGCTGTATTTTGAAGGGAAAAAAAAAAAAAAGAAAAAAAAAGTCTAGCAGGCAAATCACAGCTGCCATTACAATCCTCAGAGGCAACAAGTTAAAGTGTTTGCAAACAACACTTCCTTTCCTTTCCACCACAATTGAGCACTGGAATAGCCAGTGAGTACAAATGCTTGCAAATAGTATGATTTCATCCTAATGGAATAACATGTTCTGCAGTGCTGCTAAGGAGTTCAGTACTATTGTTTTAAAATTGTAGTTATTTGATCTCATTTTCTTCAAGAAGATCATCAGGCAAAGTTGTAATTTTGTAATTTGTAATTTTGTGAATGGGAAGGGAAGTGAAAATGAAAGTGAGTGGTCAGTTCAAAAATTCCCCCCTGTTTCTGGCCAGTCTTAAACATACAAGATGTAAGGTTGGGATGCAAATGTGTCACACCTGATTCCACATATCTAGTTCAATCACTTAAAAGCTTTTCTCTGTAGACACAGTTTTTTCCCCGCTCCCTGACAGGAAGGCAGCATGTCTGAATATAAAACCAAAAGAATCATTAAAATAGAGACACATTCTGAAAACAAGCTCACCTTGCATCCCTTATAGCATACTGGATGAAGTAGTGGCACTTTCAGAGAGTAAGTTCTATGTCAGCCACCTAAAAATGCATTTTCATCTAGGTTATTTCACATGTTATACACACGCGCGCACACACACACACGCTCCTTCATAACATTTTCAAATGAGCTAGTGTGGCTGGAGAGGTGAGCCTACATCAGGACATAAATGGCTTCACATAAGAAAAAAGTGAAACACACTGATTTACTAGCTAAACGTTTTTAGATGGACACTTTCACGCTCTTGTAGTACTCATCTTCAAAGACACTGTCCACCTGGGAAATTACACTTTTGTGAGAAAAATGAGGGATGAGTGCAAATGCGTACAAAATTCTTCTGTCTCTGCTGGTTTACAAACCTGGCACTTCTGTGACAGACACAGAAAAGTTCACAGATAAATTTCTTTCTGAATAAACCTGAAGTGTCCCACATTTTTCTCAGACCATAGAAGCACATCATTTTTTTTTAAAAGAAATATCAAAAGACCTTATCCATCTGGAACTGCCTTCTCTGCCTAGACAGTACATTTCCCTCCCCCCCTAAAGAAGCAAAAGTTAGCAAGGGAATTTTCCTTTGAGAACACAGGATCACTGGTCAAGAAAAACTTGAATGTGAATCCACATAAATCAGTGTCACTCAGCATGGTTCTTTAGCTGCTTAGTTTGTTTCCTGAAGATTTGCATAGCGTCACAATCAGAGAACGAACATTGGAGTTTTATTATAAGCATATTAGAAATAAGCTCTATTTTTACTAGCATCACTATTAACACAAAACCTGAGAACTCCTAGACAATCTTCAGCTGTTATAAACTAGTATAGATCCAGTGGAGTCAACATAATGGTCTTATTCAGTATCACCTGAGAATCTGGCCCAAAATGACAACAAAGTAATAGTTCAAAACAGCCATGCATTTCTGAGTCTTCAGAGAGTGTTTCTGAAATTTATGAGCATTTGGAAGTGTGCATATATAAATATATATAAAAAACCAAAAACCTTTGCAACATTTTCATTATATAAGATTAAGACAAAACACTATTCTAATCCCAAACTGGCACATTCACTCATGTACAGCTGATTTGATGCAACATGCAAGCAAAAAACTACTGCTTGAAAGGAACTAATTAAACTCAAAACATATTTGGGGAATTCTTTCTTATGAAAGCTACTTTGGGGTATATGACCAGACTTGAAGGTTCATTTATTCATTGCTAATGAGAGAGGTGGGATTACTCAGACAGGAAGCAAGCCACCAAGTATTACAGCTCAGATCCTAGTGAATATAGACGAATATTAATGAAATGTCTGAAAGGAAACAAGGGATACAGAGAAGCTTAAAATAAATTATCAGGCAAAGAACACTACAGCAAATGTCCTAAGCACTAAAATGTCCTCCCACTCTACCATCTACCAAAAGACTTGGAAAACATTCGTATGCACTTCCTGTACCCCTGTTCCTTCAGCCCCCAGGAAAAATTCAGTTAGTTTTTCAAGGTTGCATCTTCTCCAGCCATAACAAAATTTTATAAATTTTTTCAACATTGCTGCTTACTTTACTGAGATGTACATTAAGTGCATAAAATATTTGCATGCGATGTAAGAAAAACCTTCTACTGAAATTGCCCAAAAGAATGAAATCCACAGTGAAACAATAGTGCAGCAGGACAAGGGTGTTTTTCCATACTGCTATCAAGTCCCACATATGGGAAAGCCTCAAGCCTAAGATCTCCTAGTCAAATTACAGCAAGCTAAGCTACTCCAGGATCAATGTAGATGTGCATGTTCTCCTGTGAAATCATTGGTAGTTTAGAATCAGTATTACTATGGGGAACTCGCTCTACTTGCCCAATTCTCCAGGCCATTTAGTGTCCACATCCTGTACCATGTATACCAGAACAGCCATCCATACACTGAAGAGGAAAGAAAACGCCTGCTATGTCATGTATTCAGTCCACTATAAAGTTTAAGACTCTATCCACTAACATCACAAAGTAGTTTGTGTTTCTAAAAAAACCTAAAGTATTGGAAAAGTTACACTGGCATATAAAATATGCTGATGTGAAATAAAAATCTGAATTACTAATGGACAATACACTGAAGTTCAGTGAACGACCTTCTCTTATGGAAGCTTTTAGATTCTAATCAATGAGAAAGGTTTGACGGAATTCTGGTAAAGTTTTTACTGCTTACTGGCAAAGGTAAGTGTTTCAAGTCTCTAGATTTAAATTATGACACATCAGCAACAAAAAAACCACATAAAGGTACAAATGAGAAAGGTAAAAGGATCAAGAAAACAAAAATTAAATAAAATGTGACTTTTAAAAAATTCTCAGAATGATACTGTTTTGTTCGTGCACATTGTAGTCTCAGATCTTGTTAAAATAAATAAATAAATAAATCTTGTTAAAATAAATAAAATAAAAATCATTTGTCTTCTGCAAGCAAACAATTTAGCTCAAAGTGCTTCCACTGCTTTCAGAGAAAATGTTAGTTCACCGTAGCTATGAATACTTTAGCAAATAGTTTGATAAAACAGGACCTAATCAGGAGATCAAAGCAGCTAGTGAAGAGGTCAATGTATCTATCTACATTATATGATGTTCAAGGGTTTTACTTCAAACCCTACTTAGTCCCATCCCCTGGACTGACTGTTCCCATCATAAGCACAATTCAAAGCTGTTCAAACAATGAATCGTTGGTTTGGACTCTTGCATCTCCATTAGGTATCAAAGCAGAGTTGCTGTTCACCTAGAACAGAATTTTGGGGTTTGTTTCTTTCAAAAATAACCCAGTACAAGCACACCAGAACTGCTCTGCAGGTGCAACCAACATCCGTAAGTATTGGAGAAATTCCAGAAAAGGTGATATTCCACTACTAGGAGAAAATGTTACTATCTAACTCACATATTGGATAGTTTTTACTACTAGCTAATCAAAAAAAGTGAAGAGTCATTTGAGTAATAGAACTGTATGTGGAGTCCAGAAACAGACAGGAATTGCTGTTATGTATGTGTACATACAATGGTGGACTCTTGTCCTCAGAGGATGCACTACAACCAGCCTGTTGCCCGCACTCATGACATAGCTAATGGCTGCAGATTCTCACCTATTCACTTACTATCAAAAATTGAATTACGTATAGAACTTTGAACTTTGTTGCCACTCTAAGTAACACTGGACTTAAAGCTTTAGGATTTGTTGAATATAACAGATGAATGCCTTTTCAAGTGCCTGATTTATTTCACTGGACGCTTCAAGCAGTGTCAGGTATCCTAGGCTGCATTAGAAGGAAAATCAAGAAGGGCTGACCGAGCTCCCTATGGAAGGTACATCAGTTCCTGACAGACAACTTTCTACAAGAGGGTTTTTTTTCCTCTGCTTCAGTGGTTATTCCTGTGGCCAATTTTTTATACGTGCCTATCCATTTTACAATATATTTCTTCACTCCAGTATTTTCTCAGACACTCTCTTTCAGACACTCCTCAACTTCTGGCCTTTCTGTGGAGCTTACATAAAGCCAGCGTGGCTATTTTGGTGTTGTCCTGGGTTTGGCTGGGGTAGAGTTAATTTTCTTCGTAGTAGCTGGGATACTGCTGTGTTTTGGATTTAGGATGAGAATAATGTCGATAACACACTGATGTTTTAGTTGTTGCTAAGTAGTGCTTACGCTAGACAAGGACTTTTCAGCTTCCCATGCTCTGCCAGGTGCACAAGAAGCTGGGAGGGGGCGCAGCCAGGACAGCTGACCCAAACTGGCCAAAGGGGTATTCCATACCATATGATGTCATGCTCAGTATATAAACTGGGGGGAGTTGGCTGGAGAACAGCAATCGCTGCTCAGGGACTGGCTGGGAATCGGTCGGCGGGTGGTGAGCAATTGCATTGTGCATCACTTATTTTGTATATTCTAGTTGTATATACTAGAAGTAGTATTCCATTTCTGTTCTATTAAAATGTCTTTACCTCAATCCACGAATTCTACTTCTTTTCGATTCTCTCCCCCATCTCACTGGGGGCAGGGCGGGGGGAGTGAGCAAGCGGCTCTGTGGTGTTTGACCGCCTCCTGGGTTAAACCACAACAGGTGTTTCTTATAGACATATTCAGGCATGTGAGATTTTTTAGTGATTCCTTGATAGCATTTACCTATCACTGATGAATTCTATTGTCTGTGCTTAACTTTAAGAAATAAATTTAAAAAAATTTTAAAATAATGGAGTTACAATACATAGTATTCCAGACAAACAGAACTGAGAAATAACAATAGTTCTAAATTTGAAGAGCTCTTGAATCTCTGCTTTTGATATGAGGGTTTTTTTTTTTTTTTAAAGATTGTAGGGAAGCACCAAGGTCCTCAAAACCCACCAGGGAATTTAGCTACATAATTGCTACTGAAGCAAAGATAATTGCCTGTCCTTAATCTTTTTCTTTTTCCCTCCAAACTATCATCCCTAAACTTTGAGCTCAACCCTGCTGCTTTACTCAGCAAAACAGAACAATTGATCTCAAACGACTCACATCCAAAGCCCTCAACAACCATTCACCACTCAGCTATGTAATAAAGTTCATTTCTCTGTTGCAGAAGAGCTACCTGCAGCAGTAGCGGGTTTGGCTTAGCTTCCAGGCTTCCAGAGTCAAGTATACTCAGCCTGCCTGTAAACAATTTACTAGCAATATGAATAAGCGATGTTGGCCAGGCCAAGCCTGACAGAGGCTACTGGAAAAGGATTGATAAATCATGCCCCCCCAGATAAGGAGAGGTGACCAATACAAATAAATGATGCTTTTGAACAATTTATGTGCTGCTGCTTTGCAGGCTACTGGTTAGTTCAGGAGAAACTGTCTTACAGCAGACCTGGTGGGGGTGACATACTGCAGGAAGAACAACCTCTTTGCGCAGGAGGTAATGCTACTTTCTGTGATTACTACGCTGGCTCAGGAGTAAGAAAATGAAGTAAAGACAGTACAGTTCACACAGCAAGAAAATGTAAGGCAATTCAAATAGAGTAAGGCAATTCCAGCTACTAGCTCCTCTGCAGTTACTAGTGCCCCTATGCTGACTGCACAAACCTTCTGTATTCTGCAATACGTATCAATACTGACTCTTGCATTTTGCACTGGATAAGCCATTGCCTCTTTTACAACTGTAGCGTAAAACTTCTTTAGTTGCAACAGAAAGATTAAAGATGCTGTTTTCAACAGGCGCTGCTGCTAGATTTACCACCTTCAACTGCCTCTCAGGATCCTACTGAAGAAACACTTGGGGACAGCTGCTAATTCATCTTCCCATTAATTTAAAGGCTGAGGAAAGTTATCATGTGATGGCATCAGCATACCATTTATATCCGTAAACTCATCTATTACTTATGTTAGCCCTAAGAACTCATATTATGTTTCTTCATGTTGCCTGTTAAAACAGGGGCTTTATTATGTAGCTGTGTCACTGGTATCTTTTACGTACCTTTGCAAAAATCATGTAGGAACTCTCTGATCCAGGGAGAAAAATACAGCAAAGTGATTCCCTGCCTCATTTCACATGAATAGTCATTTACATAGATATAAAGAGTATACAGTCAGAACTGACCACACTCTTAAACCAATCTAAATAAAATAGAATGACATGCTGGGGAACGGTGGCAACATCATTCTCTAGGTGCTTTTAAGAGACACATAGATTCCAGCTCAGCTTCTAGTTTTCATCAGAATCCGCTGGTTTAGGACTCAGTTTTTCCATCCATATGGGCTGTAAGAATGGGACAGAGCATAGATAACACAAGTGAAGGAACCTCACAAGAGAAATGCATCATCATCAAGGAAAAGTCATTATATGAGCTTGGATTCTCGCCTCTGTATAAACATAGTTCATTCTCAACAAGCACACATTCGGTTGTGGAAACTGCTCTTTTGTTTCTGCCAAACACTCAAACAAAAGCTCACTGGGGGAAGTTTTATCTAGTGCTCTCCACACACACGCACATTCTGCAAAGTATCCATCCCCATTTGTGGAACACATAAAATGCTTTTTGCACAACATCTGTAAGTACTGAAGCCTCATCTGGTATTGCTGTAACCATTTATCTGTTCTCTCATAGGAAAGAGGCAGAGTTCACTCTCGGAACATTAAGACCGTTAGCACGCAATAAAGGAACCAAAGGGACTCTCAGTTCCTTTGTGATAATAAACTTGTTCAATGACTACATCCTCACTGAGTTCTTTTCCAACTTAAATTGAAATTAAAAATGGGACAGAGCAAGAATGAAACACCACATTAGTGTGGAAAAACAGGGCACATCCCATGAAGAACTGTATGCAATACAACTACCATGTAGCATCAGGAACAGCCAGGTGACAAGGCAATCAAACCCATATGCCAAGCTTAGATAGAGAATAAACTCTTAAAGCATAGCACCTGACTTTTAAAAAGATATGAGAAGAGAAACTCAGTACTATGTGCTCTGTGTAAAGAAACATTTGTATGTAAGTGAGAGAAATGTGATCATACCTTGGTCAGAACCAAGTTACATCCTATTTCTCTCTAAAGGATTATCAGCATCTACCAATGAAGTAGCTACTGCTAGATTGCGCCTTGGGTAAAAAGGAAGGCCTCAAAACCCTAGAAAAATTTTGTTATATTGAAAACATTTATAAAAACATGATTCCATTGACTTCATCAGTGTGAAAATTGATACTTACACGTATCAGTTTGCTTAAGTTCTTTTACACTTAGGGTAGTAAAGAAGCCAATAACTAAGCAGAAAAAAGATCCAGTCTACAACTCAAACCGTATATCTGGTTCTGGTGACAATGGCATAGAAGTCCAGAACTTTGGAAAAAAATAAAAATCTCCTTATCCCAAATATTCTGGACAGATGTTCCTAGACGTTAAACTTACATGAGAACTGTCACTGTCCTCTTGCTAAAGTCATTGCTAGAATTTAAGTTTCAGTCTCACAGGGACAGAAACAGTCCTGGTCTAAATGGAAAGAAACCAATCCACAGCTTCAAAGCTGCAACTGTCACAGCCACACACACCCAACAGAACTCGGGGGATGTCAACGCTAGGAATGGCAATGAAAATGTAAACTTCTCAACACTCGCTTATTTAGCCTGCTTACAGTTTATAGCTTTTGAGTAACACCTGAAGTCTTTATAAGACGTTTAACTAAGTACTCAAAGTATCAATTTGTTTCTTTATCTCTTCTCTCCTGGAAAGAGAAGAAACTTTTCCTAGGTTTTGCATCTATGGGAATAGTAAGCCAAGAAATTTTACAGAGAGAGAAGGCAATTTCCGCTTCTTTTCTTAGAACAGGATTCCGTTTTCTACAATAACATACTATTTTCTGCCTTTTTCTTATCACAGATTTTTATGCTGCCTCTACAAAACCAGAGTAAAAAATATATCCTTTTCAGTTAAGTTCAATCTGAGTGTGTTGCTCTGTCATGAAAATATTCCCTCTGCAAGTCTTTTAGAAATATAAGTCTCACTGTATCAGGATATATTAAATGGTAATATCTGAGAATGATGAAGTGAGGGAACCATATATACATTTAGAGGATTTTCAGTCATATCTCTCTCCCACTTTTCCTGCAAAAAGATTTTAGTACCCCTTTGGGCATTTGATCATGGTGGTGATGAATAGCTTAAACAATTACACCAGAATTAAATGCAATTTTTCTATCTGTTCTTAGTGCTGGTCAGGAATACAGAAGAGTTACTGTTGCCCACTTAATACTTCATGTTATTGTAACAAGGATATAAAAGTACTTAGTCTGGTCAACGTATATCTTAAATACAAAACTGTTTTCTCAACACCTAAAGAAGTAAAAAAAAAAAAAAGAAAGAGAAAACAAACAAGGAAACTCTACATACCACTAGAACAGTACATACATGAATGCTGGTATCTCCTTTAAGATGTATTTATTCTGTGCTTTGTCTTTTGGCTAACTCACCCTCTACTCAGAGTATCTGTATTGAAATATTTTAAAAGCTGGATGCAATTTTGATATTAGAAAGCTTGATTGAAGAGGACATAATCATACATAAAGAGTTATAATCCAGGGACTGCATGATACAAAGCACAGATGGAATTTGTTTGACATGACAATTTTCTGTTATTGTTTTGGGATTACAACAAACCTGCAGCTAAACTAATTGTGCCATGATGGTTAAGGTTGTCTCAGCACTTTTCTTGTAAACCTCTTTTCCAGTGGATTTATTACTAAATAAAAAGTTTTTCAAGGGCTGAAACCTGCCATGAAAGACTGCATTTATCTTTAGAGACTTTGAAAAAGAAATTCAGCTTGTCTTAATGGAAGGGAGGAAAAAAAGATTGCTAGTTTGGGATACATAACTTTCCACTGCTAATTTTACCAGCACTATGCATATTCTCCATGTTTTAAAAAATATAGGGAACAATACTGTGTTGATGCAGCCTCATTTCAATTTAGAAAACAAAAATTCCATGCAAGCCACTTTTCCTTGTTATGGAGATTTTAGATTTTATATAGCATATGTTATGATTTTTCCCTGGATATCCAAATATAATGCCACAAACAGGCCCTGATTATACCCTCTGGTTACACAAAAAACGAAAATAGTATACGAATTACCCAACACTTTTATTAAAAAAAACCCTCTCGTGGTATACATTTATTTCTCAATTGTACTAATTATGGTTAGAAAGAGATCCACCCTAACCAGAAGCTTTGCAAAAACTTCAACAAACAAAAAAGTATGAAGTCAAGAGAAAGTTGCCGAAGTAGACTGCCAAGTATGGTGAGACATTAACACTAATCGTAGCATCTGGGATGGCCTAAAGCAGTGTCCTGGCTCCTGGTGATAAGCTCCCAACTGCAACCACATCGACAAAACTCAGTACACAACTAAGAGGCTGGAAGCCAAGAATTCCAAATATAGAGCAAGCACTAAAACATTTATTCTGGGATAAGCCTGCTACCTCTTCATCTAATAGATACGGCAAACTGAATTTAATATAAGGGTGAAGAACCTCTGTCAAAGATTAGACAATGCACTGTCTTTTAATACATCAAGTTATCTGAAGCTTGTATTCTTTGTATTTCACAGAATTTTACTGCACATTGGACTTCAAGAGGTAGTCAGGAGAGCAGCTTGTCTTTTAAATAATTTGGCTAGTCTTCAGGTATTTGACAGTAATACTGAATCAGATCCCATACAAGCCTCACACCAACATTTTATCTGAAATGAGATTCAAAACATCTTAGATTCAAACTCTCTCTACATTGGCGATCTCAAATTTGGCTGTATTTTGTTTTTTCTTTAATATTGCCAGCCCTGCCAACTCATATTGGATTAAACAGCCAAGCTGGCTTCGCTCTCATACTCCCTATCACCAACAGCAAAGGTCTGAGTCTCAGCAAGGCACTTCTGCAAATTCACTTTCTTTAAGAAACACACATAAAATGATAGTTTTCTCAATATTGTTCCTCATGGACATCTGTGCAGGTCTAGTACTTTCCACGCAGTTCAGAGGTGCAATAGAAAGCTACTACACCATTCTGCAACTCAGGAGGAAAGGTTCTGGCACAAGTAGTCAAAAAACTCTGGTAAGCTCTTCTGCAGCTGTATCACTTGTGTGTGCCAAGAGGAGTAAAACTAAAAAAAAAAAAACAACAAAAAAACCCCAAAAAAAACCACCCACAGAAAAAAGAAAAAAATCCTGTTTGAGTCAGTAACTCAGCTGATAAAAGCAAACAAAAGATCTGAAATGTAGGAGTCCAATTTGAATAAAGACACTCTTTTTAAAGAACAACGTAATGTCTAGATCACCAATTTCAGCCTTGTAACCTATCTGTTGGAACACAGACAGAAGGAGGTTACGACCCTTAAAACTGTTTCAGCAAAGGCTTTGCACAGCCCTTTCTCCTTCAATGAAATTCCTTCCTAAACGCTTTTTTCTTGTACAACTAGATAAAGCTTTGGCCTTTTTCTTTCTAACTTTTTTCCCCTCTCCCTGTTTCTTTGCTGTAAACACACATTTGAGACAAAAGAAATATCAGAGAAGGATAACGGAACAGCAATCACTACCTGAGTACTGCTTCATGTGAAAATGATTTTACAGAGTCAGACAGTGCCTGTGCTCCTGAGTAAATAACTGGAGCCATGCCACATCGCATAGGAGATTAATGTTCTTTAGGAAGTGGAAAAAGACTCAGATGAGGCAGACGCAATGCTATCAGCATTATTTTTGCTGCAGGATGGCATGTCAGAATATGTAAACCCCTTCCATGTCAAAGGGCATTCAACCTTCACAGTTAGGACATGTGTGTTCAAGACTTCGTTCAAATGAAGTGTCTCACACTGTCTCTCCTCAGCCTTGTTTACCTGCCTCGTGAGTCTCCTTCCTGTTCCACGCCCTTTTGTTGTACAACATCTGCTCCCTATCCTGAATTAAGTTTAAGCCAGTGAGTCTGCTCAGTCAAGGTTGGGTCAGCTTCTCAGAAACAGCTCTTTGTATTGTACCCTTGTGCATTTATAAAAAAGTGTGTGTCTGCATGCACACACACTCTTCACAGCTTAAAATTAAAAAAAAAAAAAAAAATTCTCCTATTCATGTCAAGCACTGGCACACAACACAAAATTCTCCCTTTGCTGTCAGAATTTTTTTCTTCATTTAACTGACACGCACTACCAAATTAAATTTGCATAGGAAAAATAAACATACTTTTTATTGGAGAGAATAAAATGACAAATTATTCTAATTTGAGAGTTTCTTTTAATCTTTTGTAACTATAGTGATTCAATTCCATATTAAACAAGCATTGCTTCTGCAGCATATTCCCTTGCAACAAAGAATACTATAATCAGAAGAATGTTGTTCATAACGAATATAGATGAACTTTCAAATTGTCACAGCATTGGGCCATCAACATCCAGAGACTTCTGGTGGATGGTGGAATCTGAGCCCTTAGTCGTCTACCTACAGAAATACTATTTAGAGCCACCAACATTAAGAACTCATTGTACTGGTATTATTTAGAAATACAGTAAGAATTAATGTGCCCAAACACAAGGAAAAAATAGTTAAATTCAAAACTGATGTTTGAAATACATGTTATAAATACAAACAAAGTAGTGGGAGAATGACATGACCTATCCGTATGTATATGTTGTAAAGATAGTTTGCATATACAGGCCCACACTGCACAGCATTCCCAATGACTAACTCCACAGTAATTTCTTTATATGCTCTACCTCTCCAAGCTTCTCTGAATAGCTGCCATTTTGTTTTCAAAATCTTACCATAAAAGATACAGTTTCTCTATATCTTCAAAAGCAAACTGTTTTTATATAACAAAGACTGGAGCAGGAGGAAGAAGTGGGTCTTGCAGTGTTTATTGGAGGTTGCCAGCAAGGATTATACACACAAATGTGTTCCAAAAGCTTTGGGAGATGAAACAAATATTACAAAACTCATTCCTGGGAAATGTAAAACAGCGCATCTCTAAATTATTTTCAATGTCTCAAAAATGCTACGAAATAAATATTTGTTAATTCCCATCACAACATTCTCCAGAGATGCCACAACCACAAACTGTTCAAGAAGGCCTTTAGTGTCAGGGAGCAGCAGGACTGGGGTGCCAGCCAGGAGCTGAGTGTGACAAGATAGGCACAGGCAGTGTCCTTGCCGACATGGGGCCCAACCCCGCAGTATGTGAGCAAGGAGAGCAGAGCCGGCCAGAAACAGTAGCTGGGGTCAGGCACCCTTCCGTGACTGCCACCCAAGTCCATATCGACGCAGCAGGTCAGTGGGTCAAGATCAGGATCAGCAAGGTAAATGGCCCAGCGCAGCCAACAAAGCTCAGGCAAGCAACTCCCAAGCAAAACCAGGGAGGTCTCCAACGTGGCTTCCCAGTGCTCTTCTCACAGCAGCCTGATCCAAGGTTACATAGCTGCACCACATTAAAGCTGGCTTTGAGTACAGGCAGCCAAAGCCTTAGGACAGGGGAAGGAGTTGTACTTAGGGCCTGACACCTACTAATTGAAAGCAGATGTATTAAGGAATCCACCTTAAGTTGGCAGCACCAAGTCATATCCACCAAAGTGTTGACTATTACTATATCTACTTATGTAATTCTTAATTAGCTTGAGCTTCTGGATGATGACAAATTTTGAAATGCTTTTACAGCACTAAGAACATCAGTGACTGATAAGATGCAGAGAGCCATGAAGCCACATGCATTGAGGCTCTGGAGATCATGAGAAACTGATTTGAACTGCACAATTTAAGATGTTATCAGAATTTTTTGACAGTTCTTTCTGATCTGACATGGTGCATCTAGGAGACACATTCCTTACAGAGAAAGTATATGCATTATATATATATACACACACAAACCCCTCTACATATATAGGTTGTATAGCACCCATTTTTCTCTTGTTGCTATAGCTCTAAATGTGTAATATTAAAATAATTTTTGTCTTTAGTTTGTATTAGTTAGCTAGAGGTGTAGCTGACACAGAACATCAATTTGGTATCCTGAAACATTAGTCTGCCATGGTAAAGGTGTGAGGAATACGGATGGCACTGACAAATATGTTTGTTCTGCCGCCAGTGCTTCAGTTAGAAATCAAAACACCATTCTTGAACTATAGTGGATGCTTATTACTGAGTTACAACCTTAGTATCCAATGTGCAAGGTTATTACTGCTAAAGGGTACTAAATCTGCTGTGGCTCAGTGAAGAACTGATATTGCAGTTACAATTATTCCCTTCCCCTCTGCTTATGCTGCAAAACACGATAATTCATCCAGATAGTTTAAGTATGAGCAAGAGGATGTTGAGATGATATTTCACACATTTTCAAGAAGTGAGATACAGATGTTCTCCCCTTGCAGCTGAATTTGCCAGAGAGAGAGGGAACACTATGCTGTACCCTGCCTTTGGATTTCTGCTCTGAAGAAAATATATCTTTCATTTTTTACATGCCACGGTCTCGCACAACGTTACTTTATATTGGAAGTATTAGTACTTTGCTAACTACATTAAAAAGTCACTAACTCGGAGTTATTAAGTGCTCATTTAAAGTAACATTTGTGATCTGCCAAACTACTTAACAGCATGCAGTAAGAAGTTTTAAGCCATTAACGAGCTTGCAGTTTTATATAATAGGGAGGATGGGTTTAAATAAAAATCGCTTTCAAGTAGGGGAATGATTAATCATTGCTGTTCTCCCCTTTATTTGTATTCTTAGCAAAAGTTGTCAACCCTTGTCCCAGCATTAATGGTGAGTTTTATGTGACTGTACCTGGTATTCTTAAAATTGATTAATTAGCAAGGCCACATTTTATTTGAAAGTGCAGAATGTAGTCACATTTTCATTCAGTTCCCTAGGGAACTAATTATAAGGTCTGCTCAACATACATCACAACAATATCTCCTATATGGCACAAGTAATTATTTAGATACCGTAAATATCCTTCCAAATACTTAAAACAGAACTGCTTCAGCTATTTTGAAGTTTCATTAGAAACGGGTGCTAGCCTCTGCTGGGAAGTTCCAAATATGCCCTGCTCAGGAAAAACAGCAGGTACTCAGCATCACGAAAATGTAAACCCTGTAATGGGAATTTATCACATTCACCTCTGAACCAGCACAAAGGAAAAAAATGGAGAGAAAGAGAACGTAGTAGTAAAGATTACACAACCCTTAAAAAAAACCCCAAACATAAATGTTTAACAACCCAATGATGTGGTTTTTCTCCCTTAGCTCCAATGCAGCAGTCAATTCTTTCTCTTCTCCACCCCCCAGTACGCTGGAACCTGGCAGTTTTACTGCATCAAAAATAAGATTAGAATATGCAAAAGCACATCTTTTAGAAAAGAAAAAATCCTTCTTTCCCATCTCGCACTAGCCTTGGGGTAGGGGAGAGGAGGCTAAGGACGGGCAATGGCTCTGACTCAGTCATTGCTGTTCATATTCCAGTAGCTTTAAGAACGGAGTCCCATCATACTAGACATACAAAGACATTAAAAGAAGTTTTGCATAGCAGCACTTACAGTCTAAAAAGATCAAACAGTGTGTGGGAGAAGGAAACCATCCATTCGTACCTTGGAAACCAACACACAGAAGTTACCCTCAGTAGTACAAGACTTCTCCGTAAGTCTGTACCAGAACTAGAAACTCAACTGCCACAAAACTGCAATTTACCACTCGGAATATACACGCACAACAAACACTAACACAGCCTTGGAAAGTTGCAGAGTGACTGCAAAGTAACTGAGTAGTTACACTGAAGATCAGATTACTTCTTTTTTGGCTCCTGGAGTTCTCAACTTGCTTTAGGCCGTGCTCTGATTCACAGGATTTGCCCCAAAAGGCAAATGGGGGGGGGGAGGGGGGGAGAGAAGAAAAGGAAAAAAGCTATTTGATTGGCTCCAAAGCTATTCTAAATTGGATGATACAGTATGCATCAAGCAGTAGAATAGCTTCCATAGCAACACACTCTCTCTGCTTAGTTATTTCTAGGGCATCTGTCACTGACTCTGTTCCCTGAAAACAGTTGCAGGGAATGAAGGTTGCTTGCAGACTTGTAAACAGACACCTACGTTATTTTAGAAGTGCATCTGTATTATGGTCAGAGTGTACCTTGCGAAGGCAGGCAGCAGCAAACTGCTGTTCCAAATTGATTATAATACAGATTTATATTTCCCAGCATCTCCCAAACAAAGACTTCAGTCACTACAAAACACCCTGCAAGAGCACAATATTATAGATTAAACTTTCTGAAGCCAGAAAGATTAATTATACAAGACCATGCTGGCTAGAATTACATACCAGATATTTCCATGTCTAAGCAGAAGACAAGTCTTTCCACATAGGAAAACAGTCTTAAATATTTCGAAAATCTTCCCCCAATCCACTTTTTCTGAAGGCATATCAAATACATTTAAATATTTATTTACCTCACCTTCACAATATAACAAAACAAACTAACAGTATAACTTGAAGCCCAACACACATACCAAATCACAAAAACTTGTGCCTTTATAATGCTTTAGTGAAAATTACTGTATTTAGTCTTTAAAGATTTTCTTGTATTAGTCCACAAGTTATACAGTATCAGTAGCTTTCTTGCTTTTCATCACCTTGGAAACACCACTACATGCAGGAAAACAAATCCCAGGAAAATAAATATGGATTTATTATTTGCAATACAATAGATTTTTAATTCTGAATCTTCTATTTGATGTTCTTAAGGAATTTTGCAATAACTGAGGAAAAAAAAAATCTCATTTTCTTTTAATTCTCTATCTGAGTAATAGCAATGACCATGATTTTGAAGATTATGAGCATAGATAGATAAACAAATGAGGTCTGATGAGCACAAACCATTTTCCTCAACAACAAAAACACAGGACTTCTGAAAAAAGACAGGCCACATTTGTCTGAAATGTAACTTTAATGTTAAATACTGCTTATTTTTTAAAATATCTGAAATGTACATATAGGAGAAAACACCAGTTACTAGTGTTCTCAATAAGAGCTCTAGGACATGTCAGCAGCTACTGAAATCAATAACAATTAACACAATTTACTTCACAGAAAAAAGAAAATATATAACTGCTGTTCTCTTGCCATTTAATATTTTGCTAAAATAGACAGACTGAGAAGCTATAATATAAGTTGTTTGGTCTGGTTTTTAGTAAACAACACTGAACGAGTCACCAAGTATACACATCAAGCACACAGTTAGTAGTTTAAATGTTTTTGTCTTTTGGGTATTTTGTAGTCCACTACCATATTCACTGAACAATGAGTCACTGGAGAAGAAACAAAATGTTCTGCATCTGAGATAGCAAATATATTAACAAAGAAGAAAAAGAAAAGGAAGAAAAAAGACTTATCTGAAAAAGAAGAAAACTCAATTTTTTTATTACCTACTCTTTGTCCAAAACAGCCAGTGTGTGTTGACCTTCAGGGCATGCAGCAAACTCTATTTAGTTGTAATGGCATTTGGAAAGAGCCAGAATTTGATGAGACTTGCAGACAGCAAAACTTCAGAGGACTCTTTACCAATGTTTACTATTGCAATGAGTAATTGCTTTGCTCTCACTTATGCCAGGGTTGCTTATGGTCTTGTAAATAGCTTTCAGCGTTCATCAAAAGGGAGAACACCTACAGAGTTAAAGAAAGTCAGGGAGACCTGGTATGAGGACCAAAGGGAAGTGTCAGGGAGTGAGACACTTTTAAAATAGTTCAGAAAAGTCTCATTGTGGGTACATGCTAAGAGTCTTTACTGAAGTGCAGAGCCCCTGAGTTAACACTCTTTTGCTATCAACAGTAGTTAATGAAACCAGCAACAAAATGCAAGTCTCGTCTCATTCTGATTGCTGGCCAGCAAAGGAAACCATTGCTTACTGCTGCTTTGTTAGCTCCAGAAGCAAAGATTTTTTGCAATGTTTCTGTCCTCACGGATGGGGTAAGTAAAAATATCTACTTAACTGAATTTGAATGGTTGGAGAACTCTTTTTTAAGTATTGGAAAATATAAGCAAAGATATCTTAGGGGGAAAAAAAGGTTACGAAAGCCATGCAACTGTACAACTGTATGTCAGGTCTATTAGTCTTATGCATCATATAATAGTCCAAGGCATATGCTCAAGAAGTTTTTCCACAAGACCCAATCTCCGAGTGGCGTGCAAGGCATGAGGTCACACAATGAATGATAACAACAAAGCCAGACACTGAACAGCTGCTCACTATGTAAGCATCACTCAATCTAAGCACTGAAGAAATTGAGGTAGAAACTGTCTCTGATGAGGTCATTTGAGTGTTTTATAATACATATTAGCAGCACTGCACAAACTCAGCCTAGGTTGCTACTTGCATGTGTGCAAAGCAGCCTTTTACTTACCGTGCAGAGCCATGAAAGTGGTTGCAAGTAGAGGAAAGCTGTATCTGGTAAGGCCAACACAGTGACTCAGTGCAAACTGAGTGCATCTGCACCATCATCTTCTGAGAGTCCTGCAAAACCTGCAGCTTCTGGCTTAGTCTGAACCCTTAACTAGAATCACAAAGCATTGTTCCTATTATCTACCTGTTTTGTAAGTACAGTCAAGCAATATTACACATCCAGCCCTATAGTCATGGCAATCATCCACAGTAAGTTAGAGAAACTACCGCAGAGCTGTAATAAGTGGAAGAAAATCATGACAGTCTATCTTTCAACCCTAATATATGTCCAGCTTGTTTTCTAAGCTTAAAAGCAAGTCAAATGAGAGAGTAAAGAGAAAGGGCCAGCAACCCATAGCAGATATGAAAAGCTAAATCAGTATGTATTAGCTATTAAAACTCACTATTAGGAAGCAACTTATTAGGAAGAAAGGTCTTACTTATTTCTCCTTTATCAGAAATAAATTTTGTTGTTCTCTATGTGCAAACTTTGCCATTCCTGTGACCCAGCAGTGAGCCAGTTCAAAGAACTAAATCAGTAGAATACCAGTCAATTGGGGCTGGGTTTCTGTCAGTGTGGTTCTCTGCCCAGGCACACTGCTAGGTCACAGAGCATCGAGGCCAGTCCAAGGAAAAGGGCAGAAGCCCATAGCAGGACAGCAGGCATTACATGAGCTTAGCTCTAACACCACACGTATCCACAGCAGGGTTCAACAGTGGGGTAGTGCATTCCCCGCTGCTGCGCCCTTCCTGGGCCGCTCCACCATCTCGGAAACTCCCGTTAAACCTTGGCCTTGGTGTAATGAGTCAGGCAGCGAGGCGTCCCCTTTACCGTATCAGGAACTCTTGTGTAGCTGAGGTTGGGGAATGTACCGATTGTACCAGAAACTTCTGCTGCCTGGCCCAAGTGGAAGACGAGAGCGGGGATAGCTGTCATCCCCTGATACCTTTATCTGAGTCGTAGCTCAAGTGGAATGATACTATTGTTACTGAAACCCTGAGCATTTTGAAGGTTGACTAAAGTCAATCATCCTGCGATCCTATAAACAGCGGTCCCAAGTGAGACCCTCTGAGCTCTCCTGGACCGCAGCGGGCTGTGCCCAGCATCTCCCTCTGAGTGGAAGCTCCTCAGAGTTTGCAATATTTGGAAGACCATTGCCAATTGGCATGGGACCTCGGCTGCAACATTCCTCGAGGCTTAACCCTTCACCCATTGAGAAATGCCAAGACATTTCACATGAGTATTTCACTGAACTCATGGGGGATTTTTAATAGGCATATCTTTGTATATTTATCTATGTTTGCATCCATGTGCGTGTGTGTGTGAATTGATGGAAATAGCTGCTAGCAAATATAGTCTGCTAAAATCTTATGGTCTATCTTAACTGCATGAACCTTAGACTGCTGCTAAACACATATAATCCCTTAGACATACACTGGTGGCCAAGTCTAGGGGACTAGGGGTAGATCTAGCTGGGTCTACTCTGAACCTCATGACTCAACAGGAGGGTGTCCCTTAACATTTTTGTCCTCGGCCTGTGTAAATCATTCCAACTCAATTCTAACACGATGTCCTGGTTTTGGCTGGGATAGAGTTAATTTTCTTTCTAGTAGCTGGTATAGTGCTGTGTTTTGGATTTAGTATGAGAATAAGGTTGATAGCAACAACTAAAACATCAGTGTGTTAGGTGATGCTTACACTAGTCAAGGATTTTTCAGCTTCCCATGCTCTTTTGCTTTGTATGCTTCATCCATGTAGTAAGTGATAGAGTGAACGTTGCCATCGAACCCTGTTAAACTCTGTTAAGTCGCGCTTTTATAAATTTCTATTACAATCACTTTCTGCTAATACTTTTGACACCGATTCTTTAAGCGGCCTCTAAACCATTCATTCGTGACAGACAGGAACTGCCTTATATCAAAAAGTAGTAAGATAGCACCAGATAGCAGATCAGAAGCATTGTGCCTCTTTGGGAGGAAAACATGTGGCTCTTCCAAATGCCTACCAGAGGCTTTAGTACCGAAATACTGGTTTTCTTTGAAAATCCGGTATGTAATTCTTAAGATTATGCTAGAGATAGCAACAATAACAAACCCACATCAATGCCTAATGGGAATGCTTAATGAAAGTACCATTTTCATTAACTGAAAGTCAATCTGTGCTCTTTCTAGCTTGGTTATCACTGATATGTGTCTCTAAAATGAGACACATTGTAAATTCGCTCATAATTCAATATAAAGATTCCAGACCAGGAAATTCTCCAAATAGTCTCTATATGTCTCTTCTTAAATCTCACTCAAGCTCTAAAATAAACCTTCGTTGTGCACAAGCTTCACATTGGCTCTCAGAACAGGACTAGGCTTAACTCCTAGCTAATAGTTTCATTGCTATCATGAAAGCCAGAACAGAATCCCTTCCTTTGATGCTTCCATTTTTTGGCAAAACTAACAGGAAAAAACATAGGGAAAAATTATACAATAGCTGAATCCCTAGTGGAAAATAAACTGCATAAATCATTGTTACAATATGAAAGCTAATTTAAAATCGGCCATATTTCTGGCAGACTAATGTTCTGTTTCTACAACTATGAGTGCTCTAAACTCTACTGTGAATATCCATTTAAATTTTTTAATCTGAATGAGGAACGTGAATCCGATTCAACTTATTTTCATGTTGTGTTAGTTAGCTTTCATTCACTCAAGAAGCAGAGATAACAGCATGTATGTTCACTGGCACACCATGAATTGCAAATAATTGATCTGATTTTTGCATCAGTAGCACAAAATAACTGCAACTAAAATGGGGACTTACATACAAGCAGATAGGAAGACCCATATCTGCTGTAAAACACATCATGTATGTAAGTAAGTGGACAGGGTAAAAGACAAGAGGGGAAAAATATTTTCTCCAATTACACATAGTGAGCCAGGTCACAAAAAGATTGAAACGTTCTAGTTCTCACTGAACTGACTGAAACTTTCTTCAGTTGCCTCAGGATGATGTCAAGAAAAGAACTCTGATAAAAAATTTGCAAGCATCTTCAAAAAAATCCAATGAAGAATTACATCATCTATTCAGAGTCAATTAATAAGCAAGAAAAAAGAGCCAAAATATTTGAGACAAATTATTTGAAATAATTCTCTGCTTAAAGGAAATGTTTTAAAGTTACCAAAACCTAAGTGTTTTCACGATCTCATTTTTAATGCACTTGCTATATAGTATTTTTGAGAGAATCAGAAAAAAACACACTATTAATTTTTTGAGTATAATTAGAATAAACCAAATTACCTCATTAAATAATGTGACTATTGAAACCCTAATATTTCTGTTATGCAGCTACACCGCAGGTGTCAGAATCAAAAAGTATGCCAGCAGCACTAGATTCAGAATTGGTACTTTTCATTTAAAACTGATTAATCAAGATCATTTTATTCATGCTACCAAGACCCGCTATATACAGGGGTGGTCTATACACATCAATTTAACATGTATCTGGTGGTTAATGGGTGTTTTAATAGAGTTTTGTTGTAAAATAAATGTTAAAAAAATATAAGAATATACTCCAAACAAATCAGCTACTTATACTGACATCAATTACCTAAAGCTACTTAATCCTCAGTTATTGCCATATTCTTTCAGATACGCTAAAGTATCAGAAATTCCTGTTTCAGCAACCTGAGTGCATTCAGCTACCTAAAATACATCTGAAGTATTCTATTTTTCAGCAAATATCTGTTCTATTAAATACTTTAGGATGATGGATAAACTCTCATGGATGATGGAAAGTAAGGTGATGAATATACTCTCTACTGAATTGCTATATAGCAATTAAGGCTGCTCACATTTAAGCATTTATTGAAGGCTCACCAGTATATTGGACATTGTCCTCATGAGAGGACAAAACATCGCTTCAGCAATCAAAAGATTATGCTTTCCTATAAAGAAAAATATTTTTAATAAAGTCATCCACAACACCTTTATCTGGTCAGTTACCAGTCCAAAGCCGAGATAAAGTAGAAGTAGAAGTGTAAAGTAGAAGTGTAAGTAGAATAAATAAATATTTTTAAATGTAACAAAAATCATAAATGTTGTGAAAAGAATACTGGCACCCCTTTATTTCTGTTGAAAATCAGAAACAGAAAAATACCACTACAAAACTGTAGACTTAAGTCCTGGTGCAAGCTCAGACTGCCAGGTGCAAATAGGAAGCATTTTTAACTGCTACTCAATTACAGGGACAATGATCGCTCATGAAGTAGTATTCTTCATAATCAACTGCAAAGAGATTAAAACCATCAAGGAACAAAACCAGCAAAGGAGAAATACTGCCCCAAATGATAAAACAACACTTCAAACTGTACTGTTTATTTGTGTTTCAATAACTTTTGTAACCCACTTCTATTTGAAGGCATCATACACATAGGAACAGAGTCAAACAAATGACAATATTTAGAAGACACAAAACCAAAGAAAGATCAAGTTGAATGAATTCAAGATTCAGGTCACCAGTACAAAATGGAAGCAGCAGCAAATGTCATCAATAGCCATAAAATTGTCAGGCAAACAATGAAACTGAGAAAGGACAACCTTAAACAAACTGTCAAAGAAATTTTGTATTACCAAATGAACTACCAAAGATGAAGGGTTTTTTACCTCCAGTTAACTTGAACTGAGATAGACCAAGGAGAATGACTGCAACTGGAAGGCAAAAAAAAAAAAAAAAAAAAGGGACAGAGAGTTCAGAGACAAAGTTATTCAAGTTGCTGCAGACTCAGTTGGATACTAATATTGCTGGAACAAGAAACAGACATTCCAAATGATTGGAAAATTAGATTTAGAAACAAGAGCACTGAAAGAAGCAGGATAAGAAAGCAGGATAAGGAAGATAGACATTTTCATGATGCTTTCTCCAAGGCTAGGTTCTTTTATTATTTTGAGAAATGAAAACTTCAACAAAACATCACTTAGATCTTTCTAGTAAAGCTGTCCAGAAATAATCAGTGTGTCTCCATGACCAACTAGACATATCTAAAAGGGCCCTGTTATTCACAAATTATTCAGTACCCTAAGTAAACACCTAGGTTTTATATTTTGTTGATATTCAGGCACTCTATAGTCTCCACAAGTGATGTTTGGTTTTTTTTTTCTAGATCAAAAATCCAGCTGTAAAATAATTCCACATCTATCAATAAGAGACAAGAAGAAATACAACTTTGCTATGCTTTTTTGAAGAATGGGTGAACTTAATGACCTTGTTATGTGAAAATAATTTGGCAGATATATCATGTAATTTATAATATCCCCCATCTTCAAAATAAAGTTTAAGTCCTCCCAAATATGAATATAATCAGAGGCTAACGTATTACGGCAGAGTCTGAGATGTTACACTGTCACTTCTCAATTGACAGTGGATACTATCAGCATTGCCACAGAAGAGCAGCCACGTAGCTACAAAACCCCATTGTCTATGTTGTAACTGCCTATGATTGTTGCATTTCCCATACTGTTTCAGCTGTAGTTCAACAGACAATGGAATATTTTCACATGTCATGACAGCAGACAGAACCTTCCAGCAAATTAAAGAAAAATTCATACAACACTTAAAAATCTTCAGATGATCAATATGTCAATGGAAATATTTAGAGACTAGAGAAGAAAGAAACCTAAAAGGAATCTCACATTGTGATCTCAAGTTGCAGGGCAAGGGATGTGAATTTCTTTCATTTTTGAACATCCACAAAAAAAGAACTCTTGAGACGAAGTGGCAGAAGATTAAAAAGTCATCCTGAAAGAAGACTTCAGCACTGATCTCAAAATAAAGAAAAAAATGAAGTTTCGTAACATGCTCTCTGGTTTAATATTTCACTTCTGCAATGTTCTGCTTCACTGCTACTGAATGATGGAAAGAAAATAACAAAAAGACTCTTTGGCGTCCATGTCCTGGGTTTTTTTCTGTATATTGTAAGAAAAAATGACAGAGCTGATCATTAAAAATGTTATAATTAAGTTCTGCAGTCACCAGATGTGCAGATGAAAAGAGAAGTGGGATCAATTCTGAAAATTACATCATGGGTAAAGAGAAAGAAAAACTGGTGAATAAGCAGAGGAAACCATTACAAAAAATGTAGTCTTTTCTGCTAGACTTGGAGGGTGAGGGAAGGGAGAAAAAGTGGCAGTATCATGTTGTTTCAATAATCTAATTTCTTGTTATGCCCTTTTCTATGAACACGTAATTGCAGGTTTAATGCAGGTTGTGATTTAACTCATTGCAAAGAATCAATTTTCTATTCCCGCCCCCCCCCGATTAAAAAACATAACAGCGTAAATGTGTAGAATATATATATTTCCACATAATAGTGGAAATGTGTAGAATCAAAATGATTGATCCTGGCTGGTAACACTGATAAGTTTGACAATAACCACCTTATGCAAGCAACCATGGGATGTGCTTGATGCTCAGTGATACATAAAATCTCCCAATAAAGCAAAGAGATGAGGGGAGACATCAAGTATATAATGGTTTGGATTTTTGTTGGTTTTGTAATTGAGCAATAAATAAAAAATCTCCAGTACCCTCCATTAGGTGGTTACCACGCAGTTATTCAAGTGGCTGCAAATGCATGTACAAGTAGAGAGCATCAGCCTCTCCCTTCTCATGTGTAAAAGTGAATGAGACCTTCCCCAGCCTGCCACCCCTCCCCTCTTGTTTATTTTATCTCTTCATGCATGTTGAATTTTGGGTTATTGTTTTAGGTTTATTGTTTCAAATTCTGGACCCTTAAAAACACACTCAGCAAAAAAACCCAGATTTTTTTTTTTTCTTTCAGCCTTAAAGCAGCTTATATCAACTTTCTATACCATCCTTTGGGATTTTCTGCTATATTTTTAACCCATAAATTATGAACAATTCCTCTGTAGTAAGAGCTACCTTTCCTAGAATGTGTATCCACCTGTACCAAATTGCCATGTACATTTGTTATGAGCCTGTCCTCAAAGCATCAGGACCACAGGAATTCCTCTGTTGTCTTACTATGGTCGGCAACTTCATTGTTTTCCATATGTCAAAAATCCACTTTTTTATTCTCAGGATGCTTCTCTTTTACTGATGGTCCCATTATGAGACTATAAGCAAGAGCTGTTGTGCTCTACCGGTGTTTTGTTGACTGGCTGAAGGTGCTTTCTTTGCCAGCTGGAAAATCCCCTCCCAGTCGCCACAGGGAACAAATATCTTGAATAAGCCTCCTGTCGGGATCGCAAAACCTACTCCTCATGAGTTATGCCAGAATTCAAGGATAAGAATTTGAAGTCTACCAAAAACATTACTGAGGAAAGAGGTAGAAACAGACAGCTTCCATCACCTGAGAGGACAGAAAGATTTTAGAATAAGAGCAGTTTCAGAATAGGGTATAAAGAAAAAAAAGCTGACTAACTTATAATGTGTATTCTTCACAGCCAGAAGTGAATCCACATGAAAGACACCTGGAAAGATTTTCATATAATTTTTTTTTTTCCTCCTGACGGCATCATTTCAAATGCATATAAAGACATTAATAATTCGAAGGAGAACTTGTTCGAATACGATTAGAAAAAGGACTTCAGCATGAGACCAGATATAAAAGTGCAATTCAAATTTGGTCATGAAAATCCCTCAGGCTCAAGGAAATGAGAGAAGCAGCATTGCTCTGTAACAAGCACATGAAATTCTACCACAGCTGCTCAGCTCTGGACTGCGTGCCCACTCACAACGCTTCAGGAGCAGTTGTAAAGCACTACTATGTCAAGCCTCTCTCCAATTATGCTCCCATCTAGCTATCATTATAGCCCTCTACCTCCTCTCCCTTACCCTTAATAGCACAGACTATTGTAACCAGACCATTCTACCTGCTACTCTCACAGTTGCTCCCCAGCTTACATGGATTCTCTGCATACTCCAAGAGATAACCAGCTACATAAATTAAGGCAAATAAATTTTCCTCTGCTACTGCATGGTAATTATATACATTTTATAGCAGCAAACCTTTAACAGTCACAGGTTTGAGAGAGGGGCTTTTATGGGGAAACAAGGGCTTTTACTATCACAATTTAGAAACGAAAGCTATGGTAAGGTTACAAACTAAAAAAAAAAATCCAAAACCTCAGTGATTCATTTCTGTATATGTTTGGAATTTTGAATCAAAAAAGACATCAAAATTAAATAAAAACATTTAAATGTTTGAAACATTAAAAAAATCTATATGGTCTAATCATCACTATTTACTATACCATCCTCTCACATTACGCAAATACCTACTAATTCTCTTGGCCGTATATATTTGGGGACGCAATATAAGACTGATTCATCAAAAGGCGTATAACAGATCAGAAGCAGGGTTACCCCTACTAAGACACTGTGAATTGCCTACAGCAGAAGAGGAAGTGCTTTCATCCAGACAGAGAGCTCCAAAGCATTCTCCATATGACACCACTGCCTCCTGCAAGTCTTCTGGTTAATCATACTTGCTGCTGAAAACCAGGGAGGAGCTCCAAAGGGCGGGAACACTCCATACAGATCTGAAAAGCCATGAAAGCATTCCGCATTGACTAGAGTGGGACAAAGGATCAAGTCAGAGCAGGCCTAATTGATACACCCTATACACCTTTCTTTAAATAACAGCCAAATTGTAGAGCAGAGGGAAGTACAACACAGAACCATTCAAGGATGGGGAACTAAACAGCACCCATTTTTCCAGTAGTAAAGTGTCATCAGGAAGATGTTATTCTGACTAAAGGTAGTTAGTACGAGAAATTATAAGCAAAACAGGTTCAGTTTTGGTTTTTGTTGTTGTAGTTGAGGTTGGGGGGGGATGGGGGGGGGTGGGGATGTTTTTTTGGTTTTTTTTAAAGGAAGGTAAAGAAAAGGCTCCAATCCAGGAGTCACATTTTCTTTAGCGAAGACTTCTTTTATCATTTATCTTATTCTGAACTCACTGAAGAAGTGTAGAGGCTGCTGTGAACTATAGCCAACTAGATCAGAGTCAGAAAAGAGCAAGGGAAAAACTGCTAGCTGTCTAACAGATGGAGTGATTAACTACACTAGGGGAATCCAGTAAAAGCAAGTGAGAATAACTAGCAGGGAGCATGGCTTTCAAGGGCATTTAACAGGAAACCTGCTTTTTTGGCCTTTTCTGTATTTCTAAATTGGTATTTTATTGTAGTTCCTTTCTCTTGCCTGTTACCTCTTTTTATTTCTGTTATTTCAAATCCTTGTCTTATTGTTGCAAACCTGGAAAAAAGGGCTTATTTCTGAGCTACTAGAAAATGGAAAATCCCCTAGGTTTCTGGGCAAGGGTTCAAAATGATATTAAATATTTTAATAATTAGCCCTAAAAATTGAACTGGGTCCCATGTTGCTGTCAGTCAAGACCTTGATTTGTCTGACCATCTGCTTATTTTCCTGGTCTTACTGTCATACACCTATCAAACAAAAAATATGATCTTTTGAGGCACTATCTGCGGCTCCTGCTAGTTTCAGCCTAGATTTATGGAGATTAAATGTTTTTGACATCAGATAAAAATGTGTCCCAAAACTGATAACTGAGCAAACACGAAGATTCACAAATACAGTATTTCATACACATATTCTGACAATGGAGGGGCATGGGTTTAGGATTATTACATTTACAAAAAAATAGTATATAAACAATTGCCTAGAGTACAACTCATAATGTATTACAGCATTTCCCAGCCAAGCAGAAAAATATTCAAAGATGTAAGAATTTCCCCAATACAGTCAGGTTCTTGAACTTTAATAAAAGTTTAGCCTGATTTTAAAAGCATTAGAAACTTCTGTAGAGGGGTATTTCATAAAAATACTTATGTTGCACAATTTTTCAGCAGACTATTTGAACACAATTTTGAAGTCATGCAACAGTCCATCAAAACAGACACTGTACTGAGAAGCAGAATGCTTGGATTCTATTCTAGGTCTAGGCGAGACCTCAGATAAATCATTCATCTCTTTCCTTTTATGCTCATCATCTGTTTTGTCTACTGCAATTGTAATAATCACGCTTCTGCAATTTCTTCCAAGCTGGCTAAAGTCCATATTTTCTAGTTTGACATTAATTGTAGCAGTAAAACAGGTATCAAGTGTTGATGCAAAGGCAAAAATCTGTAGTTGCCTGGCCATCAAAAAGCAATCTGAGGGTATGCAATATATTTAATGTACTCTGTTGCAAATTTGGTGACATAATCCTTTCTTAATGTGTGCACACACACAGAATAATCTTGTATCTCATGGCATTTACATGCTCTGCAATTCAAAAAGTTCCAAGTTTTCTGTAGGATAGTGTCTTTTTGATATGTCAGTTTTACTGTGTGAAAAGATGGAAATTATAGTCTGATATAGAAAGGATGCCTACTGAAGAGATAAAATATACTTTATAAAAAAATCAGACTCATATGAGCTTTATATATTATCTTCTAATTAGCTGTCAAAGCAACAACCAAAAAACATCTGGAGACAGAACTGAGATCATGATGTTGAAATGGTGAGAAAAGACAGTGCTTCACTAGGTACAAGGACAGGTTTTGTCAGCATCTGGTTCTCCTCTTACCAGATGTTGAAACAAAATAGTCCAGAGATCTATCAGGAAGGGACTGCCACAAATACCATCCAAATATATAAAGGAAATTCCAATGTCAGCAGATTATCATATATATGAGAAATTATCTCAGATGCAAAATCGTCACATAAAAGGAATAGTGATCTTTGTATTAAAAAAACTCAACGCTTTTTAATTTAAGAAAGAACCCTTCAAATAATGGTACAGATGGCAGCATGTAACATGTTGGCAGATACTATAAGGTTCTTTTTCTACTGCATGTAAGATTTGCCATCCTTCTGCCTGGGAAGAACCAATCAGAAAAACTCACAGAGCCTTTCATAAACTTCTGGTGCTTGCCACCCCCTTTTCTGAGGTTCCTCAGACCCAAGTACTTGTTTTCCAGATAGCGGATGCTTAAATGTGCCCATTGTGACACATTGTGGAGTGTATTTATGAGTAACTATTGGATTACATAACAAATACGCACATATTTTTGCATCACATGAGGGAAAGTAAACACATTGGTTCTGCGAGATAAGCATATCAGCTTGCATGGTAACAGGGAACAGACTTTAAGTGGCCATAACTGTCCAGAGCAAGAGCTGGATACCACTGGTGTATCCACAGTACAGTAGTAGAAAGGTACAACCATCTGCAATCTTAGATCACACCAAATGATAGAACTGAGTTTTCTGTGAAATTATATTCATGAAAGGGTACTACAATAAAAGGCAAAGTTAAAGAAAGTTGTAAAGAGCTGAAGCTAGCTACAGCCTGCCTTTTTGAATATGTATCCCTCCTACTGCAAGCTGGCAAGTGAACTTTTCTCCCAGCATGGTATACCACATGCATGTTTTTCACTGCTGTAGTTTCCTGGAATAGCTCAGTATACACTAAGATATAGGGCATTGGCAAAGAAAGAGAGGAAAGAGGTTACATTCACAGGAATTCCAAAGTATCTTGAATTCTGTTTAAAATGCTGTCAGTCTATATTCCTGAAACTGGTCCTGCTAATGAGAGAAGAAAAAGTATACAATTGACTTTTTATTTTTTAAATTACCCTTCTGTACCATGGCATAAAGTATTCCCCTTTATCACAGCAGACAGTACAAGGATTTTGTCCTGATGTAAGGTTTCCCCATTACTTAGCCAGTTTACTACTGAATCCTAACTTCCTAATATATGTTGTTAAGATATTGTACAACATTTAGTCACACATGACTTTGGTAATACATATTTGCAATAACTATTTCCTTTCTTTTTTATGAAAATGTGTTTATTTTTCAATGAGAATAATGAGATATTATCATGACTGAAAATGTAATCTGAGCAATTTAGATCTAAATATACAATACTTAATAAACAGTGATATGGCTATCTGCAATTCAGGCATTATACGAACTCAAACTCATCATTTCTGCAAAGGGAGAAGGTGGCTCCCTGGAGGATTTCCTCGTTTTTGCAAAAAGCTAATATCTTTCTTTGAGGATAATACGAACAACACAAAAAGTTTGTTCAAAAGTAATTTTGAAATTAAGCTTGACATGAGTGTCTGGGAAATTGATGTCTTATCCACTCTGCATAACATATCAAGGAAGTTCCATTAGCGTAAAATGCCAGTCAAACTTAACTCAAGACTACTTTCTATTTCAAGCCTATATTCTTGTTACATATATTTTATACCTTCTGGTTAACGTTATGAATGTGCTGAAGCATCCCAGTATGTAGTAAACGTGTTGCAAAATAGTAAAACTAACAATGGCTGCCTGAGCAGCTAAGTTAGGACCGATAGGTTATGTGGATAATTGAACCTTTAATAGGCTTCTATAAGGAGATAGAACTTGACATCAAATGAATCAGGTGCTTCCATTATCTAGCTCAGATTGATTTATCCGGGAATATTTTGGGACAATTAGATGGCTAAAACAAAAAGAATTTCAAGTTCGTCCAACTTCCCTGCAGAGGGAGAAGCAGAGCACAGACACTAAACAGGAAAAAGGAACAAAACTGACAAAGAGGAGGCTTAACAGAACATCATAGGAGAAAAAGACTTGGTGCTTTGAAGAAACAATAAGGAAGGAAAAAGAAGGAAGATCAGAGAAGTGCAGACCAGACACACTGAAAAAAAGCTCATCTGGAGCAGTCTGATCAGTGTCCACCCGAGAGCTATATTTCCAAGAACTGCATTATTTGAAGACTTCTCTTCCATTATGTACATCATCGCCCTGGTGCTATTAATGTATCCCCATTCCAACATTCTAAATACATTGAAAGCATTCTTTAAAAAAGTCAGTCAATAGGCAGGTTACAAAAAAATGTTAGCTTATTCTAAAATAAGTTGTCAAGGATAAATACAGAATATGGATTCTAGAAGATGCTATAGACCGTTCGGGTAATGGATGAGTTGCAACAAGTAAAATTTCTTAGGTTAATAACATAACAAGTGGAATAACTGATACATAAGCACACACATATACATGCCTTAGAATACATACACTAAGAATGAATATAACCAGCAGAGAAAACAACAGGTGATGTTAAATCTGGTTTTATTTTTTGCCAATAGCAGGATAACATGAAGATGGTGACAGTTTACAAGAGGAACTTCTCTTAGCAAATGTAACAGAAAGAATAGGACCAAAGAGATGAAAAAGGAAAAGGTCAAAACTCTGTGTCATGATTTTTAAGGAATGCTTTCTATCATTTACCTACAGAGCAATTTTCCACATGTGCCTATGGTAATATTCCCTAAATAGTTAATGCAACTCTATAGGTAAGTAACTTTGAGACAGTTAGGAGGAAGAATGATTTGAGCCATCTTATATAAATGGAGTGGAAGAATGCTTAGCAGGAGTTTCATTCAGTAAAGTCCCAGCCTAAACAGGAAAAAGTCCCTTCCCCTAAAGTCCCTTCCAACAGGAAATGGTATCTACATTGTAACAATCAAAAATGGAGTAGTTGACAATAGCTTATTTGACTACATCACAAAGGACACTTTTCCCAATATATTCTCCTGCCTTTCCCTTGAATTTAATAAGCCGAACAACATTAGCACATTGCAGTAACCCAAGATTTGTTGGGGGGGGGGGGGGGAGGGGGAAGCAGGGGTGGAAGGAGGGGAGGAGTTGTGGGGTTTGGGTGGGTTTTTTTTGTTGTGGTCAGGGGGGTTGTTGTTTTCATTCTCCCCCCCCAACCTGTTACAAATATAAGCATTTTATGAATTTCCAAATGATCTGCATACTAATGTTACCAGAATACTGACGACAAAAGGAATTTTCAAACCAAACCACATCATGATTAATCCCAAGGTACAAACAGATTCATATATATTTCAGTTCTCGAGCAAATTCATCTTTTGTTCTAAACATTTTTTTAATGCAGCTTCTACACTACAATGTTTCATACAAAAAAGTATTCTAATGCAGAAGGGTTGAAAATCCTGTTAATTAGTTTACCTGTTCCATCAGCATCTGTTCTGATAATCTTCAGGGACCCAAGTGAGAAGTTCTAAATCATAGTAAGGAATGAATAAGTTTAGAAACAACCAGTTATACACTCCTGTAAAGAGAGGAACCTAAAACCAGTCTAGGTATTTAATAGAAGGACTTTCAAAACCAAAAGGTACCCGGATGTGAAAGTAGATAGCTTAACATTCACTCAGCTGAAACATAAGAGACTAAACCAAAACTAACTCTGCCAATTGAACATTTGAAGACAAAGAACACTGAAGATTAGGAGACCCAGTGTAATGATAACAGGAATTGAATACAGAACCTATGTTTGAATGAGCTCAAGGGTTTGCATTATCAGTTGCTGTTTAAAGTGCTTTTCATATTATTCTTTGACGATTGAAACATCAATAATCAAAACACACAAATAACCAAAGAAATCAGATTGTTGTTCGTTCTTGTTATCTACATATTAAGAATCTATTGCTATTAACCAAGCACACATACCACTGCCACTGCAGAAGCCTGTTTTAGAGGACTCCAGTCAAACTGTGTTAACTTGCAGCCGTACTCCAGCACTGTAAGAGAAGGTGTAATGATGCAGAAGTTAGAACATGTCACAAAAGAGATTTAGCCTGTGCTCATCAGAGGCTAAATGAATGCCTCTGATTTTCTCCTTCCCCGCCCCCTGATTTCTTACCATGAAAAAACATTAATAGTGACCATCGTTGCAGTTTCTCCACACGTATCAAGAAAATGCTCTTTCTAACACAAATATTAAATGTATTTTTATCCCACAAAACCTTACAACTCAATGACCTCCTTCGTGAAGTTTCATCACATTTAAAGAACTGATGATAAAGTCACAGCAAAATGTGTGTGATAGAATCAGAAAAAAAAATAGAATGTTATTGGTGATATGATGTAATAAGGCACATTGCCCATGCTTAGGTGTAGCTGCAAACATCTTCAGTAACAGTATTTATAAAGTAGACAAAACCAGAACTTTTAGAACCATCATTTAAAAAAAAACCACGCTTCCCAACTTCAGAAAGGAAGAAACAGTTAATTATTTCATTTTGTGAAATACTGAAAATATCAAACCAGTCTAGTAGCTGGTGATTTTAATTCTTCATGTCAGAATTTAGAACTACATACAAAAGCATTTGGTGTTTGTTGACTTTGAATAATTGAGATTTCTTTCTTCTGGAACCTGGGAAAGAGACTCTACTCCTGTGCTTTGTTCCTGATCCCCATTTTTGGCTGGCACAATTTAAATAGTGCATCTCTCACTGACAAGTTCCTTCATGCTGACAAGGAAGAAAGTTGCAGTTTTCCTTTTTATTTTTCAGGTTTCCTTATGCTTATTTAATGAAGCATAAATATGGATGGCACCTTCCTCCTTACATCAGTTGAAAATGTACAAAAATACATTCAGCTGTAAAAGCACCTCTTTTTTAACCAGTCTTTAAATAGTTCCCTTGGTTTTCATTATTATTACAGAGACTTATGCTTCCTTCATGCACGTGAGCCACTCAATCTCCGAAACAATCTGTCCACATAAACTCATCCCACTGATTTCAGAAAAAGTGTAAGAAAAAACATATGCAGCACTCAGAACAAGAAAATCCTTTCATGCACTAAAGACATAGAGATTCATATTATTATTCTTTTACTTCATTTCCACTTCTTATGAGCGCTCAATATTAATTTTTATATGTTGTTCTTTCCTCTTTACTTATAATTAACTCTACAAAGAGTCTGTCACCTAGTCCTGCATGGGATCAGCCATACCTAACAGATAACTCTACCTAAACCCTTCCTGACAGATTTCTAGTCCTATTGCCAGAGGACATGGAAAGAGTTCATTGTCTTCTTCACAGAAATATTATGCACAGCGTTTTACCAAAGGACATTCCTGTTTACCCATTTAAGTATCACTGGATGCTGCAAACTGGTTTGTAACATCCCCCTGCTCTTACTCCATCTCCTACTCAGCATGTCATCCTCCTTCTTTCAGCTCACTCTTGCCTTTTGCCTTTTCTGTTGCTTTCTTAGCATTGGGCTTTTTTGTCCTTTTTTAGGCTCATTTACCCAAGTTCTAGAGGTGGAGAGAAAGTGGTATATAGCTGGAGTAACCAAGAAAAGATGTCTGCCAGCAACAGGCAAATACTAACTTGCGGGTCCACACGCAATACCCAACTATAGAAGTTATTCAAGTCAGTTTGGGTAAGATAACAAATTTCACTAATATTGACCAGGCAGCCCTATTCCTATACTGATATCCAGAACGACTTTTGTACAGCCTTAGTTGTTTGTGATCTCTAAAAGCATTATTCATCAGCTACTTACTATCTGCTCTTCTTGCAGATTCCATCATAGAAGTATTAAATACTCTCAACTCTCTGTATACATTCAGATCCAGGAAAAAATTTCCCCATTAATGGTACGCTTACATACCTACAGACACAGACTGCCAGGCACCAGCTCCACCTGTGCTCCAGCTCACTCAGTCCAAGTCCCCTTCAAACCAGAAACTATATCATAACCTTAACATGATACTGAGCCTGCACTAATATACTGTCAGGGAGGAAGAGCAGGCCTGTTCCACCAGGAGATAAGTCAGAAGGTAAGGGTGACCACAGCACGTGCCAGCACAGCAGCCTCACCAACAAGGGCACAGTCCGCCAGCATCCAAGCAGGGTAAGGCTGGCCAGAGCTGAAATGGAGCTCCCAGGTCAGGAAGCAGAGGGCGTGGGTGGAGGTCCCAGGTGAGGCTGATCAGGGCAATTAAGAGCTACCATTGTCAACAGGCTCCTGACCTATACTTGCTTTTTTGGCTACAGTAGACTCGTGTCTGGCCAACTCAGAGTGTAGATGCATAACTCTACACGAGTTTGTAGTAAGTATCCATTTTATTACATAGAGGAGGTATGCATTATCTGAACATGTTTTGCATTTGGACTTATGAAACACTCAGATTAATTTAAAAAATATTTCTTTGTAGCACACAGTGATCTTTCTCTACTCTTTAAAAGGATCATAAATATAGTTATTAACAAAAGTGACTGAACTGTAGACATTATAGGTTTTTAAGGAAAAATATGCTGGAATATCAACTTAAATTTGCTCATTGCAGGACCTCCTTATACATCGAAGACTATACTTCATCCCTTACTATTACAGGCTACAAAGAGTTTGGTATCTAAGCTCGTAAAAATGACATAATGATTCCTAAACAGGAAAAAAACAGATTCTACAAGTTAGAATCTACTCATCTTAGAATGATTCACCCTCAGCAGAAAACTTCTGCTTTCACAGAAGTGAGGAAGTAACCTTAAGAAACACACTTTTATTTGGGCATATCTGCAAGCATTAATATGTATATATGTACATATGTAACATTTTGGATTGTTTACATGTGCAGATATATTGACAAAGACCTTTATCTGTCAGACAGCTAGGTGGTGGCAATTGTGGAAATCAGTATGTGCACCTTATTTTACATGTTATTGGAATACATCTTTTACAAGTTTACATACCAAGACCATAGCAAACTTCAGCATTTCATCAAGTCATGCAAGGAGCACTACACTATATTCATGCAATATGGAACTAGTTCCTTAGTCTAAACTGTTTGTTTTTCAGTTCACACATTGATCCAACAAAGGGCTCCTATAAAAATGGTGTTATCATATCCAATTAAAGAAGTCAGTGACTTTAATCATGTTTGTTAGACTACAGCTGAAATACAACATTGAATATTGCACCTGTCTGAGAAAAACGTCAGGAGGAACACAAGCATGTCACCATCATTTAAAAGAGGAGGAGAAAATTATTAAGCGCATACTTACTGTTTCTATGTGGAAGGACAGGAACTTAGGGAAATTTAAAATATTTATATATATTGTATATACAAGCATACAAATAGGAACTTTAGATTCATGCCTTTCAGATTCATATTTTTGGTTTTTCAACTTTTTTCCTTTGGAAGGATTAGAAAAGGGAGACAAGGCAAGCTACAAAACTTTAAACTCATTTTTATCTGTTCAATTTTTACCAGAATAAAGCAACACACTACTAAACCTTCTTCTTCATTCTTAACAGGCTCTTTTGTACCTAGTTCTTCAAACTGTTTTCTTTGTAGCACTACATGCTTTTTCTAGACTTTACCAGAGACCAAACTTTTATGTATGGCAGAATAAGAAACTGCTGCTATAATTATACTTTCTCATATCACCAGAATAAATGTTTGTTTAAAGAGTCCCACCATTTTCAGAAATATAGGCTGTACCACTGCTTACACAAATAGAAAAGAAGTATTTAACTGGAAAAACAAGTTCTGTGCTGAAAAAAAACCAACAACAAAAATAACCCAAAACATGAAAACAATGAAGTGTTGATATTGTGACTGCCCAGCATCAGTGATTTAATATCTTTAGCTAAACCAAAGGGAAGAACTTTCTCCAGGAAGATACCACTGGTACACTCCATGGTGTTTTTAATGCCCAGGAGATTCTCTAATTTGAGTGAAAAGATAGAATTTTAATCAATTTGATATATTTGCTCATCTATTCTAAACTTGGAAAAAACAGGAAGCCCATCCACTTATCAGGGTGCCACCTTTCTTTAATGGAGGATATTCCGATCTGCCAAATTACTATTTAAGTTACTCTCTTATTTTCCTCTCCTCATAAAAGCAATTTCACCCGTATGTGCAAAGAGCTCAGGATTCCATTTTTCCTAATAAACTCATCAGTGAACAGGGCTCTCCTCTTCTTCTTTGTTCTCATTAGCAGGTTGAAAAACAATTATCCCCATAAAGCTGTGAAATCAGAAGGCAAGGACAATCTCCTTAAACTGATTCTTCCATTTCCTTCTGTTCACGAGTTAAGCCTAAACTTCCTAAGGATGGCAGTTTATGTCTGCTTCCTGGTAATGTAAACAATTAATTAATCAAACACGATGGCTTGGCAAAATACCAACACACACAAAAAAAAAACCCACACCACCAAAATATTTTATTCTTCTACCCAGTGCAGCAGAGGAAAACGTAATTACTAACCACAGATGAGTCAGCACAGCACATCTACAGACTTGCACATTCAAAGAAGGCTCATTTTTCCTGCTTAGATAAGTTGCTAAATGCTCCCTTCACAGATAGTATCTTCAAGCAATTTTTTCAACTCTTCCATACAATATCCCTCTTTTCAGTTACGAACTCTCTTTTGTGATTTAACTTTAAAATACTTTCTTTTAAACCCCTGCACACAGAGTGCACAGGTTTAACTTCCTTTCTGGATTAAAAACTACTATGTTGTACGTGTTGTAGTCTGCACTTATCTCTCCATTTTCCTTTTTGCATTTGTAGAATTTTAAGCCATAATTCACCATATACCTGCAGTTGTCAAGGAATTGGAATACTTCGCAGAAGCATGGAGTTCTGTCTTTTTTCTTTTCTTTCCTCCTGCAAAAATATTAACTATAAAAACATAGTTTTCTAAATAGTAATTCAAAATTATTTGCATGTTTTAGTTTTGCCTCCTGACCTTTGCTCCAGAATAATTATTTACTTTTACTGCTGATGAATAATACTGAAGCAATTAAAGACTATTATTTAAATCAATTGGTGTTTAATATTCTTATATAGTGTATGAGACTACATTGCTCTTTAAATTAAAATAGATTAAAACAAAACAAAACAAAAAAAAAAACAGGTGACTGTACTACTGATAAGAAGATCTAGCTTCAGAAGGCTCTCAAAGTCTCAGACCTGATGGGTGAAATGTTCATTTCAAGTGTTTCAGACATAGCTCTTGGTTCCGATAAGCATTTGCATATCAGGCATTTTTCTCAACTGTTTTAAGGACCAATATTCAAAATCATGCAGTATTGAACACATGCACAGTGGACCCAGCTTTGAGCAGCACGTTAGACTAAATGACTTCCAGAAGTCCCTTCCTACCTGAAACATTCTATGAGTCTATGAATTTGATTATAAAACTCATATTGTCTTCAACAGTAGTAGGGTTAAACCATGTATTACCTGATTGTTAGAACTGTTGAGCATCTTCTAGCTCTCAAATGACGTTAGTAAGAGCAACTGGTCACTTAGCACTTTTGAAAAGCGGACCACCTACCAATTCTCTTAAATACAAGTTATTTTTAAGTATTTGTTATTTAAAATATTGATCTCCATATAAGTTCTTAACAAAATATATAGAAATACCAGGATTTTGTGCACGTGCTATTTTCTATTTCTGGAATTTCTTGTCAGAAATATCTTGTCAGGTGTTTCCTGTGTCATTGCCATAGCTCAAAAAAATGAGGGCACACCTAAAAAGTCAGAAAAGAGTTTATCAAAATATACAGCTGAATTGTCTACAGGAGTGCCTGTGCATGCCTTTTTTTTTTCCTTTACTTTTCTAGACCTGTATCTCTTGTTTGGTAAAAATGTATCTGAGTAAAGTACTACTTATCTTCCATTTTCCTCATATTCTCCCTCCTGTTTTATAGAATCATAGAATCATTTAGGTTGGAAAAGACCTTTAAGATCATCGAGTCCAACCGTTAACCTAGCACTGCCCAGTCCACCACTACACCATGTCCCTAAGCACCTCATCTACACGTCTTTTAAATACCTCCAGGAATGGTGACTCAACCACTTCCCTGGGCAGCCTGTTCCAATGCTCGGCAACCCTTTCAGTGAAGAAATTTTTCCTAATATCCAATCTAAACCTCCCCTCCAGAACTTGAAGCAGTTTCCTCTCATCCTATCACTTGTTACTTCGGAGAAGAGACCGACACCCACCTCGCTACAGCCTCCTTTCAGGTAGTTGTAGAGAGCGATAAAGGTCTCCCCTCAGCCTTCTTTTCTCCAGGCTAAACAACCCCAGTTCCCTCAGCTGCTCCTCATAAGACTGTTCTCCAGACCCTTCACCAGTTTCGTTGCCCTTCTCTGGACACAATGTCCTTCTTGTAGCGAGGGGCCCAAAACTGAACACAGGATTCGAGGTACGGCCTCACCAGTGCCGAGTACAGGGGCACGATCACTTCCCTACTCCTGCTGGCCACACTATTTCTGATACAGGCCAGGATGCCGTTGGCCTTCTTGGCCACCTGGGCACACTGCTGGCTCATATTCAGCAGACTGTTGACCAACACCCCCAGGTCCTTTTCCGGCAGGCAGCTTTCCAGCCACTCTTCCCCAAACCTGTAGTGTTGCGTGGGGTTGTTGTGACCCAAGTGCAGGACCCGCCAGTATGCCACGTGGTTATCATTTTTCTATATGCAGGGAGATTTTTCAACTGAATCTCTGAGGCTGAGCTTTTGCCTTTATACAAAGAGGAAGATAAAATGCAGAAAGGAAGGAGAGAAGATAAAGATCCAATTAATTCATGTTGAGTCAACAGGCAAACAGGTACTGCTCAGCAGGAATCGGCCCTCAAAAAAGTCATATATTCTTTTGATGGCAATTAATTATACTTTTCAAAATACCTAAGTTCTAGTACTCTAAACAACAGGCATTTCATTTCAAAGAAAGGAGAACATAGCAATATTCACTGTGTAAGAGAATAATATAGATGAGAAAGCACATCTATGAATCATAGTAGAAAGCTAACTAACCCTGCAGCAGATTCTTCCAGCCAACTAGATATATAAAGGACAGAGTTTGAAAGATTTTTGCATTTACTCAAGCTAAAACATTCATGAGCCTGCAATATTAACACAACACCACACTGATTCCCAGAGACAGAGCCCTGATACTCAGCCGGGACATTCCATTCCAAGCTGACACATTTCATTATGGCTCCGTTGTATTTACAGATCATTTTGGGGCACATCAAGGGCTCAACTACAAAGTTTATCAAGTATCTGCTGTACAGTAATATATATTTTACATCTCTGCTTTCTGGAAGAAGACAGATTTCATACACTACATGGCTTCTAAAGAGTTCCTATAAAGTGTGAAAGAAGAGTAAATTCTAGAAAACAGAGGAATGTGTTATGGAACAGAGCTATCTGCTAAGCCTCAGCCAGCAGAAAAGGAACTCTGAGTTCACACTGGTAAAAAGAAAAAGTAGAAAGGAGAGATCCTAAGAAGTCTTTTCATCCATTAGCCTGCAAATTCCACCATTCCTGTGGGGTCAATATAACTGAAAAATTAATCCTGAGACAAAATTCCTCCCACTAAAGGACAACAGAAAAATTAGGGCCTCTTGCATATATGTAACAATTAAAATTGTGCCATTTTATTATTTTGCTATTCTTCCTTCTCCCTCTAGTATTTAATCCAATCCAGAAATTCTCATTACAGCTAGTGTTAAGAATAGTTATCCAACTTCAATGCCCACCGGGCAGGATATTGTAAATCAAGTATATTGCTTCTCCAAATAAAAAAATACATTAAATAAAATAACCAGATGCATACCTCAGGCAAAAGCTCCCTAAAGTTCTGGAAGAAGTAACTTACAAAATCACTGACTCTCTTTGTGTCACAGCTACTTTTAGAGTAAAAGTGTTGGAGACATCTCTGTCTTCATACAAAGGGTGTGTTACACGACGAACACAGGCATCCCTGGGGAGGCTACAAAAAGCACAGCAAGTAGATCCTGGGATCCTGGCTGCACAAAAAAATTGCTCCACAACCTATTAGGCTTGTCTTAAATTGATTAGGAGTACATTTCATCTTGGAGTTATTACAGATGATCTACATTCAGAATAAGAGTTCTTTGCCTCTGTTTGTTTCTATAGTATTTCAGGAATAACCAATTTGTGAACAAGTTGAAATAGGCCAGGGAAACTGAAATACAACCCCACATAAGCACATACAGTCAGCCCCCAAAAGTATGGGAATTCTACATCTGAGTCCCAAAATGAAATGAACTTCCTATTTAATTTACAAGTGAATAAGCAAGCTAGTTCATTCCAGTTAAATAAACCGTTATGTTCCAATACACCATCTTCAAGCACTTTGTCTGCTTTTAATTACACAGCCTGATAACTGCCAGGATACCTGCAAAGCACCTACATGTATATTTTTCTTAGCCAGATTATCATATTTGACATTTCCTACCCATGAACACTGAGTTCACCGTATCAAAAATGCAAATTCAGCTTCAGCTGAGCCCATGGACACTAATATGTTTGGGTGCCATAGTGCAAGGCAACATAATGAGTCTATTTTGGTCTCTGTTTACTGGATACATCATTACAAGCAATAAGTACATGCATCTTTCCATCTTTCTCAGAAAACCACCTTTCACACTTTATTATCACTTATTAAAGCCTACTGCTGGCTTGATTGAAGTGTGTAGGCTGCACTATACTTACCTGCAAATAAAGCACCTTCATTTGGTTCTTAAGTTACTCCAGCTCTCCCTGTTATTACATGCCTCCTTTTCATATTATGAATTTCACACACTTTACTGCTTTTGTGTTTCACTTAAAATCTTGTTTATTGGTGGCACAAAAGTAAAGCCTGACTAGTAATGCCTGCCTTTTTTTTTTTCATGCTTTCCCTCATGGGATGGAATTCAACTCACATTATTGATGTGAATTATTCATTTCTGAAAATCTTTCAAGTATATCTGAACCAAGCAGGTTCTTACATTTACTACCCTTGGAAGGAGGGGAAGAATCATATTACAGAGTTTCCATCTTTTGATATACATGATTTAAGACAGAATATACATAATCATATACTTCTCAACAGATACTGTTGAAGTTAAAATCTGTATCTAGATGGACTACTGTACCTAGCCAAAATCTGTTTTCTACCACAGGATCACATTTCTTATGACTTCTTCAACTGTAAGGCTGTTCTTACAAACTAAAGACTGTTACACCTCAAAAGTCTCAAGACAAACATGTAAAAAGTAAAGTAGATAAACCAAAATATCTATACGGTTAATTTTATTTAATATAAATTAAAAATTCATGGATGGGACATCTGTTTTATTATTACTGAAATTGTGCCTACAATATTTTAATTTCTTTGAATAATAAATCATTCACTTTACCTGCTTTCAGAAGAGGATAATTAAAGAAGAGACAACTCTAGTAAGTTGGCTAATATCTAACTCTGTAATAGAGTTTTTATCCACAGACGGCAAACTCAGTAACTGTATGATCTCCCTTGTAATGTTCATGTAATGTTCATTAAAACAATTTTATTTTAGTCCTATTTTAGAAATGAGACAGGTCAGTTCACTATAACAAAAAGCATATTAGAACTTAAGATTATGTGAAAACATAGTTGTCATCTGCTATCAGCTATTTCCTTCAGCTGTCCTCTTTTGGTAAAATGTTTGCCACAGAAAAAAAAGTAGGTGGACAACCAACACTGCTGGAATTAGGGATTTTTTTTCAAAATCGGCTTGTGTGAGGTAAACAAACTGAAAGACTGCTAGACGATTTAGTTTTTATCCTCAGGTTCTCCAGTAGTGAATGTCATTTATATATCAGCTTATATATATCCATACGCACACAAACACAAAATGATGAGGATTCTCAACATTGTGACTTACAACACTGTAAGTTGTGCACATCAACTTAGTCATGTGAATTTCTGTAAATTTCAGTTAAATGCAGATTACTGAATTCTGATCACCTATTTTGAAAATTAGAAAACTTTGCTTTCTGTGCTAGTTTTGCAAGGAAATAAATTACACAGATGCACTGCCAGCCTGTCAGTTCTCATCCCCTCCCTCATAACTTTTGAATGAATTGGCTAATTTTGATCAAATTTGACAAAAGGACCTGGTCTCAAAGATACGAAGTTCCAACAAGTTTCCATGAGAACTGACAGCTGAGTAGGAGATAAAGACTGACATGAGTCTTCCCAGTGAGGAAAATATTGCTGTGTAAGCTCAGCAATTATCTATTATGCTTGACATACCCACAAGTTGATCACTATGTGTATATCAGCCACACAATCCACTTGCATGTAATTCAGAAGCAATCACAGGTCTTCTGTTTCTCACACAGCCACAAGCTAGGGAACAGAGGAGTGGCTGGCAGTATATTTTGGAATCAGTGGAGAAGCTCAGTTTTAGCAATGAAAAGTGAATGAAGAAGGGAGCTGTAGTTTGATTGGACATAATCTTGTTTGAAATCAAGCTTCAGCATATACCCTAATCAGATTAATTTGTTAAAGTTTGCAAAGTGTTTGTAATCATTAACCCACTATAATCCAAAACAATAAAAAACAGGAAAAAATCAGAAAATGTCAGGTTTACTGTGATTTAACAATGTTGCAAACAAGTTGCTATTTATATTCTCCACTGTCAATTCAAGTAGGCCACTACCCCAGAGTGCTCTTGAATCGTTTCGTACAATCACCACTTGACTTACGAGGCCACATGTAATCATATGCTTTTTAGCTGGGTCCACACTAGCTCTATTGGTAATTACACAGCTGGCACTTGGGTTGTTAGGGACATACCCCAGGTTATTAATGCCTCAATAACTTGAATCTTTTAAGAATCTTGGTATGTTGTGGAAGAACTCTTTTACCTTTCCAGGCTTTTGTCTGGATGATCCTTGGCCCACATTTAACTGAGAGAATCCCAATGTTGCCTGCTCTTTGCTTCTGTTCAGCTCTGCTGATGCCAGCCCCTGGCTCTGAAAGTGTTGAATGTGCTGTGTTTCCTTCCAGTCTCCTCAGCCAGTCTCACCACTGCCACATAAGCCTGCCCCCCCCGCCCTTACTCCTGTTTACTTTCCCTGCTTATTCAGGAAAAGGATTACATATTACCTTTTTATGCAAAGGCATCACACCAGGACCTCATGTTCTGTTATTTTTCTACTACGAATCCTTGATCTTTTCCAGTCATTGCTTTCAAAGACAGTATTCCATTCTGTTGATGAAGTACTTTACTTACATCTGCTCAGACCTAATAAACACTCCAGAACTGGAGGTCCATCAATGTTACTGAAAATACTTGTTTGAATTATCATTTAAGCAATCGTATCCCTCCCTTGTCCAGATGTTACAAAGCATAAATGATAAGAAATCATTCCAAAGAAATCTGCATTGCAGTCATCATCGAAGTGAGTAAATAAAGAAAAGCTGATAGGACACCACACACTAGGCAAATCACTGTGATCTTCACAGAGAAAGATAATGGATTTATTCTTCTTCTTTTTTTAAATATAGCTTTTCTTCTAGATTTAGAGGCCTTCATGTTAAATTCAATATTTTTAGCACCACATAGACCATCTAGAATTAAATTGCAGCAGTTCCTTAGCATCTGAGTAAGAAAGCAATGATAGATCACTGTGATTCTCCTGTCCTTGTACAGTAATCAAAGAATCATTTACTAAGAGACTGAATTGCTTCTGAAAAGCAGAAATCACACAGCTCCATCTTGTGGAAGATACGATTCCTTGTGTAATGTCACAGCTCAGTTCACATCCTACAGTTAACTTCTGCCTTTGTTAATGATTTAGCTTTAGATGTTTTTACCTACAAGGTTTTACCTACCACAGATATTTTCTTTAATGTGTAATTTACACAACTTCATCAAAACCAGGAACAATCTGCCTAGCATTTTTATTTATATTCTTCTGTTTCATTTTATTTTCCCCATAACAGTCTCTGAAACAGGTCCATGCTTCACCAGTTCATCTTTGTACCAAGTGGTACAGAATCAGCTACTTAATTTTCTTTCTGCCCTCTTTCTTTGTCCAGTAAAAGGTTGAACACCTTATAGAAGTGTCCTCAGTGAACATACCATAGATTAGTACTAAAAATATTTGATTTTCAGCCTAGTGGTACTTCTTAGCAGGAAACATTTGCAATCCAGTTTAGGTAGCACAAAAGTGCAGGGCAGCAGAGTTTGTCTCATTCATGTAAATCAACACAGAACTCTAATCTGTAATGTTTCCATAATCTAATGCCATTAAAGTAAACCAAGTCATAGCAACTTTTACCTCAGATGAACCAGGTGACTTTCCACAACATTATGAAAAATACCTTCCTGAATTCTGGAGACAACTGTGGGATTGATCCTTATTCCTTTGTTGCAGTCTCATTGTCCCACTGAGAGCTTCGGAAGGGACTGTACATCAGAAATAAACACGTCACCATATGCACTCCACAGATGCTGATTCTATTACTGTTGTGTTGCAAAGTGTAGTCTGTATCTTCCTACTTCCTCCACCCTTCTGTGGTAAGATTAGTGTTGCAGGGAGAGAGAGCTTTAAAGTCGTCGGCAAACACAAGTTTATAATTATTCTTTGTGCTGCTCTCCAGCAACTTCTTAGATAATTATGGCACCATTTACCATAAAAGTTAAATGCCAAATTTAAGATGATGTCAGGAATGCAAACTAAGACTTTTAGAGTGACAAAAAACACTAAGAATTTGAAAATTTCTGAACAATAAGGGCCTCTGTTTACAATGGCAATTATTCATCCTCTTGTGTTACAATGTTTATCCATCAACTCTTTGGTCATTAAGTGAGAATTTTATGGGAACTAAAAGAAAAGAAACCTTCAAAAAACTCTACTATGCTCAAACAAATATTTAGTCTGTCCCCACACACTCATTATTTCCCCCATCAACCACATTAGTGGCAATTATTCACCAGGTTTTGCACTTTCTTTTCATTCACTGTTCAGTACATAGAGTGACCGGGTCACCATTATCACGCTCTCAATGAAAAACAGAAAAGGAATTTTACGAATGTTATGTTATGAAACTCTGTATTTAAGAGTTTCAAAGATAGGTCTCAAAGATAAGACCTAAAGATTAACTACAAATTTAATACTAATAAAAATTGGTAAATAGGAGTTAATCAAATTGGAACTGAAAAATCATAAATCGTTCACCTATATAGTATTTATACATAAATTTCTATGCCATGCTATCAAGAAAACTTTTATTTTTATGTTTTTGGCTATAAACTTTACTTAGGGAAAGTGTATTAAAACATGTCTATCAGCAGAGGTCTACAAATTGAAATCCATCAAGAAAAAAGTTCCTTGGTCTTTAGTATGTAACTCATTGTAAAGACTTCACAGCATATTTTGATGTTTGGAACAATACTTTGTGTTTGGAGAAGAAGGTATTTTTCATAAGTCGCAGTCTAATATAATACTTCTTTATCAGATTATCCCAGCCCACATTCACTGAAGTTTTCTGAAAAAGCAGTGAGTAACATGACTCATGGGACTATTCGCGGGTGAGTCTGGGAACATATTTCCCATTAATTTACAATTGAAATGTGTGGGTGGTCGCAAATGACCACAAACTTTCCCTCAAGTCTTCTAATTTAATTAAAAGGATAAATGATCCTAAGTATTTTCATCTTTTTTAATCAGTTTTAAATTAATTTTCAGTGTGAGAGCCAGAAGTCCTAAGAGAAAAAGTAAGGAATTGTGCACAGGAGCTTCTGCTGATGTTGAGACATACCAGATCTGCATGACGAATGTCAACACGATAACCAAAACCAGCTGCTTATTGAAATACTGTTTTGGACTACAACAGTTAGAGGCTGTCTGAATTAACATATATAGGCAAAAAAATGCAGTAGAGAAAAATCTCCTAAAAATCATCCAAAATTTGTATTTTTAGCTAACATGCCAAGACTTAAGAGGAAAAAAAAAACAGAATGGCATCTTGATTCTTTCCCTACAAAGCATATTCCACGCCCCTACTGACACGGTTCGTCACCACTTTACCCCCTGAATTCATCTTCCATACTGAGAAACATTTTGGCAGTCCTCTCTTCTGGTAGAAGTCAAAATAGTAACTCTCTAAATATGACTGACAAGAAAAACACCTCATCCCTTCTGCTAACATTTTTTTATTGTATGAAATTTCAGGAACAGTATCAACTTGATTTCTTTTTATTAAGTCTTGAAGTGATTTTTGTTTCTCTGAAAAATATTAGTATTACTCTGAAACACTGAAAACCAAAGTCTACAGAAAGGATGAAGAAAAAGAACCAAAGGAAAAGACTTTCCAAGGTTCATACCCCACCAATAGCTGTCAATTCTGACAAGAAACAGCTACCTCTGAAGATAGGTGGATGCAATATTCATCATCTTTATCCAATCAGTCTTTGGACTGTATTCCAGAACCTGCCAACAAGGTTGCCAATTAGTGCCAAACATGGCTGGTTTTTCTGTGATATGGACACCTACTCAAGAGAAATTGGGCTGATGCTATCAATCTATCTACTTTGCATCTGTATCTAAAGCGCCTTTATATGACTTTGTAATCTTCAGTTACTAACAAGATTAGCCAGGTTGCAATATTAATCCATAGATATGAAAAACATATTCCTCCATCATAAAACAAGCTACATTGTGCAGTTTATAGTTGGAAGTACTCCTAGGCTTTTCAAGAAAGTGCCAAGAGACTACTGCTAGAAAGATAAAGTAATTTGTTCAATAGGGCTACAATCATTTCATTCCCCAAAAGTAGGGGATTAAAAACTATGTTAATTAGGACAAATATTAAGAAAGTATTAAAGCATTATTACAAGATAAACCAAACAACAAAAGAGTTGCTGAATATTACAACTGCTACAAATAATACTTTACAGTGATACTCTATGTTGCGTATGGTGCTTAGAAGATATATAATTACACACCGGCTTCCAGCAGTAGTCTGGCGCATTTAATCATCCTTAACCCTATGTATTTTCATTACTTTGGTGCATACCATTAAAACTCAAATGTTATCAAAATATAGTATTAGAAATAGTTTCGTATTTCTTATTTTAGATTGAAAAATATAACTAAATGTTAACTATGAGGCAGGTCATTCTAGTTAAAAACAGAACAAAGTACAGTACAAACACCTGAATCTGCTGTGTTTCCCAGTCATCCATTTATCTAATTCCTTTTGCAATACATGTGAATTTTGAATAAGGCATTGAAAATGTAATCCTGAATTCCCTGGTAATCTAAATGGGAGATTTGGCTGCAGGAGGAATCAAACATCAGACTTAGGGCAGAAAGAATTAAAAAGTAAAGTGCCTAGAAGACTTTGCAGGTAACTAGTTTTAATATAAAGGCTCTTGTTTTATTATGCATGAATACAGGCATGATTCTTTGGATTCTAAAGTACTTTAATCAATGTTCAAGGGTTTTTAAGAACCTTATTATATATCTCTTTTATAGGATTATGAACATTTGCAAATGGGGTCATGTAGTAATGCTTCAAACGTTACAAAGTTAGATCAAGACATATTTTCCAACTCTCTAAAATATTTCAAAATCAGAAGCCTTGTCCAATATACATTGCCACATTCAAAGTGTCAGCATTCTCTGTGAATTTCAGCAGCATCTTTTTTCATATATATATTACTGTTCTCCCTCCCCCACTGTTTTCCTACGGTGACTACATCTGCACAACTTTATCCAGAAGTAGTAAGAGTTTCATTTAAATAAAATTAAAATAAAGCTACAAAAGTTAAAGCTACATATACTAAAGACTGAATTGATTAGTTTAATTTAATTTACTAAGCAACAGAGTGCAAGGATAAAAAAAAACTTACATTATGGTTGAGAAGTTCTGTGAAAAAACTCCAGAGGGGAGACAGTCTTGATAACAGCACAAAGAAAGATGGGAGGGCAGATTTCGTACATTAAGAGTGTGTCAGAGAAGGCATAGCAGAAGAAATAATACTCACCCATAATGAGCTATTAATGGTACTGAAATTGTACCATTCATTTGTTAAAATGAATATGCTTGACTGTAGATTTTCTTGTCAGTCTATATGTTTTGATTATATGCACCACACAGCTCAACAGTAAAATACTGCAATTAACTTTGATTCTTTAGGATCCACAGGAGTAGCATATGAACATCTCGTGGCAGAATCTAGAATTCAACTCTAAATTCTTGTCTTGTTTGTGCAAAGCGAGTGGTTACATTCAAAAGTGCTGACAAACTTCAGCAGGAATTCTACAGAGATCTAAGGCAATATTGGTTTCTTAACTTTCCCGTAAGAAGAAAACTTTTTAAAAGTCCAAAGAAAATTTAGTATATCAGTCATGGTAAAGTTTGAAAAAGAAGTACAGCTTCAGTTCATTTCTTAACAAACACCTTAAGCATTCAGCCACCATTTTTTATACCAAATACAGACATTTCAATGAGAATCTTAGCTTACAGATAAAATGTTTTTCATGCTGTTCCTTTTTAGTTTTAGTAGCGCATCCACTGTGAAACTAGCACCGTTCCATCTGTGAAACTATATATAGTCAGACATTTTACCTCATAACAAATCTGCGTAGCTCTCTATTTTTTGGCTGTATGAGTACAAAAGAACTTGACACAAAACAAACTGCAAATAATAAGATGTAAGACGTAACTCTCTAGGAGAAAGTTATACCCCTACTTTTGTTAGGAGAAACACAAATCAAGTGTCAATAGAGGCTTGGCATGGGAAGAGAGGACAAAATATAAGTAGTAGGGAAACTAAGAGAGATTCCGCAGTAGATCTGCCAGGAAATAGCAAGTAGTACAACAACCAATCCACTGAATTAAATTTGACAAAGTGTGAGAAGAGTCAAGACAGACATTTATTTATGATAAAGAACTCTAATAGTTTCCGTGTATGATACATGCTCTTCTGTTCTTGTTTTCATAACTTACCTGTCAACTACTGGGCACTTCCCAGTGCTGAATTAATTTAACTTACAAATTAAGTGTGCTTTTCTTCTTTGTAAAAGTTACTGTGCAGAACAATTAATTGTTGCTATATCGCTACAGCATAATTTTGAAAATGATACCATATAGTAGACATAATGGGGAATTATGTCATAACTCAGAAATCCTGTCAATAGACCATTCATAGGCAAAAGAACTGGACCAAATCTACTTTCAGTATTCGCTTTTTATATCACAGTAGAGCTTAAAGATCCCAAATAGCACTTGATCCTCTTTTGTTAGTCAGTGCAGAAACACAAAATAAAGGATTTTACAGATGTCACCTGACAAGCTATGACACTACTCACTCCATTTGACTCCACTCTGAAGAACAGCCAGCAAAATTAAGCATGTCCACACATTTCAACCACTCTCAGCTTAAACGATGATCTACCTGCATGAAGACAATGCCCTGTGAACCGAAATGGCTGTGGCACACATACATCTTCCATTAAGCTACAAATGTGGGGACATAATAATGGTGTATTTTTAAACTGCTGAATTATTCACTATGGTTTTGGCAAACACAGAAAAGCCATGATTAAGATAGCCGCTCCCTTCCCCAAAAGACTCCACAAATCCCCCTTGCAGCTCCTTAATAAAGTTATAACTTGCACCATTCATCTGGTAAATAAAAATCCTTGGAAAAATGGAAACAATGAGAAAGCAGTTCCATGCATATTCAAATAGTTGTAATTGCTATGGAAACCATCTCTAGTAATTCAGTCTTTGTCTCAAAGCATCAGAGGCAAATCACGACACAATGACAGCAAAAGAAAGTGTAATACTGCCTAAGACTTCAAAGTTCAAAATTCAAGAGAAAATTAAACCACCGTGTAGGAAAAGCCTTCACATTCTCCCATCTTCCAGGTTCTTTTTGGAGCATATTTATGTGGATGAGCTCTTCGGTATTGTTTTCTGCCTGGGCTTCTCAAATACTGAGGGCTGGCAGAATCACTATAGTTATTGTAAAAAAAAAGATATTATTTCCTTAGTCTATTCTTCAAGCAATCATAATTTTAACCACCCTTCCTTATTAGAAACTTTGGGAAACCTGAAAACATGTGACTCTATTCAAGCAATGCCATTCATTTTCAAGCTCCAAGACGACTGATAATAGGGTCAAAGAGGGTAACAGGGTCAAGGATTCAGAGATGGTCAATGACAGCAATTAGCTTTAAAACAAATAAAGGTGGGTAAAATAAGAAGCTACTATTTTTAACTGAAAAAAAAACTATTATTTTAGAATATTATATGCCTTGCTTTCATTTCTTTTATATGAAATATTCTCAATTTATTTTATTGTATTTGTACCACATGAATGTGTTAATGAGTAATTCAGAATATTTTCAACATTTCATCTCATTTCCTTACAGTAGTCTGCCTGCTGATGAACCAGAGGTGATCTCACAATTGTTCCTAATCAACCTCAACACCTATTTCTGAGTTTCATTGTACCACTTTTCAAATTCATTTGCTGAATAAAATTAGTAAATGCAATATGCATATATCTACTACTCCAAATTATGTCGAAAAAACATTACTTCTGACACACTAGCCTTTATTCTTTCTAGGTACATAATTTCCAGAAAGAATACCGTCTCAAATGTTATTTGAGAAGTACATTGCATCCCAAACACTAACCACTCACTTTTCTTTTTTCAGGTACATCCCAGCCCATTACACTCTCACAAAGCAAAAGCCCACAAAAACTTTGATTTATCGAAGGTTTACAGTAAGTCATTGATGTTGTTGTTTATAACAAACAACTTATGCTTTTAAAAAAGTTACTTTATTAGAAAATTCTGCACATCCATCTGGTGAATCAGTATTTGTGTAATAAAGGTTTTGTTTTATGATCATGTAAACCTTGCCTTTCCTACCTTTTTTTTTAGTTAGAGTCTTCTAAGCCATAGAAACCAACCAACTTCCCACAAAAAACAAATTCTAGGAAACACCTGTTTTCCACATTACAATCAGTCAGAAGTCCAGTCAGATGTGAGCAAATAACCGCATTTTGTCAAGCAAAGAATAGGATGCAAATTTTATGCTAGCATTATTCTGATAATCAGAAGGCAAACAATATTCTTACATAACGTCATTTGGTTTAGTATTAATCCACCAACATTTTTTTCATGAATGTGAACTGGCAGGATGTGAACCTTACAGCTAATTGTGTCGTATGATCACAGCCTTTTTTTATAGCTATTGTCAGATGTAAAGGTAGATTTATCATACTGCCAAACCACAGCCTGGGTTTTCAGGATGAAAAGTGACCAAAATATACAGCAAGTTACACACACAAACACACTTGCGTACAAGCCAAATAATGTTTGGTTCTTAAAATTATTTCAGAAAAAAAAGTTTGTTTATAAAACACAAAAAATTGTAACACCAATATAGCAAGGATATTGATTTTGCTTCCCTAAAATCCTTCACTGGGATATCATCGTCAAAGTTAGCAAACTAATGTATAAAAAAATGGTATCGGTCAAAATGTCTAAAAGGAAATAAAAATGAAGTGTTTATTCTTTTTAGACTAACAAAGTAAAAAACCAAAAAGTTTTGACTCTGGCACAGACTGTTCACTGTGATTAATAAAAATAACTTTTTCGTCCAAACAAATTAATACATTTAAGTAAGTGTCCTACATAAGGAAAAAAATTAGACTGAAGCAATCATAGGAAATGCACAGGAAAGGCAGACTGGGACTACAGCATGAAGTTCTGGGATGACAGAGGAGAATACCAGAGAGACTGGGAGTTGAAGAGGGAAAGGCAGCAATGGAGAATCTGAAAGAATGAATCAATATATCATGAGATTTCTAGAAGCACGTGTCTTTCTGCATAGAACATATTTCTATTCAAACCCAAGATTCAAGAAATCACCACTAAAGCTTCCTACATTGCAGCACCCAAAAACCTAAAAGAAAAAATTACAAGACGTGTACTTCCATCAAAGGAAAAAAATTTAGTTATTAACTTGATCTTGTGCCAGCACTAGGGTTAGTTTCCTGCTTTATCTGATATATTGTCCATACATCTGGATCTGAAAATTTTGGCTTTTCCTTCTCAGGGACATGCCCCAACCCTCTACAGACTGCTTTAACAAAATGCTATGTAGCTTTAATTCTGTCTGTCTTACATTATGCTTCTGCTGCAGGTTTAAACTGCATTTTTATAAAGAATCACTGAATCCATACCTCTTTAATATCTATATTATCTTTACTTATGTGGTCTCGCATGTTTGGAATTCTGTTCGCTTTCCTGGCTGGAAAGTGGTTTAAGTCTTTTTTCAAGTCTTACATACAATGGGATTTTTTATTTGTATAATTCCTCATTAACATACAAAGATTATATCTCTAAAACAATGTACTTGTTTTCTTTGCAAGAAAAGAATTAAATATTTGGGACATCTGTAGGCCTCACACTTTCAAGGATCTAAGAAAATGTTCAACAGTCAGATGAGAATTTTGACTGTTATATTTGTAAAACATTTTATCTGACTAACCTAAGAACTCCCTAGAAACATACACTTCAGGATAAAATGCAGGATGCAAAGTTTAAAAGTGATTCAAAGAACTCTTGGAGCTCAGTAAAGACAATTTACTATTCAGGTCTAAAATAAGAAGCCAGCTTCAGTCTTAGCTATGAAATGATTATTGCTGCTTCGTAATTAGAGGTTTCCTACAGGCTCTGAAGAATGTAAGCCAACAGTTTTCTCTCTACTTTAAATTGAATTTAAAACACCATTAAAAATAGAACAGATCACACATTCATAATACTATCTTACTAAGACAGAAATCTGAGATGTGTGATAATTTGGTACACATCTAATTTTTCAGATCCAGTTACTGAAAGTAGAGTAGAAAAGACATATTGATTTGAAATGCAAGTAAAGATGTAGATTCCAATTTTGATTTTTGTATCACGTGATAAATCCCAGGAAATTCATTCAAGCTTATAAGCGCTCCAAAGGTGTTCAAGATACTATTTACTAAAGAGGAGGTGAGTTTTCTTGATATGTTTCTGGGAAATATGATACATTCAAACTAGGATGTAAAAGCCAACAATTACTGAAATAAAGAGAAGAGAAAGTATCACAATCCCTGAACTATTTCCTTTGGAATATTATAACATTGATAGGAGGTAGCATTATTTCTCACTTTGAACTGCCCAAAATGAAAACATTCTAAGAAAATAGTGACATTGTACTGTAGAGCTTCTGTACATCATATTTTCAGTCAGACACTTAGTTTTTCTTTCCTATAAGCAGTTAACCATCCTCTTTACTTCACTGAAATATGTCAGTTAGGCAGATGGCTATTTTATTTACTTATAAGTCCTATTTTACTTGGCATAGTAGAAGCAGGGATGAGCCTCTTCCTTTGTTCAGAAATCTAAGTCTCTCTTCCTAGAAAATAGTTATCTAAAGTAAGATGTCATTTTCCTGGCTTCCTTGAACAGTCACACTTACACAGCGCATTATAGGAGAGTTGACATCACTGGGCAAGGCATGAATTGATGGTGCAGATTTCAGAAGATCAAGCCTGAAATTTGAGCCCTGATTTCCTCTGCTTGGTTGCTGTCCCTGTCTGGATAGCACCAAATTCTAGTAATTGTGGATTTGGTCAACTCAGTTTTTAATCTTCAAATTCCCCTGAATATACCTACTGATTCAGAAAGTACATAAACAGAACATTGTACAACAGTGTAAAAATGCTGCAATTGCTGTCTTTGCTGTATGTATTCTATAACCAAACACTTAGAGGAATGGAAAATTCCATATATCAGGAAAGGCTGCTTCATGTTATGCTCTCTTTAAAAGTCAAGGAGAAGTTATAGAGGTATGAATTTGCCCCATAGAGAAAATCAGAATATTCCTTCAGTGAAGAAACTGCAGTTGCCTTCAGTTATTAAAGTGTTAAGTAAATTATTACAAATGTGATCCTACATTAGCAGCAATATCCTGTTTCAATAATAGGCTACAAGCACTCTAATTAGAAATCTTTATCATGTAAAACAATATTAATAGCTCATTTACAATTTTCAAATTAATATGAAAAGGTTTTTAATTGTCATGTTAGTACATTTCCTTGCTAAACTACTTTTGTATTGGAGAAACAGTAAATTTGATAATATGCCTCAGGAAAAATGTCTGTATAAAACTGATACTTCATACTAATTGTAAGGTAACAGTATTTTACCAGTGAAATTTAGGAACAGTCACAATTTTGTCTTTTGTTTGTTTTACACACAGGACATTACTACAGCAATGTTGTTGCTCTATACTTTATACAAAGTTATCTTGTTCACTTACACAGCAAACATTGGTTTTGGAATACAGCTTTAAAAACAATGACTAACTCTGGTTTACCCACAAAAGCAAATATGCTTTGGGAAGAAAAGTACACCACTCCTTTCTTGACATGGACTGATGAGAATAACAGGCTGAGGTGGAAATGAGCTCCTTAACTGTCTATCTGTTTTTCTGGTGCCTAAAAAGCATGCCCTTCAGAATGCTGCATCAATCTCATCTTACATGTTTTTCTCTATGAGATCTTCTGCAAACTCTTTAGCAAAGTAACAACTTGATAGAATATTTGGTTTGTGAGGGAGAGTAATTACTATTTTCGTAAAGCTCCAGTTCCAATCCCTAAATTTTATAACTATTCTCTTGGATCAGAATGCTAAATAAATACTCATTGAACTACCTGTTCCAACAACTTATGTTACATATCTGCAGTTCAGATGAACAATTTTTAAATAATAGCATTGCAAGATCACTTCTTTTCACAAAAATCCACTTCTAGTAGTGCTCAGAATGTGATGTTTTTCATCAACATTTTTTCACTTACAGTCAGGAAACACAAAATCTTCAGCTAAAATTGCAAAACCAGATTTGCATTGCGACTATACTATACAACAAATCTACACTGGTCACAATGGTGCAAATGTTTACACATATGTAATACTATCTATATACATCCGTGTTGAAATATTCCCCATTGCATCATCAACTGCTGCTTCTTTTGTTAATAACAAAGTAGTTAACTCGTAAAAGTACTTCTATTAAATGAACAGCTAAACATCTCTGAGTGAATATGACCATGTCCCTTAGAAATGTTGACAGACTTGAACATAAGCAACATATTAAAATACTTCATCTATCTGTCATTTTTATATATTGGTACAATAAAAAAAAATAGTTGAATTTCATGACTTACATCCAGAAACTATTAAAGTGGAATATTCTACATGGTCAACACATATATCATTTCTCTAAGATGCATAAGTAGAGGGAAAAAAAAATTAAAAATAAGGTTATTCAGGGTACTTCAGTACGAACTGTACGTATCTTGAAAGTTTTTAATGTAGCTTTGTAATTGTGGAGAAAAAATACTGTGGAAATCATTAACAGCTGCTTAAGTTTAATTCTGAGTTTACCTAAGACAAAGTACATTGAACACACTTGCTGTTACTTGTATGGCAATTATACCTAAGGGGGAAATGAAGGTGAAGGAGTTAGTAATTCCAGGATCTCATGGGCTGTGCAGAGCCAATGTAGGTCGAGAACTTACCTTTCCCTTACTAATGTTCCCTATCCATCAGGCCATAGCCCAAATCCATTCTTTAATTGGAGTTCATTTTTAACCCAGCAAAAGCATGTCATGTTTAATTTTTAGAATAGCTTCCTTGAAAAAGAATAATTAGGTTTTCCTTTATAGGGGAAATATTTTTTAATGTCTAAAGAATGTTCTGTATGTAGACTGCTGGAGAAAAATCTATTTCAGCCAATTACAAATTACAGAAAGTGCCCACCTCAGAACTAAATATTCTAAGAACATGGCTAAAAGATAGTTTATAATAAATTTCCAAATTATGTAACACGTTTTTTAAATTTCCAATGTATCTTTATACCTACAGATAAATATCTGTATTGCTATTTTTGCTCTTTTTCTTAGAAAGGAAGTTTGTTCTTACTTAAAAAGAAAATATATATTTCCTCAGGAACCTGGATAACAAAACTATACATTAATTCAGACAATTTCACTTCAGCAGTCTTATCTTTTAACTATAAGCTCCAACAGATCTTTGTTTTTACTAAAGGTGTGAAAAAGAATAAATATGTAGTCTATGATATAATGATGCAAGATAACTCTAATAACAGGACTATGGATGTTAATCTCTTAAGATTGATCAGCTAATGAGTTTAGGAACTAGTATGTTGATAAATCTAATCAGAGATAATGAATCAAAATGTATATAGAATTTGAGGTAAATATAGTAGATTTTATTTATTATAAAATGGCTCTGTGGGAAATTGCAAAATGGGAGAATTTTTAGGACATTTCAAAGAAATTGGCCCCAGTCATCTTAGTTGGCTAACACAGTTGAGGTTTAAAACATCCCCTAAGTCAGTCTCTGTAGATAATGGGGTTGATCAGGCTAAAATCCAAACCACAAACCAGGCCAAATTCACAATAAAAAATACACAGAATAGGAAATCTCACCACATTTTCACAGCTGAAAATACTGAGTTTTACTTAAATACAAAGACAGGATGGAAGACAAAGTAAAATGTTGATGTTTTAGACAGAATATAAAATAAGTTTTACATAAGTTATCTAAACATTGGTTTTCTTCTCACAGGGAGTCCTCCTCAGCTCTTTACATTATCAGTAACAATAGGTTATTAATATGATGCACGAGAACTGTTACTAGTTTTCAGAAAAGACTGTTGTCACTACACAAATGTGCAGATTAATGTTTTCGTCGTGGTTTCTTGCATTTTTCTCTTCCCTAGTAATGATTAATAACTTGTCAAAATTAAATTTTTTTTAAAAATTAGTTGTCAAAAGCGTATCTTAAAGAGATCAATATTAATATTGGTGATCCCAATAATAATGAGCAAGCCAAATAATAATCCCACCTCCAGTGATTTGTTCTATTGCACTACCATACAATTAACCTGCCTTTCATATAGTGTTAATATGATGAAGTAAATAGGTCTGTTAACGACTTTTTAAAACATGCAAGTAAATGTCTTTCTTGGGAGGTTGATAATGGGCTGTACTGACCATCTCATATAATCTATCAGTTTGAAAGTAGCCTATAATTTGGGTTTGTTTATAATTTTATATGGAATGAAACTCCTAAAGTTACTCAAAATGTTTATTACATACACATATATAACACAAGTTTTAATATGTTTACAATTAAAAGCAAGCCTTTATTGTTGAATATAGAAATGTATTAGCATGTACTCACCTGAATATCATTCTCCTAGCCTATTATTCCCAACTTAAAAATTACATATCATATTTAACTCTTAGCTAATTCTTAGACAAATTTTATTTATCCTGTTCCTATACAACTTCTTTCCTGTGTTTCACGAATATTTTTTTAATATCAGTCTATTTTTTTGCAAAGAAAATTTACACAAAAACGAATTGCAAGATTTAGGCCTAAGTTCTGCTCTTCTAAGGTAACAAATGACAGCCCTCTACTGGTTAATAAATATACCAGCACAAGAAGTACATTTCACAACAATTTTACATTAATACTATATTTAGCCAAAGTAAAAAAAATATAAAAATACATATAGTACAAAATAAAATCAGACTACAGAGATGCCTTAAATATTTTATTTGGACCATTAGAAAATATTATTTCTAATTCATGTAGGAAACAGTAGGTCAAGGAAATGGCTGGTTCCTAAATTATATAGATAATTCTATAGAATACTGTAATTCTTCAAAGAAGTAGCCTTATTGGACTACAGCTTTTCATACAATATCCAAAAATAGTAATAAATGTTAACGATAATCATCATGTTATTGTGTAAGACTTTGTTTTAGTCAGTAAAATGACCTGCAGGCCACAAAAATGAAATGTTGTCCAAGTAAAAATACTGTTTTACTGACATTTTTATGGTCTAAAATAAGTTTTAAACGCAAACGTCAAAGAGCTTAGTAGGAGCCAGCTAAAAGAGAGAACAAACATGGTATTTGGTACAACAGTTGGCAATATGATCCAATTTGCAAAGAAAAAATTGTTCAGGTATCAGCATAAAATTTCAGAAATATGACACGTATGAGAAAAATCAAGAATAGTCCCCATATTTTATTAATTTTTGCCAGTTTTTAAAGACTTTTTTTCTACTTTGCCCTGAGTCTCTGTACTGCATTTTAGAATACAAATATATATATTATAAAATAATATAAAAATTTCCTATATTAATTTGAAAGATTCTATAGCATAATCCTGACCGTGTGGCAAATTTACAAATAATGCATTGTAAAGTGCATCTTCATTAATAGTGTCAACTTCAATAAGTGTGCAGTAAAAGAACATGTTAGCAGCTATACACTTTATTTTCCCTTACTTAGAAAAAAACCAAAAAACAAAAGAAACCCCACAACTGCCAACATGTGACAATGTGAAACAAAGAACTGAAAGTATTTATTTGAATGTATTAGACAGTTGACTCAATGCCCTGATAATGGCATTTCACCAAAAGAAGATGATATTGGGGGAAATAATGGGAATTAACACCCAGTGTAAATGAAAGAGATTAGGAACATCTTCCACACATTAACATTGTGGAAGAAGCTGGCTGTACGCCATCCCTCTGCCCAATAAGCCTGCAAAAAAACCTGTCAGTCTTCCCCCTCGCTTTCTCAGAGGGCAATTTTGACCCAGTTGAAGTGGCATCCATCTCCCCTGCAGCAGGCCCAGGAAAATTGCTTATTTTAAGAGGGGCTGGAGACAAGTTCACCTGCCCTTCACCAAGCTGAATTGTAGGGTTACTCTGAAGAGTGCCCTTCATTTTCAGCTGCTTCTGAAAGCAGGTCTGAAGAGTTTCTCACCCCTGTGGGAACAAAGAGCGTTTTTGGCACTGACTGAGGCAGGGACACTAAAAAATGAGGTACCAGGAAAATACCGAAGTACTGATGCCTTGTGTGAGGAATGCAGGCTGAAGTTCAGTCAAGTTTGGTTTTGTTGCTTAAGAAATGCAAGTAAGTAGTAACAAACAACAAATCATTTATAATAAAAAAGGAAAAGATCCCCTACCTCATATTTACACTCTGGACCCACACACGAGGAGGAGAGGGAGCTTCAGCTCGCCTCAATACGAGCACCTGTGGGGAGCTTGCAGGGCAGATAAGTCCCTTTCCCACCTCATTTTCCACTCCGGTGGTTCTCTGGATCCTCCTCTCCCGCCGCCGCACTCCACCCGCCGGAGCTTCGCCTGAGGCACCTCGCGCTCGAAGCGGGAAAACTCACCGCGTCGACGCTGGAGGACCGCATCGCCTGAGTCCGGCAGGGGGCGCCGCCTCGGCACCGCCCACCTCAGCAGCGGGAGGGCGCCGCGGCTGGCGCGCATGCGCCGCTCCGCCGGCGACGAGGGCCGGCGGCCATGGCGGTGCTGCTGGAGCACGAGAGCCAGATCTTCCTGGACCTCTTCCACCAGGACGGGCTGGTGATCTGCGCCCGCGGGCTCGGCATCGACCGCTTGCTGCTGCGCTTCCTCCGCCTCTACTGCGAGCCTGCCAGCCTGGTGCTGGTGCTGAACACCAGCCCCGCCGAGGAGGTGAGGGGAGTCCCTGTCAGCGGCGTCGCGCCTGCCCCGCCCCTTCCCCTTCGCCGGCGTCGCCTCTCAATTTCGGCGGGCGCATCGCGGGCGCGGCCGGCGGCCCTGTCAGTGTCTTGGCCCGGGGGGAGGAGGTTGCTGCCCGCTCCCTCCGAGCGGCGGGGCTCTTCAGGCCGGCGTGTGGGTGACCGGGCGCGTAGCGGGCAGCGGGTGGCGGCAGCGCGGGGTGCGTGCCCGGGCGCTGTGCCCCCGCGTTTGCGCTTACTGGGGAGAAGTTGTCAGACCAGACGCGTTCAGGATCCAGTCAAGGCCCGGATTTCCACTCGTGCAGCACGGTGAAGTCCTAATAACAATAACGGGCTAAAATAAGCTTATATATGTAACTTGTAAATAGCAGAAATCTGTAAGTAAGTTAATGAGCAGAAAGGGGTGAAACTTGACAGATTTGTCCCTACTTCTACAAAAAATGCCGCTCTGTTTTCCCTGGAACCAGGGAGATTTCCCACCATCAGGGGGGTGATGTTCTGGAGACTTTTTGTAGTGACCATAGGCGAATAAATATCACAGCTGTAGTTTGTAAGATTAAGCTTGATGTATACGACCTACCTGCTGTAGTTGTCTTTGATAGCAGGTGAGTGGACTAAAAGATGATCTCTTCCCTATTCTCTATTCTTAAGTCAGTATTAAAATTGCCAATTCTCTGAAAATGTAAGCTCTTTTGAGTGTCTGTTGCTCATATTTTCTTAAGTATTGTCTAGCTGCTACTAAAAATACATAGATTTTTAAATCATCTGGATGAGTTTGAAATTGAACAAAGTATACCTGAGGAGAAAAAAAAAATCATGATAATTCTGACTTCCTTAGGTAGTATGTTATACTATCGTGCTTTTAATTTGTTTTGGACAGCTCCTCAAAAGTATGTATAATTAAGGTTGTTTTGCATCCATTTAATCAGTTACCACAATGATGTCTTACGTTTTTATTGTATTTGGTTTAGGAGTATTTTATTGATCAGCTGAGGTCAGATGGAGTTGTTCATCTTCCTCGGCGTGTTACCAATGAAATTACAAATAATACTCGATACGAATTTTACACACAAGGAGGAGTCATCTTTGCAACAAGTCGAATCCTTGTGGTAGATTTCCTTACTGACAGAATTCCTGCAAACCTCGTTACCGGTAAGAGTTTAATGAAATACAGGTAAGACTGTTCTGTTTGAAAATACATAAAGCTTAATTCTGTATGAAGATTTCTGCTAACTGGTATTGAGAATTCCTTTTTTCCCACAAAGACTGAGGTAAAAGGAGCAAATAGTAGTTCTTTCATTTTTTTTAAATGGTTTTCTTTGCTCCAAACTTGTTTGCCTTATTTAGTCATACAATTTGAAAACATCCACATTATTTTTAGATACTGGATTATGCATTGGGGGTATGGCTTTCTGATATCAATAAGTGGCTGGAAAACAAATCAGCAGTTAAACTATGCCATTGACATAAGAAACGTAAAATTCAGACTGGCTTTCCAAGAAGAATAGTTGATTGCACTTGTTGAAATAGTGCATTAATTTAATCATAGCCTATGATTAAAACCGATTTTAGATGTCATGTTTTATCAACCCTGCACACTACCTTTTTTTTGCATTAACAAATTACTCCTGATGACTCTTCCCATCAAAAAATAGCAATACTTTACTAATCTTTTTCTTGTCACATCTTAGACACTATCTAAACAGCAGTATTACAAAGTAATGCTGTTACTATCATTGTAAAGATTTTGGGAATAGCTTGTGACCTTTTTTGTTGTTATATAGAAGTTATACGTGAAAGATGTTACAGTTATCTTTTCCTCTCGTGTTCTGTTCCCCTTCTCTCAGTTGTTTTTATGTTCTTGTCTAAGCTGGAAACCCTGTTACAGCCTGGAGAGCTAGTAAAATAGATATCTAAGAGCCAGGAATATAAGAATATTTTACTGTTATCTAAATGTTAACATCTGAATGGCTAAACATAATTGAATATTGAATGCTTAGAAGAATGTAAGTTTCTGCTTCAAAAGCTGTACTCCCTTCCTTTTAGTCAATGTATGACAAGCTCTAATCTAAAACATTTTAAACAGTTTTATGCCAGAGCCAAAGGACGCCAAATTTGTCAATTCTGATATTTCTAGGTTAAAAAGTGAACGCATTTTCTGGGCAACCTACTTTAATTTCTCTTCTTCCCCTTGACTCCTTCCTCTCTACCTTTCTGCCCTACCAAAGAACTAAAAAAAAAAAAGAAAGAAAACACACCCTTGGACTTTGATAGTATGAAAAAAAGAAATAAGTAAAGATTTAAAGAATAGTCCTGTCCTATAAATGACACAGTTGTTATAGTTTTGGATTGCCACTAGAGGTCAGTGTGACAGCAGCTTTGATAGACTTGCTGCTTCATTTAAAACTTGGGTAACACGTGGTTCTGTTGGAAACAGATACTATCTGTGTGTGAAACTGTACAACAAAAACTAGTAATAATGTTTCTTGAGGAGTTAACATAGCAAAAAAATCAGTAAAGTGTTATAAATTTGTTTATAAAATCAGTATAGAATCGCACGTGAATTAACATCTGATGGATTCATACATTCAGTTAAATGAAGATAAGAAATTATCACTGCAGTAAAGAAGAATTATTCCTGGTGGTTTTGGCCAAATAGAAATTATGTACTTAATACCATAGTAAAACTGATGAAAGTTGGTGTAGTAAACAGTGGCAAGTTGTTTCTACCAAGGTTTACACAGCAGAATGAACTCGCTTGATAAGCAGAGAAATAGTGACTAGAAGTAGGAAGGTGTTATGATAAACACATAATCTTGCCGGCCTGTTACAAATTCTGTGTCTCCTGTGATATCCTTTCAGAGTCACATCTTGACGAACTGGAAGGTGTTCAGAAATGAGTATGATCATTATTATGTCCTGAAAAATTTGCTTCATAGGAGAGATGTAAGAATATCTAGAGTAATACCTTTTAGTGGATTATTCCATGACTTGATCATGAATGGCTAGCAGTTATATGGAAGTATTTCTTATAGATGCTTTTTCATTTACAAAGCAAAGGAATATTAAAATCAATGGCTGGGTGCTGACTTGACTGAAGAAACTTGTTATAGAAATTAAATGTGCTGTAAGTTTGTCAGCTTATGTAGGCACAAGGTAAAACGTGTGATGTTTGATGTCCTTTGCTTCCATTTTAAAAAGGCATTTATTATTCCACTGGAAGCTGTGAACAGATAAAAGTACCACATAGGCCTCACCTTACTAGGGGGAGAGTGAAAAAATGTAACGTGCTATTTAACACAATTAAGTGTGAGAAAAAATAAGCCTTGGTTTTAGCAGGTCTTGGCTGAGTGAAGTGTAAATCCCGGAAGTATTCGCCTCAAACGCTTAACGTAGTTAAACTAAGTTTCACTTCTCTGTACTAAAATGTGCACAATAAATCTTTTTTTTCCTAATACACCCATAGCGATGAAGAAAATGGGTGGTGTACTCATACAGTTGGTGGTACTTTCTGTCCTCAAGTGTGAATATGAATATCAGAAGCGGGGGGAAAGCAAAGTAAAGTTTTCAGAAGTTCTTTGATTGTGTAAACACGTGAACTGTTACCAATGAAACATACTTGACAAGTCTGTAATTCCAGAACTTCTCTAACAAAATAATTCAAGTATCACAATCTTGAACATATCAAACTTGCTTTGTTGTAATAGTGTGTTATGTCTTGCATTTGCTTTTACTCCTTTTAAAAGGCTCAGGTTCAAGTTTTGCCTTAGCAGTAAAGAATTTTCTAAGCTAATAAGTCCTGCCACTCAAGCACAAGCTTTTTTTTTGCTAAAGATGCATCATTAACCCAGTTCTGTTATTTGGGGATTCCATAGTACGGAAACTGAGGAATCGCTTGGTTTGAACCCCATAAAGTTTGTTCAACCATCACTTTAGAAGATTTAATTTCCTATTGTACTTTATTTAAGAAAAAAACGTTAAAAGAATAAGGCAGTTTTGAGGAAAAATCTGTACAAAATTGGACCTTTCTTTACTTTTTTGTAACTTGAAAGCCTTTTTTTTTTGCCAGGCATTTTGGTATACAAAGCGCACAGAATCATTGAGTCCTGTCAGGAAGCATTTATCTTGCGACTTTATCGCCAGAAGAACAAGCAAGGCTTCATTAAAGCTTTTACAGATAATGCGGTTGCATTTAACACTGGCTTTTGCCACGTGGAAAGAGTGATGAGAAATCTTTTTGTCAGGAAACTTTATCTGTGGCCAAGGTAAGGCACCTCTTTACTTCATTGGAGAGTTAAACTTAAAAAAAAAAAAGTGAAGGATGTTACAATGGGTTCCTAAGAAAATGAGGTGTATGCAGTCACACTGCTAATCTGTGTTCCCTCTTGTATTCCCAAACAAATTTCATTCAATTTTTGACAGAAGAAGTGATCTTAAAGATGCTAATTTTCTGTAAGTATTTTTGAAAATAGACCCAAATTAAATCTATAAGGGGCTGAACTTTATGGTATAGGTGTCCTTTTAGCCAATAGAAATCACAGCAGAAAGTGACATTCATAACAGCTTAAGAAAAATTTCCCTTATTAAACAGATTATTTAAGCCATGAAGTAACAGGAATACAGTCTCTCAGTTCTGCCATTTGTGGAGGTGTTTCCAACTGTGATGAAATTCCATGGATCTCTTTCCACGTGTCACATTTTTTTTTAATCTTCTTTTACATGTATGTTTTGTATGAAGAATGTTTCTTGATGACTGATAGAAACCAAATTGCCAAGTTTGTGACATGCGTTAAGTCATTCTGGAGCACAGCCACAAATGGAACTGGGCACTTTAGCTGATTACCCATTTAATGCTCTTGCCTTGGGCAGGAGGTCTGCCCATTTGTTCCTTTAGTCCAGTCTAGAATGTGTTTCACTCCATCTTAACGTACTGTTACTCTGCATTGTAAACTCTTTAACAGTCTTTCTTTCAGTATCACAAAGAAATAGAAATGGACATAACTAGGATATGAAAGGTTGAATAAAAGCTCTCTAAATTTATTCTTCCTTGGCTTCTGAACCATGAAAAGACCTGGGGGTGCAGCATGCAGTAAGGGAAATGCCTGTTGAGTTTCAGGGGTCAGCAGACTGTAGCATTCTCTGAGCTTCATTCTGTTAGTAAAAATCAGCTAGCATCTATATACCTGTACAGCCGGATTGGCTATAGGGGCAGTGTTCTAACAAGGACCTGCTGCTTGTAATCAGAAGCTAGGAATGTCACAGAATTTGCTAGTGGATCCGTGTGATTCCAAAGGATTTATGAACCCATTCCAGTTTCTTACGAGATTTTTTTTGGTTTTACTTTACTATTTGTTATATGTAATAATGATGTAGAATCTAGTGCAGAAATTTTCCGTGGATCATTCACCAGCACTATAGGCTCACATGACTAGAATGACTACAGTCATAATTGTGGAACAGATGGTTTTCTGAGGCTGTTCATAAGATTGCAGTCTTCACATCTGTAGAAACTGATTTTTTGCAATTAACTTACTTGTTTACATTTAAAACAATTGTAATTGTAGTTTATACAAACTTTTGAATAATTTTAGGTCAAGCAAACCATCCATGTAAATCTTAATAAGCTGTTTTCCTCTTAGATTTCATATAGCAGTGAACTCATTTTTAGAGAAGCATAAACCTGAAGTGGTGGAAATACATGTGTCAATGACCCCTGCTATGCTTGCTATTCAGACTTCAATCCTGGACATTTTGAATGCATGTCTGAGAGAACTCAAACGTTATAATCCAGCTCTTGAAGTAGAAGATCTATCTTTAGAAAATGCTATTGGTAAATCTTTTGACAAGGTAACCATTTTGATTATTTTGCTGTGTCTTACTAAAGGGATGTAGATCTTCAAATTGTTTGCCCTGCAAACAAAAATATTACTTGTAAAATAAATAACCAGCAGCAACTGAATATTCCTGCATGACATGTTTATTACTGGTACAAGGAGAGAAACTGTGTTAATCTGGTGATGTTATAGTTGCCAGTAGGGTTTTTGGTGTATTGGTATTATTGGTATTATTGTTCTTCCTTCATTTCCAAAGTCCCTACAGTAAGAACATCCCGATTCATAGTTGGTTGTTTATTATTATTACTATTATAAAGATGACTGCAATTTTAGCTAAAATACTTTAGAGATAAGTATGCAGTTATTTCCCCTCCGCCTTTTTTCTCTTGAATTTCCTGCTTGTATTTTTTATTTTCTCTATTAGGAGAAACATTATATAATACATAACATGCACATGCATGCGTTGTTGTATCTTTTAATCATTATATTTGTCATTAATTGTGTGTGCATTGTTATTTTTGGCAGATCTGCAATGTTTGGCATACATACGCTTTCTGTAGGGTAAAATCGTAAACTTCAGCCATCATAGTGAAACACGGTTATTTGTTACCTGTGATTTAATCTTGATGTGAGGCCTTCTGTACTTTAAATATTTGGAGGGTTTTTTTCTTATGCTCTGTAAGTTGCATATCTGCATGGTACTCATCTTATTTTGAAAATGAAATGACATTATAATGTTTTTTACTTTACCTAAGTGAAGGATACTAGATACTAAAGGCACAGGCCAGTACTAGTAAAATAAGGGTTGTGGGTTTTTTATTTTACCCATATTTTATTATTATATAGAAAGGAAAATACGTACTGAAAGCATTAAATGATACACATCTGCTAATTGCTGAAATGTTTTACATAAAGGCATCTATATTATGTTAACTTTGCAAAAAATTATTACTTATCAAAACAAATACCTCACCATCACATCTTCAGTTGGGTATGTTTAATAACTTTGGGAAACTAGTGGCATCCTCTGTAAAGGAAAAAAAGTGCATTCTTATCTTGATTAGTATACTACATATTTGACATCCTGAACTTTCCAATTTATATTTCTAGACAATACGTCACTATTTAGATCCTCTCTGGCATCAGCTTGGAGCTAAGACAAAATCTTTGGTCCAGGATTTGAAGATACTGCGTACTTTGCTACTGTATCTAACTCAGTATGATTGTGTCACTTTCCTTAATCTTCTGGAGTCACTGAAAGCAAGTGAAAAAGCTTTTGGTGAGAATTCAGGTAAACACTGAATAACATACAAGTTAATGCATGAAACAGTGAAATGTTGATATTTTTAATTAACATTCCCAAACATATGAAGGTATCTAACTAGGTTTTATATAACCAGCCATAAGGACGTAGGTTTTTATTGACAGATAATGCTTTCATCTTCCCACTTAACTGCTGTTACTTAACAGTGTGAGATTTGCATCACATTTCTGTCTTTTATTAAGCTAGTAATTACCTAGCAAGCAGGTAGCACAGGTATTCCAGATAAGAAATTTGGGGCTTTTACTGGAGATGGTTGAAACACATACACATTGCAAATCTCAAACTACTGCTGCTTTCTTTTCCTCTTTAGGTTGGCTGTTTCTTGACTCCAGTACTTCAATGTTTGTAAATGCTCGAGCTAGAGTTTATCGCATTGCAGATGAAAAACTGAATCAGAAAGGCAAAGTCTCTGAAAAAAGTGATGTAAAGAAGGAGAATGGTACTGATCATTCCTAATTTTAAGTTTGAGAGTGTCACACGATTTCAAGTGCTCTGCATATTATTACTTGTGTTATGGTTCTCTACATGATCTTACACAGCTCAAGATCTCAATCTGTTAGCTGGAATAAGTTGAGACGTAATCTTAGTTCAAAAAGCATATAATAACAACATAAACAGCATCATGAAGAAGTAAGGAGTTTTCTAATCTTGCTCAGCTGATCATTGGGAGAGCTTTTATGGAATTTTTCTTGAATTACATTGGTGTTTAGCTTGATCATTTTTATTTTACGTGAAGGGGTAGGAGGCTACTGTTGGTTTTATTAAAAAAAAAAAATATTCAGGAGTTCCAGAATTGAAGGAGGAGTGAATATTTTAACTTTTTGCTTCAGTAAAGCACTTACCCCATTTTTAAATGTTTCTGTAAGACTGCTCTCCAACCCATCAGCATAACAAGTTGCATATGTAGGCTGTTGAATATCATATTTGCCAACAACCATCATGCTATTGACATCTAACCACTAATTTAAAGCTCTGAAGGATATTTTGGCTGAAAGAGCTGCTGTGTTCAATCTTATTTTGTTTCAGAACTGAAAAGGGAATTGGTTCTAGAAAGTAACCCAAAATGTGAAGCTTTGAGAGAAGTACTCAAAGAGATTGAAAATGAGAATAAGAACAGTGAAGACCTTGGTGGTCCAGGTGAGAGAATACTAAATGATGTAAGTTTTCACAGTACAAATACTTTTCACTGCTACTTGACTTTTGAGAGAAGGAGCCTAAGTCTTTCCTGTAGTTTTATTAAAGAGCTAGTTTCCAATTTAATAATTTGTGGACTTAAGACAAGGAGTTTATATACATATGTACAGGGACATATGTACGTAAACTATGTAAAACTAAATAGTTTTACATAAACTCCTATTTAGTTCTTGCTCTGAAAGAGATATGCTGTTGGTTACTGTGCAATACTGTTCAGGAAAGAACCTGTATTATTAAAAAAAAAAAATTAACTTACATTTCAATATTGTACTGATACCTTAGTCTCAAAACAAATAAAACTAATAATGTGGAAATTTATAATAATCAAGGTACCATCCACTCATTTCTCAAGTTCAGGTTCAAAAAAAATAGGGGTTCTGTCTTAGGCCCTTTCCTTCTTACACGTTCTTCTCATGAAAATTTGCTTCTCCAGGAGATGCACCTAAATGGGGTAGAGAGTAGAAGGCAAGTGTGTTTCTAACTGCTTTTCTGCCTTTCCTATTTTAGGGCTTTTCATCCCCTCCAATTCCACCAAGTTTTATTTTAGGAAATAGTAAGGGTAAAAAAGTGCTCTTTTTTCCCGCCCACAGTGTTCTGACTCTGGATAAGAACTGGCTCTCTCACCTAGTGTTGTAGGAGTTTATTGAGTCAGCTTGTGGAGAATTGTTATTCAAGGCCCACAAATGTCAATAATACTGTGTGAAACATGTATTTTTTTTAGACTCTTTAACACAGCTGACAAAGGCTGAAAATCAGAATGGTCTAAATTAAGCTCTCTCTTATTCCGCGTTTAAAAAAAAAAAAAGTAGTTGTCCGAGTATGTTTCAATACATGCTATATCTGCCTCGTTTCAGATGGTCAAAAGGAAAACGTCACTAATTTAGATACTGTAAGAATAAGGAACGCTGAACTTTCATTAACCTTCTCTAATCTTGTTTGGTACAAAACATCATGCAATTTAGACTCCCTAAAAGTCGAGA